>NC_139220.1:7205819-7805819 GCF_055691185.1 Crinia signifera
TTATCTCCCCCTCTCCCTCCTAACTCTCCCTCTTGTTCTCTCTCTCTCTCCCTATCTCCCCCTCTCCCTCCTCACTCTCCCTCTTGTTCTCTCTCTCTCCCTATCTCCCCTCTCCCTCCTACCTCTCCCTTTTTGTTCTCTCTCTCTCTCCCTATCTCCCCCTTTTCATTCTCTCTCTCCCTTTCTCCCCCTCTCCCTCCTATCTCCCCCTCTTGTTCTCTCTCTCCCTCCCATCTCTCCCTATCTCCCCCTCTCCATCTCATTCTCTCTCTCTCCCTATCTCGTCTATCCCTCCTATCTCTCCTCTCGTTCTATCTATCTCTCCCAATTTTCCCCTCTCCCTCTTGTTCTCTCTCCCTAGCTCCGCTCTTCCTTCTAACTCTTCCTCTCGTTCTCTCTCTCTCACTATCTCCCCTCTCCCTCCTATCTCTCCCTTATGTTCTCTCTCCCCTATCTCCCCCTCTCGTTATCTCTCTCTTCCTATCTCCCCCTCTCGTTCTCTCTCTTCATCTCCCCTCTCCCTCCTATCTCTCCCTCATGTTCACTCTCTCCCTATCTCCCCCTCTCGTTTTCTCTCTCTCCCTATCTCCCCCTATCCCTCCTATCTCTCCCTCTTGTTCTCACTCCATCCCTATCTCCCCCTCTCCCTCCCTCTTGTTCTTCTCTCTCTCTCTATCCCTATCTCCCCCTCTCCCTCCTAACTCTCCCTCTTGTTCTCTCTCTCTCTCTCTCTCCCTATCTCCCCCTCTCCCTCCTAACTCCCCCTCTTGTTCTCTCTCTCTATTCCAATCCCCCCCTCTCCCTCCTACCTCTCCCTCTTGTTCTCTCTCTCCCTATCTCCCCCTCTCATTCTCTCTCTCTCCCTATCTCCCCCTCTCCCTCTTATCTCTCCTCTCCCTCCTATCTCCCCCTCTTGTTCTCTCTCTCCCTCTTGTTCTCTCTCTCCCTCCTATCTCTCCCGTCCCTCCTATCTCTCCCTCTCGTTCTCTCCCTATCTCCCCCTCATTCTCTCTCCATATCTCCCCCTCTCTCTCCCTATCTCCCCTCTTCCTTATATGCTCTCCCTCTCGTTCACTCTCTATCTCCCTATCTCCCCTCTCCCTCCTATCTCTCCATTATGTTCTCTCTCCCCCTCTCGTTCTCTCTCTCTTCCTATCACCCCTCTCCATCCTATCTCTCCCTCATGTTCTCTCTCTCCCTATCTCTCCCTCTTGTTCTCTCTCTCTCTATGCCTATCTCCCCCTCTCCCTCCCTCTTGTTCTCTCTCTATTGCTATCTCCCCCCTCTCCTTCCTAACTCTCCCTCTTGTTCTCTCTCTCTCTCTCCCTATCTCCCCCTCTCCCTCTTGTTCTCTCTCTCTCCCTATCTCCCCCTCTCCCTCCTCACTCTCCCTCTTGTTCTCTCTCTCCCCATATCCCCTCTCCCTCCTATCTCCCCCTCTTGTTCTCTCTCTCCCTCCCATCTCTCCCTATCTCCCCCTCTCCATCTCATTCTCTCTCTCTCTCTCTCCCTCTCGTTCTATCTATCTCTCCAATTTTCCCCTCTCCATCTAGTTCTCTCTCTCCCTATCTCCCCCTCTCCCTCTCATTCTCTCTCTCTCCCTACTTCCCTCTCCCTCCTATCTCTCCCTCTCGTTCTATCTATCTCTCCCTATCTTCCCCTCTCCCTCTCGTTCTCTCTCTCCCTATCTCCCCCTCATTCTCTCTCTCTCCCCCTCTCCCTCTCCCTATCTCCCCTCTTCCTTCTAACTCTTCCTAATTTTCTCTCTCCCTCCCTTTCTCCCCTCTTCCTCCTATCTCTCCCTCTCATTCTCTCTATCTCTCCCTCCCTATCTCCCCTCTCCCTCCTATCTCTCCCTCATGTTCTCTCTCCCTATCTCCCCCTCTCGTTCTCTCTCTCTCTCTCTCTCTCCCTATCTCCCCTTCTCGTTCTCTCTCTCTCTCCCTATCTCCCCCTCTCCCTCCTAACTCTCCCTTTTGTTCCCTCTCTCTCTCCCTATCTCCCCCTCTCCCTCCTAACTCTCCCTCTCATTCTCTCTCTCCCCCTCTTGTTCGCTCTCTATCTCTCCCTATCTCCCCCTCTCCTTCTCTCTCCCTAACTCTCTCTCTCTCCCCCTATCTTTTACTGCATTATTGGCTGAGGGCATCCCACCTCTATCTCCCCCTCTCCCTCTCTCCCCCTCCTATCCCTCTCTTGCCCCCTCTATCCCTCTGTCCGTCCTCGCTCTATTTCCCCCCTCTCTCTCTCCTCTATCTCTCTCACTCCCTTCTTTCTCCCTTACCCTCCACTATCTCCCCCCTCTCTTGTATTCCACTTTTACACCAGAACTGCCGGGTCACACCCAGGTTTTGAACTCGGCTCCAACCTGTATGTGTCCCCAGAGCCGGCCCTAGGCATAGGCAAGGTAGGCAATTGCCTAGGGCGTCTAGGAAGCCTAGGGGCATCCATCCCAAGCCTAGGGCCGGCTCTGTCTGGCAGCAGGCATCAGCGGGACCAGGATTCACTGGTAGACAGGAAGTGGGACAGAATAAGTCATCGCATAGTACCCCCGGGTCTACGCTCAACCCCGCCCGCCACCACAGACCGGGACTTCCTCACCAATCTGCAGCGCTACGGTACACGGCCCCTGCCCAACCTCCGGACTGACCACAGGACGCTGCGGTCCGGAGGTTTGGGCTCCCCTATTGGCGGAAATGGAAGTCCCGGGTTACCCATTTACACGGCCCCTGACTCAGGGGAAGCTCTGTATCCGACCCTGAACATTTGCCGGGACAGACACACGGGGAACAGGACTTGGGTTATTTCTTTTAATCCAATTTACACCAAGCCCCGGTCCGGCCCTCTCCCACCTATCATCCTCTCTCTTGCCCCCTCTATCTCCCCCTCTCCCTCCTATCATCCTCTCTCTTGCCCCCTCTATGTCCCCCTCTCCCTCTCTCTCCTTCCTATCACCCTCTCTCTTGCCCCCTCTATCACTCTCTCCCTGGAGGAGACCCCTGATATTTGGTGTTGGTGAGCGTGAGCCCAGTAGTCGGGGGAAAGCCGCATTCTCACCCGCAGAGAATGTCCGTGAAGGCCTTATTCATGTACAGCGTCTGCAGCAGCGGGTTGAAGCAGCCGGTGAAGCCGATATTGCAGAGTCCGATGGCTCCTGTCGGGGTAGAAGAAATGGTGGTTGATGGACATTATTACCCGTCATGTCCCTGGTAGATTAGATAATGAGTACTACTATCAGACGCTCCGCAGCAGGACGCCACAATGCAGCCCTGGTATGACAGAGGCCTGCGCAGTCCCTGCAGGAAATTCCTCACACACACGCCATCTTTCTGAATACATGGCTGCAAAGATGGTGCCTCCAGGAGGGAGTACAACCTGGGACCACTGCATGGATACTGGTGTCTGTCTCCTGTGCCCACCCTGCACCCATTACACATACGCTATTGGCGAGTGAGTAGGTAATGGGGGCATAGATGTCACTTACCGTTTCTAAACTTGCCGGTAGAGTAGGACAGACATTTACTTGGGGGCCGAGCCGCGCAGACATCTTCCTGGCTTTCATCTGTTCCCACCATCTGGAGTTCCACATATCCGTCCTCGTACATCCTGCCCCATCATAGGTCCAGCCTAGCACAGAACAGACCAACCCCCAGAGACAATGTCAGGCAGAACACAATATACATATGTACATACATCATACAACACAATATACATATGTACATACACCATGTCAGGCACACACAATATACATATGTACATACATCATACAACACAATATACATATGTACATACATCATACAACACAATATACATATGTACATACATCATACAACACAATATACATATGTACATACATCATACAACACAATATACATATGTACATACATCATACAACACAATATACATATGTACATACATCATACAACACAATATACATATGTACATACACCATGTCAGGCACACACAATATACATATGTACATACATCATACAACACAATATACATATGTACATACACCATGTCAGGCACACACAATATACATATGTACATACATCATACAACACAATATACATATGTACATACACCATGTCAGGCACACACAATATACATATGTACATACATCATACAACACAATATACATATGTACATACACCATGTCAGGCACAACACAATATACATATGTACATACACCATGTCAGGCACACACAATATACATATGTACATACACCATGTCAGGCACACACAATATACATATGTACATACACCATGTCAGGCACACACAATATACATATGTACATACACCATGTCAGGCACACACAGTATACATATGTACATACATCATATATGGAAAAATAGATTACCTCACGCATGGGAGGGGTTGGTTTGCAACACACATTTGGTTTGCAAATGGACAAAACCATGCAGGTGGGGCAGATGTGACATGTGCAGAGAGAGTTAAGGCCCCCATACACTAGGGCGACTTGTCCTTAGGACAAGTTGCCCCCGACTTCCCCCTGAGCTTCCCTGGCTGCTCCCCGGGGGAGCTTGATTAGATTGGCACTTGATGTGCCATTTTTTACATGTGATAAATCGTCTCGATTTATCACATGTAAAAAACCCGGGGAGCAGGGGGGGGGGCTACAGAGCAGGGCTGCTGGTGGGAGCAGGGGGGGCTGGGGACGCTGCGGGGGACACAGACGCTGCGGGGGACACAGGCGGCATAGAGCCGGGCAGAGGGAGCCGGGAGCTGTCAGTGCCAGAAAAAAAAGCCCATACAATGAATGGGCAGCCTGTGATTGGCTGAGCGCTCTCTCAGCCAATTGCTGACTGGCTGAGAGAGCGCTCAGCCAATCACAGGCCACCCATTCATTGTATGGGCTTTTTTTTTTTATTCAATACTGACAGCTCCCGGCTCCCCCTGCCGCCTGTGTCCCCCGCAGCATCCCCTGCCCCCCCTGCTCCCTCCACCGCCGCGCCGCCCCACTAGGTCCCAAGTCGGGTGGTCGGACGTGCAGCAGGTCCGACCACCCGACGCAGATCCGATGCGCACGGGACCGCGCATCGGATCTGAGGGGACTTCAAAGCTAGCCGATTTTGGTCCGATTTCGGCCAGATCCAACTGATCTGGCCGAAATCTGACCAAAATCGGCTAGTGTATGGGGGCCTTAAGATTTGGGTGGGGGGTGTTCAAACTGAAATCTGAATTGCAGTGTAAAAATGAAGCAGCCAGTATTTACTCTGCACAGAAACACAATAACTCCCCCAAATGTAATTCTCTCTGCACATGTTACATCTGCCCCACCTGTAGCGCAGCATGGTTTGTGCAAACCAACCTGAATCACCCCCCATGATACGCAGATGAAAGGAGCACTGCTTTTATACACATACTCCTTTGTACGGCGCTGCGAAACACTTGTGGCGCCTTATAAATAAAATTATAATAATAATAATAATAATACCCCAGTGCAATACATTACACATCTCCACAACGGAACACGGAGTCACAATATTGGTAAATGTTAATAAACGAAGGGTTAAATAAAGTCTGCAGGATTCTGCCCCCTAGAGACAAAGCCCGGTATTATATATTTATATAATGTATCATGTGCTGTATATAGCAGACAGGAAGCACAGCGGGGGGGGGGGGGGGGGTGTCATTATAAACCACATTGTAACTTACGTTACCCATTATCCGCTGCGCCACATTCTGATACCGCAGCTGTAGTGAGGGCAAGGTGCCAGTGCTATCTGACACACGGGGTACAGGATGGACAGACAGTTATTAGATCAATAGATCATAGAAAATCTACCAATAAATATATACACTTGCGCTCATAAGGTTACACACCCCAGCAGCACAATGTGTGATTTTCTGGCCATTTGTCAGAGAATATGAATAACTCACAACGTTTTCTGTCACTCATGGTTAGTGGTTGGGTGAAGCCATTTATTGTCAAACAACTAAATCATAATGACAACAGAGACTGCCCAAATGACCCTGGTCACAAGTTCACATACCCTGGAGATTTTGGCCTGATAACATGCACACACGGTTACACAAACAAATGGCCAGAAAATCACAAATTCTGCTGCTAGGGTGTGGAGGACAACTGTATATAAAGACAGATAGATAGATAGATAGATAGATAGATATGAGATAGATAGATATTATTTGTAAAATTGCTAGATGTAGGAAATAATAGATCTTACAGATAGATATGTATTCATAGGATTATTCACATTTATTGATAGAGAATCAGAATATTCTGTTTATGATTGTGACAGACAGGCAGGCAGGCAGACAGGCAGGCAGGCAGACAGACAGGCAAACAGGCAGGCAGACAGACGGACAGGCAGACAGACAGAAAGGCAGACAGACAGGCAGACAGACAGACAGACAGGCAGGCAGACAGACAGGCAGACAGACAGAAAGGCAGACAGACAGACAGACAGGTAGACAGACAGGCAGGCAGGCAGGCAAACAGACAGACAGGTAGACAGACAGGCAGGCAGACAGACAGGCAGACAGGCAGACAGACATGGGCTAGAGATTATTATTTCTTTATCCATTTATCTATTTATTTATTTATTTATACATCTAGATAGATAGAAATTAGATCAATAGATATTACAGGGTTGCCGACTTTAACATTCTCCTCTCCGGGAGAAGCCCGGAGAGGAGAGTTTCAGCAGCCGCTCGGGGGCGGGGCTTATGAGTGACATCACTAAGCCCCGCCCCATGCTGTTAAAGCAGCAAATTCACTGAGCTCCATGGAGGGGGCGGGGCTAAAATGACGCGATTGTGCCATTTTAGCTCCGCCCCCTCCTCTGAGACCCGAGGATTGCGGCATTGTAATGCCGCGATCCGGGGGTCAGCGGGGGTCCCCCCTGAATCCGGGAGGGTTGCCCACCCTTCCGGGGGCCGGGAGGGGGTACCCGATTTTCGGGAGACTCCCGGAAATTCCGGGAGGGTCGGCAACCCTGAGATATTACAAAATCTATTTAAAATAGAAACTAGATAATAGAAAATAGATTTTCTATTATCTATTGATCTAATTTCTATCTAGATAGCTCGATAGATAAATAAATGGATAAAGAGAATATAATCTGTAGCCCATGTATGTCTATTGGTGTGTATGCTAACTCTGTACTATTTACATTCAATTCATACAATCTGCATTCAGTCTGCACTATATAGTCATTGCTGCCCTGTCTATTTGGCTTTTCAGTTCCAGCTGAAGGGGAGCGCGCATCGGGATCGCATTGGGAGCGCATCGGGATAGAAAGCTTAAAATCATCTTCTATCTCCATACGATGTATATGCCGATTCCATTTTGAATATATAGTCAAATTTGAATGTCAAATTGTACTGTGTGTACACAGCACATAAACAGCACATAAACACAATAAATGTGAATAATCCTCTATTTCTGTTACATATTTATAAATAATTTCTGCATATATGTGAATGTGTATATATACACACACCCCTTGATAAAGTCAGAAGGACGAAACGCGTTGGTGTACCCTCCTGCCTCATCTAAAGATAAGCACTTTCTTGTGGTTTGCACCTCAGATTGTTTTACCTATTGAAAAATTGTTGTAGAAATTATTTCCAAACCCTTTTAGGATAGAAATCTTTTTGCTTTTATCTAGTTTTTCTTATTATGCTGTATAAATAAATATTTTTTACATTTATACTCTCTTACATATTATTTAAGTATTTCTATATATACCTCTGGTCAGGTCCATGTACACTGTAATCACCAGCATTATATTTATATAGGATTTTAAAGGTGCAGGCTTGCACCAATGTTATATATATATATATATATATATATATATATATATATATATATATATATATTTAAAAAAAGAGGAGCCTCTTGTCACACACCTGTCCTATAGGTCTGTCTAATGCTGGGTACACACACCTATAGATTTATCTGTCCAATCTGTCTGGTGGGAACAAAAATCTGGCAAGGCATGGGAGCATGTGAGACTCAACCATTTGCTCCCAAATGCTGGAAAACAAACCATAATAATTCATATAAATTGGTTCAAATTATATGATTTATCAGATTAAACCGATCTATTATTATTATTATTAATCATCCAGTATTTGTGAGCACTTGATTGATTGTTGTTTTCTCCCACACATTGCCAGATTTGTGTTCCCACCAGATAGATTGGACAGATAAATATTTGTGTGTGTGCCCAGCTTTGTGCTCACTATCTGTCCTCTGATTATTGTATGCGTGTCTATAATATCTAGTCATATTTCTCCTCAGTACTCTGCAGCATGAGCCGCACTCACATGGGAAACAGCTGCATCTGCCCACGGAGAATACAATGCAGCGCAGTACGGACAGCAGACAGGCGGTCTATGTACTAAGCCTCAGATAAAATACCAGCCAACAAGCTCCTAACTGTCATGTTACAGGGGAAGAGGCTCACAGCCATAAACAATGTATAATGTACAGGAAAAGCCAGAAACCACTTATAATACACAGGAAAAGCTGGAAACCACGTATAATGCACAGGAAAAGCTGGAAGCCACGTATAATGCACAGGAAAAGCTGGAAACCACGTATAATGCACAAGAAAAGCTGGAAACCACGTATAATGCACAGGAAAAGCTGGAAGCCACGTATAATACACAGGAAGAGCCGGGGACCACGTATAATGCACATTAAAAGCTGGAAACCACGTATAATGCACATTAAAAGCCGGAAATCACATATAATGCACAGGAAAAGCCGGGAACCCCGTATAATGTACAGGAAAAGACAGGAACCACGCATAATACACAGGAAAAGCCGGGAACCACGTATAATGTACAGGAAAAGACAGGAACCACGCATAATACACAGGAAAAGCCGGGAACCACATATAATGCACAGGAAAAGCTGGAAACCACGAATAATGCACAGGAAAAAACAGGAACCACGCATAATACACAGGAAAAGCCGGGAACCACGTATAAT
Source organism: Crinia signifera (assembly GCF_055691185.1). Lineage (NCBI taxonomy): Eukaryota > Metazoa > Chordata > Amphibia > Anura > Myobatrachidae > Crinia > Crinia signifera. The sequence continues at coordinate 7,214,804 of NC_139220.1, forward strand.
GCACAAGAAAAGCTGGAAACCACGTATAATGCACAGGAAAAGCTGGAAGCCACGTATAATACACAGGAAGAGCCGGGGACCACGTATAATGCACATTAAAAGCTGGAAACCACTTATAATGCACATTAAAAGCCGGAAATCACATATAATGCACAGGAAAAGCCGGGAACCACGTATAATGTACAGGAAAAGACAGGAACCACGCATAATACACAGGAAAAGCCGGGAACCACGTATAATGTACAGGAAAAGACAGGAACCACGCATAATACACAGGAAAAGCCGGGAACCACATATAATGCACAGGAAAAGCTGGAAACCACGAATAATGCACAGGAAAAAACAGGAACCACGCATAATACACAGGAAAAGCCGGGAACCACGTATAATGCACAGGAACAGCTGGAAACCACGTATAATACACAGGAAAAGCCGTGAACCATGTATAATGCACAGGAAAAGACAAAAACCACGTATAATGCACAGGAAAAGCTGGAAACCACGTATAATGCACAGGAAAAAAAACAGAAACCACGTATAATGTACAGGAAAGGCTAAAAACCACATATAATGCACAGGAAAAAGGTAAAAACCACGTATAATGCACAGGAAAGCCGGAAACCACGTATAATGTACAGGAAAAGTCGGAAACCACGTATAATGCACAGGAAAAGCCGGGGACCACGTATAATGCATAGGAAAAGCTGGAAACCACGTATAATGTAGAAGAAAAGCTACAAACCATGTATAATGCACAGGAAAAGCTGGAAACCACGTATAATGTACAGGAAAGGCTAAAAACCACGTATAATGCACCGGAAAAGCCGGGAATCACGTATAATGCACAGGAAAAGGTAAAAACCACGTATAATGCACAGGAAAAGCCGGAAACCACGTATAATGCACAGGAAAAGCCGGAAATCCTGTATAATGCACAGGAAAAGCCGGGGACCACGTAAAATGCACAGGAAATCCCGTATAATACACAGGAAAAGCTGGAAACCACGTACAATGTACAGGAAATGCTCAAAACCACGTATAATGCACAGGAAAAAGACGGAAACCGCATATAATACACAGGAAAAGCTGGAAACCACATATAATACACAGGAACAGCCGGAAACCACGTATAATACACAGGAAACGCCGGGAACCACGTATAATGCACAGGAAAAACTGGAAACCACATATAATGCACAAGAAAAGCTGGAAACCACGTATAATGCACAGGAAAAGCTGTAAACCACGTATAATGCACAGGAAAAGCTGGAAACCATATATAATGCACAGGAAAAGCCGGGGACCATGTATAATGCACAGAAAAAAGCTACAAACCATGTATAATGCTGGAAAAGCTGGAAACCACGTACAATGTACAGGAAATGCTCAAAACCACGTATAATGCACAGGAAAAAGACGGAAACCGCATATAATACACAGGAAAAGCTGGAAACCACATATAATACACAGGAACAGCCGGAAACCACGTATAATACACAGGAAACGCCGGGAACCACGTATAATGCACAGGAAAAACTGGAAACCACATATAATACACAGGAACAGCCGGAAACCACGTATAATACACAGGAAACGCCGGGAACCACGTATAATGCACAGGAAAAACTGGAAACCACATATAATGCACAAGAAAAGCTGGAAACCACGTATAATGCACAGGAAAAGCTGTAAACCACGTATAATGCACAGGAAAAGCTGTAAACCACGTATAATACACAGGAAACGCTGTAAACCACGTATAATACACAGGAAGAGCCGGTGACCACGTATAATGCACAGGAAAACCTGGAAATCATAGTAAAAGCATTTAAAAAAAGCCAGAAACAAGTATATTAAACAACACCTTAAATGGTAATGGTACACGTTACATGGCACAATTTACATGCTACACATTACATGGCACAAGTTACATGGTACACGTTACATCAATTTACTAGGGTTTCCAGCTTTTCCGTACACTGGTACATTATCTCTCTCTCCTTTATCTGTCACCAATGCTTAGTACACAGACCCCATAGTCCGTTACAAATTTAATTGCAAAACATAATCTAAAGCTGGGTACACATATGTACAATTTCATTTTTCTTGCGACCGTTCGATCGACCGAATACACGTTCGACCGTCCAAAACATACGACCGATCTGCGCGTACACATATGTACAATTTTACTTGCGACGTCCGATGTACTCCCGTCCAAACAATCGCAAGAAAAAGATTGAAACCACATGGGCGTGCTGCTTTTGGGAGGAATCGCAGGAACGGGCTGCATATCGATCGAACGTGCGTACACATGTCACTTTTCTTTCGATATGGAGCCGTCCTGTCGGAAGAATATTAAGCAGCAAAGAACCTTCGACCGACCGACCGTGGACGGCCAAGAGCGTTTTTGGCCGTTTATCGATCGCAACAAAGGGATTGGGACTGCGTACATATATATACAATCGAACGGCCGTTCGTCCGCAGAACGGAAGAACGGCCCGACGATTGTACATATGTGTACCCAGCTTAAGAGTGAGACCCCGACCGCCGCCATTATATACTACAGACAGAAGTGTACAGCAATCGTGCGCCAGTGTGATGTCAGGGTGTGTGTGATGTCACTGTGTGATGTGAGTGCGTGAGGGGAAACGCAGGAATGATAGTGACTGTGTAGTGTGTATGAGGCTGCTCTGCACCACCATATATGGAAGCCTGAGAATGAGAGCAGATATACAGAGCCACTGGATGCAGCACTTGCTGGGTCTCATACACATGTATACAGTATATATATTGTATTATCAGACTCAGTATATATTGTACATTATCAGGCTGCATACTCACAGATCTGGCTCTGGCTGCTGCAGTGTGTGCTCTGTCCCCCCAGCCAGGCTCCTTATATACCTGCCGCAGCCCCACACGCTCTCAGCAGCCACAACTCCATCCTCTTAGTTTCATTTCTCCCTCCTGACTCTGGAAAGTGAAACTGAGAACAGAAGTCAGAGAGGGAGCAGATGAGCGAGTGCAGTGAGCGCAGTGAGCAGAGTGAGTGTCTGAGCCCCTCCATGGCTGAGCCCACACTACTACTACTACTACCACCACCATCATCCTCACCCAGCTCCGGGCATTCTGGCCCCAGGCAATGTTGGCTATTCCCCAGGCAAGTCCCTATTTTCCCAGCCCGACTATTTTTTTAAAATGTCTTTATGTAATTGACAGTAATATATGCTCGGATTATCTTACTGTACGTCTGAGTGGTTAACCCTAACGTTACCGGCAAACCACACTGAGACTTGTACTCATGGTATGACATAAAGGTGTGTGATAGGCAATTGATGCTGCTTTCCCACTGCCTAAACGGGCAATGACCCGGTATTTGTAAACGGGTCTTTAAATGGGTACGAGCCATAAAGACCCTTTCCCACTGCAGCTCTTAAACGGTAAATTGCTGTTTTAATACCGTTTTTGTCACATTCACATTGTACCCGTTTAAAGCCATTGTAAACATGGGCTGTCATATAAATGGACTTTTCTTGCCCCACTGTAAAGTCATCAAATGCAGGGAGCCAATCATCTTCTTAACCTTTATTATTATTACTAAATACAGTTTAAGAGCCTTTCCCACTGGCTCTTAAACAGGTAGGACACTGCTTTTTACCCGTTTAACAAATACCGGTATTTGTTAAACGGATAAAGCACCCATTTAAAAAGGCTAAAAAACCCCAGCAATTTACCATTTAAGAGCTGCAGTGGGAAAAGGGTATTAGAAACGGGTAATGACCCGGTATTCTTAAATGGGACTTTAAAACTGGTCTGAACCTTAAGACCTTTCACATTGCAGGTAAAAACCGTTTTAAAAAGCATTTAATACCATTCACACATTCAACCCGTTTAACCCCCAAGGGACACGTTTCAAGCCATTGAAATAGAGCCATTCACACTGCCTAAAAAATGGCTTTGAAAGGTGTAGGACTCTGCTTTTTAAACGTGTTGAAATACTGGTTATCTTTAACCGGTAAATCAACTCTGGCACTTTCCCACTGCAGCCTTAAACGTTTTAAAATGGAAAAAAACGGCAATATACCATTTTAAAAGTGCAGTGTGAAAGGGGTATTGGTGTGGCGCAGGGACTGATTATAATTATTATTGTATATTTATATGGCGCCACAAGGGTTCCACAGCGTCTGATAATACAAATTAGGACAAGTACATGGTTGCAGCAACGGACACTGACGCTATTTACCAGTCGCAAGATATAGAGAGAAGCCCGTGAGGAGAGAGGGCCCTGCTCGTTACAGCTTACAATCTAACTGATGTGAATGACACATTATGTAACACTCTCAGGTTTTACGGAACTGGTGGGATTTCAGCGAAAGCGACGCTAAATTTAAAGGGACAGTCATGTATAAGGCTGTTGCCAGATTATTATTATTATAATGATAATTATAATAATTATTATTGTTATTGTTTATTAACTGATGGGAGATTTCCATTTAGCTGTAATCTCCTATGGCGGGTAAATATGGAACCGGTTGCAAAATCAGCTCATTCTCTGTACTGCGCTGTAAATGGGGGTGGGGAAGGGGCGGGGGGGGGGGGGGGGGTTATGGAGGATGTAGAATAAATTTCCTATCACTGGGGGAGACGCAGATGGTTTTCCCTTCTATCGATTGTTGCAGCATCATCAAATCAGAATGGTATTCTCACGTAGTCGCCAGGACACAGAGCATAGTACCGCCCCCGGCGCCCACAAAGCCCTGTACCCAGGTTCTTATTGGACCACAAGCCAGTCAAAGAAATGGCATGACCATCAGTTGGTGAAACCATCGATGGTCATTCATTGCATAGTCAGCTACCATCAATGGTCAATTGCAATATCGCCATCAATGGCAAGCACACCGATTGCTGCTCTCTCCGGGGTAGACAAGTAAAGCCGTGCCAGTGATAAGCTTGGCACATCCTGGTGTGCCCGCTGTGCCTGGGAGGGGTGTGGTGCCGAAATGAGAGCACTGCAGTTTCTTTTCTTGCAATCGGTGTCTCCTGCTGGGGAAATGTCAGCAATAACACAGATGGGGGGGGGGGATATTTCCTGGCTGTTATTTGGCCATATGCTTTCCCCAGACACATCGATTGTCAGATGGGAGCCGGGCTATGCCTGGGGAATTGATGCATCGTAGATCTGTCGCCCACACCCAGGTGGCAGACAGAGCGATGGGGTGTCTTTAGGGACTACCCTGGGTTGGCTTATCGTAAACCCATCTCTACCATGTGCATCCCTCATTGCCGCCACGCTAGGTGGGTGATTCAGTCCGGTGCATTGCCCGTGACGCACCAAGAGGGCGCAAGTATGTAAGTGATTAATATGCAGCTGATCACTGCGGCGGTCTCCAGGGGCTGCGCAATTCTACGCGAACGTACATGTGGTAGGGAAAATAGATTGTAAGCTCCACTGAGGTAGGGACTGATGTGACTGTTCAACTATACTCTGTACAGCGCTGCGGAATTTGTGTGCGCTATATAAATAACTGGTAATAATATTCTCTGTACATCGCTGCGGAATATGTGTGTGCTATATAATAACTGGTAATAATAGTCTCTGTACAGCGCTGCGGAATATGTGTGCGCTATATAATAACTGGTAATAATATTATCTGTACAGCGCTGCAGAATATGTGTGCGCTATATAAATAACTGGTAATAATATTTTCTGTACAGCGCTGCGGAATATGTGTGTGCTATATAATAACTGGTAATAATAGTCTCTGTACAGCGCTGCAGAATATGTGTGCGCTATATAATAACTGGTAATAATATTATCTGTACAGCGCTGCGGAATATGTGTGCGCTATATAATAACTGGTAATAATAATAATATCGGTACAGCGCTGCGGAATATGTGTGCGCTATATAATAACTGGTAATAATATCATCTGTACAGCGCTGCGGAATATGTGTGCGCTATATAATAACTGGTAATGATATTCTCTGTACAGCACTGCGGAATATGTGAGCGCTATATAATAACTGGTAATAATAGTCTCTGTACAGCGCTGCGGAATATGTGTGCGCTAAATAATAACTGGTAATAATATTCTCTGTACAGCGCTGCGGAATATGTGTGCGCTATATAATAACTGGTAATAATATTCTCTGTGCAGCGCTGCGGAATATGTGTGCACTATATAATAACTGGTAATAATATTCTCTGTACAGCGCTGCGGAATTTGTGTGCGCTATATAAATAACTGGTAATAATATTCTCTGTACATCGCTGCGGAATATGTGTGTGCTATATAATAACTGGTAATAATAGTCTCTGTACAGCGCTGCGGAATATGTGTGCGCTATATAATAACTGGTAATAATATTATCTGTACAGCGCTGCAGAATATGTGTGCGCTATATAAATAACTGGTAATAATATTTTCTGTACAGCGCTGCGGAATATGTGTGTGCTATATAATAACTGGTAATAATAGTCTCTGTACAGCGCTGCAGAATATGTGTGCGCTATATAATAACTGGTAATAATATTATCTGTACAGCGCTGCGGAATATGTGTGCGCTATATAATAACTGGTAATAATAATAATATCGGTACAGCGCTGCGGAATATGTGTGCGCTATATAATAACTGGTAATAATATCATCTGTACAGCGCTGCGGAATATGTGTGCGCTATATAATAACTGGTAATAATATTCTCTGTACAGCACTGCGGAATATGTGAGCGCTATATAATAACTGGTAATAATAGTCTCTGTACAGCGCTGCGGAATATGTGTGCGCTAAATAATAACTGGTAATAATATTCTCTGTACAGCGCTGCGGAATATGTGTGCGCTATATAATAACTGGTAATAATAATAATATCGGTACAGCGCTGCGGAATATGTGTGCGCTATATAATAACTGGTAATAATATCATCTGTACAGCGCTGCGGAATATGTGTGCGCTATATAATAACTGGTAATAATATTCTCTGTACAGCACTGCGGAATATGTGAGCGCTATATAATAACTGGTAATAATAGTCTCTGTACAGCGCTGCGGAATATGTGTGCGCTAAATAATAACTGGTAATAATATTCTCTGTACAGCGCTGCGGAATATGTGTGCGCTATATAATAACTGGTAATAATATCATCTGTACAGCGCTGCGGAATATGTGTGGGCTATATAATAACTGGTAATAATATTATCTGTACAGTGCTGCGGAATATGTGTGCGCTAAATAATAACTGGTAATAATATTCTCTGTACAGCGCTGCGGAATATGTGTGTGCTATATAATAACTGGTAATAATAGTCTCTGTACAGCGCTGCGGAATATGTGTGCGATATATAATAACTGGTAATAATATTCTCTGTACAGCGCTGCGGAATATGTGTGCGCTATATAATAACTGGTAATAATAGTCTCTGTACAGTGCTGCGGAATATGTGTGCGCTATATAATAACTGGTAATAATAGTCTCTGTACAGCGCTGCGGAATATGTGTGCGCTATATAATAACTGGTAATAATATTCTCTGTACAGCGCTGCGGAATATGTGTGCGCTATATAATGACTGGTAATAATAGTCTCTGTACAGCACTGCGGAATATGTGTGCGCTATATAATAACTGGTAATAATAGTCTCTGTACAGCGCTGCGGAATATGTGTGCGCTATATAATAACTGGTAATAATATTCTCTGTACAGAGCTGCGGAATACGTGTGTGCTATATAATAACTGGTAATAATATTCTCTGTACAGAGCTGCGGAATATGTGTGCACTATATAATAACTGGTAATAATATTCTCTGTACAGCGCTGTGAAATATGTGTGCGCTATATAATAACTGGTAATAATAGTCTCTGTACAGCGCTGTGGAATATGTGTGCGCTGTATAATAACTGGTAATAATATTCTCTGTACAGCGCTGTGGAATATGTGTGCGCTATATAATAACTGGTAATAATATTCTCTGTACAGCGCTGCGGAATATGTGTGCGCTATATAATAACTGGTAATAATAGTCTCTGTACAGCGCTGCGGAATATGTGTGTGCTATATAATAACTGGTAATAATATTCTCTGTACAGCGCTGTGGAATATGTGTGCTATATAAATAACTGGTAATAATATTCTCTGTACAGCGCTGCGGAATATGTGTGCGCTATATAATAACTGGTAATAATAGTCTCTGTACAGCGCTGCGGAATATGTGTGTGCTATATAATAACTGGTAATAATAGTCTCTGTACAGCGCTGCAAAATATGTGTGTGCTATATAATAACTGGTAATAATAGTCTCTGTACAGCGCTGTGGAATATGTGTGTGCTATATAATAACTGGTAATAATAGTCTCTGTACAGCGCTGCAAAATATGTGTGCGCTATATAATAACTGGTAATATATAAACACGACTCTGTCCCTGTATTCCCTACCAGGAGCACCCGTGAGACCAAACTCCCTCCCATCCCCCAATATATTTTCATGCCAGCCATCGCCCGTCACTGTGTAACATCCTCCTTCAGTGCTGGCGTTGGGTCGTATGGTACAGTGTTATTATTACTTTGTTGTCAGATACTTGGCTGCTCTGCCATATGCAACAATAATGGAATATAATAAAAGTGTGTCTGGATCATTTGCTGGAAACTCCCGTCCTTTCTCACAGCAAATAGATTACGTGTGTGTATGTGTGTGTGTACGTGTGTGTATGTGCATGCATGTGTGTGCGAGTGTGTGGCGTTATTCCCCAGACGGACGAGGCGCAGTCTATTCTCCTGTCGGAATTCCTGGGACGGTGGGGGTACAATATGCGGGTACAATATGCGGGTACAATATGCGGGTACCTTTGAGGGAACCGTATATACGAGGAGGAAAGTTATGAAGGGATCCTGAATTTGGGACATCATTTGTTAGGTTGATGTAGACAATAGGTCGACACGATTCGATGCAAGAACATATACTGACACAGTCACGGTAAACACAGGAACAAGTGGACGCGTCTGTCATGGGTGGTTTTTTTTTTTTAAACTTTTCATCAATGTAGATCACGATTGGGAGGGTCATGCGGCTTGTACACTAATAAGAGATCCACCTGCCCACATCTACAAAATGAGGGGAAAAACTCATGTCAACCCTTTTATATGTCGACAATTTTCATGTCAACAATTTGCTCATGTCGCCATACAATACAGAGATAATTTTATTGGCCACCATACAATACAGAGAATATCCGACCCAGATCACCCTACAGAGAATAGCCAGCATGTAGCCCACACATGCTGGGCAGCTTTATTCTCACCCCGCAATGTAGCTCTGAGCTAGGACACGCCCCTCCCACACCTAACTCTCTGCACATGTTACATCTGCCCCCTGCAGTGCAGCATGGTATTACCCAGGTGCCCAGTAACTGGCTGCTTCTGCATGTAGCCCACACACACTGGGCAGCTTTATTCTCACCCCGCAATGTAGCTCTGAGCTAGGACACGCCCCTCCCACACCTAACTCTCTGCACATGTTACATCTGCCCCCTGCAGTGCAGCATGGTATTACCCAGGTGCCCAGTAACTGGCTGCTTCTACATGTAGCCCACACATGCTGGGCAGCTTTATTCTCACCCCGCAATGTAGCTCTGAGCTAGGACACGCCCCTCCCACACCTAACTCTCTGCACATGTTACATCTGCGCCCTGCAGCGCAGCATGGTATTACCCAGGTGCCCAGTAACTGGCTGCTTCTGCATGTAGCCCACACACACTGGGCAGCTTTATTCTCACCCCGCAATGTAGCTCTGAGCTAGGACACGCCCCTCCCACACCTAACTCTCTGCACATGTTACATCTGCGCCCTGCAGCGCAGCATGGTATTACCCAGGTGCCCAGTAACTGGCTGCTTCTACATGTAGCCCACACATGCTGGACAGCTGTATTCTCACACTGCAATGTAGCTCTGAGCTAGGACATGCCCCTCCCACACCTAACTCTCTGCACATGTTACATCTGCGCCCTGCAGCGCAGCATGGTATTACCCAGGTGCCCAGTAACTGGCTGCTTCTGCATGTAGCCCACACACACTGGGCAGCTTTATTCTCACCCCGCAATGTAGCTCTGAGCTAGGACACGCCCCTCCCACACCTAACTCTCTGCACATGTTACATCTGCGCCCTGCAGCGCAGCATGGTATTACCCAGGTGCCCAGTAACTGGCTGCTTCTGCATGTAGCCCACACATGCTGGACAGCTGTATCCTCACACTGCAATGTAGCTCTGAGCTATGACATGCCCCTCCCACACCTAACTCTCTGCATATGTTACATCTGCCCCCTGCAGTGCAGCATGGTGTTACCCAGGTGCTCAGTAACTGGCTGCTTCTGTATGTAGCCCACACATGCTGGACAGCTTTATTCTCACATTGCAATGTAACTCTGAGCTAGGACACGCCCCCCCCCACACCTAACTCTCTGCACCTGTGACATCTGCCCCCTGCAGTGCAGCATGGTGTTACCCAGGTGCTCAGTTACTGGCTGCTTCTGCATGTAGCCCACACATGCTGGACAGCTGTATTCTCACACTGCAATGTAACTCTGAGCTAGGACACGCCCCCCCCCACACCTAACTCTCTGCACATGTTACATCTGCCCCCTGCAGCACAGCATGGTGTTACCCAGGTGCCCAGTTACTGGCTGCTTCTGCATGTAGCCTACACACACTGGGCAGCATTAGCCTCACACTGCAATGTAACTCTGAGCTAGGACACGCCCCCCCCCACACCTAACTCTCTGCACATGTTACATCTGCCCCCTGCAGTGCAGCATGGTGTTACCCAGGTGCTCAGTTACTGGCTGCTTCTGCATGTAGCCCACACATACTGGGCAGCTGTATTCTCACACTGCAATGTAGCTCTGAGCTAGGACATGCCCCTCCCACACCTAACTCTCTGCACATGTTACATCTCCCCCCTGCAGCACAGCATGGTGTTACCCAGGTGCTCAGTTACTGGCTGCTTCTGCATGTAGCCCACACATGCTGGGCAGCTTTATTCTCACATTGCAATGTAGCTCTGAGCTAGGACACGCCCCTCCCACACCTAACTCTCTGCACCTGTTACATCTGCCCCCTGCAGCGCAGCATGGTGTTACCCAGGTGCTCAGTAACTGGCTGCTTCTGCATGTAGCCCACACATGCTGGGCAGCTTTATTCTCACCCCGCAATGCAGCTCTGAGCTAGGACACGCCCCTCCCACACCTAACTCTCTGCACATGTTACATCTCCCCCCCTGCAGCACAGCATGGTGTTACCCAGGTGCCCAGTTACTGGCTGCTTCTGCATGTAGCCTACACACACTGGGCAGCATTAGCCTCACACTGCAATGTAACTCTGAGCTACAGTAGGACACGCCCCTCCCACACCTAACTCTCTGCACATGTTACATCTGCCCCCTGCAGTGCAGCATGGTGTTACCCAGGTGCTCAGTTACTGGCTGCTTCTGCATGTAGCCCACACATACTGGGCAGCTGTATTCTCACACTGCAATGTAGCTCTGAGCTAGGACATGCCCCTCCCACACCTAACTCTCTGCACATGTTACATCTCCCCCCCTGCAGCACAGCATGGTGTTACCCAGGTGCTCAGTTACTGGCTGCTTCTGCATGTAGCCCACACATGCTGGGCAGCTTTATTCTCACATTGCAATGTAGCTCTGAGCTAGGACACGCCCCTCCCACACCTAACTCTCTGCACCTGTTACATCTGCCCCCTGCAGCGCAGCATGGTGTTACCCAGGTGCTCAGTAACTGGCTGCTTCTGCATGTAGCCCACACATGCTGGGCAGCTTTATTCTCACCCCGCAATGTAGCTCTGAGCTAGGACACGCCCCTTCCACACCTAACTCTCTGCACATGTTACATCTGCCCCCTGCAGTGCAGCATGGTGTTACCCAGGTGCTCAGTTACTGGCTGCTTCTGCATGTAGCCCACACACGCTGGGCAGCTTTATCCTCACACTGCAATGTAGCTCTGAGCTAGGACATGCCCCTCCCACACCTAACTCTCTGCACATGTTACATCTGCCCCCCTGCAGCGCAGCATGGTGTTACCCAGGTGCTCAGTTACTGGCTGCTTCTGCATGTAGCCTACACATGCTGGGCAGCTTTATTCTCACACTGCAATGTAGCTCTGAGCTAGGACATGCCCCTCCCACACCTAACTCTCTGCACATGTTACATCTGCCCCCTGCAGTGCAGCATGGTGTTACCCAGGTGCTCAGTTACTGGCTGCTTCTGCATGTAGCCCACACATTCTGTGCAGCTTTATTCTCACACTGCAATGTAGCTCTGAGCTAGGACACGCCCCTCCCACACCTAACTCTCTGCACATGTTACATCTCCCCTGCTGCAGCACAGCATGGTGTTACCCAGGTGCTCAGTTACTGGCTGCTTCTGCATGTAGCCCACACATGCTGGACAGCTGTATCCTCACACTGCAATGTAGCTCTGAGCTATGACATGCCCCTCCCACACCTAACTCTCTGCACATGTTACATCTCCCCCCCCCTGCAGCACAGCATGGTGTTACCCAGGTGCTCAGTTACTGGCTGCTTCTGCATGTAGCCCACACATGCTGGGCAGCTTTATTCTCACACTGCAATATAGCTCTGAGCTAGGACACGCCTCCCACACCTAACTCTCTGCACCTGTGACATCTGCCCCCTGCAGTGCAGCATGGTGTTACTCCGGTGCTCAGTTACTGGCTGCTTCTGCATGTAGCCCACACGTACTGGGCAGCTTTATTCTCACACTGCAATGTAGCTCTGAGCTAGGACACGCCCCTCCCGCACCTAACTCTCTGCACCTGTTACATCTGCCCCCTGCAGTGCAGCATGGTGTTACCCAGGTGCTCAGTAACTGGCTGCTTCTGCATGTTGCCCACACATGCTGGACAGCTTTATTCTCACACTGCAATGTAGCCCTGAGCTAGGACACGCCCCTCCCACACCTAACTCTCTGCACATGTTACATCTCCCCCCCTGCAGCACAGCATGGTGTTACCCAGGTGCTCAGTTACTGGCTGCTTCTGCATGTAGCCCACACATGCTGGGCAGCTTTATCCTTACCCTGCAATGTAGATCTGAGCTAGGACACGCCCCTCCCACACCTAACTCTCTGCACCTGTTACATCTGCCCCCCTGCAGTGCAGCATGGTGTTACCCAGGTGCTCAGTTACTGGCTGCTTCTGCATGTATCCCACACATGCTGGGCAGCTTTATCCTCACACTGCAATGTAGATCTGAGCTAGGACACGCCCCTCCCACACCTAACTCTCTGCACATGTTACATCTCCCCCCCTGCAGTGCAGCATGGTGTTACCCAGGTGCTCAGTTACTGGCTGCTTCTGCATGTAGCCTACACACACTGGGCAGCATTAGCCTCACACTGCAATGTAGCTCTGAGCTAGGACACGCCCCTCCCACACCTAACTCTCTGCACATGTTACATCTGCCCCCCTGCAGCGCAGCATGGTGTTACCCAGGTGCTCAGTTACTGGCTGCTTCTGCATGTAGCCCACGCATGCTGGGCAGCTTTATTCTCACACTGCAATGTAGCTCTGAGCTAGGACACGCCCCTCCCACACCTAACTCTCTGCACCTGTTACATCTGCCCCCAGCAGTGCAGCATGGTTTTATCCAGGTGCTCAGTTACTGGCTGCTTCTGCATGTAGCCCACGCATGCTGGGCAGCTTTATTCTCACACTGCAATGTAGCTCTGAGCTAGGACATGCCCCTCCCACACCTAACTCTCTGCACATGTTACATCTGCCCCCTGCAGTGCAGCATGGTGTTACCCAGGTGCTCAGTTACTGGCTGCTTCTGCATGTAGCCCACACATACTGGGCAGCTGTATTCTCACACTGCAATGTAGCTCTGAGCTAGGACATGCCCCTCCCACACCTAACTCTCTGCACATGTTACATCTCCCCCCCTGCAGCACAGCATGGTGTTACCCAGGTGCTCAGTTACTGGCTGCTTCTGCATGTAGCCCACACATGCTGGGCAGCTTTATTCTCACATTGCAATGTAGCTCTGAGCTAGGACACGCCCCTCCCACACCTAACTCTCTGCACCTGTTACATCTGCCCCCTGCAGCGCAGCATGGTGTTACCCAGGTGCTCAGTAACTGGCTGCTTCTGCATGTAGCCCACACATTCTGTGCAGCTTTATTCTCACACTGCAATGTAGCTCTGAGCTAGGACACGCCCCTCCCACACCTAACTCTCTGCACATGTTACATCTCCCCCCCTGCAGCACAGCATGGTGTTACCCAGGTGCTCAGTTACTGGCTGCTTCTGCATGTAGCCCACACATGCTGGGCAGCTTTATTCTCACACTGCAATGTAGCTCTGAGCTAGGACACGCCCCTCCCGCACCTAACTCTCTGCACCTGTTACATCTGCCCCCTGCAGTGCAGCATGGTGTTACCCAGGTGCTCAGTAACTGGCTGCTTCTGCATGTAGCCCACATATGCTGGGCAGCTTTATCCTCACCCTGCAATGTAGATCTGAGCTAGGACACGCCCCTCCCACACCTAACTCTCTGCACCTGTTACATCTGCCCCCCTGCAGTGCAGCATGGTGTTACCCAGGTGCTCAGTTACTGGCTGCTTCTGCATGTATCCCACACATACTGGGCAGCTGTATTCTCACACTGCAATGTAGCTCTGAGCTAGGACATGCCCCTCCCACACCTAACTCTCTGCACCTGTTACATCTGCCCCCTGCAGTGCAGCATGGTGTTACCCAGGTGCTCAGTAACTGGCTGCTTCTGCATGTAGCCCACACATGCTGGGCAGCTTTATCCTCACCCTGCAATGTAGCTCTGAGCTAGGACACGCCCCTCCCACACCTAACTCTCTGCACATGTTACATCTGCCCCCTGCAGTGCAGCATGGTGTTACCCAGGTGCTCAGTTACTGGCTGCTTCTGCATGTAGCCCACACATACTGGGCAGCTGTATTCTCACACTGCAATGTAGCTCTGAGCTAGGACATGTCCCTCCCACACCTAACTCTCTGCACATGTTACATCTCCCCCCCTGCAGCACAGCATGGTGTTACCCAGGTGCTCAGTTACTGGCTGCTTCTGCATGTAGCCCACACATGCTGGGCAGCTTTATTCTCACACTGCAATGTAGCTCTGAGCTAGGACACGCCCCTCCCGCACCTAACTCTCTGCACCTGTTACATCTGCCCCCTGCAGTGCAGCATGGTGTTACCCAGGTGCTCAGTAACTGGCTGCTTCTGCATGTAGCCCACACATGCTGGGCAGCTGTATTCTCACACTGCATTGTATCTCTGAGCTAGGACACGCCCCTCCCACACCTAACTCTCTGCACATGTTACATCTGCCCCACTGCAGCACAGCATGTTGTTACCCAGGTGCTCAGTAACTGGCTGCTTCTGCATGTAGCCCACACACACTGGGCAGCATTAGCCTCACACTGCAATGTAGCTCTGAGCTAGGACACGCCCCTCCCACACCTAACTCTCTGCACATGTTACATCTGCCCCCTGCAGTGCAGCATGGTGTTACCCAGGTGCTCAGTTACAGGCTGCTTCTGCATGTAGCCCACACATACTGGGCAGCTTTATTATCACACTGCAATGTAGCTCTGAGCTAGGACATGCCCCTCCCACACCTAACTCTCTGCACCTGTTACATCTGCCCCCAGCAGTGCAGCATGGTTTTACCCAGGTGCTCAGTTACTGGCTGCTTCTGCATGTAGCCCACGCATGCTGGGCAGCTTTATTCTCACACTGCAATGTAGCTCTGAGCTAGGACACGCCCCTCCCACACCTAACTCTCTGCACCTGTTACATCTGCCCCCCTGCAGTGCAGCATGGTGTTACCCAGGTGCTCAGTTACTGGCTGCTTCTGCATGTAGCCCACGCATGCTGGGCAGCTTTATTCTCACACTGCAATGTAGCTCTGAGCTAGGACACGCCACTCCCACACCTAACTCTCTGCACCTGTTACATCTGCACCCTGCAGTGCAGCATGGTATTACCCTGGTGCTCTGTTACTGGGTTATGTCTTCCAAACAAGAATCATGCTCAATATTTCTAAAGTTTAACATTTAATGTGACTTGATAATAAATCAGTGATAATAGTGAATGTATTATAAATATATGGTATATTGATTATAAAATACAATTTCAGAAGAAGAAAAACCAAGTGCAAAAAAATATAAATATTGTAATATACATGTAATCATTTATCCCAGAATCCCCTGATGGTTTAAGGGTAACAATAAGGTTAAAAAAGGGGCAGAGTAGATGGGGCGGATGGTTGTTATCTGCTGTCACATATTGTGTTCCTGTTGTACGGACGGGTGCGTCTGGCTGCCGGGACCGGACACATCTCATATTCATTCCGTGTTCTATGTTTGTCCTCTCACCATGTGACTGATTACTGGTGTGATTAGGAACTGTCGTACGGCTGGGGCAGATGATTGACTGGGAATATACGGGGGTTATACCACAATGCTGGCGCAGATGATTGGCTGGGAATATACGGTGGTTATACCGCAATGCTGGCGCAGATGATTGGCCGGGCATATACGGTGGTTATACCGAAATGCTGGCGCAGATGATTGGCCGGGAATATACCGGGGTTATACCGCAATGCTGGCGCAGATGATTGGCTGGGCATATACGGTGGTTATACCGAAATGCTGGCGCAGATGATTGGCCGGGAATATACCGGGGTTATACCGCAATACTGGCACAGATGATTGGCTGGGAATATAATGGGGTTATACCGCAATGCCGGCGCAGATGATTGGCTGTGAATATACGGGGGTTATACCGCAATGCTGGCGCAGATGATTGGCTGGGAATATACAGGGGTTATACCGCAATGCTGGCGCAGATGATTGGCTGGGAATATACGGGGGTTATACCGCAATGCTGGCGCAGATGATTGGCCGGGAATATACAGTGGTTATATCGAAATGCTGGCGCAGATGATTGGCTGGGAATATACAGGGGTTATACCGCAATGCTGGCGCAGATGATTGGCCGGAAATATACAGGGGTTATACCGCAATGCTGGCGCAGATGATTGGCTGGGAATATACAGGGGTTATACAGCAATGCGGCGATGGCTGCAGTTCCTGGTGGGTTAGTACGGGCTCCAGAGGGGCGGGGGGGAAGGGGGGGGGGCTCACTTACTTGCTCCCAGGACGGTGCTTTCCTCCTGCTCTCCTCGGCGCCGGCGGGAGTCAGGACCCTACCTGCTGCTGCTGCTCCTCCACTCAGCTCATTACCGCCCTCCAGTGGCCAGTGCTTAGAGCTGCCTAGTGGTGGCGCCGGCCCTGGATATTAGCGCTGGGATGTATTATTCCACAAGCGCAGGGACAGGGCTCCAAGAGGAGCCCGTCCCTGTGATGCACTCAGCCAGGAGCCGGGGGCTCTGCGCATGTGTGGTAGCAGTGCGATCCCGTAGCCCATAGGCTATAATCTCAGTATGGCGATAGCGGGGCTGCCCGATGTTGATACGGTGATGCAGGAGGGATCGTAGCAGGGATTGGAGATTCTCTGGTACATTCGGGGGATACTTAATATTTCTGGCTAACCCCCAAAATCCAGTGTTTTCGGGGATTTAGCTGCAAACATTGATTGATAAACGTGTCCCTTTATCTGTAGCTGCTGTGTCCCTGATCCTGCTAATGCTACATAATCCCCGTCCCTGCGGTGTCAGCAGGGCTGCGTCCAGAGACTGACAGAATCCCAGCACTTGTTTCCGAGCACGGTGCCACCGATTACAATTGTAAGCCATCGGGTTGGAAAAATCGGGTCGATCGCATGGCATACGACCAAATCGCATGCGATGCGACGCGACCAACCCGATTTTTACATTGGAACCAAGGTTAAATGCCCCCCAGACCCCCTTTTTAATTGTATACCCACCCTAATGGTAAATTATATGTTAAATGCCCCCACATTGTTAACGCCACGCCATGAACGGTAACCAGAAGTGTGGCAAGCGCAGCGAGCCACTGAGCCCGAAGCGTGGCGACGCACATGACTTCACAGGTATTACGCGGCCGCTCGCCACGCTTAGGGCTTGGTGGATCGCTGTGCTCGCCACACTATATAAAATCAACTCCATGCTGACGTGGATTGTGGGGGTATGAAAAGGTCGGAGGACGCGTACCGCTGCCGCTCGCCACGCTTCGGGTTGGCGTTGATTGTGGGGTGGCTTTAACAATGGGGGGGGGGAGGGGGGCATTTGACATAGTAATTACCCATCAGGGTGGATATACAATTAAAAATCGGGTATGGAATATCCCCGGTTCAAAGAGCACATATGGTGCCCGAGGAAACAGACAGGTGTGTTAAATGAAGAGCCACCTCTGCATCCCTTTTTCACAATTTTTGGGGTTGCTACAAGATTGCGACTTTTTGGAATAGGGTAATTAATTTTATTAATAGGGTTTTTTCTCTGAAAATTAGTAAATGCCTGATGCAGGCATTTTGTTCTCATACACAAACTGGAGCTTAGGCCCCAACAAAAGAAATATAATACCAGCACTGACGGTGATTCTGGGATTAGCTAATAAATTGATTCTATTAGATTGGATTAGGCGGACAGCTCCCTCTTTAGGGGCACTGGAATCTATGCTAACCATATATATGGAAAGGAAGGCCACCTTACCCCATATTGAGACCGGTATAATCCGCTTCTACAAAAAATGGGGGCTAGAGATAAGACACTAGAGATAAGATAATGATGCTATACCAGAATACCTCTTGGTCCCTATTGAGAAACCTTCACGTAACATAATAAGAGTGGGGAATACTTTTCATGCTGGATGTTGGATGTTCCATGTATCTGATATTGATAACAAACCAATAAAATGCTTTGGAAAAAGAAAAAATTGGGTATGGGGGGCCATTTAACATTGTTTCCTATGTAAAATCGGGTCCATCGCATTGGTCGCATCGCATGCCATTATAATGGCATACAATGGACCCGATTTTAAACCCGCATTTAACATGACATACAATGTTAAATCGGGTCGGTCGCATTGCATGCCATTATAATGGCATGCGATGGAACCGATTTTTTAATTGTCGGGAAAGCTGTAAAAAAGCCCGAAATTTGGCTCCCGAAAGTTGGGTCCCATCGCATACCTTAAGTTAAGGTATGCGATGGGACCCGATGGGACCCGATGGGCGCCGTGCTGGGAAACAAGTACCAAAATTCCCCCCCACCCCCACTGTGTATTAAATTTATACCTGCGGACGCGGCGGTGGCAGCGGCTTATCAGGTCCTCCCGAGTCCTCTGGCATGTCTGGGCGCCCGCACTGTAAGTCGCACAATGAGGTCACTCCACGCGCAGCTTACAGTGCGGGCGCCCAGCATTCCTGCTGCCCACTGCACTGCCTGTGTATGTCCCCATGTGCGTTGGGCTGCGGAGGGCGTGCGGCCCGCCACTGTGTAGTGGGGGAGGACGGCTGTAAGGGATGGGGGTGCTGGTGGGCTGCTGCCCTCTGTCAGAGCGGCCGGGCCTGGCACAGTTATACCCATAGCACCCCTCTGTCGGCGGCCCTGGGATGTCAGCCCCCCGTTATAGACTGGAGAGTAATATATGGAACCTGTAGTGCACCAGTTAGGGACAGTAATAATGTAATTATCTATATAACGGTGTGTGTATGTGTGGTGTGTATGTATATATGTGTGTGTGTGTGTGGTGTGTATGTGTGGTGTGTATATGTATATATATGTGTGTGTGTGGTGTGTATGTATATATGTGTGTGTGTGTGTGTGTGTGCGTGGTGTGTGTGTGGTGTGTATGTATATATGTGTGTGTGGTGTGTATGTATATGCGTGTGTGTGTGTGGTGTGTATGTATATGCGTGTGTGGTGTGTGTGTGCGTGGTGTGTATGTATAGGTGTGTGTGTGTGTGCGTGTGTGGTGTGTATTGTGGAAGTCTAGTTGCACACACGCCATTTTAGGATAGTATGGCCGCCATTTTGGTTCGCAGAGTTGCGCAAATAAAGTTTCCATACCCGAGTATGTGTGACAAAGTGGACCAGAAGAGTAGCCATACTATCACACATAAATTCATAATAACACACTTACACTAAATGAAATATAGTTAAAGGTTTAGAACGCCACACATAGCTTAGTTAGCCCTGCACACATCTGTCTGTATCATGTTTAGTATCGTTCCGTTCCGTTCATTGTGCGAAGTATTCCGGTCATTGCGAATATTTCGCAATATACACGGCTCGATAGTTATGGACATAATCCATATTCCAGAGACAGTTTCTGTTGAAAGAATGTAACAAAGGAATCTAGATGAAACCAGTTCTTATCACTGCTGACGCCGAAACCACCAAACAAAGGACTCTTAAAGTTCACTCCCCTGGACCTTACCAAACCAGGTGTATCATCTTACCCCCCAATCACAGCTGACCTGACATACGACCTCTGACCAATGAGAACGGCCTTTGACCTCCCCTTTCTGACCCTATAAGATAGGCGACCCAGAGCAGCCAAAGTCTCTTCGGCACATCTACCTTTCCCTGACTGTCTACCGGACTATAGTTCAGCCCTGAACGATAGTGAGCTCTGACCGGACTGCGCTTCGCATATTTGATGAGACGGGTAACGGTTGCATTCACGGTATTTATTCTTATTGTATTGTTGGCTGGTTGTGTCTTGTATCTGTATTCTTTCCCCTTAGCAGAGCCTGTTTAGTATTCATTGTTAGCATATTGTATCACTTGTTAAACCTGTATTTTCTATTCCTGTAACCCCCCTTTTGTCCATTAGGGACTTAAATACAACCTTTTATGGAGTTCTTATCTCCTTACTTCTATACTGTGGTTTGTGTCTGTTATTCGCATTTAGCGATAAAGGTATATTACGGACACTGTCCATAAAGGTATATTCGCAGATTAGAGACAAATTACTGCGAAGGAATCTCTTATCAAGGTATTGGTTCTTGGTGTACAATATACAATCAAAGGTACGCTACGCTGCGCTACGTTTTGTTCGCATGTAGTTAGGTATAAAGGGTACGCAGGTTGCGGACTTATTACGTAACCTGCGCTTTTCACTTATTGTCTCTCTGGTCATATTTAATCGCCATTAACAATTGGGGGCTCGTCCGTCCGCTCCACATTCCAGAACTCAGTACCAGGCGTGCGACCTGACCTATACCAGCAAAAGGGTGGAAGTATTTATTGTTTACATTGCTGGATAGGCCAGGTCCGCGGCGGTGCGGGGTTCGGGAAGTGCTAGCGCTGAACCCGGAGTACAATAAGTGAAAGCCACGTGTTTTAAAGCATATATTAAGTGTTTAGTAAACTGTACTTCTGCCTGCCACAAGTAGTTTAACGGGGTATAGTGTCTTGAGTTGCTTGTTCATTACAGTATATGTACCACGTGCGATAAGGTTCGCACACGTGGAGTCTGTGTTTATTATAGTACATAGAGGATCCCCTCTGTGCAAAACTATAACTGTTTATTGTTAGTTACTGCAAAAACAGGGACTCCGCCACGTGGCGACAAGTCCTGGGCCTTTTGCAGTAACGTAAAGCGTCTATTGTGTATTACGCAAGGTGCGCGCGCACGTGCCCATATCGGGAAAGTTTCGCATCTTTGTACGTGATTTACGGATTAAGTGCGGGATTTATTTCGCATCTTGATACGTAACTTTCGGACGGAGTTAAGGGATTTATTCCACATTTATACTGCGTATAGCGAAACCCGAGTGCAACCTTGCAAATACACTATAGAACACGTGGGTGGCCGATTCATCGGCGGCCTGTGAACAACGCATGTACACAAGTGGCTGTTCATTGGTACTGCACATGCAGCACACATAGGAACTCAAAGGTGAACAGTATTAAACCACTAGCCTTATTTAAACAGTATAGTAATATACTGCGAATGGGGCGGTGATTAATAAAAGAAAATAAGTTTTTTCTTTTTGTTCATTTTTTTTTTTTTTTAAGCAAGCAACTCAAGCATTATTTTAATAGATTCCTATAGCGTATTATAAGGGATTTATACCTGCATAAGTATCTAGTGAAAAGCTACCAGCCTGGGAAGATTTTCTGTACAGAAATATTTCAAATATATGCATAAGACCAAGGTGTAACCAGCGCCCAGTGTGAAAAATAACTGAGGCGAACGGGTGTGTGACGGCACGACTCAAGCGCAGTGTAGCCAGTGTAGGACAGTCCAGTTAGGACCGGGTTCACGTGACGACGTGCCCATAGGAACTGCCCCTTCCGTGGAACTACCTATTTTGATCCACTGGGAGGGTACAAGAGATACATCGGAACCCAGTGATCCGATTAGCTACTTTAGAAATACCAGTTTTTGGGGGTACAGGAAAAACAAGTTTTGCTGTGCCCTGGAAAAACTGCCGCACCTTGCAAGTTGGCTAGCAGTTCGCTACTAGTTGAAAGACTTGGTGATTGAGTACATTACCTCGCATAGTGGGCTTCACGCTTGATTGCGGAATAGTGCCATTTTGTGGAGAAGGAGTGATTTGGGAGTGACTCACTGATAAACGGCCCTCCGGTTTCTGCTAGCTGTGAACGTTTATTCCTGTAATTATGGGTAATAACGGGTCACACAGGGATACCGAGTCAGTTAGGGAGGAATCTAGTCGACCCAAAGGGTCGGCGGCTTTCATTATGTGCAGGAAGCACGGTGAACTCGCAGTTGTTTATCAAAATAAATGGAGAAGAATGACACAAGGCAGCAAGTTAGAATTTCCCAGTGTTGGTAGCTTTGATCCAGAAATCTTATCGGCAGTAAAAGATGAAATATGCCTGCTCTCCAGTCGTAAGGAGAGAGTGAAGCATATAGATATTCTTAAATTGTGGCAGAAGGAAGGACAGGAACAATGGGGAATCAGAGGTCTGACAATACCAGATGCAATCAGCCACAATAAAAATGCAACCGCTGCCACAATAGAATCAGCTCCCCCACCCCCATATGTGCCGAAGGGGTTAATGACTCATAAAAAAGACATGAGTAATAATGTATCCATTGCTAAATTGTACGCTGTTTTTACCCCCTATAAGCAAGATACAGATCCAGAAGGGAGATTCCTGACATCAGCCATCCCTTGCGAAGCTAGCAGAAAGGAGAGAGAGGCTGAGACAGCCCAAGCTGCTGCTGCCATTCTGGTCGAGGAGATGGCTGATGCCAGGAACACGATTGGAGACACAGGTAGTACACACAACACAGCACAGAGATAGTTGCTCCTGGGATGTTGTCCAATGGTGCAGGGGGGATACAGATCCACCCTCTGCACACAGTGGAACCTCCTTGTGGACGGGGAGACGGGGATGAGGTAATGCCTGTAAAGGATAGTGACATGCACAATACATGGACACGATTGGAACGTCATTCAATCATAAAAAATTTCCCTGATCCCAGCAAAGATCTGGCAAAGTGTCAGAAATTTGTA
Organism: Crinia signifera; assembly: GCF_055691185.1. NCBI lineage: Eukaryota > Metazoa > Chordata > Amphibia > Anura > Myobatrachidae > Crinia > Crinia signifera. The sequence continues at coordinate 7,238,291 of NC_139220.1, forward strand.
AGGGAGCGAGGAAATTCAGATGAGCCCACCAATAAGGATTGGCGATACATGTTGAGAGTTTGCCTCCCTTCACACATAGATGTCCAGAAGTTCATTGGAGACAGTGGTGTGGAGGGCGATAAGATTTTAACTGAACAGGGCAACCAGGAAAATATACGCCTAATAAATATACAATTGGGTGTATATTTCCCAGCGACAGTTGAAAATACCCTAGGGTTCACCATCACACAGAAAGATGGTGAGTCCACCAGCGGATATTTCAACCGTGCTTTACAGGCGTTGCCAAAACACTCTGGTATCCCCAGCCCCAGGGACAACATACATCTTAAGGGAGGGATTGTCTCTGTGCTGATACAAGGTCTTAGGGAAAATCTGAGAACCAACATAGAACCCAACTGCAGACAAATGTCAATACACACTTTAAAGAAATCTGCTGTTGATCTGGACAAACGATTTAGGACAGAAAGACAAAACCAAACGGTATGTTTCAAATGTGGAAACAAAGGACACATAGCCAGACATTGCAGGGTAAGTAACCATAGGAAACATAACACATATGTAAGTAACTGGGAGACACAATGGGAGAAGACAGGTAGGTCTCAACACATAGCCATAGCCCCACCTAGTAGCCAACGCCGCCCTAAGCATGACACATATATGCAAACAGGGAGTAGGACACACATACACCCCACATCCAGGTAACATAAGACAATATCTGAGGGAGGAGCCTCAGATATGGGTAAGTGGAATAGTTTAAATATAAAGTTCTTTTTGTATCAAACCCGTTAACAACATTCCCTCCTGGTCTAGGTTGTGCCAAGCAATTAGTAGCAGCAATTGGGGTAACAGGAAAAATACAGCATTACCCACTGACGAAACCAGCAGATGTTACAAGCGGGCCTCTGCATACCAAACACTCTTTTCTGTTGGCTGCAGCGGCCCCGACTAACCTCCTGGGTAGAGATTTACTATGTAAAATGGGATGTGTCATCTATTGCACCCCTGATGGGGTATTTCTGGACACTCCTAGAAATCTTACACAAGAAGTGCAAGATATGCTGGACAGTCCTCAGAGGCTAATGTTGTATTCCACTGTTATAGAGTCAAATCCATCTAAGGTAGCTAAAAACTATAGCACAATGGGAAGGACACAGGATCAATGGCAACCATAGCTTCAATAGAAACCCCGTTAAAAACAGAAAGTATAGCGCCCCAAAGTACAGCTTCACCATTCGAAATCTGAGGTTGAGCTGGAAAAAAAATACCCAGTGAAATAACAAGGTTCCCAAAAGAGAACTTTTAGCAAAATACCCCTAGACACAGCCCATAGTCACAACCACACTGGGAAACAGAAAGAAAGGGAGGGCTTACAAATCAGAACAGGAGTTGAAAAGGGTAAGAACCAAATAGTTGAGAGCCAATTCCCCCATAGTGCTAAATCCTGGTGTCATCAAAATAAAAGAAAAATTTTCGGTTGAAAATAAATGTACACATTACTGTCATTAATATTTTCTACCCTTTTTGAGTTTTTCTCTCTCTTTTTCCAAATTTTTTTTTCCTCCTTTCCCTACTTTTCTGTTCCAGAAACCTCAGAAAGCCACCAAGCCCCTCCCCCGGGTCTTGCAAGATCGCACACTGTCCTTACGGCCCACAAATGGGTAAATACCAATACAATGGGTTAATGATCTATTGTTATGTCCTTTCCTCATCCACAGCACCAGCAGTTGGCGATAGACAACTTCTGGTGTATCCTTCTGAGGCAGGACATAAGGTATCTCAGGACGGATTGCGGTTGCGCCTGAACAAGGGGGGGAGGGGGAGGGAAATCTGGGACACATTAGTAACCATAAACCCACAAATCATAGAAAAATAGTTCGAAAGATCTGTCGCACTCCCAGCAGAGAAAAATACCCATTGTGAATATGCGGTACCCCATAAAGCGAGTAGTCACAATATATATTTTTCAGTAAATCTTGAACAAAGTCCCAGTAACTTTAAGCATTGCTCCCAATGTTACCCAGGGCAACCACAGCCACCATCTTGTGAAAAGCAGTCCAAGTAATGCACAAAGCATTCCCCTTCTACAAAGAATGAAAAGGGTTGTAAAATGCATTTACATATAAATAGGTACAATCGCAAAACCCATGTCTTCACAGACAAATATGGATAGTAAAGAAGAAGAAACAGGCCTGATTACAGCCTTTTTCCATGGGTAAAACTGACACAAGAGACCATGTGATTTAGAATATTAGACCTGCTGAGGGGGCGACAGATATAGTGACGTAAGAAACCTGGCGATGCCAGCCTGACCAATGTCGTACTGCAGTGTACAATTAAACCCTATTACTTAAGCACTTCATACTTGTCTACACAGTGTAGTTGCCATAGCACTACTGGTATACAAAAATGAGAATGTGGTGTTGGGGTGTGTTTTAACTGTTTATGCTCCTCATATAGGCCCTTATTCTGATCTAAGCGGTAACGGCCGCTTGCGGCCGTTCCGCCGATGTTTTCACTCTGCGCATGTGCAGAGGGCACTCTGCGCATGTGCAGGCGAAATCGCCGCACATTTTATTTTACCGCCGCAAAGGGGGTGGATAGGGGCGTGAGGGGCTACCTAGCCTCATTTCCCTATGCATACGCCCCGCGTTTCATGGGCGTTCCCATGCAAACGCGGGGCGTACGCATGGAAATGAGGCTGTGACGCATGTGTTGGGGGCGGCCATCTGACATCGCCGGATGTCAGCTGCCCGCCCCCATACATGCTTTCACACGGACAAGTGTCCGTGAGGTCTATGGGTGCGGGAGCTGGTGGAGCGTGCGGCCCTGCCTTCGATGGTCGGCGACCATCGAATGCAGGGGGCTGCTCCAAGATGGTGGAGGCGTATCCCCCGCCATTTTCATGCGGACCGCCACATGTCCGCGTACGGACGGCCGTGGCGATCCGTATGGAAGGCGGGGATTCGCCTGCACGGTCGGAGCCGCATATGCGGCTCCGGCCGCACCAACCAGAATAAGGGCCATAGTCTGGACACTCCTAAAATTCTGCCTAAACATGTGAAAAATATTCATCAGCCAAGTTCACTAAATGGGAACTTGCATTGATGTTACCAGTAAAATGGGTAATATTGTAAACCCAGCAACACTCTTACCAGGTGTGCCCGCCAAGGCACAAAGGGTGGATTGGTGCTGAGGTTGCTGGAATGGTGGAATTTAGTGGGAGCCGAGACGAATATGATTGCATGACATGTTCGAATCAGACCTTTTGCAGCATGCCCCCAAAGGGTGGTAACAACTTATTGGAAGAGGTAATTCATTTTTTTCTCTCCCTCGTTCTTTCCACAACACCGAGAGGGAAAAATTGTACACTGGCTATACCGTAATAGATGGAAAAGGCATAGTAGAGGCTGAACCCATTGGACGTCTCACTCAGCAACAGCAGTCTCATTAGTAGTACTGCGAGCTGAGAGAGAAAAACAGCCAATATTCATGCCGACTCCAAGTATGTTTGTTGGGGTAATACAGAAGATCTTAGGCCCTATGGCGCCTCAGATGTTTTGTTTCAGTAGCTGGCACTCCAGTGGCGCAAGCGTTGTAAGTTTAAAAGATTTCTGACAGTCACACAGCTGCCGGACAGAGTGGCTGTTATCAAGTGTAAAAACCACATCTTCAATGAGGATTCAGTGTCACTTGATGATGAACATGCTGGCAAGGCAGCTGGGTGAGCCATGCGCTCTGCGGATAATGTTTGTGTTCCCCCTGTAAATGTCAGTATATTCACATAGTAATACAAGATTTGTGTCCCCTGCAGGAGAAGCAGTCTGGAAGCCGAAGGGATGTGGACAGGAATAGAAAGATGGACAAGGAAAACCAGTGACTCTGAGAACATGCCAAACTGTCAGGACAGAGATAGCCCATGGCCTGACTTGTCTTGACAGGGAAGGTATGTGGAAAAAAATTAGTCCGAAATTACTAGTGTGCCCACAGACAGGTAAGACGACAGGATCATGCCTTACTTGTCTGGGGGAAAGTAACTGCAACGGCTGTTCCCACAGAGCCATCTCCACATCCCTCCTCCAGCAGGATCCTCTGCAGGTAATACAAAATTGGCTTTGTACAGTCCACTCTAGAAGCATTTAAGTTATTTTTTTTTATATATATATATATATATATATATATATATATATATATATATGTTGACGTTTGTGTGTATGTATAGATATGGCAGCCCAGAAGCACCCTTGAGTATGCAAATATATATATGAAAGGTTTAAGCCATGTGTGAACCTTCAGGGACTGATGGTACACCCCATAATCTCTTTTTGTAGTAGTAGAATCACTCTCAGAACTCCACCTCATTTGTCCCCATCGAAACATTGCTTGGCGGGCAGCCACAGGTTATGGTAATCCCACAAGGAGATCCTAGACCACAAATGCAAGTGATGTATCCACACCTGGAAAACTGCAGCATTAGGACTTTGTTGACACCTGTTGTGAACTGTCATAACCATGAACCAGGAGATGTTGTTGTTTCCCCTGCTTTGCCATATACAGGTTGCTTGATAGACCTTTGGAAAGAACCACCCCAAATCTTGTTGACCAGCACTACCTCAATAACAAAGTCGCAGAGAGAGAGATTCGGGTACGTTCGTCCTACTGCCAAAGGAACAGAAAGCCAGAAGGTCCTGACACTCGAGGGCGAAAGAAAGAAATCGCTAAGAGGCACCATTTCGGGAGGACTGGAGAGCAGCTAAGGTCAAGCAACCTGTACAAGCTACAAAAGGGACTGTGACACACCCCACTGGTAACAGGTTGGAAGGATCACTAACAAAAATCTTTTCCTTTCTCAGTTTTCTCTATTGTTGTGGGTCCTATTCTTGTCTCCCCCCCACTATCCGTTCTTATCTTCAAAATCAAGGATACCGCCGCCGCACTGCTGCCAGGCATTGGACGGACGATACAGAGTTCTGAGAGTGTGTTACCCGTCCCAGTTTAGGTCAAGGTAGAATCTATAAACTTGACACATTACCCAGGACCGGATGTTTGATAGTGATAATACCATCATACTTAAAAGCATACCAAAAAGAGAAACAACAAAGAGTTCAAGGGTCTGTTGTCACAAACAATACCTACCAAAGGATGCCATATCTGAAAAACGTGTATATGTCGTAACCTCCCTTGTTTTTATTTTTATCCTAAAATTGTACATTATCCTTCGTGACCCTGAGTAGATTGTTCGATAAATGCGGCCCATCGTTTATCCGTGATCCTGGATCGGCCAAGAGCAGATGGTTTACTCCCCTTATATGTTTATTTCATGGATCCCAATTTCTTTGTTAGGATTATGAATTTCTGTATTGTCGTGTAAAATGTTTTGTATTGTAACAGTTTTATATTTACTGTTAAAGGGTGGACTGTGGAAGTCTAGTTGCACACACGCCATTTTAGGATAGTATGGCCGCCATTTTGGTTCGCAGAGTTGCGCAAATAAAGTTTCCATACCCGAGTATGTGTGACAAAGTGGACCAGAAGAGTAGCCATACTATCACACATAAATTCATAATAACACACTTACACTAAATGAAATATAGTTAAAGGTTTAGAACGCCACACATAGCTTAGTTAGCCCTGCACACATCTGTCTGTATCATGTTTAGTATCGTTCCGTTCCGTTCATTGTGCGAAGTATTCCGGTCATTGCGAATATTTCGCAATATACACGGCTCGATAGTTATGGACATAATCCATATTCCAGGGACAGTTTCTGTTGAAAGAATGTAACAAAGGAATCTAGATGAAACCAGTTCTTATCACTGCTGACGCCGAAACCACCAAACAAAGGACTCTTAAAGTTCACTCCCCTGGACCTAGCCAAACCAGGTGTATCATCTTACCCCCCAATCACAGCTGACCTGACATACGACCTCTGACCAATGAGAACGGCCTTTGACCTCCCCTTTCTGACCCTATAAGATAGGCGACCCAGAGCAGCCAAAGTCTCTTCGGCACATCTACCTTTCCCTGACTGTCTACCGGACTATAGTTCATTCCTGAACGATAGTGAGCTCTGACCGGACTGCGCTTCGCATATTTGATGAAACGGGTAACGGTTGCATACACGGTATTTATTCTTATTATATTGTTGGCTGGTTGTGTCTTGTATCTGTATTCTTTCCCCCTAGCAGAGCCTGTTTAGTGTTCATTGTTAGTCTATTGTATCACTTGTTAAACCTGTATTTTCTATTCCTGTAACCCCCTTTTGTCCATTAGGGACTTAAATACAACCTTTTATGGAGTTCTTATCTCCTTACTTCTATACTGTGGTTTGTGTCTGTTATTCGCATTTAGCGATAAAGGTATATTACGGACACTGTCCATAAAGGTATATTCGCAGATTAGAGACAAATTACTGCGAAGGAATCTCTTATTAAGGTATTGGTTCTTGGTGTACAATATACAATCAAAGGTACGCTACGCTGCGCTACGTTTTGTTCGCATGTAGTTAGGTATAAAGGGTACGCAGGTTGCGGACTTATTACGTAACCAACGCTTTTCACTTATTGTCTCTCTGGTCATATTATATCACCATTAACAGTATGTATATGTGTGTGTGTGTGTGGTGTGTATGTATATGTGTGTGTGTGTGTGTGGTGTGTATGTATATGTGTGTGTGTATGTATATGTGTGTGTGTGTGTATGTATATGTGTGTGTGTGTATGTGTGTGTGTGTGTGGTGTGTGTGTGTGATGTGTATGTATATGTATATGCGTGTGTGGTGTATGTGTGTGGTGTGTATGTATATGTGTGTGGTGTGTATGTATATGTGTGTGTATGTATGTGTGTGTGTGGTGTGTATGTGTGTGTGGTGTGTATGTATATGTGTGTGTATGTATATGTGTGTGTGTATGTATATATGTGTGTGTGTGTGTGGTGTGTATGTATATGTGTGTGGTGTGTGGTGTGTGTGTGATGTGTATGTATATGTATATGCGTGTGTGGTGTGTATGTATATGTGTGTGTGTGTGGTGTGTATGTATGTGTGTGTGTGTGTGTGTATGTAGTGTGTGTGTGGTGTGTATGTATATGTGTGTGTGTGGATGTTATATGATAACTCTCAAACGCTTGAACTAACCACCCTCACACTTTGCACACTGCGTCATCATCTTCAGGGAACATATACGTTTGAAGATGGGATTAATTGGACGATCCCTAAGGTGCTGTAATAAGGGGCCGTGCTATTTCTGTTATTATCATGCATTGTGATATGTCGCTGGAAAGCTTATGGGGCCCATTTATCAAACCATATTTGCGGCTAAATATTCCGCCAAGATCGCATTGCAAATGCGATCTTGATAAATTCGCCCCTATGACTTTGTGGACCCCCTGCGCCGACCCTCCCGCGATTCACGCCCCCCTCCCGCAATTCATGCTAACACCCCCCCCCCCCCAGCCCCCCTCCCGCGCTTTGCGGACCCCCGCCCCCTCTCGCGATCTGCGGACACCTGCGCCCCCCCCTCCTGCAATTCTGCCCCCCCTCCCTTGATTCACTGCACCCACAGCACCCATCCCGCGATTTACAGCACCCCCGCACCCCTCCCGCAATTCACACCACCCTCGCACCCCCTCCCGCGATTCACAGATCCTGTACCGCCACAAGCAGGTGCCGCCCCTAGGTGGGAAATCCGGCCCTGGCTGCCGCGCTGCAGGTTCCCCACTGCCAGAAGTGTCCCCACTGCCCTCTGCACCAGCGCCACAACTTTTAGCAATGTCTTGCCCACATACCACTATTATACAGCCTCCTGCTCTCATGCACCCTCACTCCCTCCCAGTGTGAGGAGACGCTCACCCACTGCCCGGAACTGCATACTGCCCCCCACCCTCCTCCAGTTCTAGGGATGCCCATCGACTGTCAATGATTTCAAATCATCGATGGTTTATGGCCGATGTTGAATACTTTTGCCATCGATGTGGGAGGATCAGATTGTTTCCCTACATCGATGGCAAAGGTGAACCGATCAAGTTTTTAAAAAAATTATGGTGCCGGGAGCATAGCTCCTCCCTTCCCCCCCCCCCCCCACACCCGACAGTCCCGCCACCGAGTTCTGATTGTCCCACGGCCTATTCAGTCAGATATAATGGATGACCATCGATAGCTACAACAATCGATGGTTATCCAAGAGTAAGATTTTACTATTATCGATGGCAGGGTGCAAAATCGCCATCAATGCCAACCATCGATGGTGTCTGCACCAATGCCCATCCCTACTCTGCAACAGGCAAAAACCTACCCCTCATGCCCACACACCTCTATCACTGCCCTGCCTCCTGTTCTCCTGCCCCGTAACTTCCACCAGTGGGGACCCGCTCACCCTGTGTTGCCCACATTCCCCTATCATGCTTTACCACCCAGCCTCCTGCTCTCATGCACCCTAACTCCCACCATGTAGGAGGAGACACTGACTCAGGGCCACTGTCCTGTACTCCTGTGCTGCCACGCTGGACCCTCACCCACTGGCAGAAGCTGCACAGTGTCCCCCACCCTCCTCTTTAGTCCCCCTTATGCCCACATACCCCTATCACTACCCAGCCTCCTGTTTTCCTGTGTCGTGACCTCCGCCAGTGGGGAGCCGCTGACCCAAAAACACCCTACTATATTATTGCACACACACACACACACACACACACACACACCTAAACAACACGCACACACACACACACACCTAAACAACACGCACCCCCCCCCACACACACACACCCACAAATGTCACTGTACCATCCACACTATCAATGTACATCTTTCTCTGTAACCGCTTTTTAATTAAACAAAACAATACACACCCCCTTCCACATCATATGCTCTCTATTTAACACATTTCACCTATAACTCAAGTTGGAATACAGGCATCTGTCATACAAATCTAACCATCTTTCTCACAATACAAACGTTCACAAATTAAGGGGGCGCAGCCCCTTACGCCGGGGTGAAGAGCGCCCGTAGGGTGCGATGAATCACCTAGTATATATATATATTTGCAGGGGGTTTGGGCTGTGTGCTCAGTGCACAGGCTGCTGCCTCTCTCCCCGCTCAGCACCTTGCACTGAGCAGCGTGTGCTGAGCGGGGAGATAGGCTGTGCTGCTGCAGCAGCCTCTGCTCTGTACTCCCACTGTCCGGTCTCTGCAGCGGGGGATAGGGGCCTGGGACATGGGCCCTTTCAACAAACCGGGGCCCTGTAAAAAGTACCCCACCCCACCCTCTCGATGGCACTGAATACAACACAATAAACAGACTTCATTAAGTGGACCCTTAACCCCTTGAGTGGTGGGTTTTCCTGGGGCAGAACAAACCGACAGGGCAGGTTTGTCCTGCCTCAGAAATACATACCTCCCAACTTTGATGCTCCAGGAGCCGGGACAAAGCTGATGCGTGGCCTATACCGCAGCTCTTCCTCGAGGCCACGCCCCCATTTTGACACTATGGGGGCATGACCCAGAGGCTCTGTGAGCCTCTAGCCATGCCCCCAGCCTGCGGGAATAGACGCTGTGCGCATGCGCACAGCGTTTATTCACCGATGCTCAGCAGCCAACATGGGGGACTCCCAACAGCCCCCCCTCACCGCGGGACACCGCCGGTCGCATACCTCCCAACTGTCACGATTACAGCGGGACAGTCCCGATTTTCGGGTCCTGTCCCACTGTCCCACCCGCGGCAGGCATTGTCCCGCTGCGGGGGGTGGCAGTTGAGAGACCCCCGAATCTAATAGAATAGACGCTGTGCGCATGCGCACAGCGTCTATTCTCGTATGAAAATGAGGTCACGGCTAATTAGCATAAGCCGCACCCTCATTTGCATACGCCCCGCCCCCTTTTCGGACGCTGCGAGTGTCCCTATTTCATTTCATATGAAGTTGGGAGGTATGCGGCCGCAGGAGGGACAGCGGGACAGGCCCTGATAATCGGGACTGTCCCGTTAAATTCGGGACTGTTGGGAGGTATGGAAATACTCACCACAAAAGGGGCAGCCGCTGCTGGCTTCGGCTGTTTGAGGCCACTTGGGGGGGCTCGGGAGCGCTCAGGCATTCCGTTTGTCTGTTCGGCATTCCTGTGTTTGGACGCCCGAACGAACAAATTGCAGAGCATGGCCAAACCTCCCCAAGTAGCCCTGTTCCTCCCGAGCGGCGATGGGAGGGATCGGCAATGGGGCGGGAGATCAGCGACAGGTGGGATGGTGGTGTGCCAGTGGTACACCCTTTATTTACAGTGGTGTGCCTGGATATTTATCAGGAGAGCCCGCCACTACAGCGCAGCTCAGCCCGACAAATCTCCGACCATACTACATACCAAGGAGTTAAAGGCCTATTACAGTCCATTAAATGAAAAACATATCCCCTTAAAAAAAATATTTGGGAGCATTGCATAAGCATGAACTTCCACCCGTCAGACGGGCCTTAATACTAGTTAGCCTACACTCACTGTGCAAATAGAGCAGAGACATCGAAAAACACATGAAAAACTTACTTTGACCTTTTGCCGTCACCGACATTGATTTGAATATTTCCATAATTTCCCAACACTCCCCCCACACACAGAGGAATGTATAGATGTAAGTGTGATGGTCCCGCACGTAGCGCTCCCAGATGTATTGGGGCATACACACTGGGTGATTTTGTTGCCTTATTTCTAACCCATCTGACTAGATCACTCCGTGTTTACACCCCCCCTCCCCCAGTGACGGCGATCCGCGGTCCCACGAGTCACCATCGCCTGACTAGAACTATACCGCATGCAGTTTAAATCTGTTTAGATTGGCAATGTTCTCACCAGAGAGAGCTGGTCCGCACAGATCCCATGTGTGATCCCGTGTGGCCGGTGCATCCCCTGTGTACTGAGCGATCTGTGCTAGCCTACATCGCTTAGCACGGGGGCTGACGTCACCCCATATGTATGCCCCATTACTGTGGACTAATAACCAGTATCACCGCGAGGTGCGGCTTCCCCAGAGATCATTAACGCTAGCAGCAATGTTATAAAGCAGAGACTAAGGGGGGATTCAATATTGTCCCCATTTTGTTCGGTTAGCCCAAAAACCTGGTCGTACCTATTCAATTGCTTCTGGTTTTTCCGACAATGCAGATTCAGCTTTGTTTAAAGTGGAACTTGCTTCGGGAAAATAGTGGAAAACGGGCAGATTATCGACTAAAACACGTGGATCGGCGAAGCACAAAGGTTTGTCCTCTAGATCTTATTATATTAAAGCCATGCTGCACTGCAGGGAGGCAGATGTAACATGTGCAGAGAGACCTGGGTAACACCATGCTGCACTGCAGGGGGGCAGATGTAACACGTGCAGAGTGACCTGGGTAACACCAGGCTGCACTGCAGGGGGGCAGATGTAACACATACAAAGGCCTGGGTAACACCATGCTGCACTGCAGTGGGCAGATGTAACACATGCAGAGGCCTGTGTAACACCATGCTGCACTGCATGGGGGCAGATGTAACGTGCAGAGACCTGGGTAACACCATGCTGCACTGCAGGGGGTGCAGATGTAACATGTGCCGAGAGAATGCTGCACTGCAGGAGGGCAGATGTAACACGTGCAGAGACATGGGTAACACCATGCTGCACTGCAAGGGTGCAGATGTAACATGTGCAGAGATACCTTAGTAACACCATGCTGCACTGCAGGGGGGCAGATGTCCCTGCTGAGGTTAATGCCTGGTGATGCAGGGCTGTCACTAGCAGTGTGTGAGCGATGCAGTAGGTTCTAGGGGGCAGAAGCATCACTGGCCCATGTCACCAGCACTTGGAATGGTGCCCGGCTGACTACAAAACTGCGGCACCTTGTACACACTAGATATATTGTTCCGTCACAGATCACAATAACATACTCTGTACTTAGTGAGTACCCAGGCTATAGCCGCTCCCTCAAGTCACTAGCGCCTTCCCTGTGGGCCCTCCAAGCATGGGGGACGGGCGATGTCACTAACGATTACCTGCTGGAGGATGTGTCCCACGTCTCGTGTTCATACAAATCGCCTCCTTTCCTGCCCCCTGACCTAACACCCACAGCCTTGGCCTGGTGCTACCGATGGGTTGGGATCATTTGGTCTACAGCATGATGGTTGACAGTCATTAGGTCGACATGGTAAAAGGTCGAGATGTGTCTAGATCGACATGGGAAAAGGTCAACATGGTTCTAGGTCATAAGGTCATTATTTTGACAATGTCTAGGTTGACAGTCAAAAGGTTGACATGGAGTTTTTCACAGGTTTTTTACCCTAATGTCAACACAGTCGACAGGGACACAGGATAAAGTGCGCCGCATCCCCTCGCATCGCTCGCAATGCTCGGCACACTATTTTATTCTCCCACCACACCCTAGTGGATGGTAGGGCATGAAATACCGCCTGTCGGCACATGTCGGCTCAAAAAACAGTGAAAAACCTTTTGACTGTCGACCTAGACACTGTCGAACTAATGACCTGTCGTAATAATGATCTCTCGACCAAGACTGTCGACCATCATGCTGTAGAACAAATGGCCGCATCCCGCTACCGATATTTCTGCCAGGATAAGTCCTTTATTTGGATGTTTTCTATCCCTACCATAAACCACTGACTAACAATAATAATCTGACAACAAACGTTCAGTCCAGAGATAGTTTGCGCAAGTTTTATTGCAGATGGACGCAACGACCTGGATGACCGCACGAGCGCCGCCCGGAATTACACCTTGTCTGCATACTCTTCCTCCCCAAACGAATCCATTCCGACCTCCTCGTAGTCTTTCTCCAGGGCAGCCAGGTCCTCGCGGGCCTCTGCGAACTCTCCTTCCTCCATGCCCTCGCCCACGTACCAGTGCACGAATGCGCGCTTGGCGTACATCAGGTCAAACTTGTGGTCCAGTCGTGCCCAGGCCTCGGCGATGGCAGTGGTGTTACTGAGCATGCACACTGCTCGCTGCACTTTGGCTAGATGCCCCTCGGGCACTGCGGTGGGAGGCTGGTAATTAATGCCAACCTGCAAGAGGAATTTTTAAGTATGAAATCAGTCACTGTTATATACTATCCTATACTGTACCGTATTGCATCATAACCAGGGCTGGTGTAGGCTTCCCAGCACCCTAGGCAGAATTTCGGTACTTCTGTATTTTGGCGGCGCCCCCGATCTCCATCGTGCAATGTTTTCATCGCATCCCATGCCATGCACCCGATGCCATGCGACGCGATTTTTGCCCCCTATGCGATGAAAGATTGTATAAGCACCCTAAAGGGTGTTAAATGCACCCCCCCCCTCCCCCCCACTATAAACGTGAACCCGAAGCATGGCGAGCGCAGCGAGCCACCGACCCCGAAGCGTGGCGAGCGGACGGGGATACCTTCACAGGTATCGGAGTCCCCTCGCGGCCTTCACAGATATCCGCGTCCGCTCGCCACACTTTCTATTCTCAACTCCACACCGACGTGGATAGTGGGGGTATGAAAAGGTCGGAGGACGCGTACCGCCGCCGCTCGCCACGCTTCGGGTTCACGTTTATAGTGGGGGGGGGGGTGGCGGGGGGGTGCATTTAACATTGTAAGCACCCATTAGGGTGCTTATACAATGTTTAATCGCATCGCATTGTATGGCATTGTATGCCATATACAATGTCATACAATTTTAAAATTGTATGGCATTGTACAATATTGCGCGATATCGCGTCGCATCGCATACCATATGGTATGCGATGCGATGGGCGCCGCTAAACTACACAAGTACTTAATTTCAACCCAATGCCTACTTCCCAACCCCACACTGCCACCAAATCCCACATTCCAGCCCCTCAAGTGGAAGCGTGGAGGTGGCAGCTTGGACGCTTCTCAACCACCTCATAGACATCCATGGTACCCCCCCTCCATTTCATTAATGCGCATTTCTGCACCCACTGCGAACAGTCTGCCAACACAGCGAGCGGGGGGCGGAGACTGTCCCCTTATAAACCCAGCCTGTAAACCCAGGAGCTGATTGGCCAGTGATAAAGTACCAGGCACTTTGTCACTTCTCCTCCCTTATCACTGCTTCGTACATCTACCCCTTAGTCTCATGTTAAAAAACAATTACCATCATCTACTGTCCCACCAAGGAATCCATTCTGCAGATAAAGAACACACAAGGCAGCTCATGGGGAAGCACATGGGAACGAGGGGTCTAAATAGGCCGTAGTAGAGGCCATCATCTCCTTTTGGCCATGTTGACCATCGTAATCTGATTGCTGTGTATTGACAACCATAAAAAACCCTGTACTCCAGCAGTGAGCGGGGGACAAATGATGGGAGTGGACCCCTATGTGTCGGGATTCAAAGCGTTCTTCTGGGCGTACCCATTTCTTAGGAACCGTGGTCATCATTGAGGCATTCCATAATTACAACCAGATAACCAGATTTGGGGTCAGTTTCAGCATCTCACCTTAAATCCTGTAGGACACCAATCCACAAACTGGATGGACCGCTTGGTCTTGATGGAGGCAATTGCCACGTTGACATCTTTGGGCACCACATCACCGCGGTAGAGCATACAACAGGCCATGTATTTGCCGTGGCGCGGGTCACACTTTACCATCTGGTTGGAGGGTTCGAAGCAGGAGTTGGTAATCTCGGCCACGGACAGCTGCTCGTGGTGCGCCTTTTGGGATGAGATGATGGGCGCGTAAGTCACCAGAGGGAAATGGATACGCGGGTATGGGACCAGGTTTGTCTGGAACTCCATCAGGTCTACATTGAGGGCCCCATCGAAGCGCAGCGAGGCGGTGATGGAGGACACGATTTGACCTATTAGCCGGTTGAGGTCGGTGTAAGAAGGGCGCTCAATGTCCAGGTTCCGTCTGCAGATGTCAAAAATGGCCTCGTTGTCAACCATGAAGGCGCAGTCCGAGTGCTCCAGCGTGGTGTGCGTGGTCAGGATGGAGTTGTACGGCTCCACCACTGCGGTGGAGATCTGGGGTGCCGGATATATAGCAAACTCCAGCTTGGATTTCTTTCCAAAGTCCACAGAGAGGTGCTCCATGAGTAGCGAGGTGAAGCCGGAGCCCGTGCCACCGCCGAAGCTATGGAAGATGAGGAATCCCTGTAGGCCCGAACATGTGTCGGCCTGAAATATCAAAGAAAGACATTGTAACACCGGGTACGGCTGAGTTATTCCCCTCACCGTATTACGGAGCATGGCCTCACCAGTTTACGGATGCGGTCCTGCACCAAATCAATGCTCTCCTTGCCGACGGTGTAGTGCCCACGTGCATAGTTGTTGGCAGCATCCTCCTTCCCGGTGATCAGCTGTTCTGGGTGGTAGAGGCTGCGATAGGCTCCAGTGCGGACCTCATCTGGGGACAGAGCGGAGAGTTAGCTTGGTTGTCCACTCGGGACCTCACAATAAGAGTAGGGCGTTGTATAGTGTCGCAGTAGGAGGCGGCTATTCCAAGCAGACGCCTCCTGCCGCAGCGGTGACCGGACCAGGGTCCTAGGACGCAATGTCAGATCTCTCACTCACCATCGGGGTGACTTGCTGCACCCATATTGCCACGCAAGTCCCCCCGCAGAAGTGGAGATGTTGCCCGTAGCAACCAATCAGAATCTACCTTCTAGAACAGGCATGTCCAAACTATGGCCCTCCAGCTGTTGGGACACTACAAGTCCCATCATGCCTTGCCACAGTTTTGTTATTAGGGAATGCTAAAACTATGGCAAGGCATGCTGGGATGTGTAGTTTCACAACAGCTGGAGGGCCACAGTTTGGACACGCCTGCTCTAGAAGATAATAGAATCTGATAGGTTGCCCAATGTTACCCCAATGTCGGGTGACTCGGGTTCTGCGCAGCCACGTACCTACCACCGATGGCTCCAGATCCACCATGATGGCGTGTGGCACGTATTTTCCATTGCCAGTCTCGTTGAAGAATGTGGTAAAGGAATCATCTGAGCTGCCCTCCTTCGCCTTATCCGCCAAGGTGCCGTCGGGCAGGATGCCGTGCTCCAGGCAAAGCAACTCCCAGCAGGCATTGCCAATCTGTACGCCGGCCTGTCCGATATGCACCGAGATACACTCCCTCTGCACAGGGGGGACAGAGAGATAGGATGTCACCATAGGGAACCACCAATTTCCCACGGGTGCAGAGACCACGGCACTTACTACACGCTGATAGAGCGCGGACACGCTGTAATGTACATATAGAAAGCACGGATACATATAACACAGTACATATAACACGGGTGCAGAGACCACGGCACTTACTACACGCTGATAGAGCGCGGGCACGCTGTAATGTACATATAGAAAGCACGGATACATATAACACAGTACATATAACACGGGTGCAGAGACCACGGCACTTACTACACGCTGATAGAGCGCGGGCACGCTGTAATGTACATATAGAAAGCATGGATACATATAACACAGTACATATAACACGGGTGCAGAGACCACGGCACTTACTACACGCTGATAGAGCGCGGGCACGCTGTAATGTACATATAGAAAGCACGGATACATATAACACGGGTGCAGAGACCACGGCACTTACTACACGCTGATAGAGCGCGGGCACGCTGTAATGTACATATAGAAAGCACAGATACATATAACATAGTACATATAACACGGGTGCAGAGACTACGGCACTTACTACACGCTGATAGAACACGGGCCTGCTGTAATATACATATAGAAAGCACGGATACATATAACACAGTACATATAACACGGGTGCAGAGACCACGGCACTTACTACATGCTGATAGAGCGCGGGCATGCTGTAATGTACATATAGAAAGCACGGATACATATAACACAGTACATATAACACGGGTGCAGAGACTACGGCACTTACTACACGCTGATAGAGCACGGGCACGCTGTAATGTACATATAGAAAGCACGGATACATATAACACAGTACATATAACACGGGTGCAGAGACCACGGCACTTACTACACGCTGATAGAGCGCGGGCACGCTGTAATGTACATATAGAAAGCATGGATACATATAACACAGTACATATAACACGGGTGCAGAGACCACGGCACTTACTACACGCTGATAGAGCGCGGGCACGCTGTAATGTACATATAGAAAGCACGGATACATATAACACAGTACATATAACACGGGTGTAGAGACCACGGCACTTACTACACGCTGATAGAGCGCGGGCACGCTGTAATGTACATATAGAAAGCACAGATACATATAACATAGTACATATAACACGGGTGCAGAGACTACGGCACTTACTACACGCTGATAGAACACGGGCCTGCTGTAATATACATATAGAAAGCACGGATACATATAACACAGTACATATAACACGGGTGCAGAGACCACGGCACTTACTACACGCTGATAGAGCACGGGCACGCTGTAATGTACATATAGAAAGCACGGATACATATAACACAGTACATATAACACGGGTGCAGAGACTACAGCACTTACTACACGCTGATAGAACGCGGACACGCTGTAATGTACATATAGAAAGCACGGATACATATAACACAGTACATATAACACGGGTGCAGAGACCACGGCACTTACTACAAGCTGATAGAGCGCGGACACGCTGTAATGTACATATAGAAAGCACGGATACATATAACACAGTACATATAACACGGGTGCAGAGACCACGGCACTTACTACACGCTGATAGAGCGCGGGCACGCTGTAATGTACATATAGAAAGCACGGATACATATAACACAGTACATATAACATGGGTGCAGAGACCATGGCACTTACTACACGCTGATAGAGCGTGGGCACGCTGTAATGTACATATAGAAAGCACGGATACATATAACACGGCTGCAGAGACCACGGCACTTACTACACGCTGATAGAGCGTGGGCACGCTGTAATGTACATATCATGCACACGCTATAGATAGCACGGATAGCTTACACAGTAGATATAACACAGGTGCAGTACAGACCAGGGAAGGTTAGAGCAGGGCCTCCAGCTATAGGGACACTACTGCCTGAGGCCTGCTGTCCTGTGCACACTGGAATAGCAGAGTCTCCCTGCAGCTCCTGGCACACTGTCCTGCAGCTGTCTCACTACACCCCCCACTTCCTTATAACGTACAGATTTGGTTCTGGTCCCCCACATAGTGGGTGTAGAACAGGCTCCTCTTGTCTCCGGAGCAGGGTCCTAGCAGAGATCTCCGTCCAGCCGCAGTACAGACGCCTGAGGGGGGGTTGGGGGTAGCTAGGGTTTAGTTTCAGCATAGAGGGCTATAAACAGCCACCAATGACACGGCAGGGATACACTTCTGCGCTCCGTCAGCACCCAGGCTGGGAACACACTTTTCCTGCATTGTTCTGGGGACGTTTAGTAAATCCTTCGGCCTTCACTTGTTCCGGGCACAGATTTACCTGCGGGTTCTTTATTAACCTGGGAAGAAGCTGCTTGGGACAGGCTATGACATGTATGGGGAGACTGCCACCTAGTGGCCACATTACCATGATAACCGGTTAGACAGGGCAGCGATTATTAGATTGTATTCAGTATATGGAGTTTTTCTTGCGTTAATACATATAGGCCCTGATTCTGGTTCACTCGCAAAGGCAAATTCTCTCTTTAATGGACAAAACCTGCAGGTGGGGCAGATGCAACATGTGCAGAGAGAGTTACATTTGGGTGATCTTTATATTGCAGTGTAAAAATAAAGCAGAAATAAAATAACAAGCAAATCTAACGCTCTCTCTCTGCACATGTTACATCTGCCCCACCTGCAGTGCATAGTTTTGTCCAGAAGACAGAGAATTTGCTTTTGCGAGTGAACCAGAATGAGGCCCGGTTATATGTGACATAGAATACATCTGTTCCTCTATAGGTGTCACATTGGCTGCAGCAGGGGAGCGAAGCCTCATTAAAAAGACAAAGAGACTTTAACTCATTAACTGCCGGACCCCGTGGGACGTAACATTAGAGACCACTCCGGCAAATCAGCGTTTGAACCTGTAACTGAGTGGGAACAAGGGGGGGGGGAGAACACTGCGCAGGTGGTTACGTGAGGATTAGGTGCCCACAGTGGGTATGACAATAACATCATTATAACAGACGTGGCAGAAGGAATAGCGCCAGGGGGGCAGAATGACTATTTATAGCGCCCATGTGACACATTGAGCGCTGTTAACCCCTTACAGTCCGTACAACATGATATTTATAGCCTGATGGTAGAGACTAATTCAAATCTGATCGCAGGGTTAATTTTGCTTGGAAATGGACAAAACCTTGCTGCGCCGCAGGTGGGGCAGATGTAACATGTGCAGAGAGAGTTAGATTTGGGTGGGTTATTTTGTTTCTGTGCAGGGTAAATACTGGCTGCTTTATTTTTACACTGCAATTTAGATTTCAGTTTGAACACCCACCCACACAAATCTAACTCTCTTTGCCCCTGTTACATCTGCCCCACCTGCAGTGCAGCATTAATTTACTAGAAATCAGCATCTCCTTATAGACCCGATTCTTCATCCTGCCTGAGAGTAATGTAGGAATTTGGGGTGTTCCTTACCATGTCTGCGTGAGTTCAGGGGGGTCGGTCACCAGCAGCGGTCTCTCTCAGTGTCCAGGTGACTGTGGGTGAGGGCAGCAGAGCAGCGAGTGTTCTATAGATTGTTACATCACAGGAGGAGGCACCTACCTCATACCTCATAATGCGTCACTTACCTCCGTCATTTACTGCAACCGTCTCATAGATAAACACTTTATATCAAATACTAATAAATAAATCAATACCTAGAGAGGACACCGGGGTCTGTGTACTAAGCCTTGGACAGTGATAAACTAGACGGAGACAAAGTAGCAGCCAGCCAGCTCCCAACTGCCATTTTTCATGCACAGCCTGTAACGTGGCAGTTACGAAATCGGTTGGCTGGTATATTATCGCTCTCTCTCTCGCCAAGGCTTGGTGCCTAATTCAGAGCTGATCGCTGCGGTGTGAATTTGCAGGGCCCTGTGATCAGATAGCCGCTGCCCGTAGAGTGATATCCCGCCCTGCACAAATCTGCGATTGGGTCGCTTATTGCCGGAAATCCATTCGCAGCTCACTGACCATCGCGTGATTTCCCCAGTCTGCACTTAACTCGAACCCTTGCAAAACTCTGCGAAAGAGAAAGGGTGATCGGGGGCGGAACTGACGTCACATGACTTCTCCGTACACGCCTGCATTTTCCCTGACTCTCCCAGAAAACTGCCAGTTACCACCCACAAACGCCAGCTTCCTGTCAGTCATATTGCAAGAGAATTGCGATTAGATCCAAACGCTATATTTCGGCACACGCATGCGCACTATGATCCACATGTAAGTGCAGCCAGTCGGTAGGATTGCGAATTCGTACATCAGCGATCAGATCTGGATAACCCCCGTAGTACACATTACATGGAAGTGCCAGGTTTTCATGGTGTATTATGGCATCGGAATCACTATGTATGCTAATAAGAATCCAGTGCGGCTCAGACATTGAGATCTGTGGGGCCACTCACTAAATCAGATCACCGGTTAGATCTCTATCAGACGTGGCCAAGTATATAAGATCCAGTGGAGCATTGATGACAACATGAACGGAGAATGCCGTCATCCTGTAACTGGGCGACACCCACATAATCCCGGACCGAGGTTACAGTGGCGCAGGAACGCGTACAGCGATGACATCTGCAGCTCCGCAATGCAGAGAGATTTCCCCTCACAAGTAACGACCAGAGTTAAAAAATAGATTAATACACTATTTTATGCATTAAAAAAACATTATACATAGTCCTGACAAGTGTGACCTTTATAGGGACAAATGAACAGAATAATCAATAATTATATTTGAATCAAGTAGTTTATGATGTTAGAGTCGTACCACCACACGCCATCCGCGCAGTCACTAGGAGAAGACTGAACTCTGATGGATGGGTACCACTAGTGGCAGAGAGCCTGCTGGGGGTTGTAGTGTGAGGGGTATTTGTAGTGGCAAGCCATGCTGGAGGTTGTAGTTCAACAACAAATGTACAGCTGGTTTTGACAGTCTAGTTCCTGAAATCACAGAACACAAGTGAAATGAAATAAGATTCCATTTAGCGAATCCCAATAACCGAGTATAGCTGGCGAGCGCTGCCAGGCAGCTTATTATATGATATTATAGGTGACATTTGTGGGTGGCATAAAACTAAATTGTACTTTGCAGGGATGCGCCATTCCTCAGATGTGCGGCAGCGGTGACAGTCCCACACCGTACTCCTTCCTCCTCCTACAAATCAGCAGAGCGGTTGGTAAGGGAACCATTAGGGACTGTGACGGAGCCAGACAGCGGGCATTGTGACTCTTATATTCTATGTTACCACCAACACGTTCCTTATCTGTACTCGTTTCTCCTTTAAGTAATCCTGTTGTTAGTTGTACACAGTATCCGGAGTCCTGCCATGTCTCCGAGACGTCCATACATGTGCGCTATTCTCCGCATGGATGATGTTACAGAGTCAGACGGGGCGGAACACCCTGCACATACCCCCGCACATACCCCCGGCTTCTATCTGCTGCCACAGGGGCATCAGGGCTGGCTAGGAGACGGATTCTGGAAAACACTGGTAATAATTTGGCGGAGTAACAGAAGCAGACTGGATATAGGGCCCGTGGACGTCGGGGAAGCTGGAAGATAATAGTAACATGTCATTAGGGAATTCTTACATATATCGCTCCATTCTCCTAATAACATTATTTCCGGAATCCCTCCCTCCTAGTACGAGGTGAGTAGTGCAGTGCCTCATGCCTCAATGCTCCTAACATGCTACAAAGACAGATACATCCTAGTGTGTACCTATGGGGGAGAAGGTAGCACAGAGGGACAATTACAGCCACAAAGGTCCAAGATTCACCCTGATTTATCAAGTTTTTCATCTAATAAATAAAGATCACTTTACTTCCATTTTTTTCCTGGAGGCCATATATGTGCGAATGTAGAGTGCTGGGGAGGGATCTTACCAATCCCTCTCCTGGTACTTTTTGAAAACTGTAGTTTTCCGGAACGCTTCCCACTCCGAAACTTGGTAAATCCGGCAAAATAACATCACAGATAGGTATCCTTAATCTCAGTAATTAGGTGAAAGATTACATGTAATCAGTGAGAGCTGCTAATTGTTAATAACAGATCAGTAGGCATCACATGTACAAGTGCAGCTAGCTGTATATGGACGATAAGGCTGGACCCTTAGGACCACCTGTTTCCCCCCCGTCACTGTGTGAACACTTTAAGCCTGGCGCAGCTGCGTTCCCATTCTATGAGCCGGACAATTATCTACAGCGATATGACAGGCTGTAAGTCACAGACCTCCGCCCTACCGCCAGCAAGAAGCTGGTTACCCCTCCATGTACACACACACCCCAAAAGTGCTCATTCTAGCACCCTTCAGTTCCTCTTTCCTGCCTGGGGTGTCACTCTCCGCTGTGCTTCTTCCAGCACATTTTGGTCTGTATCTCTCTACTGAAATACAGATCAGACTGAGCTAAAAGCAGCACAGCATAAACCAACACCCCAGACAGGACTGCGATATAGAATGTCCATCTGACCTGGGTCCAAGCGCAGCAGAATCACAGACATCAGCAGGAGTGCCAGCACGATCTGACGGAAAGGGATCCTCCGAATCCACGTAGCCACCACACTCAGGGCCCCCCACAGCGTCCGCGCCACCTGCAAATGCCTCGCTTGTAGGTTTCCTGCAACACACAACAGACCATGCAGCAAGGGAACGGCACAGAACGATGTCCTCTGACACAGGAAGAGAAGCCCCTACCTCAGGCATGTCCAAACTGTGGCCCTCCAGCTGTTTTGAAACTACACATCCCAGCATGCCTTGTCATAGTTTTAGAACTCCCTATTAGCAAACTGTGGCAAGGCATGATGGGACATGTAGTTTCACAACAGCTGGAGGGCCATAGTTTGGACATGCCTGCCCTACCTGTAGGACAGACGGCCTGGCTCTGATCCGCTGTCTCTGCATTGCACTCCTCTACCTGCTCCAGGCGCCTCTTCTCCTCTCCCACGGCTGTCAGAGCCGCCAACTGCTGCTGCTCACTCAACACTCGCGGATCCCGGGCTAACGCCTCTGCCTCTGATAGGTGGCCGAGGGGGAGGAGGACTCTGTGGAGGTGGAGCTCGGCCACTTTCCCGTAACCCGGCGGCCGCCATTGGCTGTGCTCTTTAAGCCAATCTCTGCTCAGCTCCAGCATCACATGGGGTTGGTTCACTCTGCTGTAGAGAAGGAGGCTGCGGAAAGGACGAGAGAGATAAATAAAATCACTACATCATAGGAATGGTAATAACATATATCCGTAGTGCGCTACCATCCGACAGCAGCTCCTATAGCCCCCTATACCGCGGCAGCCATTACCACAGTTCCATAATGTTGTGCGGCATCTCCTGGGGGGTCCGGTAATACTGTACGAGCCAGGGCAGCACCTCCCTCCATCGGCCCATCTCGGCCAGTGCCTGGATCCCAATTACGCAGAGGGAATCCTTTACTTGCTTATCCCTGGAGACACAAATAAGATGGATACATATGAATGCGTCATCTATGGGGAATAACTACAGGGTCCGCGGCACGCAACCTACGGGGTCCGCGGGCCTCGACCTACGGGGTCCGCGGCCCTCCGCCTATGAGGACCGCGGCCCTCCACCTACAGGGACCGCGGCCCTCCACCTACGGGGTCCGCAACCTACGGGTTCCGCGGCCCTCAACCTACGGGGTCTGCCGCCCTCAACCTACTGGGGCCCCTGCACGCAACCTACGGGGTCCCCTGCACTCAACCTACGGGGTCCACGGCACTCAACCCACGGGGTCCACGGCACTCAACCCACGGGGTCCACGGCACACAACCCACGGGGTCCACGGCACACAGCCTACGGGGACCGTGGCACACAAACTACGGGGACCGTGGCACACGACCTACTGGGTCCACGGCACACGACCTATGGGGTCCGCTCCCCCCACAACTATAAGGTATGCACCAACTATAGAGTCTATGGCACACAACCTCCAGGGGGGGGGGGGGTTTAATCTTCATATTTTGCATTAGGGTTAGGACCAGATGTATCAAGCTTCAAAAAGTGATAAAATGGAGAGTGATAAACAGCCAGCCAATCAGCTCCTAACTGCCATGTTACAGGCTGGGCTTGAAAATTTTAAGCAAGGAGCTGATTGGCTGGTTATTTAACACTCTCCATTTTATCACTTTTTGAAGCTTAATACATCTGGCCCTTAATGAGGGGGAAAAAAAGTCGAAAAAACCACAGAGACCGGTAAAAAAAATCAGCGTTTGGACCAGATACAAAGATGGGATCAGCTGCGTCTATTGGTGGACACATGCCTACAACTTTGTGCAAATGGCCCTACAAACCCTTCACGAATCAGGTCCTTCCTACCATGGACATTATTAAAGGAGGGGTCTCATTGGCTGTTATGGTTAAACTGCAATTTTAAGTAATTGTTGTATATATAACATTGTTTTTAGTTTTTTTTTTTAATTGTTTTCCAAGAAAACACAATGACATATGCAGGGACCAACAAATCCACAACAGTACACAAAAAATGACGCAAGCCTGAGTAACAACACTGTGTATAATATGACATGATAGAGTCCTGGATCTCCAGTTACAGGACAAGTCGCTGGCGGTGCCACATGTGGAAGGGCAGAATATATGCCACAGGGAAGTACTTGTGCTATGGGGTACAGCGGTCTCACCTGGTGTCCCCGGGCTCCGCAGCCAGGATCTGTAGCCCCCTCTCACAAAGTTCTAGGGCACCAGCAAAGTTTCGGTCCAGCACCAGCAGGTCAGCCGCCGCATCCAAGAGAGATACAGCCGGGGGGGTCCCAGACAGCGACCAGTGCGACCAGTCCCACATGGTACTCAGCGAACAGCTGGACACATTCTCCGTCACCGCCATGGCTATCCAACACCGGGGACCTATACAAGCAAAATATTCCAGCTAGTAATACAATACAGTGCACAGGTCATCAGTTATCACAGCGGTCAGTCTTGCCAAAAGCTATAGGACGATAGGTTCAGGTATCGGAAGTGTGCGAGCATTGTCAGGGTACAGGGTATCCGGGTGCCCTCATCCTCCTTGTGGGCTGACACATGCGAAAAATCCATATTAATTTAAAAAAAAAAGTATAATAAAGGAAAATAAAAGAGTGTGTTGCCGATATCGGTTATTCAATTTTGCAGAAAACTATTGTGCAGAATATTGGGTCATTGGGGAAAAAAATCATGCAGTGCGCAGCTAGTATAAAGGTTTTTGGGATCTTTTTACCACATTAATCTAGTTAATGACAGGGGTAAGAGACACTACCGGTGCTGTAAAGTTGGGTACACACCATGTGATTCACGGCACCACCGATAATGTTAATGATATCGGACAATAGAACGATCTAGCTAGCGCACACATTGAATGGTATTGTTCAGTGACGTCACCTGGCCCCCACTGATCGTGCAGTCGCTGATGACATAAGCTGTGTACACACACTTCGATTTTCTATTAGATCTGACATTAGATCTGTACTTTTACATTCGATTCAATATCAATTTCGCAGTGTACACATTCGATTTACTGGATTGTATTCCTTGGCTGCACAGTCCATTTTTCTTTTTGATATAGAGAAAAGGGGAGCGTACATCGAATCGAGTGCCAGCCGAAAGTGTCCTAAAAACCATTCGATTTCGATTAGATTTTGCTTCTATAAGCACAGATTCTGTACACAGCTATGGGCAGGTCTGACGACAGACGGAGGTGTACTCAGCGTAACTTGTTTTCCCTGTAGTGTCAGGTTACTGCCCTGCAATCTAATCAGTGTGCACCTGTACAGTACCTTGTACCTTATTACTGGGAATCAGCAGACACCCTGCAGCTATCGCAAAGCAGAAGAGTCTGGTGGGTACACACTAGACGATATGCGCGATACTATCGATAACCATTTCATTATGGTACATATCATTCATTGCAGATATCACATAGTGTGTACCCAGCGTATTCTGCAGGGTGTCTCCTGTATCCCAGTAATAAAGTACATGGTACAGGTGTGCAGTGATCAGATTGCAGGGCAGTACCTGACACTACAAGGAAACAAGTTACGCTGGGTACACACCTAGAGACAGACCTGTGCAATCTGGGGGGAACAGAAATCTGCTAATGTATGGGAGCACATGAGAGGAGAACATCTGCTCCCAATCACTGCAAAACAGACAACGGTCATTCTGACAAACCGGATAAATCCATTTGATTTAACAAATTTACCAAATAATAGTTTTGGTCCATTTACCAGCATTTGGGAGCGAATGGTCAATTCTTATTTGCTCCTATACATTCATAGGCGTTTCTAGAATACAGAGATGAGGAACCTTTCGGCACTCCAGCTGTTGTTGAACTACACATCCCAGCATGCCCTGCTACAGCTTTGCTATTTGGCCATGTAAAGACTGTTGCAGGGCATTCTGGGATGTGTAGTTTAACAACTATAATGGGTGTGCTGCACACAGGTTCCTGGGAACGACGTAGATCACAGACATATCGCACCGATACCATATACATCTAAAACGTGATTCCTTTCCGCGTCCATCTGACAGACCAGAGCACAGGAGCGCCCTGCTGCACTCACCCTGTGCTGCCGCTGCCGGGGTCTCTTCTCAGCGTCCGCCCTGCTGCACTCACCCTGTGCTGCCACTGCCGGGGTTTCTTCTCAGCGTCTCACCCTGTTGCACTCACCCTGTGCTGGGGCTGCCGGGGTCTCTTCTCAGCGTCTCACCCTGCTGCACTCACCCTGTGCTACCGCTGCCGGGGTCTCTTCTCAGCGTCTCACCCTGCTGCACTCACCCTGTGCTGGGGCTGCCGGGGTCTCTTCTCAGCGTCTCACCCTGCTGCACTCACCCTGTGCTGGGGCTGCCGGGGTCTCTTCTCAGCGTCTCACCCTGCTGCACTCACCCTGTGCTACCGCTGCCGGGGTCTCTTCTCAGCGTCTCACCCTGCTGCACTCACCCTGTGCTACCGCTGCCGGGGTCTCTTCTCAGCGTCTCACCCTGCTGCACTCACCCTGTGCTGGGGCTGCCGGGGTCTCTTCTCAGCGTCCGCCCTGCTGCACTTACCCTGTGCTGGGGCTGCCGGGGTCTCTTCTCAGCGTCTCACCCTGCTGCACTCACCCTGTGCTGCCGCTGCCGGGGTCTCTTCTCAGTGTCCGCCCTGCTGCACTCACCCTGTGCTGGGGCTGCCGGGGTCTCTTCTCAGCGTCTCACCCTGCTGCACTCACCCTGTGCTGGGGCTGCCGGGGTCTCTTCTCAGCGTCCGCACTGCTGCACTCACCCTGTGCTACTGCTGCCGGGGTCTCTTCTCAGCGTCTCACCCTGCTGCACTCACCCTGTGCTGCCGCTGCCGGGGTCTCTTCTCAGCGTCTCACCCTGCTGCACTCACCCTGTGCTACCGCTGCCTGGGTCTCTTCTCAGTGTCTCACCCTGCTGCACTCACCCTGTGCTGCCGCTGCCGGGGTCTCTTCTCAGCGTCCGCCCTGCTGCACTCACCCTGTGCTGGGGCTGCCGGGGTCTCTTCTCAGCGTCTCACCCTGCTGCACTCACCCTGTGCTACCGCTGCCTGGGTCTCTTCTCAGTGTCTCACCCTGCTGCACTCACCCTGTGCTACCGCTGCCTGGGTCTCTTCTCAGTGTTTCACCCTGCTGCACTCACCCTGTGCTGCCGCTGCCGGGGTCTCTTCTCAGCGTCCGCCCTGCTGCACTCACCCTGTGCTGGGGCTGCCGGGGTCTCTTCTCAGCGTCTGCCCTGCTGCACTCACCCTGTGCTGGGGCTTCCGGGGTCTCTTCTCAGCGTCCGCCCTGCTGCACTCACCCTGCGCTGCCGCTGCCGGGGTCTCTTCTCAGCGTCCGCCCTGCTGCACTCACCCTGTGCTGGGGCTGCCGGGGTCTCTTCTCAGCATCTCACCCTGCTGCACTCACCCTGTGCTGGGGCTGCCGGGGTCTCTTCTCAGCGCCTCACCCTGCTGCACTCACCCTGTGCTGGGGCTGCCGGGGTCTCTTCTCAGCGCCTCACCCTGCTGCACTCACCCTGTGCTGGGGCTGCCGGGGTCTCTTCTCAGCGTCTCACCCTGCTGCACTCACCCTGTGCTACCGCTGCCGGGGTCTCTTCTCAGCGTCTCACCCTGCTGCACTCACCCTGTGCTACCGCTGCCGGGGTCTCTTCTCAGCGTCTCACCCTGCTGCACTCACCCTGTGCTACCGCTGCCGGGGTCTCTTCTCAGCGTCTGCCCTGCTGCACTCACCCTGTGCTGGGGCTGCCGGGGTCTCTTCTCAGCGTCTGCCCTGGCTCTGGTGGGACCTGCACAACGGAGACGGGACAGGTCATCCTCAGTACACATAGTTCTTTATTACACCCCCCACCCCACCCCAAAGCGTAGTTTATTAATTGGGTGGAAAGTGTCTAGATCGACACAAGGAAAAGGTCGATGAGAAAGTGGTAAAAGGTCAACATGTTTTTTGGGGTGTCATTTTTTATCATGTAGCACAAGGACTCCCAATTACTGTACTGCATCTCATCGCTTCGCCCCTCCCAGTTGTGGTGGATGGTAAAGTATAAGAAAGTTTAAAAACAATAATGAAGAACTCATGTCAACCCTACACTGAGTTGATCATTATGTCAACCATTTGACCATGTTGACACAGTGCATGTTGACTAGTAGTTGCCGACCTATTGACTTGACTGTCCCCTGTCGACCTAAGGTCTGGGATACCTGCGTCAGTATCTCTTCATGGTAAGTAGGAGGCTAGAAAGACAGCCTACACTGCAGAAACCATAGCAAAAGGTTTATATATGGATTTTACCCGAGTTAATATACTGTATACAGCAGGGGACACTGGAAGAGAGGTGCTGTTGCCCCTAGCAACCATGTTACTAATAACAACAACCCCGCAGCAGCTTCCCTGCAGGTACAATTTCCCCCAGCGTGTATAGAGCGACCCCCCTGGGAACCATCTACAAGCATGCAGTGTGTATAAGGGAGGGGGACTACATGTCCCAGCACAGGCTTCCTGACAGTACTGTACCGTGGTGGGTGCCCCCTCAGCTGCTTCCAACGCGAGATCCGGGTTTTGCTGGGCGGTGACTCCCTCTATCAGGCAGCCAATAGCAGCCTGACTCTGGGAGGGGGTGGTGCTTCTGCATATCAGAGACGCGGCGTGATTGGCTGCTTCCCTGTAGAGTGAGGGCGGAAGTAGCTGCGCAGGAGGCGTCAGGTTCCCTCTGCCAGTGCCAGCTGCTATGGTGATGTGCAGCGTGCAGGCCAGGATTGTCAGATCACCCTGTGTATAGCAGTAACATAGCAAAGGGTGCAGAATGGGACACAGTGACCTATAGATGAGCTATATGTGTATTATCACACACAGGACCATATACAGAGATGGGTGTACAACGCACAGCTGGTGTGGTGCAGGCCAGGATTGTCAGATCACCCTGTGTAGCAGTAACATAGCAAGAGGTGCAGAATGGGGCACAGTGACCTATAGATGAGCTATATGTGCATTATCATACACAGGACCATATACAGAGATTGGTGTACAACAGACATAGTTGGTGTGGTGCAGGCCAGGATTGTCAAATCACCCTTTGTAGCAGTAACATAGCAAGGGGTGCAGAATGGGGCACAGTGACCTACACATGAGCTATATGTGCATTATCATACACAGGACCATATATAGAGATGGGTGCACAACCACAGCTGCTATGGTGCGGGCCAGGATTGTCTGATCACCCTGTGTAGCAGTAACATAGCAAGGGGTGCAGAATGGGGCACAGTGACCTATAGATGAGCTGTATGTGTATTATCACACACAGGACCATACATAGAGATGGGTGTACAACAGACACAGTTGGTGTGGTGCAGGCCAGGATTGTCAGATCACCCTGTGTAGCAGTAACATAGCAAGGGGTGCAGAATGGGGCACAGTGACCTATAGATGAGCTGTATGTGTATTATCACACACAGGACCATATATAGAGATGGGTGTACAACACACAGCTGCTATGGTGCAGGCCAGGGTTGTCAGATCACCCTGTGTAGCAGTAACATAGCAAGGGGTGCAGAATGGGGCACAGTGACCTATAGATGAGCTGTATGTGTATTATCACACACAGGACCATATATAGAGATGGGTGTACAACACACAGCTGCTATGGTGCAGGCCAGGATTGTCAGATCACCCTGTGTAGCAGTAACATAGCAAGGGGTGCAGAATGGGGCACAGTGACCTATAGATGAGCTATATGTGTATTATCACACACAGGACCATATACAGAGATGGGTGTACAACGCACAGCTGGTGTGGTGCAGGCCAGGATTGTCAGATCACCCTGTGTAGCAGTAACATAGCAAGAGGTGCAGAATGGGGCACAGTGAACTATGGATGAGCTATATGTGCATTATCATACACAGGACCATATACAGAGATTGGTGTACAACAGACATAGTTGGTGTGGTGCAGGCCAGGATTGTCAAATCACCCTTTGTAGCAGTAACATAGCAAGGGGTGCAGAATGGGGCACAGTGACCTACACATGAGCTATATGTGCATTATCATACACAGGACCATATATAGAGATGGGTGCACAACCACAGCTGCTATGGTGCGGGCCAGGATTGTCTGATCACCCTGTGTAGCAGTAACATAGCAAGGGGTGCAGAATGGGGCACAGTGACCTATAGATGAGCTGTATGTGTATTATCACACACAGGACCATACATAGAGATGGGTGTACAACAGACACAGTTGGTGTGGTGCAGGCCAGGATTGTCAGATCACCCTGTGTAGCAGTAACATAGCAAGGGGTGCAGAATGGGGCACAGTGACCTATAGATGAGCTGTATGTGTATTATCACACACAGGACCATATATAGAGATGGGTGTACAACACACAGCTGCTATGGTGCAGGCCAGGGTTGTCAGATCACCCTGTGTAGCAGTAACATAGCAAGGGGTGCAGAATGGGGCACAGTGACCTATAGATGAGCTGTATGTGTATTATCACACACAGGACCATATATAGAGATGGGTGTACAACACACAGCTGCTATGGTGCAGGCCAGGATTGTCAGATCACCCTGTGTAGCAGTAACATAGCAAGGGGTGCAGAATGGGGCACAGTGACCTATAGATGAGCTATATGTGTATTATCACACACAGGACCATATACAGAGATGGGTGTACAACACACAGCTGGTATGGTGCAGGCCAGGATTGTCAGATCACCCTGTGTAGCAGTAACATAGCAAGGGGTGCAGAATGGGGCACAGTGACCTATAGATGATCTGACCAGTGCTGCTTATAGGCATTCTTTTGAAAGTGATTGAGTTTTTTTTCTGTTTGTATTTACAAATGTTATGCTTTTATTATTATTACTGGCCGGTGATTTAAGTGAATTATGTTGAATGTTTATTGGTAAATACATTTTATAAAGATTTAGTCTGAATTAGCGCGGTCTTTTTTGCCATTTATTACTTTATATAGTGCCCAGTATTCAATGCTCCCGAGTCACCATTTCAGCGACTCGGGCCGTTTTTCACTCCTTGTAGTGAATCTTTTCACTGAATATCTGATTCACCCGATTCAATGTTCACTGTCCACCAAAAGGGAACAGTGAGTGCCGGCCAGTTCTCCGTTTCATGCTCGCTGCAAGTCGCTGGAGTATTTCAATGGGGTTTTCACTGGGATTAGCCGAGAGTGGATTCAATGCTAGGATGGAGAACTGCTTTCAGCATGATTTTCGCCATGATTCACCGTTTTGCATTCAACATCTTTTTAAGGTGAACTGGAATGTGATCTTTTAAAATAAAGGGTTTTTTTTGTGCCAAAAAATCAGTAATTTTATTATGTGAAGGGGCATGGTAATTGGATTCATGTGCTTTTTTTACACACATGATGTCACAGGGGGCAAGAGCTGCTCATTAGATATTCACTGCGTCTGGTCCCGCTCATTACATATGCACGAGTGGGACCAGCGCAGCGCTTCCTCCCCTGCCAGCTCTCCCTGTGTCCCCGCCAGCCCTCCTTCTCCCCCACATTCCAGCGCTGGCAGGAAGGCTTCCCTCTCCCTGTCTTATACCGTTCCCCTGCGGCAATCGCCGGGGAGGGAGTTAAAATTCACCGTCAGGAGCACGGAAACCACTGAGGTGTTGAATAGGGGGTGAGGGAGGGCTGTCTGGGAATGCTCCGGCCCTCCGGAACCCTGCGAATGTGCAGAGATTCGCTGCACATCATGACAGAAATAATTGAATACCGGTCATAGTGTTATTTTACACTTAATGCAAATTGAGTAGTTTTATTTACCTTATATTCTATTCCTCACAGTGCTGCTCTTATGTCCTCTGGGTTGTTGGAATTTAAACATAATTATTCCATATCTATAACCAAATATTTCATAAATGACAGGATCGGTGCCATTATCCATAGGTACAGATGAATAATAATACAGAAAGTTACACCCAGCACACAGAATGAGCGCAGCTGTCCGTACAGCTGAGAGAAGAGATACTGGGAATTACAAAGAGAAGTGTTACTATGAATGTCAGGGGATTGCTTCAGTCACTAGACAGGTCAGTGCAAAACACATGAATATAAATGCTTGCATCTATGGGGGGTATTCAATCCTGCACACTCTAACGCTGCACATCACCCCGATTTCTGGTTGCTCACATTTCTACCTAACACACAATAGCCTCTTATTTTCTGCAAACCGCTACTTGCTGCTAGGTGCCTGGCCATTATATATTACTGCACAGGACGGAATTCTCCACCTATGCTCTAACATCCATCCCAGCACTGCTGTGTGACCATAGCCCACTAAGCTATATAAGACACTGCTATCTGGCTGGGCTAATGTGCAATCTGCAGCCGTTACCTTATGTAATTACCTATGGTTTAGAATGTAAGCTCTGAGGAGCAAGACCCTCTTCTCTCCTATGATGTTTCCTTCATTTACTTTAACGATCTTTGATGACATCAAATCCCTTATTCTCTGCCCCGATACTTATGTCAGTGCCGCCTGCTGATGCAGCTATGGTTATGTGCCCTGTGCTTGTCCTCTATTGTATACAGCTGTCAGTCACTGTCTCCTGGGTTATATACTCGGTATGAGGGCACTGCGGATCCCTTGTTCTCTGCCCCCTGATACTTATGTCAGTGCCCTCTGCTGATGCGGCTATGGTTATGTGCCCTGTACTTGTCCTCTATTGTATACAGCTGTAAGTGACTTTCTCCTGGGTTATATACTCTGTAATAGGACGCTGCGGATCCCTTGTTCTCTGCCCCCTGATACTTATGTCAGTGTGCCCTGCTGATGCAGCTATGGTTATGTGCCCTGTACTTGTCCTCTATTGTATTCAGCTGTCAGTCACTGTCTCCTGGGTTATATACTCTGTAATAGGGCGCTGCGGATCCCTTGTTCTCTGCCCCTGATACTTATGTCAGTGTCCTCTGCTGATACAGGTATGGTTATGTGCCCTGTACTTGTCCTCTATTGTATGCAGCTGTAAGTCACAGTCTCCTGGGTTATGTACTCTGTAATAGGGCACTGCGGATCCCTTGTTCTCTGCCCCCTGATACTTATGTCAGTGTCCCCTGCAGCTATGGTTATGTGCCCTGTACTTGTCCTCTATTGTATTCAGCTGTAAGTCACTGTCTCCTGGGTTATATACTCTGTAATAGGGTGCTGCGGATCCCTTGTTCTCTGCCCCCCTGATACTTATGTCAGTACCGCGCCTGCTGATGCAGCTATGGTTATGTGCCCTGTACTCTATCATATTCAGTTGTAACTTATCATTTCCTGTTTTGCTTATTTGTTTACTCTGTATTTTGACGATGCAGATACCTTGTGGCCCAATATAAATAAAGGACAATTTATTACCATATAGATTTAAGCAAAATAGTCTTACCTCTGTTAATTTGCAAACTTGTATTATTACATTATTTCCCCAATTGTAAAAGCAGAAGATAAATGTTAATAAATGTCTACAAACAAGAGATAATAAGCTTCAGTACTGGACAGAAACTCTCCAAACCATTATAATCTCCAATACTGTGGGCATACATGCAAATGATAACTGATAATCCAGGGACTGGAAGTAAGACGATTTATATTAGACTGCAGGTGATTTAACTTGCCCTTGGTGAGTTCCCTGTGATATCAACTGGGCTTTAGGGTAAAATAACAATCCTTGAAGAGATCTCAGAAATTGTTTTACATCAGATGCAATTATGGTTTGCGTCACCGAGGACAAATAAAAACCAGACGGAGATTTAATTGCAATAACTTTATTCCAAAACGAAGACAGTGAAAAATAGACGCTTAGAAACATTACTTCAAAACAAGACTGAATTTAAAAAGAACAAAAAAATAATAATTTTCAAAAAGCCACCGACGTCTGGTTTTCCCATATCCGCTTCGTAGGCTTGAAGGAATGATGGAGGTCACAATGTATTAGACATTGGTTTCAGTGATACTACCGCCCGTAAGTCTCTCTGTAAATTTACACCACACGCTAACTGTAAATGGAACTAACAAGATCTACCTGCAGATTCTGGTGCAAGGTAGCGGTATTTCTACAGACACAAATTTATAGTGTATGCAGACACGCACAAGAGGGTTACGTCCAATATCTATTCTGATATACGACTTAATAAACGCCATTCAAAATTCACGTTTGTGCAGTTGCTCCCCCTCCCCCCAACTAGTAAAGCCACAGGAGACCCATTAGCAGGTCCCCACCCCCCCGACCCTTGGTAGAAGCACCTTCGCTCACCGCCCTGTGTATACCAGCTGTCTATGTAGCCCTATAGCTGTATTGCCAGCTACCTGCGGGAATCTACACTGCACCCTCGGGTTCCGAGTACCGGAGCATTAACAGACAGCAGAGATCAGCACCGGGGCGAGTCCAGACCAAACAGTGAGATGTACTGCTGGGCGGGTGTAAAATGCACATAGGTGCTCACTTTAATGTAGCCGAGTGGCAGGGGAGAAAGACACTTTTGGGGTCAATTCAATTAGGGGCAATGTGCCTTTGTACATCGCCATGATATACGGTCATGCAAATATATCCCCATCACACCGCCGTGTTACCTGCGCACCTATGTAGTTTGCAAGGGGAAAACAAAATAAAAAATACTTGACATTCTGGCACTGCAAATCATCCGTAACTGAATTGACCACATTGTACGCGGAATCAATATTAAGTCTAACATTTCATTGAGTACTAGCAACATCATTGAGGAAATCAACATTAGTTCCTAGATTATGGATCCCTTGCTTCCCAGCCTAAGACATGGCTGCCAGCTGTGCGTTGGGGACGAGTCCACTTTATATGTGATCATTTGGAAAACTTATTTCTAGGGTATAACCACCTAAACGGTCCTGAATTATCCCATACTCGCTGCCTAAATGAGATCAGTCTCTGCAGACCAGCAGCGGCAGCTCAGCCAATAGAAAGCTGCCAGGGGAATGATGGCCAGGCGCTGCCATGACGACGTTAGGTGGTCTGTCCCCTAAACTCGTGGGTTTCTTAAAATAGTTTTGATTCTAATGCATGCATAGATTTTATGTGACAATGAGCCGGATTCGGAGTTAGGAGTAAAAGGAAAAAAAAAAAAGAGAGCAAGTAATTGTGCATTTCTTCTGCAGAGAAAATTAGATTTGGGAGGGACGGGTCTAAACTCAAATGTATATCGCACAACTGCGCTGTCCAGCATTTATGGACCACATGCAGAAGTGGGATGTAGTTATTATCCCAGCGGTCAGAATGCCGACAGGGGGACGGGGACATTGGGTTGATCCTATTTAGGTTAACATGCACTGCATTGACAGGCCTTCGGTCGACAGGGTTGGAACGTTGACACGAGCACTAGGTCGACATGGACACCGTCAAAGAATAGCACGTCCATTCACCATGCTTAGGGCACGGTGCCTTGCTGTGTGCTATTCCATTCTCCCTACGCACCCTAGTGGATGGTAGTGCATAAAAAAACGACTGACCGCAAATGTCGGCTCAAAAAAAAAAAAAAAAAAAAAAAAAAAAACACGAAAAAATAAAATGTCTACCTAATAATTGTGTCGACCTTCCAACCCTGTGGACCTAGTGACCATAGTGCATCCTGACTGCCTTCAGAACACCAGAGCCTGGACTGTGAAATAGACCCGGATGCAGCGGCAGCATTCCGGACACAAGTATGCTGCGGTTTAGGGTCAGGAAGGAGTTGGACATAGGTAATAGGGAGGACTAACAGTGTGTACACACGGTACTTTTTGCCTTCCGATGTTGACAATATAGTTTTAACCCTTGCGATCCTGATGCGCGTTCACGTATCACAAGGCAGAAAGTCTTGTCTGCCTTGACTATATAGTCATATATAGTCAGACTTGTATGCAAATTGGATGTACCTTGCGATCCGATCCCAATCTGATCGTGGATCGCATCTTAAGGCACATCTGACCGTGTGGGGAATGGAGTGGGGGTTAGGTTTAGAAGGTGGGGGCACGGGGGATTAGGATTATGGTGTACACTCGGTCAGATGTGCCTTAAGATGCGATTTACGATACGATCGGATCGCAAGTTACATCCAATTTGCATACAAGTCTGACTATATAGGACTATATAGTCAAGGCAGACAAGACTTTCCGCCTTGCGATACGTGAACACGCATCAGGATGGCGATCTGCATCCGATTCCGATCCGATGTTGACTATATCGTCAACATCGGAAGGCAAATTGTACTATGTGTACACACTATTAGGGTTAACCCACCTACACAGCCCCTGTTGGGATGCAACACCCTACTACTGGGATTTCGTAGAACCCTGCATCTGAAACTAACTAAAATGTATTTGCGCCTCTTGCGGTGCGACAAAAGTTGCCACGGTTACTTGCTTTCTTTTCTTGCTTTACTCCCCCCAACCCATCCCGGAATCGGGCCCAGTCGGCTTCCCAACTAACCAAGCTCTGTAATTCTACACACGGCCCCATAATCCCAGATCAGCATCATGTCTTGTAGCACAAGGAGTGGGGTCCGTACCTTCTAGAATCCAGCCCCGCTTCCTCCAGGGCGAATGTGAGCACTCGGCTGAACTGGAAGTGCGTCAGCAGCGTCCCGTTCTCGTGGATAAAGAGGTTTCTACCGCTCTCTGGCCTGACTTCTAAATATTTCTTCATTCTGGTGACTGGACACAAAAACTTGTCCTCTCTTTTTTTAACCTCTACCCACTGGCTTTTGTTGGAGCGGGATTTCTGCATTTTGCAGTACACAGAATTGCGCTCAATGATGACATCTTTAAAGGCGAGACCCGTCCCTTCTTCCTCTTTCGACCTGGCCACTAGCTCCTCCATGTCGAAAGGGCCGTAAAAGGCCAGAGTGAAGGCCGCGCAGAACAGCCTGCTCTCGTTGTTGTCAAAGCAGACTTTCTTCGTGGCGTATAAGACGGAGCTGAGCATTTCGGGTGTGAGGAGCTCCCCGTAGTCGCCGTTGCTTTCAGTCTCTGCGGTATCCTCCATTTCCTTGTTCCGCCAGCTGGTCAGCATTTGCTGTATGATAAACTGTTTGGTGACATCTTTCTTCTCCATCATTTGCAGGCAGAACGAGATCCCGGCCAGAGTGCTCACCATTTTGCTCCTGCTATAGCCGGTGGCTATAAGGTGCTCGAAGAAGTCCACCATGACTTTCTCCGGCTTGCACCAGCCTCGTTGCCGGACTGACTTCTTGAACTGTGTCCAGGTTTTCCAGGACGACAGGTATTTCTCCCAAGTCCTCGGTGACAGTATTGAGTTCACGAGGTCCTGGGCTGTTTGGTTACAGCCAGGTCTGAAATCCAACGTTCCATCATCGGATATTCTAACGAAATCTACGTGTCCTTTGTGGTTCACCTCGCGCTCCCTGGACGCTCTGGGGTAAGAACTTGACGTTGAAGCCTCTGAAGACGACATGTCCGGGGAATCTCCGGTCAGAGGGTCCTTGTGAGCGGAATTACAGGAACGAGTGCGATCGTAGGAATCCCCACAGTCAGCTATCTCACCAATAGCAAGTGCTTGCTTCTGGTCCCATAGAATAGGAGGTCCCAATAGCAGGTCCCTGAAACAGAAGGACAAAGAGCATTGTCTGCATTAATCCCTTAATGGCCATGAAGAAAACGACAGTGTAAGACTAGACAATGATGCAGATGGTGGTGATGTCACTTGGGTATTAGATATTTGGAGTGAGGTGTAATCAGCGTTTGTCCTAAGTTTACAGCAATGTGTGTACCGGCTACACAGGCTAAGCTGTGAGTGTCAGCAGTGCGTCATATCTGGGCATAGAGGACTAGTCGTTACGGTCACCGGCAGAATAATGCATGTGATAAAACACATCGTATTGCTATTTACTAATATTACACAATGTGGAATCAATGAGCCTTTATCCTCCTAGTCCCAGGTATACAATAAAGGCAGATGTGCGTCAGGTAAGTAAATGACAAGAGCGGCCGAGACTATGCTGCGACTGGGTGGAGTAGTCTGATCACATCCCTATCCCCAGCTGTCACCCAGCTACACCCATACACTGAAATTTCCCAACAAGGTCTCGGACATAAATGTGTAATGAAACACTCAATATTCATGTGGATTTATGTAGGTACAAAGGTCAATGGTTCCTCCACAACAGAGAAAACGATGGGGGGGGGGGGGGGGGGGGGGGGGGGGGGGTTGGAACAGAGGGTAAACGTCCCATCAGCTTACTAACAAGGAGTCTACACTATCACAGTAAGGGGTGTGCTCGTTAGGTCCCAAATCTACTAAGGCAGATTAAAAATAAGTAATTCCAAGGAGGAAATGGCTAAATAACATTTTAAAGTAGCAAAAAAATCCAGACTGGGAAAAGTTTGATTTAATTTAGCTTCACCTTAATTATATCGTACAATGGTAACAGATCATATCTCGTATCCCAGCAATACCTAGTACCTGTAGTCACACAACACTGTTCTTTTATACAGATCATTCCCAGAAAGGACACGGTGTAAGCCGCACTCCAGTAGGTGTATTACAGGTGAGGTGTGGTTACTGCAGCTGTCAGTGGGTCACACCCTAAGACGACTTACTCTATATACGCGTTCCTCCGAGACTGCCGAAGTAGGTTACCCACATTATATGCTGTATTGTTGCATCAGGACAATGGGAGGCGGCCACAGCACTAGATTAATTAGCTCCGGATGACCTCTTCAGCATCAGGTTCCGGAGTGAATTCAGAAAGGCGCCTGGAGCAGCCGGAATCTGAGAATGACACTGGATTGTGCCTACCGAATCCTCCAGACAGACGGAGAACCCCAGGGACCGGTGATGCAACAACACAATGTGTGACTTACAGCCCTTAACTCGTACAAGGCCGGAAGAATATATTAACGATCGGATCAATGTCAGACATTCACGTCAGGCCAATGACATTTCCTACAGTGATTGTTATTGCTTAGTGTGATCTTGTTGTTCTTGGTGCCAGATCACTAGAATCCCTGAACAATTACAAGACGACCAAAGTAAAAGTCTCTGTACTTATAAATAGTGCGGCTTTTCCCTTGAAACGCAGGCAGTGTATCGTCGCCATGGAGAAACGGCAAACATAAGTTGGATGAGAAGTCTATTGTAATGAACGGAAATGTACATTTAGGGGTCGATTCTATTAACCCCAAAGGGTGTGAGTTGAAATTAACCCTAACTTGCACCCTTCGCAGGGCCGAATTAACTGGAAATTGCTCGCACCCCTATGGAGGTGAGAGCACTTTTTTAGCAAATTCAGCCCGCCGTAAATGTGTGCCTGGTCACGTGATGATTCACAACTGCGAATCATCCACACTGTTCGGGGTTAATAGGTTCGACCCCTTAGCATTTTTTTTTGTTTATTCACATGAAATGATTTGATCATGAATACACAGGGGGAAAGTTACAGCTACATGGGCGATACTAGGTTCTGCAATCACACATAGGTAAATTGCAGAGACACCTGAAGGGAGAAGGGAGCAGCAGCAATGTCACGGGAGGGAGGGAGCAGCAGCGCTGATCTACCCGGCGCTGACCTCCTGCTCAGCGCCGGGGGGAAGCCGCTGGTCACAGGAGCATTAGGGAGTACACACGGGAGCACGCAGCTGGCGATTTATCGCCGCAGCAGCACTCCAAATCACTGGCAATATGGTCGCTCAGCGACCATATTCCCAGCGATTTCACCCAATATCGCCCCCACACACACACACACACACACCTTGCTATAAACACTTATATGAAGGGAAAAAAAGCTAAAACACACAAAACACAATATAAGCACAGGCAATCGTAATCTAGCACTACAACCG
Source organism: Crinia signifera (assembly GCF_055691185.1). Classification (NCBI taxonomy): domain Eukaryota; kingdom Metazoa; phylum Chordata; class Amphibia; order Anura; family Myobatrachidae; genus Crinia; species Crinia signifera. The sequence continues at coordinate 7,278,717 of NC_139220.1, forward strand.
TCATCGGAAGAATCTACTTGTGTACACCAATAACCACTCATATATAGAAAGGGCTTAGACCTATGTATATGCATCCCCGTTGCAGGCCGGCTTCCGGTACCAATAGGGCTAATATGCCCATTCCGATCCTTGTTATCCATACCCCCCATGCCCTCTTTTCTTGCCATGTGCAAAGCCAATTAGTATAGATTACATTTCATGACCAACTCAGGATGTGCCCATCTATGCGATCCTAGGCCTCAATAACCAAGGGTATTATTGTAGGAAACAAATGGTAATTAGGGGACTATTGGAGTGATCAGCTCCTGGCGATTGATAGACGTGTTGTGAAGGATACAGGGTGCTGCAGCCAATCAGATCCTGTCATTTCTTCACGCTACAGTTGGGAGCGGATTGGCAGGAGCACCGTTTATCATACACACTGCGTTTTATCCCTCATTGCTAAATGGGCCAGGTGAGGCACATAGGAAAGGGGCACGTGGGGTAAGGGTGGTGTGTGCTGAGGACATACAGCAGGTGCATGCAGGAGACAGACTGGCAGGTTGGCACAGAGGGGGAAGGACAGTGGGAGCAGCTTTACGCTGGTTATATAAGATATATCGAGTGATCCCTCTAGGACATGGGTCTTCAAACTGTGGCCCTCCAGATGTTGTGAAACTACATGTCCCAGCATGCATTGCCACATTTTTTCCTATAAGAGCATGCCAAAACTGTCAGGGCATGCTGGGACATGTAGTTCCACAACATCTGGATGGCCACATTTTGAAGACCCATGCTCTAGGATCATGGCAGGGCACTGGGGTCAGTTTGAATGCAGCAGCCCGCCAACGTCATTAATGTGGGCAGGCCCGCCAATGTCATGTAGGTGCTGGGCCTTCCCTGAGGACCTCAGACAGCAGGGATGGATGACCACCACTAAACATGCAAGGTGCATTTACCCTTCAAAAAAAAAATCGGGTAGGGTGCGAAAACATTATAGAGTGAACACTACATATTATCCTGACACTTAGGCCGGTTTCACACACTCCGGCTCCTGACGGATGGCGAAAACCCGCAAGGCCAGGGAGCCGTGCCGCGCACAGTAGATTATCATGGAGGGGATGGCCACAGCCCGGCAGCCGTCCCTTCCAGTGGCGGGATCCGGCTGCAGTCGTGCGGCCGGGCCGTGGCCGTCCCGTGAGAATGGACACAATAGTGTCCATTCACAACTAATGTGTGCTCCCTGGCCGTGCAGGATTTCACCGTCCGGCAGGAGCCGGAGTGTATGAAACCGGCCTTACTGGTCCAATAAATCTTACACATCACATGATATGTACCTCCAATTAGTCGCTCATTAAATTGTCTGCACTATCAATGGGACAAACCCACGAGCAACGCGGTTATAGTTACACAATGCAGGTAACAATATATTGTGTCATTGTACAATGCAGAATGTAGTGTGTACAGTGTATGCGATGTATGTACCCAGCTTAGATAACGATGATACAATTAGAGTTTAGGTAACACACAAATGCTATTCTCTCCCATGTTACTCCTTGGTGCCCGGCTGTCCACATTACCGCTGAACACTGCAAGCTGCACTTATATCCCTGCGGGGCCGGAGGAAAAAATGAGGGAAGGAACATGGCTGCTTCCAGGACATTCCATTTCAAATCATCAGAAAAAGTAACTTTTCAACCCGACCATCTCAGATTTTCTTGTAACTTGGTTGGATGATAGCAGACAAAGTAACTTTCAAATGTAACATTTTAGGTCTCAGTTCATGCAACACTGCAACAAATGTAACATTTACACGTGCAAGGTCATCTAAAATGAGTCATAAGCCCCAAAATAGAGCAGTGTCCCCCTCCTGGAGAGGGTTATGTTGGGAGGTATGCACACAGCAGGTGTGTAGGTGCAGCCTGAGGAACAACTGCAAGATGTCTGACACAACCTAACCACAAGCATCATTATAGACGTAAGTCACGAAACCTTTTATTTCTTCCAGAGGCAATGATTTACACTGAGCATATGTTTCCTTTACCTCGCTGGATGAGTCTGTAGCAAACCTCTTCATTATAAATCTATTCTGAGTTCCTGGTACGAAGGCAGGAAACGGTTCAGCTCCAGGTACCAGTCTCGCTTCCTCATGTCGGTTGTTCCGCAGCTCTTCGTTCTCCGTTATTCCTTGACGAAGCAGATGCACAAAGTCCACATTCCTGATATTGCCCTTTACCCAGTCAGTTGTCCTGGAGTCGGAATCTGTTCCATATAAGACGTAACGTCGTCCAAGCTGCCAGCCTCTTACCAGTCCTGCCAAGTCCATCACATGAATGCTCCCCGTGAGGGGTGGCATCTGAGAAATAATAGTTATTTTCTCTGCGATGTTTCAGAAACTGAAGGAGATGTTTTTGCAAGGTTTATACAGCCACTGAATTGTGTTGCAGACAATCTGAAATGACAACTCTGATTGTACCGGATAATTGCCCTACTTTCCTATTTCTTTAATGGACAGCGAATGAGCCAACTGTGTCCTGGGCATTATTGCACCGCATCTTGTAGTAGGAGAGTCATTTTCAGCAGCCGCCTACCACAGCGATTCTGCCAATGTCTCGGTCCTTTAGATTTTTCTAATAGGACGAATGCTGAACAATAAACGGGTCTGTAGTTGAATTAACTTAGAAATGAATCATTCTATAAGTTATTAGGGGGGAGTTGATGAGCGCCTCAAGTGTGCAGGTCTGATGTAAGACATGTCTTGAGGGTAACCCGTTCGATGCCCTTCTCTTCTGGTATATTTTCCAATATGGTCTATCATTTATCTATCAGGATGCGCGTGTTTGCAGTGAGCGGACACTGCTGAACGGTTCATCACAATTAGCCTACGTTGTACGTGTTCTTTGTTCCTCCGCTTCTTACTGGCACAGTCTGTCCTAATAATTCTGCTGACACCAGTAAAAGTTCTTGTGTTTCGGCAATATCTGGGTCCACACTACTAGCTGGTTTTGGTGATTCCCATGCTGGATGGTGTAGTGGTTAGCATTACTACCTCACAGCACTGAGGGTTCGATTCCCACCATGACCCTAACTGTGTGGAGTTTGTATATTCTCCCCGAGCTTGCGTGGGTTTACTCCGGGTACTCCCGTTTCCTCCCACAATCCAAATATATACTGGTAGGTTATTTGGCTCCCAACAAAATGAACCCTAGAATGTCTGTGTGCGTGTACATGTGGTAGGGAATATACACTGTAAGCTCCACTGGGGCAGGGACTGATGTGAGTGTTCAAATATTCTCTGTACAGCGCTGCAGAATATGTGTGCGCTATATAAATAACAGATAAATAAAACGGTTGCATGAACACTGTGACTGATGGCTAAATTGTTACATATTATGAAAGTTACTTATAAATGACAAAGTATCAGGAAAATCTGGTCAGGTTGGAAGTGGTGATGATTGATCATTGAATGAGGTCTGGAGTTACAATGCGGGTAATGTAATGGCCCCCGCGGCGTCTCTAAATAACACAAGCTAGTTCATTTGTGATAATTCCCAGTTTCTCTCATAAATATAACGCTGTAATATCATCTAAGCATGCCCTGCACACAGTGGCCCTTGTACACCCCTGCGCCATGTGCACCCCCGTGCCTGCGCTATGCACGACTGGGCCTTGTACACCCCTGTGCCTGCACTCTTGTACCTGCACTATGCACCCCTGGGCCTGCACTATGCACCCCTAGGCCTGTAACTGTACCATGCACCCATCCACCATGCACCCCTGGGCCTGTACTCCTCCACCATGCACCCATCCACCACGCACCCCTGGGCCTGCACTCCTGTGCCATGCACCCATCCACCACGCACCCCTGGGCCTGCACTCCTGTGCCATGCACCCATCCACCACGCACGCCTGGGCCTACACTCCTGTGCCATGCACCCATCCACCACGCACCCCTGGGCCTGCACTCCTGTGCCATGCACCCATCCACCACGCACCCCTGGGCCTGCACTCCTGTGCCATGCACCCATCCACCACGCACCCCTGTGCCATGCACCCATCCACCACGCACCCCTGGGCCTGCACTCCTGTGCCATGCACCCATCCACCACGCACCCCTGGGCCTGCACTCCTCCACCACGCACCCCTGGGCATGTACTCCTGTGCCATGCACCCCTGGGCCTGTACTCCTGTGCCATGCACCCCTGGGCCTGTACTCCTGTGCCATGCACCCATCCACCCCTGGGCCTCCACTCCTCCACCACGCACCCCAGGGCCTGCACTCCTGTGCCATGCACCCATCCACCACGCACCCCTGGGCCTCCACTCCTCCACCACGCACCCCAGGGCCTGCACTCCTCCACCACGCACCCCTGGGCCTGCACTCCTCCACCACGCACCCCTGGGTCTGCACTCCTCCACCACGCACCCCTGGGCCTGCACTATGCACCCCCTGCTGGTGTAAAGGACACCACAAGGCCCAGTACCCAAAAATGACGGGACACTGCAGCGTGCAGCTATATATCACAATACATCCCAGTGATGGCGGATGCTGGGTGTAGGCCGCGCTCACCAGACACATATACACAGTACTACAGCCGGTCTGTCACCTGCAGCACCATGGCCGGGCCAGCAGCCGGGGACCGCCAGCGCCTGCAGAACCCGCTGTCGTCACGGCGGCCAGCCCATCTCGGGGCACCCTGCGGACGCAGCCGCCCTATGTACGTACCTTCCCTGGCGCTGAGCCCACAGACCGTCCCGAATCTCCCTTCTTCCCGCCTTCCAGTTTAACCGGTACCAGTACGGGCCCGGGCCTCTATGGCGCAGGGGCTGCTGGGAGCGGTAGTTCCGGGCGCCGCCCGCGCAGCGTCATTGCTGAGGGGAGGGGACTACAGCTCCCAGAAGCCCCCGCGGCTACAAGCGAAAGTGGTGGTGTCATGGTGCTGGCGACGAGGCGAAATCATGTTATTGCTTCACGCATTATAGACGCATTCATTGCAGCCCCTCACAGCTCTGGTGTCAGACCCTCATCCCTGTGCTATATAGTCCCTGTATAATACTGAATACCCATCACTTATAGAGGGTTCATAGCTCCTAGGGGCTATGTATCATCATATTGGGGGTTATTGATGATTAATGTGAGGTAAATATTAAATGGTGTTTCAGTCTCCCTGTCCCAATGCAGTTTCCTGGGCGCAGTGACATTCATTACATGCCTTATTTGTTCTAGGCAGCGCCACCTTGCTGCCATGTTCATTTTATGTGTTGCTAGGCGCTGTGGAACCCTTGTGGCGCCATATAAATAATCAATAACAATATTGTGCTGGATAATAGAAAATATGGGGGCACCGGGTGCCATCGCAATGCCCCTTTGCTGCATGCGTGACCATGTCTTATAATAGACAGTAATGGATCATTTCCATACACGGGCAGCGAAGGAACTGCAGCAACATCACTGTTGTGCAAATTTGCAATCCTATCAATATTAAATGATTGCGATTGCGTACGGATCGTAGCGACCGGTCGGTCTCAGTAGCAGGTGACCAGTAGAGTCAGACTAAAGGTGCCCATACACGGTACAATTAATGTATACAATATTGCATCGCACAGTTTTGGCAATGCGATGAGATGAGATGAGGTCTAGTACAAAAAGTATGTGCTGCGCATACTTTTTGTACTAGATCTCATCTCATTGCATTGCAAAACATGTGTGTTGCAATGAGATGAGATGCGATATTGTATACAATAATTGTACCGTGTATGGGCACCTTTACTCATATTTGAAAAGACTGGAAAAATCATTCAGTGGTTCATGAATTGCGTATGAACGAGCGTCAGCGGATAGCAATAATTTCGCAATTCCCTTGTATATCTGCACAGGACGGGTTTTCATTCAGTCTGGGCCGTGGCTATCTACTCACTACAGTCGTCCTCAACTTTGCAGATGAGCAATCAACTCTGAATCAGACCCATGGCGCTGAATTAAATCCCCCTTTATGATTTTCATTTTATTTCATTTTCATATTGTTTATATTTTTCTTTTGTGGAACGTTTAGAGAAAGGTTTGTCAGTCGCACAGAGGTAGATTTATTGTAACAGACGGGTGGACCCTCATAGCATAATTGATTAATTGAATATATGTAAATGCGAGGGTGTGCTACCAGAGGCACAGACAGGATATTTTAAGGAGGACAAAAAAGAGTGCCTTTTCTTGGTGCACCTAGAGAAATAATACTTAGTAAAACATCACTTTTATTGAGTTAATTTAAAATAGTTGTGAAGATATAAAAAGGACTGGACAACACATAAGACAACAAATAGTGATTTTTAAAAAGGATAAGAATCCTCACCTAGCGGGACCCCACTACCCGTTGTCTCCGTTATTATTTATAATAGATATAGTGTGGCACGGAAGACTTGTTTATATTACCAAAGTCATGTAATGTGGATAAGTCAGGTTTGTAACTTTATCATATACAATGTATCACAATAGTCCTGAGGCTCACTTAGTGCAGCCACCAGCACGCGCTTGAACACGGATGTGATGCCGTTTCAGCGCTGCTGTTAGGCTTGCTGGAGCCAGTAGTTCCACAACCTGCGTTCCAACCGCAGAGCTGAGTCTGAGGTGTGCCTGTGTGCACTCCCTCGCTCATGTGGATCTAGAACAGGCAGGGACACACACGGCTCTGGCGCCAGAGACCGTGTCAGTGTACTGATTGGGGACCGTGTCCAACGGAAACCCCAATGTAGCCAACAACAAATATATATACAGTTTGTAAGTGGGGAGGGGAAAGTGGGGTATTAGACACACTAGGTGTGTAGTTAGTCGAGCGTACGCTTTCGCAAAAAAGCTTCCTCAGGACCTCAGACCGCACACCTCAGACTCAGCTCTGCGGTTGGAACGCAGGTTGTGGAACTACTGGCTCCAGCAAGCCTAACAGCAGCGCTGAAACGGCATCACATCTGTGTTCAAGCGCGTGCTGGTGGCTGCACTAAGTGAGCCTCAGGACTATTGTGATACATTGTATATGATAAAGTTACAAACCTGACTTATCCACAGTACATGACTTTGGTAATATAAACAAGTCTTCCGTGCCACACTATATCTATTATAAATAATAACGGAGACAACGGGTAGTGGGGTCCCGCTAGGTGAGGATTCTTATCCTTTTTAAAAATCACTATTTGTTGTCTTATGTGTTGTCCAGTCCTTTTTATATCTTCGCAACTATTTTAAATGAACTCAATAATGCCCCTTTCCCACTGCAGCCTTAAAACGGTATTTTGCCGATTTTTGAGGGCAAAATACCGTTTAAGGCTGCAGTGGGAAAGCGCCAGAGTTGAAATACCGTTTAAAGTTAAACGGTATTTCAACCCGTTTTCAGAGCAGGGTTTTGCACGGTAATCTACCGTTTAAGATGCAATGGGAATGCATCTTTAAACGGTAGAGATGATTGCTGATTTTTTTCAGCAATCATCTCCGTGTGTGTACGCTGCCGGGCTGAAAGATTAACCACTTTCAGCCCGGCGGTACTACTTACCTAGCCCTGGTTTCCTACGCACGCACACGTCGGGCAGTACCTGTGTCTGTGTCGCCTGGCACGCGCCGGAGTGGCTGCTGCTGTTGGCGGCATGATGACAGTTGGGTTCATCCAGGTGAGAGCGCGTATGGCGCAGCAGGGACGTGCCCTAGGTGACAGCAGGGTGTCAGTCAGCAATAAAGACCTGGAGGGCTCAAGCTTGCCCGTGCCAAATAAAGGGGCGTACGGACTTATTAGGAAGTGTAACGGGCGCTGTTGGAGTTAACAATTTTGTTTGGGAAGGGAGCAAGCACAGCAGTAGTTTGTCATTGTAGGACAATGTGCCAGGTTATTTGGCACCGTATGTGTATCGCAGATCATGTATGCTGCATTGCATTTGACATGGTGAGATAATTGCTTGTTCCCTAACGGGTGTCATTGTCAATATCTGAAGCTGCAAATGGTTGTCAGTGCTGTCCGCTGCATTGGGTTGTCCTGTCAGTGCTGTGCGCTCCATTGTGGTGTCCTGTCAATGCTGTGCGCTGCATTGGGGTGTCCTGTCAATGCTGTGCGCTGCATTGGGGTGTCCTGTCAGTGCTGTGCGCTGCATTGGGGTGTCCTGTCAGTGCTGTGTGCTGCATTGGGGTGTCCTGTCAGTGCTGTGCGCTGCATTGGGTGTCCTGTCAGTGCTGTGCGCTGCATTGGGGTGTCCTGTCAGTGCTGTGCGCTGCATTGGGGTGTCCTGTCAGTGCTGTGCGCTGCATTGGGGTGTCCTGTCAGTGCTGTGCGCTGCATTGGGGTGTCCTGTCAGTGTTGTGCGCTGCATTGGGTGTCCTGTCAGTGCTGTGCGCTGCATTGGGGTGTCCTGTCAGTGCTGTGCGCTGCATTGGGGTGTCCTGTCAGTGCTGTGCGCTGCATTGGGGTGTCCTGTCAGTGTTGTGCGCTGCATTGGGTGTCCTGTCAGTGCTGTGCGCTGCATTGGGGTGTCCTGTCAGTGCTGTGCGCTGCATTGGGGTGTCCTGTCAGTGCTGTGCGCTGCATTGGGGTGTCCTGTCAGTGTTGTGCGCTGCATTGGGTGTCCTGTCAGTGCTGTGCGCTGCATTGGGGTGTCCTGTCAGTGCTGTGCGCTGCATTGGGGTGTCCTGTCAGTGCTGTGCGCTGCATTGGGGTGTCCTGTCAGTGCTGTGCGTTGCATTGTGTTGTCCTGTCAGTGTTGTGCGCTGCATTGGGGTGTCCTGTCAGTGTCGTGCGCTGCATTGGGGTGTCCTGTCAGTGCTGTGCGCTGCATTGGGGTGTCCTGTCAGTGCTGTGCGCTGCATTGGGGTGTCCTGTCAGTGTTGTGCGCTGCATTGGGTGTCCTGTCAGTGCTGTGCGCTGCATTGGGGTGTCCTGTCAGTGCTGTGCGCTGCATTGGGGTGTCCTGTCAGTGTTGTGCGCTGCATTGGGGTGTCCTGTCAGTGCTGTGCGCTGCATTGGGGTGTCCTGTCAGTGCTGTGCGCTGCATTGGGGTGTCCTGTCAGTGCTGTGCGTTGCATTGTGTTGTCCTGTCAGTGTTGTGCGCTGCATTGGGGTGTCCTGTCAGTGCTGTGCGCTGCATTGGGGTGTCCTGTCAGTGCTGTGCGCTGCATTGGGGTGTCCTGTCAGTGTTGTGCGCTGCATTGGGTGTCCTGTCAGTGCTGTGCGCTGCATTGGGGTGTCCTGTCAGTGCTGTGCGCTGCATTGGGGTGTCCTGTCAGTGTTGTGCGCTGCATTGGGGTGTCCTGTCAGTGCTGTGCGTTGCATTGTGTTGTCCTGTCAGTGTTGTGCGCTGCATTGGGGTGTCCTGTCAGTGTCGTGCGCTGCATTGGGGTGTCCTGTCAGTGCTGTGCGCTGCATTGGGGTGTCCTGTCAGTGCTGTGCGCTGCATTGGGGTGTCCTGTCAGTGTTGTGCGCTGCATTGGGGTGTCCTGTCAGTGCTGTGCGTTGCATTGTGTTGTCCTGTCAGTGCTGTGCGCTGCATTGGGGTGTCCTGTCAGTGCTGTGCGCTGCATTGGGGTGTCCTGTCAGTGCTGTGCGTTGCATTGTGTTGTCCTGTCAGTGTTGTGCGCTGCATTGGGGTGTCCTGTCAGTGTTGTGCGCTGCATTGGGGTGTCCTGTCAGTGCTGTGCGTTGCATTGTGTTGTCCTGTCAGTGCTGTGCGCTGCATTGGGGTGTCCTGTCAGTGCTGTGCGCTGCATTGGGGTGTCCTGTCAGTGCTGTGCGTTGCATTGTGTTGTCCTGTCAGTGTTGTGCGCTGCATTGGGGTGTCCTGTCAGTGCTGTGCGTTGCATTGTGTTGTCCTGTCAGTGTTGTGCGCTGCATTGGGGTGTCCTGTCAGTGTCGTGCGCTGCATTGGGGTGTCCTGTCAGTGCTGTGCGCTGCATTGGGGTGTCCTGTCAGTGCTGTGCGCTGCATTGGGGTGTCCTGTCAGTGCTGTGCGTTGCATTGTGTTGTCCTGTCAGTGTTGTGCGCTGCATTGGGGTGTCCTGTCAGTGTCGTGCGCTGCATTGGGGTGTCCTGTCAGTGCACATGCCAGCAATCTATATATTTCTGGATCCACTGGGCACCAATGAAAATCCTAAGCCAGAAATATATAGATTGCTGGCACATGCCAGCAATCTATTTAGCACCACTGGGCACCAATGATGCTATGGGAATGCATCCTTACTGTTAACAGGCAACAATTCCACTGATTGGTTGTTGCCTGTGTAGTGTCATTTGTGCTGTAAAAACGTTTTGAAGAGCTAAAACGTTTTACCTGCAATGGGAATGGTACTTAAATGGCATTTGAAACTGTAATCTGCTGCAGTGGGAATGCTAAATACCATTTAAGATTACCTGTAAACTTAAACGGGTCTGCAGTGGGAAAGCAGCATAAAAGTGATGTTTTACTGATACCCCTTTCCCACTGCAGGCTTTACACGTGTAAATGCCGTTTTTTTAGCCTTTTTAAACGGCTAGAGCTGCAGTGGGAAAGCTCCAGGTTGCTTTACACGGGTAACAAATACCGGTTTTTGTTACCCGTGTAAAAAGCAGTGTTTTTAACGTGTAAGAGCCGTTTTTTCGGCAGTGGGAAAGGGGTAGCCCTTACACGTTAAAAAAAAAAACGGCATGGGGTCCCCCCCCCAATGCCGTAACCAGCACCAGGCTGAAGGAGCCGGGGCTGGTATTAAAAAAATCAGGAAACCCGACAAATAGGGGTTCCCTGATTTTTTACAACCAGCCCCAGGCTCCAGGTCCGGGGCTGGTTCCCAAAATACGGGGGACAAAATGACTAGGGGTCCCCCGTATTTTAAGAACCAGCCCCAGGCACAACCAGCCGGCAGGGTAATGCCACAGCCGGGGGACACTTATGATATAAGTTCCCGCGGCCAAAGCATTAACCCTACCGACCAGTCAGCCTGGCCAGGGGCCCTGGGGGAGTGGGGACCCCCCCAATAAAGGGGTCCCCCCCCTCCAGGACTTACCTGACCAGGCTGAAGCCTGGTGCTGTCCTCGATGCCCCTGGGCGGTGGGCATCGAGCTGATGGTATGGTGTAAAAAATAGAATAAAAACCATTGTCTTTTACTGGTGAACTATGAGTCCCAGCAAGCCTCCCCCGCAAGCTGGGACTTGGAGAACCACAAGTCCCAGCCTGCGGGGCATTAAAGGGCCCGCTGGGTCTTGTAGTTCCACAGTAAAAGAAAGAGTTAAATAAACACACTGACACACGTGAAAAATAAAAGTTTAATACATACATAACACATACATACTGATACTTACCTATCTTGAGCCCGTAGGTAGCCCTGGTCCTGATGTCCTGGTCCGTGTCGGCGTCTGTATCCATGTCGGCATCCCTGTCGGCGACGGCGGTCCGGAGTCCGAAGAAATCCATTTGGGAAGCTGTGGAAGGAAACCATACTCACCTGTCCCAGCGCGACGTAGTCCAGGTAAGGTCTTTGCAAAAAAAACAAACCGACACCCGAACCAAGCGAACAGGCAGAGAGCCGCACGGTGTGTTTACATCGTGCGGCTCCGCCCCCGAATGCCGCTATTGGCCGCCTTGCGGCCTAGCGGCCAATCAGGAGCCGCTAGGCCGCAAGGCGGCCAATAGCGGCATTCGGGAGGCGGAGCCGCACGATGTAAACAAACACACGTGCGTCTCCGTCAGTCCGGTCTGGTTTCGGGTGTCGGTTTTTTTTTTTTGCAAAGACCTTACCTGGACTACGTCGCGCTGGGACAGGTGAGTATGGTTTCCTTCCACAGCTTCCCAAATGGATTTCTTCGGACTCCGGACCGCCGACGCCGTCGCCGACAGGGATGCCGACATGGATACAGACGCCGACACGGACCAGGACATCAGGACCAGGGCTACCTACGGGCTCAAGATAGGTAAGTATCAGTATGTATGTGTTATGTATGTATTAAACTTTTATTTTTCACGTGTGTCAGTGTGTTTATTTATCTCTTTCTTTTACTGTGGAACTACAAGACCCAGCGGGCCCTTTAATGCCCCGCAGGCTGGGACTTGTGGTTCTCCAAGTCCCAGCTTGCGGGGGAGGCTTGCTGGGACTCATAGTTCACCAGTAAAAGACAATGGTTTTTATTCTATTTTTTACACCATACCATCAGCTCGATGCCCACCGCCCAGGGGCATCGAGGACAGCACCAGGCTTCAGCCTGGTCAGGTAAGTCCTGGAGGGGGGGGACCCCTTTATTGGGGGGGTCCCCACTCCCCCAGGGCCCCTGGCCAGGCTGACTGGTCGGTAGGGTTAATGCTTTGGCCGCGGGAACTTATATCATAAGTGTCCCCCGGCTGTGGCATTACCCTGCCGGCTGGTTGTGCCTGGGGCTGGTTCTTAAAATACGGGGGACCCCTAGTCATTTTGTCCCCCGTATTTTGGGAACCAGCCCCGGACCTGGAGCCTGGGGCTGGTTGTAAAAAATCAGGGAACCCCTATTTGTCGGGTTTCCTGATTTTTTATTACCAGCCCCGGCTCTTTCAGCCTGGTGCTGGTTACGGCAGTGGGGGGGACCCCACGCCGTTTTTTTTTTTTTAAATTCTCCCCCCCCCCCCTATCTTTACACTGCTTAAACGGGTTTTTAAACGGGTAAGTGGGAATGTGACAAAACAGCTTTTAAACGGTAATTTACCGTTTAAAAGCTGCAGTGGGAAAGAGTCTTTATGGCTCTTACCCGTTTAAAGACCCGTTTAAAAAAAACGGGTCATTACCCGTGTAGGCAGTGGGAAAGCAGCATAAGTATTATTTCTCTAGGTGCACCAAGAAAAGGCACTCTTTTCTGTCCTCCTTAAAATATTTTTCTTTTGTGGTTGACCGAGTTTTCTTTTCTGTTTGTCCAGTTCCTGCTATCCACTGTCTCCTAAAGGGATTCATTAATTCTTTATTTATGGTATGGTATAGTAGTGCATAGTTGTGTTTTGTCTTGTTAATGTTTTTGTTTTGTTTTACAAGTGTAATTCATGGTCCTTTACTGCCACCTCATGGTAGAAACTGTAACTGTATTACTATATTTGCCAATTCATTTTAAATGTTATATAATACCCCTTTCACATCGCACTTTTAAAACGGTAAATTGCCGTTTTTTTCCCTTTTTAAAACGTTTAAGCCTGCACTGTGAATGCACCACAGCCGATTTACCTTTTAAGGTTAACTGGCATTTCGAACCGTGTAAAAAGCAGAGTCCTACACGGTTCCTTGCCGTTTTTTGTGCAATGTGAATGTGTACAATGTGTCTGAAACGGTATTTCAGGCAAACAACACAAGCTACAGAGCAGTGATAGGCTGTCCCCCAGGCAATGTTGACACTCTGGCTTGAAACGTGTTGGGGTTGAAACGGTTTGACTGCTATGTTGAATGAGACTTAACCGGTATTTAAAACGGTAATCTGCGGCAATGTTAAGGCTCTGACCCGTTTTAATTACCGTTTTAAAATACCGTTTTTTAAAACGTGTCGGCGTTGACAAAGTGGTATAAGTCAATTGGTTCCGCCTATGACTTTGGGGCGAATGGAACTTTGTTTGTTCTTCCCCTTGTACAGGGTTTGTATAAAAAGTAATGAGACCAAATTCTGGAAAACATATTTATTGAAGATATCGCTACAAACAATAAAAATTATTTAAATTAGAAATAAGACCCTAGTGTGTCGACAATTCTGCCAATGAGATGTCCGCGCTTGGAAGGTGCCCTGGAAGTCCTTTTCCGGAACATCCTTCAAGCAGCGCGTCAAAGCCACTTTAAGCTCAGCTATGGTCCCATGGCGATGTCACCAGATCGGGACTGGGGAAGCGTTGCAATGCTGTTACGGGCCAGGTAGTTGTTGACTACGAAGCTGGTGTGGTTTGGTGCATTGCCATGAAACAGCAGCTTTTCATAGGCTTTCACTCCCGAACACTTTCTTGATCATGGCTAACGCCTTCATAGCCGATGGCGTAGCGCTGTTCGATAGAACGTTGCATTTTAAGCTTCAGCCGAGTCTAGGGACAGGGGTCCAGTAAAAGCACAATACCAGCCGCACAGGAGCTCGTAGGCGACTCAGTGCGTGTTGAAGCTGACTTCCCCCTCCATCGAACCCGCCTGGAGCATGCGTGCTGCGATGTACAGTCGTGTCAGCAAAAAATAGGTCTCATTACTTTTATACAAACCCTGTATAGTTGCTTCTATTTGTCCCTCTACACTAAGGGCCTTATTCTGATTGAGTCGGATGGCTCCGAATGCGGACGGACGGCCGATGTTTTATGTTTGCGCATTTGCAGTGGCATATCTGCTCATGTGTGAACGCCTTGTACGTCCGAACACGGTGTGAATTCTGTGCAGAAGATTATCGGTCGGACCCATCCGAGCAGGGGGTGGAGAGGAGAGTGAAGGGGTGTTTTGGCTCATTACCGTAATCCCCGTGTTTCATGGGCGTTCCCATGAAAACTCTGGGCGTAAGTATGGTAATGCAGCCGTGACGCACGTGTGGGGGGCGGACATATGATATAGCCGGATATCAGCCGCCCGCCCATATCCCTGCTTTCATACGGAAATGCCCGAGTGGTCTGGAGCACTTGTGGCTGGCTGACTGCTCGGTCCAGCATTCGGTGGTCGGCGACCATTGGAGGATGGGGGAGGTTCCCACAGATAGGGGAGGTGTTCGCATGAAACATCCGCTCGTGGTCCATTTACTCGGCATTTTACCTCATTCGGACGGTGTGAGCGATCCGTATGGTAGGCGGGGCTAAGAACGGTGGCCATCTGAAAATACGCATTTGACGAGTCAATCAGAATAAGGACCCAAGGGCCTTATTCTAGTTTGCTCTTTCTGACAAAATCCTTCTTAGATGGACAAAACCATGTGCACTGCAGGTGGGGCAGATGTAACTTGTGCAGAGAGAATTAGATTTGGGTGGGGTTTTACTTCAAAGTGAGATCTATATTGCAGTGTAAAAATAAAGCAGCCAGTATTTACCCTGTTTGCACATTACAGGTAGAAGACATCCCCCCGTATGCACATTACAGAGAGGTGTCCCCCCCTGTATACAGATTACAGAGAAAAGGCATCCCCCTGTATGCACATTACAGAGAGAAGGTGTCCCCCCTGTATGCACATTATAGAGAGAAGGCATCCCCCTGTATGCACATTACAGAGAGAAGGCGTTCCCCCCTGTATGCACCTTACAGAGAGAAGGCGTCCCCCCTGTATGCACCTTACAGAGAGAAGGCGTCCCCCCCTGTATTCACATTATAGAGAGAAGGTGTCCCCCCCTGTATGCACCTTACAGAGAGAAGGCGTCCCCCCTGTATTCACATTCTAGAAAGGTTTCCCCCCCTGTATGCACATCACAGAGATAAGGCATCCCCCCCCCCGTATGCACATTACAGAGAAAAGGCACCCCCCCCGTATGCACATTACAGAAAAAAGGCGTTCCCCCATGTATGCACCATACAGAAAGAAGGCGCCCCCCCTGTATTCACATTATAGAGAGAAGGTCCCCCCCTGTATGCACATTACAGAGAGAAGGCGTCCCCCCTGCATTCACATAATAGAGATAAGGCATCCCCCCCTGTATGCACATTACAGAGAGAAGCCCCCCGTATGCACATTACAGAGAGAAGGCGTCCCCCCCCTGTATGCACATTACAGAGAGAAGGCACCCCCCCTGTATTCACATTATAGAGAGAAGGCTTCCCCCCCTGTATGCACATTATAGAGAGAAGGCATACCCCCCTGTATTCACATTCTAGAGAGAAGGCGTCCTCACATGTATGCACATTAGAGAGAGAAGGCGTCACCCCCTGTATGCACATTACAGAGAGAAGGCGTCCCCCCCCCTGTTTGCACATTACAGAGAGAAGGCATCCCCCCGTATGCACATTACAGAGAGAAGGTGTCCCCCCCTGTATGCACATTACAGAGAGAAGGCATACCCCCCGTATGCACATTACAGAGAGAAGGTGCCCCCCCCTGTATGCACATTACAGAGAGAAGGCGTTCCCCCCTGTATGCACCTTACAGAGAGAAGGCGTCCCCCCTGTATGCACCTTACAGAGAGAAGGCGTCCCCCCCTGTATTCACATTATAGAGAGAAGGTGTCCCCCCCTGTATGCACCTTACAGAGAGAAGGCGTCCCCCCTGTATTCACATTCTAGAAAGGTTTCCCCCCCTGTATGCACATCACAGAGATAAGGCATCCCCCCCCCCGTATGCACATTACAGAGAAAAGGCACCCCCCCCCCGTATGCACATTACAGAAAAAAGGCGTTCCCCCATGTATGCACCATACAGAAAGAAGGCGCCCCCCCTGTATTCACATTATAGAGAGAAGGTCCCCCCCTGTATGCACATTACAGAGAGAAGGCGTCCCCCCTGTATTCACATAATAGAGATAAGGCATCCCCCCCTGTATGCACATTACAGAGAGAAGCCCCCCGTATGCACATTACAGAGAGAAGGCGTCCCCCCCCTGTATGCACATTACAGAGAGAAGGCACCCCCCCTGTATTCACATTATAGAGAGAAGGCTTCCCCCCCTGTATGCACATTATAGAGAGAAGGCATACCCCCCTGTATTCACATTCTAGAGAGAAGGCGTCCTCACATGTATGCACATTAGAGAGAGAAGGCGTCACCCCCTGTATGCACATTACAGAGAAAAGGCGTCCCCCCCCCCCCTGTTTGCACATTACAGAGAGAAGGCATCCCCCCGTATGCACATTACAGAGAGAAGGTGTCCCCCCCTGTATGCACATTACAGAGAGAAGGCATACCCCCCGTATGCACATTACAGAGAGAAGGTGTCCCCCCCTGTATGCACATTACAGAGAGAAGGCGTTCCCCCCTGTATGCACCTTACAGAGAGAAGGCGTCCCCCCTGTATGCACCTTACAGAGAGAAGGCGTCCCCCCCTGTATTCACATTATAGAGAGAAGGTGTCCCCCCCTGTATGCACCTTACAGAGAGAAGGCGTCCCCCCTGTATTCACATTCTAGAAAGGTTTCCCCCCCTGTATGCACATCACAGAGATAAGGCATCCCCCCCCCCGTATGCACATTACAGAGAAAAGGCACCCCCCCCCCCGTATGCACATTACAGAAAAAAGGCGTTCCCCCATGTATGCACCATACAGAAAGAAGGCGCCCCCCCTGTATTCACATTATAGAGAGAAGGTCCCCCCCTGTATGCACATTACAGAGAGAAGGCGTCCCCCCTGTATTCACATAATAGAGATAAGGCATCCCCCCCTGTATGCACATTACAGAGAGAAGCCCCCCGTATGCACATTACAGAGAGAAGGCGTCCCCCCCCTGTATGCACATTACAGAGAGAAGGCACCCCCCCTGTATTCACATTATAGAGAGAAGGCTTCCCCCCCTGTATGCACATTATAGAGAGAAGGCATACCCCCCTGTATTCACATTGTAGAGAGAAGGCGTCCTCACATGTATGCACATTAGAGAGAGAAGGCGTCACCCCCTGTATGCACATTACAGAGAGAAGGCGTCCCCCCCCCCTGTTTGCACATTACAGAGAGAAGGCATCCCCCCGTATGCACATTACAGAGAGAAGGTGTCCCCCCCTGTATGCACATTACAGAGAGAAGGCATACCCCCCGTATGCACATTACAGAGAGAAGGTGTCCCCCCCTGTATGCACATTACAGAGAGAAGGCATCCCCGCATATGCACATTACAGAGAGAAGGTGTTCCCCCCCCGTATTCACATTATAGAGAGAAGGCGTCCACCCCTGTATGCACAATATAGAGAGAAAGCGTCCACCCCTGTATGCACACTACAGAGAGAAGGTGTGTCCCCCTGTATGCACATTACAGAGAGAAGGCATCCCCCCTGTATGCACAATATAGAGAGAAAGCGTCCACCCCTGTATGCACACTACAGAGAGAAGGTGTGTCCCCCTGTATGCACATTACAGAGAGAAGGCATCCCCCCTGTATGCACAATATAGAGAGAAGGCGTCCACCCCTGTATGCACACTACAGAGAGAAGGTGTGTCCCCCTGTATGCACATTACAGAGAGAAGGCGTCCCCCCCTGTATTCACATTATAGAGAGAAGGTGTCCCCCCTGTATGCACCTTACAGAGAGAAGGCGTCCCCCCTGTATTCACATTCTAGAAAGGTTTCCCCCCCTGTATGCACATCACAGAGATAAGGCATCCCCCCCCCGTATGCACATTACAGAGAAAAGGCACCCCCCCCCCCCCGTATGCACATTACAGAAAAAAGGCATTCCCCCATGTATGCACCATACAGAAAGAAGGCGCCCCCCCTGTATTCACATTATAGAGAGAAGGTCCCCCCTGTATGCACATTACAGAGAGAAGGCGTCCCCCCTGTATTCACATAATAGAGATAAGGCATCCCCCCCTGTATGCACATTACAGAGAGAAGCCCCCCGTATGCACATTACAGAGAGAAGGCGTCCCCCCCCTGTATGCACATTACAGAGAGAAGGCAACCCCCTGTATTCACATTATAGAGAGAAGGCTTCCCCCCCTGTATGCACATTATAGAGAGAAGGCATACCCCCCTGTATTCACATTCTAGAGAGAAGGCGTCCTCACATGTATGCACATTAGAGAGAGAAGGCGTCACCCCCTGTATGCACATTACAGAGAGAAGGTGTCCCCCCCCCCCTGTTTGCACATTACAGTGAGAAGGCATCCCCCCCGTATGCACATTACAGAGAGAAGGTGTCCCCCCCTGTATGCACATTACAGAGAGAAGGCATACCCCCCCGTATGCACATTACAGAGAGAAGGTGTCCCCCCTGTATGCACATTACAGAGAGAAGGCATCCCCGCATATGCACATTACAGAGAGAAGGTGTTCCCCCCCCGTATTCACATTATAGAGAGAAGGCGTCCACCCCTGTATGCACACTACAGAGAGAAGGCATCCCCCCCGTATGCACATTACAGAGAGAAGGTGTCCCCCCCCTGTATTCACATTATACAGAGAAGGCGTCCACCCCTGTATGCACACTACAGAGAGAAGGCATCTCCCCCCTGTATGTACATTATAGAGAGAAGGCATCCCCCCCTGTATGCACATTACAGAGAGAAGGTGTGTCCCCCTGTTTGCACATTACAGAGAGAAGGCATCCCCCCTGTATGCACAATATAGAGAGAAAGCGTCCACCCCTGTATGCACACTACAGAGAGAAGGTGTGTCCCCCTGTATGCACATTACAGAGAGAAGGCATCCCCCCTGTATGCACAATATAGAGAGAAGGCGTCCACCCCTGTATGCACACTACAGAGAGAAGGTGTGTCCCCCTGTATGCACATTACAGAGAGAAGGCATCCCCCCTGTATGCACAATATAGAGAGAAGGCGTCCCATGAATACACATTACAGAGATCATGCATACCCCCAATGTATGCAAATTATAGAGAGAAGGCATCCAACCATGTATGCACATTATAGAGAGAAGGCGTCCCATGTATACACATTATAGAGAAGACATCCCCCTGTATGCACATTACAGAGAGCAGACATCCCCCTGTATGCACATTACAGAGAGCAGACATCCTCCTGTATGAACATTACAGAGAGAAGTCATCCCCCCTGTATGCACATTACAGAGAGAAGACATCCCCCCTGTATACACATTATAGAGAGCGGACGTCCCCCTGTGTATGCACATGATAGAGAGCGGCCGTCCCCCCATGTATGTACATGATAGAGAGCAGGCATCCCCCTATGTATGCACATTGCAGAGAGCAGGCATCCCCCCATGTATGTACATTATAGAGAGCAAGCATCCCCCTATATCCAGTGGTTCCCAAACTGTGTGCCGTGGCTCCCTGGGGTGCCTCAGGACACATGCAGGGGTGCCTTGGGTTGGTCGTCCAGGACCAATTCAAATTATTTATGATCAATTATTTCTGGACGAAACCAGTGCTGGTGGCTGCCAATCATAAAATGTGTACAATCAGAACCAAACCCTGCCCTTTACCACATAACTGACCCTAAGAAGCACATATAAACACAATCTACTAAATTTGATATATATTTTTGGGGGCCTAGGGTGCCTTGGAAAAATTCTGATACTCTAGGGTGCCGTGATTAGAAAAAGATTGGGAACCTCTGCCCTAAATGCACATTATAGAGAGCAGGCATCCCCCTATGTACTGTATGCACATTATAGAGAGAATTCATACCCCTGTGTATACACTTTATACAGAGCAGCCATTCCCCCCTGTATGCACATTATACAGAGCAGCCATCTCCCCATGTATGCACATTACAGAGAGAAGGCATTCCCCCCTGTGTATGCCCATTATGGAGAGCAGCCACCCCTCTGTGTATGCCCATTATAGAGAGTTGCCATCCCCCCTGTGTATACACTTTATACAGAGCAGCCATTCCCCCCTGTATGCACATTATACAGAGCAGCCATCCCCCCTGTGTATGCCCATTATAGAGAGCTGCCATCCCCCCTGTGTATGCCCATTATAGAGAGCAGTCACCCCCCTGTGTATGCCCATTATAGAGAGCAGCCATCCCCCCTGTGTATGCCCATTATATAGAGCAGCTATCCCCCTGTGTATGCCCATTATAGAGAGAAGGCATTCCCCATGTGTATGCCCATTATAGAGAGCAGCCACCCCCCCTGTGTGCCCATTATAGAGAGAAGGCAGTCCCCCCTGTGTATGCCCATTATAGAGAGCAGCCATCCCCCCTGTGTATGCCCATTATATAGAGCAGCCACCCCTCTGTGTATGCCCATTATAGAGAGCTGCCATCCCCCTGTGTATGCCCATTATAGAGATTAGCTATTCCCCCCTGTGTATGCCCATTATAGAGAGCAGCCATCCCCCCCTGTGTATGCCCATTATATAGAGCAGCCATCCCCCTGTGTATGCCCATTATATAGAGCAGCCATCCCCCCTGTGTATGCCCATTATAGAGAGCTACCATCCCCCTGTGTATGTCCATTATGGAGAGCTGCCATCCTTCCTGTGTATGCCATACACAGATAGTGTATGCCCATTATAGAGAGCAGCCATCCCCCCTGTGTATGCCCATTATAGAGAGCAGCCATCCCCCCTGTGTATGCCCATTATAGAGAACTACCATCCCCCTGTGTATGTCCATTATGGAGAGCTGCCATCCCCCTGTGTATGTCCATTTTGGGAGCTGCCATCCCCCTGTGTATGTCCATTATAGAGAGCTGCCATCCTTCTTGTGTATGCCCATTATTGAGAGAAAGCATCCCCCTGTCTATGTACATTACAGAGAGCAGGCATCCCCCCATGTATGCACATTACAGAGAGCAGGCATCCCCCCATGTATGCACATTACAGAGAGCAGGCATCCCCCCATGTATGCACATGACAGAGAGCAGGCATCCCCCCCTGTATGCACATGACAGAGAGCAGGCATCCCCCTATGTATGCACATGAGAGAGTGCAGCCCCCCCCCCCCCATGTATGTGCATTACAAAGAGCAGCCCCCCCCCCATGTAGGCAGGACAGGCATCATCCCATGTATGCACTTTATAGAGAGAAGACATAACCCCATGTATGCACATTACAGAGACCAGGCATTCCCCCATGTATGTACATTACAGAGAGCAGGCATCCCTCCCATGTATGCGCATTACAGAGAGCAGGCATCCCCCCCATGTATGCACATTACAGAGAGCAGTCATCCCCCCATGTATGCGCATTACAGAGAGCAGTCATCCCCCCATGTATGTGCATTACAGATAGCAGTCATCCCCCCATGTATGTGCATTACAGAGAGCAGGCATCCCCCCATGTATGCGCATTACAGAGAGCAGTCATCCCCCCCATGTATGCGCATTACAGAGAGCAGGCATCCCCCCATGTATGCGCATTACAGAGAGCAGGCATCCCCCCATGTATGCGCATTACAGAGATCAGGCATCCCCTCCCCCATGTATGCGCATTACAGAGAGCAGGCATCCCCCCATGTATGTGCATTACAGATAGCAGTCATCCCCCCATGTATGCGCATTACAGATAGCAGGCATCCCCCCATGTATGTGCATTACAGGGAGCAGTCATCCCCCCATGTATGCGCATTACAAAGAGCAGTCATCCCCCCATGTATGCACATTACAGGGAGCACTCATCCCCCCCTGTATGCGCATTACAGATAGCAGTCATCCCCCCATGTATGCGCATTACAGATAGCAGTCATTCCCCCATGTATGCGCATTACAGAGAGCAGTCATCCCCCCATGTATGCGCATTACAGATAGCAGTCATCCCCCCCATGTATGCACATTACAGAGAGCAGGCATCCCCCCATGTATGCACATTACAGATAGCAGGCATCCCCCCCATGTATGCACATTACAGAGAGCAGGCATCTCCCCATGTATGTGCATTACAGATAGCAGTCATCCCCCCCCTGTATGCGCATTACAGATAGCAGTCATCCCCCCCATGTATGCACATTACAGAGAGCAGTCATCCTCCCATGTATGCGCATTACAGAGAGCAGTCATCCCCCCATGTATGCGCATTACAGAGAGCAGTCATCCCCCCATGTATGTGCATTACAGATAGCAGTCATCCCCCCATGTATGCGCATTACAGAGAGCAGGCATCCCCCCATGTATGCGCATTACAGAGAGCAGTCATCCCCCCCATGTATGCGCATTACAGAGAGCAGGCATCCCCCCATGTATGCGCATTACAGAGAGCAGGCATCCCCCCATGTATGCGCATTACAGAGAGCAGGCATCCCCTCCCCCATGTATGCGCATTACAGAGAGCAGGCATCCCCCCATGTATGTGCATTACAGATAGCAGTCATCCCCCCATGTATGCGCATTACAGATAGCAGTCATCCCCCTATGTATGTGCATTACAGGGAGCAGTCATCCCCCCATGTATGCGCATTACAAAGAGCAGTCATCCCCCCATGTATGCACATTACAGGGAGCACTCATCCCCCCCTGTATGCGCATTACAGATAGCAGTCATCCCCCCATGTATGCGCATTACAGATAGCAGTCATTCCCCCATGTATGCGCATTACAGAGAGCAGTCATCCCCCCATGTATGCGCATTACAGATAGCAGTCATCCCCCCCATGTATGCACATTACAGAGAGCAGGCATCCCCCCATGTATGCACATTACAGATAGCAGGCATCCCCCCCATGTATGCACATTACAGAGAGCAGGCATCTCCCCATGTATGTGCATTACAGATAGCAGTCATCCCCCCCATGTATGCGCATTACAGATAGCAGTCATCCCCCCCATGTATGCACATTACAGAGAGCAGTCATCCCCCCATGTATGCGCATTACAGAGAGCAGGCATCCCCCCATGTATGCGCATTACAGAGAGCAGTCATCCCCCCATGTATATGCATTACAGATAGCAGTCATCCCCCCATGTATGTACATTACAGATAGCAGTCATCCCCCCATGTATGCACATTACAGAGAGCAGTCATCCCCCCATGTATGCACATTACAGAGAGCAGCCCCCCCCCATGTATGCGCATTACAGAGAGCAGTCATCCCCCCCATGTATGCGCATTACAGGGAGCAGTCATCCCCCCATGTATGCGCATTACAGATTGCAGTCATCCCCCCATGTATGCGCATTACAGAGAGCAGTCATCCCCCCATGTATGCGCATTACAGATAGCAGTCATCCCCCCATGTATGCACATTACAGAGAGCAGTCACCCCCCCATGTATGCGCATTACAGATAGCAGTCATCCCCCCATGTATGCGCATTACAGATAGCAGTCATCCCCCCATGTATGCGCATTACAGATTGCAGGCATCCCCCCATGTATACGCATTACAGGTAGCAGTCATCCCCCCATGTATGTACATTACAGAGAGCACTCATCCCCCCATGTATGCACATTAAAGATAGCAGTCATCCCCCCCATGTATACGCATTACAGAGAGCAGTCATCCCCCCCATGTATACGCATTACAGATAGCAGTCATCCCCCCATGTATGTACATTACAGAGAGCAGTCATCCCCCCATGTATACGCATTACAGATAGCAGTCATCCCCCCATGTATGTACATTACAGAGAGCAGGCATCCCCCCATGTATGCACATTACAGATAGCAGTCATCCCCCCCATGTATGCGTATTACAGAGAGCAGTCATCCCCCCATTTATGTACATTACAGAGAGCAGGCATCCCCCCATGTATGTACATTACAGAGAGCAGGCATCCCCCCATGTATGCACATTACAGATAGCAGTCATCCCCCCCATGTATGCGCATTACAGAGAGCAGTCACCCCCCCCCCATGTATGCGCATTACAGAGAGCAAATAATCCCCCCCATGTATGCGCATTACAGAGAGCAGGCATCCCCCCATGTATGCGCATTACAGAGAGCAGTCATCCCCCCATGTATGCACATTACAGAGAGCAAATAATCCCCCCCATGTATGCGCATTACAGAGAGCAGGCATCCCCCCCATGTATGCGCATTACAGAGAGCAGGCATCCCCCCATGTATGCACATTACAGAGAGCAGTCATCCCCCCCATGTATATGCATTACAGGTAGCAGTCATCCCCCCATGTATGCACATTACAGAGAGCAGTCATCCCCCCATGTATGCACATTACAGTGATAAGGCATCCCCCCCATGTATGCACATTACAGATAGCAGTCATCCCCCCCATGTATATGCATTACAGAGATCAGGCATCCCCTCCCCCCATGTATGCACATTACAGTGATAAGGCATCCCCCCATGTATGCGCAGGGCAGGCATCCCCCCCATGTATGCAGGACAGGCTTGCATTGCCGCCATAGCTCCGTCCTGTGTGTGAATCAGAGCCCCCCTCCCCAGTGTGAGTGCTGGAGACAGGGGCCGGCTCTGTGTGGGGACAGCCCAGCCCCCCTGATGCTTTGTTGCAGTGACGATGGTGTGAGCAATGAACATCGCTGCCGCTGCTGCCTCCTTCTCCCGGGCACAGGATGGCTCTTCCATTGAGGGAACCCGAGCTGGGGCTGCAGCCCCGGGGGAGTCCCCCCAGCAGCGGGAGGCTACTGACTGATACAGTGTAACCCAGAGGTGAGAGGCGCCAGCAGCTGGAGGCAACATTGTGGCCGGGTGCGGGGAGACGTGGTGTGCTCTGTGTGTTTATATACGTGTGTGTGTATGAATGTATGAATAGGTTTATATGGGCGTGTGTGTATGTATGTATGTATGTATGTGCAGGTATATGTATATATGTATGTTTGTGTTTATGGGTAGGTGTGTGTGTATGGATGGATGTAAGTTTGTATATGCTACAGGCCTGGTACAAGCAGTGTATCGTGTACATGCAGTCTATAGGGTACCGGCATTGTATAGGGTACATGCAGAATGTATAGGTTACAGGCAGTGTATAGGGTACATGCAGTGTATAGGGTACATGCAGAATGTAAAAGGTACATGCAGTGTATAGGGTACAGACAGCGTATATGGTACATGCAGAATGTATAGGGTACATGCAGAATATATAGGGTGCAGGCAGTGTACAGGACACATGCAGAATATATAGTGTACAGGTAGTGTATAGGGTACATGCAGAATATATAGGGTACAGGTAGTGTTTAGGGTACATGCAGAATGTATAGGGTACAGGTAGTGTATAGGGTACAGGTGTATAGGGTACAGGCAGAGATGGCAAATTGTATAGGTTACAGGCAGTGTATAGGGTACATGCAGTGTATAGGGTACATGCAGAATGTAAAAGGTACATGCAGTGTATAGGGTACAGACAGCGTATAGCAGGGCTGGGCAACACCGGCCCTCCAGATGTTAATGAACTACACATCCCAGGATGCTTTGCATTAGTTTTGCTATGTGGCCATGCAGAAACTGATGCAAGGCATGCTGGGATGTGTAGTTCATCAACATCTGGAGGGCCGGAGTTGCCCAGCCCTGGCGTATAGGGCACATGCAGAATGTATAGGGTACAAGCAGAATATATAGGGCACATGCAGAATGTATATGGTACATGCAGTGTATATGGTACAGGCAGTGTATAGGGTACATGCAGAAATTATAGAGTACAGGCAGTGTATAGAGTACATGCAGAATGTATAGGGTACAGGCAGTGTACAGGGCACATGCAAAATGTATAGGGTACATGCAGAAAGTATAGAATACATGCAGAATGTATAGGGTGCAGGCAGTGTACAGGACACATGCAGAATATATAGTGTACAGGTAGTGTATAGGGTACATGCAGAATATATAGTGTACAGGTAGTGTATAGGGTACATGCAGAATATATAGGGTACAGGTAGTGTTTAGGGTACATGCAGAATGTATAGTGTACAGGTAGTGTATAGGGTACAGGCAGAGATGGCAAATTGTATAGGGTACATGCAGTTTATAGGGTACATTAAGAATGTATAGGGTACATGCGGAATGTATAGGTCACATGCAGTGTATAGGGTATATGCAAATATGGCAGAATGTATAGGGTACAGACAGTGTATATGGTACATGCAATGTATAGGGTACATGCAGATATGGCAGAATGTAAAGGCAGTGACTGCATAATGTATAGGGTACAGGCAGTGTGCATAGGGTGAAGTCAGTGATGGCAGAATGCATAAGGTACAGGCAGTGACTGTGGAATGTATAAGGTACAGGCAGAGTATAGGGTGCAGGCAGTGTATAGGGTACAGGCAGTGACGACAAAATGTATAGGGTACAGACAGTTATGGCAGAATGTATAGGGTACAGGCAGTGTATAGGGTACAGGCAGTGATGGCCGAATGTATAGGGTACAGGCAGTGTATGGGGTACAGGCAGTGACGGCAGAATGTATAGGGTACAGGCAGTGTAGGTACAAGCAGTGACAGCAGAATGTATAAGGGTACATGTAGTGTATGGGGTGCAGGCAGTGACGGCAGAATGTACAGGGTACAGGCAGTGTATAGGGTACAGGCAGTAATGGCAGAATGTATAGGGTGCAGGCAGTGTCTACGTAATGCATAGGGTACAGGCAGTGTGTATATGGTACAGACAGTAATGGCAAAATGTATAGGGTACAGGCAGTGTGTATAGGGTACAGACAGTGACGGCAGAATTTATAGGCTACAGGCACAGAAGGCAAATTTTATAGGGTATATACAGTGCATAGGGTACATGCAGTGTATAGGGTACATTAAGAATGTATAGGGTACATGCAGAATGTATAGGGCACATGCAGTGTATAGGGTATATGCAAATATGGCAGAATGTATAGGGTACAGATAGTGTATATGGTACATGCAATGTATAGGGTACATGCAGATATGGCAGAATGTATTGGATACAGACAGTGTATAGGGTACTGGCATTGATGAAACAATGTATAGGGTACATGCAGTGTATAGGGTAAAGGCAGTGTGTATAGGGTTCTGGCAGTGATGGCAGAATATATAGGGTACAGGCAGTGTGTATAAGGTACAGGCATTGAAGGCAGAATGTATAGGGTGCAGGTAGTGACGGCAGAATGTATAGGGTACAGGCCGTGTGTATAGGGTGAAGGCAGTGACGTCATAATGTATAGGGTACAGACAGAGTATAGGGTACAGGCAGTGACAGCAGAATGTATAGGGTACAGACAGTGTGTATAGGGTAAAGGCAGTGACGTCATAATGTATAGGGTACAGGCAGTGACAGCAGAATGTATAGGGTACAGACAGTGTGTATAGGATAACGGCATAATGTATAGGGTACAGGCAGTGTGTATAGGGTGAAGGCAGTGACTGCATTATGTGTAGGGTACATGCAGTGTATAGGGTATAGGCAGTGTATAGGGTACAGGCAGTGATGACAGAATGTATAGGGTACAGACAGTGATGACAGAATGTATAGGGTACAGGCAGTGACAACAGAATATATAGGGTACAGACAGTGATGGCAGAATGTATAGGGTACAGGCAGTGTATAGGGTACAGGCAGTGACTGCAGAATGTATAGGGTACAGGCAGTGTATAGGGTACATGTAGTGTATAGGGTACAGGCAGTGACGGCAGAATGTATAGGGTACAGGCAGTGTATGGGGTACAGGCAGTAATGGTAGAATGTATAGGGTGCAGGCGGTGTCGACGGAATGCATAGGGTACAGGCAGTGTGTATAGGGTACAGGCAGTGTATATGGTACAGACAGTAATGGCAAAATGTGTAGGGTACAGGCAGTGTGTATAGGGTACAGACAGTGACAGCAGAATGTATAGGGTACAGGCAGTGATGGCAGAATGTATAGGGTACAGACAGTGTATAGGGTACATGCAGTGTGTATAGGGTACAGACAGTGTATAGGGTACAGGCAGAATGTAATAGGGTGCAGGCAGTGTCAATGAAATGCATAGGGTACAGGCAGTGTATAAGGTACAGACAGTAATGGCAAAATTTATAGGGTACAGACAGTAACGGCAAAATGTGTAGGGTACAGACAGTGTATAGGATACAGGCAGTGTATAGGGTAGAGGCAGTGTCGGCAGAATGTATAGGGTACAGGCAGTGATGGCAGAACCCCTGGCTTATCTCTGGCATTGGTCACCCCCTGCACCGGAGACAGCACAGAGACATGTTGGTTGGATCCGGGGCCTACTAGTACTGGCAGGATGGGCAGGCCTTGCACCTAGGCCACAGTATGTGCTGGATGTGATACAGGGACCTAGGAGAGATGGCTGCAGGAATAAGTGTACACGCTGTGAGCAGACAAGGGTTTCAGGGCTGCAGGAATCATTCGGTTGGCATTGCCGACACACAAGCTTCCTAGAAAGGGAGACCTGGGTGCTGGCAAAGGGTGGCACTATCAGTGGCATCATGGAAGCCTGGCCCCCTTACCAGGAGGAGAGAAAGTTACTGGGAGAGGACTGTGCTGTATGTTATAATGAACGTTCTCAAAGGACTGTGCTGTATGTTATAATGAAAGTTATCGGAGGACTGTGCTGTATGTTATAATGAACGTTATCAGAGGACTGTGCTGTATGTTATAATGAACGTTATCGGAGTACTGTGCTGTATGTTATAATGAACGTTATCGGAGTACTGTGCTGTATGTTATAATGAACGTTATCGGAGGACTGTGCTGTATGTTATAATGAACGTTATCAGAGGACTGTGCTGTATGTTATAATGAACGTTATCGGAGGACTGTGCTGTATGTTATAATGAACGCTCTCAGAAGACTGTGCTGTATGTTATAATGAATGCTCTCAGAGGACTGTGCTGTATGTTATAATGAACGTTCTCAGAGGACTGTGCTGTATGCTATAATGAACGTTATCGGAGGACAGTGCTGTGTGTTATAATGAACGTTCTCGGAGGACTGTGCTGTGTGTTATAATGAACGTTATCGGAGGACTGTGCTGTATGTTATAATGAACGTTATCGGAGGACTGTGCTGTATGTTATAATGAACGTTATCGCAGGACTGTGCTGTGTGTTATAATGAACGTTATCGGAGGACTGTGCTGTGTGTTATAATGAACGTTATCGGAGGACTGTGCTGTGTGTTATAATGAACGTTCTCAGAGGACTGTGCTGTATGTTATAATGAACGTTATCGGAGGACTGTGCTGGGTGTTATAATGAACGTTCTCGGAGGACTGTGCTGGGTGTTATAATGAACGTTCTCGGAGGACTGTGCTGTGTGTTATAATGAACGTTATCGGAGGACTGTGCTGTATGTTATAATGAACGTTCTCGGAGGACTGTGCTGTATGTTATAATGATTGTTCTCGGAGGACTGTGCTGTATGTTATAATGAACATTCTCGGAGGACTGTGCTGTATGTTATAATGAACGTTCTCGGAGGACTGTGCTGTGTGTTATAATGAATGTTCTCGGAGGACTGTGCTGTATGTTATAATGAACGTTCTCGGAGGACTGTGCTGTATGTTATAATGAACGCTCTCGGAGGACTGTGCTGTGTGTTATAATGAACGTTCTCGGAGGACTGTGCTGTGTGTTATAATGAACGTTATCCGAGGACTGTGCTGTATGTTATAATGAACGTTCTCGGAGGACTGTGCTGTAGGTTATAATGAACGCTCTCAGAGGACTGTGCTGTATGTTATAATGAATGTTATCGGAGGACTGTGCTGTATGTTATAATGAACGTTATCAGAGTACTGTGCTGTATGTTATAATGAATGTTATCAGAGGACTGTGCTGTATGTTATAATGAACCTTATCGAAAGACTGTGCTGTATGTTATAATGAACGTTATCGGAGGACTGTGCTGTATGTTATAATGAACGTTCTCAGAGGACTGTGCTGTATGTTATAATGAACGCTCTCAGAGGACTGTGCTGTGTGTTATAATGAATGTTATCAGAGGACTGTGCTGTATGTTATAATGAACGTTATCAGAGGACTGTGCTGTATGTTATAATGAACGCTCTCAGAGGACTGTGCTGTATGTTATAATGAATGTTATCGGAGGACTGTGCTGTATGTTATAATGAACGTTATCGGAGGACTGTGCTGTACTGTATATTATCATGAACGTTATCAGAGGACTGTGCTGTATGTTATAATGAACGCTCTCAGAGGACTGTGCTGTATGTTATAATGAACGTTATCAGAGGACTGTGCTGTATGTTATAATGAACGTTATCGGAGGACTGTGCTGTATGTTATAATGAACGCTCTCAGAAGACTGTGCTGTATGTTATAATGAATGCTCTCAGAGGACTGTGCTGTATGTTATAATGAACGTTCTCAGAGGACTGTGCTGTATGCTATAATGAACGTTATCGGAGGACAGTGCTGTGTGTTATAATGAACGTTCTCGGAGGACTGTGCTGTGTGTTATAATGAACGTTATCGGAGGACTGTGCTGTATGTTATAATGAACGTTATCGGAGGACTGTGCTGTATGTTATAATGAACGTTATCGCAGGACTGTGCTGTGTGTTATAATGAACGTTATCGGAGGACTGTGCTGTGTGTTATAATGAACGTTATCGGAGGACTGTGCTGTGTGTTATAATGAACGTTCTCAGAGGACTGTGCTGTATGTTATAATGAACGTTATCGGAGGACTGTGCTGGGTGTTATAATGAACGTTCTCGGAGGACTGTGCTGGGTGTTATAATGAACGTTCTCGGAGGACTGTGCTGTGTGTTATAATGAACGTTATCGGAGGACTGTGCTGTATGTTATAATGAACGTTCTCGGAGGACTGTGCTGTATGTTATAATGATTGTTCTCGGAGGACTGTGCTGTATGTTATAATGAACATTCTCGGAGGACTGTGCTGTATGTTATAATGAACGTTCTCGGAGGACTGTGCTGTGTGTTATAATGAATGTTCTCGGAGGACTGTGCTGTATGTTATAATGAACGTTCTCGGAGGACTGTGCTGTATGTTATAATGAACGCTCTCGGAGGACTGTGCTGTGTGTTATAATGAACGTTCTCGGAGGACTGTGCTGTGTGTTATAATGAACGTTATCCGAGGACTGTGCTGTATGTTATAATGAACGTTCTCGGAGGACTGTGCTGTAGGTTATAATGAACGCTCTCAGAGGACTGTGCTGTATGTTATAATGAATGTTATCGGAGGACTGTGCTGTATGTTATAATGAACGTTATCAGAGTACTGTGCTGTATGTTATAATGAATGTTATCAGAGGACTGTGCTGTATGTTATAATGAACCTTATCGAAAGACTGTGCTGTATGTTATAATGAACGTTATCGGAGGACTGTGCTGTATGTTATAATGAACGTTCTCAGAGGACTGTGCTGTATGTTATAATGAACGCTCTCAGAGGACTGTGCTGTGTGTTATAATGAATGTTATCAGAGGACTGTGCTGTATGTTATAATGAACGCTCTCAGAGGACTGTGCTGTATGTTATAATGAACGCTCTCAGAGGACTGTGCTGTGTGTTATAATGAATGTTATCAGAGGACTGTGCTGTATGTTATAATGAACGTTATCAGAGGACTGTGCTGTATGTTATAATGAACGCTCTCAGAGGACTGTGCTGTATGTTATAATGAATGTTATCGGAGGACTGTGCTGTATGTTATAATGAACGTTATCGGAGGACTGTGCTGTACTGTATATTATCATGAACGTTATCAGAGGACTGTGCTGTATGTTATAATGAACGTTATCGGAGGATTGTACTGTATGTTATAATGAACGTTATCGGAGGACTGTGCTGTATGTTATAATGAACGTTATCGGAGGACTGTGCTGTATGTTATAATGAATGTTATCGGAGGACTGTGCTGTATGTTATAATGAACGTTATCGGAGGACTGTGCTGTATGTTATAATGAACGCTCTCAGAGGACTGTGCTGTATGTTATAATGAATGTTATCGGAGGACTGTGCTGTATGTTATAATGAATGTTATCGGAGGACTGTGCTGTATGTTATAATGAACGTTATCGGAGGACTGTGCTGTATGTTATAATGAACGTTCTCAGAGTACTGTGCTGGATGTTATAATTAATGCTCTCAGAGGACTGTGCTGTACTGTATGTTATAATGAACGTTATCAGAGGACTGTGCTGTATGTTATAATGAACGTTATCGGAGGACTGTGCTGTGTGTTATAATGAATGTTATCAGAGGACTGTGCTGTATGTTATAATGAACGTTATCAGAGGACTGTGCTGTATGTTATAATGAATGCTCTCAGAGGACTGTGCTGTATGTTATAATGAATGTTATCGGAGGACTGTGCTGTATGTTATAATGAACGTTATCGGAGGACTGTGCTGTACTGTATGTTATCATGAACGTTATCAGAGGACTGTGCTGTATGTTATAATGAACGTTATCGGAGGACTGTACTGTATGTTATAATGAACGTTATCGGAGGACTGTGCTGTATGTTATAATGAACGTTATCGGAGGACTGTGCTGTATGTTATAATGAATGTTATCGGAGGACTGTGCTGTATGTTATAATGAACGTTATCGGAGGACTGTGCTGTATGTTATAATGAACGCTCTCAGAGGACTGTGCTGTATGTTATAATGAATGTTATCGGAGGACTGTGCTGTATGTTATAATGAATGTTATCGGAGGACTGTGCTGTATGTTATAATGAACGTTATCGGAGGACTGTGCTGTATGTTATAATGAACGTTCTCAGAGGACTGTGCTGGATGTTATAATGAATGTTATCAGAGGACTGTGCTGTATGTTATAATGAATGTTATCAAAGGACTGTGCTGTATGTTATAATGAACGTTATCGGAGGACTGTGCTGTATGTTATAATGAACGTTATCGGAGGACTGTGCTGTACTGTATGTTATAATGAACGTTATCAGAGGACTGTGCTGTATGTTATAATGAACGTTATCGGAGGACTGTGCTGTATGTTATAATGAACGTTATCGGAGGACTGTGCTGTATGTTATAATGAATGTTATCGGAGGACTGTGCTCTATGTTATAATGAATGTTATCGGAGGACTGTGATGTATGTTATAATGAATGTTATCGGAGGACTGTGCTGTATGTTATAATGAACGCTCTCAGAGGACTGTGCTGTATGTTATAATGAACGTTATCGGAGGACTGTGCTGTATGTTATAATGAACGTTCTCAGAGGACTGTGCTGTATGTTATAATGAATGTTATCGGAGGACTGTGCTGTATGTTATAATGAATGTTATCGGAGGACTGTGCTGTATGTTATAATGAACGTTATCGGAGGACTGTGCTGTATGTTATAATGAACGTTCTCAGGACTGTGCTGTATGTTATAATGAACGTTATCAGAGGACTGTGCTGGATGTTATAATGAATGTTATCAGAGGACTGTGCTGTATGTTATAATGAACATTATCGGAGGACTGTGCTGTGTGTTATAATGAACGCTCTCAGAGGACTGTGCTGTGTGTTATAATGAACGTTTTCGGAGGACTGTGCTGTATGGGTACTTATGTATTATCTGGGCTCCCATGTTAAATGCACCCCATTTTTTCATACCCCCACTATCCAACTACGCATGGAGTTGATTTTATATAGTGTGGCGAGCGCAGCGAGCCACCGTGCCCGAAGCGTGGCGAGCGCAGCGAGCCCCGCGAGGGGATGCGGTCTCATAAGAAAAACGGGAGCCCAGATATTACATAAGTACCGCTGTATGTTATAATGAACGCTCTCAGAAGACTGTGCTGTATGTTATAATGAATGTTATCGGAGGACTGTGCTGTATGTTATAATGAATGTTATCGGAGGACTGTGCTGTATGTTATAATGAACGTTATCGGAGGACTGTGCTGTGTGTTATAATGAACGTTATCAGAGGACTGTGCTGTATGTTATAATGAACGTTATCAGAGGACTGTGCTGTTTGTTATAATGAACGCTCTCAGAGGACTGTGCTGTATGTTATAATGAACGTTCTCAGAGGACTGTGCTGTATGTTATAATGAACGTTCTCAGAGGACTGTGCTGTATGTTATAATGAATGTTATCGGAGGACTGTGCTGTATGTTATAATGAATGTTATCGGAGGACTGTGCTGTATGTTATAATGAACGTTATCGGAGGACTGTGCTGTATGTTATAATGAACGTTCTCAGAGGACTGTGCTGTATGTTATAATGAACGTTATCAGAGGACTGTGCTGGATGTTATAATGAATGTTATCAGAGGACTGTGCTGTATGTTATAATGAACATTATCGGAGGACTGTGCTGTGTGTTATAATGAACATTATCAGAGGACTGTGCTGTATGTTATAATGAACATTATCAGAGGACTGTGCTGTATGTTATAATGGACGCTCTCAGAGGACTGTGCTGTATGTTATAATGAACGTTATCAGAGGACTGTGCTGGATGTTATAATGAATGTTATCAGAGGACTGTGCTGTATGTTATAATGAACATTATCAGAGGACTGTGCTGTATGTTATAATGAACATTATCAGAGGACTGTGCTGTATGTTATAATGGACGCTCTCAGAGGACTTTGCTGTATGTTATAATGAACGTTATCAGAGGACTGTGCTGGATGTTATAATGAATGTTATCAGAGGACTGTGCTGTATGTTATAATGAACATTATCGGAGGACTGTGCTGTATGTTATAATGAACGCTCTCAGAAGACTGTGCTGTATTTTATAATTAATGTTATCGGAGGACTGTGCTGTATGTTATAATGAACGTTATCGGAGGACTGTGCTGTGTGTTATAATGAACGTTCTCAGAGGACTGTGCTGGATGTTATAATGAACGTTCTCAGAGGACTGTGCTGTGTGTTATAATGAACGTTATCAGAGGACTGTGCTGTATGTTATAATGAACGTTATCAGAGGACTGTGCTGTATGTTATAATGAACGCTCTCAGAGGACTGTGCTGTATGTTATAATGAACGTTCTCAGAGGACTGTGCTGTATGTTATAATGAACGTTCTCAGAGGACTGTGCTGTATGTTATAATGAATGTTATCGGAGGACTGTGCTGTATGTTATAATGAATGTTATCGGAGGACTGTGCTGTATGTTATAATGAACGTTATCGGAGGACTGTGCTGTGTGTTATAATGAACGTTATCAGAGGACTGTGCTGTATGTTATAATTAACGTTATCAGAGGACTGTGCTGTATGTTATAATGAACGCTCTCAGAGGACTGTGCTGTACTGTATGTTATAATTAACGTTATCAGAGGACTGTGCTGTATGTTATAATGAACGTTCTCAGAGGACTGTGCTGTGTGTTATAATGAATGTTATCGGAGGACTGTGCTGTATGTGATAATGAACGTTATCGGAGGACTATGCTGTGTGTTATAATGAACGTTCTCAGAGGACTGTGCTGTATGTTATAATGAACGTTATCGGAGGACTGTGCTGTGTGTTGAATGTTATCGGAGGACTGTGCTGTATGTTATAATGAACGTTCTCAGAAGGACTGTGCTGTATCTTATAATGAACGCTCTCAGAGGACTGTGCTGTGTGTTATAATGAATGTTATCGGAGGACTGTGCTGTATGTTATAATGAACGTTATCGGAGGACTGTGCTGTGTGTTATAATGAACGTTCTCAGAGGACTGTGCTGTATGTTATAATGAATGTTATCGGAGGACTGTGCTGTATGTTATAATGAATGTTATCGGAGGACTGTGCTGTATGTTATAATGAACGTTCTCAGAGGACTGTGCTGTATGTTATAATGAACGTTCTCAGAGGACTGTGCTGTATGTTATAATGAACGTTCTCAGAGGACTGTGCTGTATGTTATAATGAACGCTCTCAGAGGACTGTGCTGTATGTTATAATGAACGCTCTCAGAGGACTGTGCTGTATGTTATAATGAACGTTATCGGAGGACTGTGCTGTATGTTATAATGAACGTTATCGGAGGACTGTGCTGTATGTTATAATGAACGTTATCAGAGGACTGTGCTGAGCATTAGTAGATTTTGGAGTTACTATTATATGTTATTTATAAGTTGTCACAAGTGGTTGGCAGCGCTGTACATAGGGCACACATTAGTACAATACAGGGGACACAGAACATTACAGTGACTGAGACACTACAACAGCACAGGTAACAGCAGCACAATGCTCAGTACACAATACAGCTGGGATGTAGGGAAGCAGAGGAGGTGTCCGTGTACTTCCAGGGGCAGCGCCGTACATAGGGCACACATTAGTACAATACAGGGGACACAGAACATTACAGTGACTGAGACACTACAACAGCACAGGTAACAGCAGCACAATGCTCAGTACACAATACAGCTGGGATGTAGGGAAGCAGAGGAGGTATCCGTGTACTACCAGGGGCAGCGCTGTACATAGGGCACACATTAGTACAATACAGGGGACACAGAACATTACAGTGACTGAGACACTACAACAGCACAGGTAACAGCAGCACAATGCTCAGTACACAATACAGCTGGGATGTAGGGAAGCAGAGGAGGTGTCTGTGTACTACCAGGGGCAGCTCCGTACATAGGGCACACATTAGTACAATACAGGGGACACAGAACATTACAGTGACTGAGACACTACAACAGCACAGGTAACAGCAGCACAATGCTCAGTACACAATACAGCTGGGATGTAGGGAAGCAGAGGAGGTGTCCATGTACTACCAGGGGCAGCGCAGTACATAGGGCACACATTAGTACAATACAGGGGACACAGAACATTACAGTGACTGAGACACTACAACAGCACAGGTAACAGCAGCACAATGCTCAGTACACAATACAGCTGGGATGTAGGGAAGCAGAGGAGGGGTCCGTGTACTACCAGGGGCAGCGCCGTACATAGGGCACACATTAGTACAATACAGGGGACACAGAACATTACAGTGACTGAGACACTACAACAGCACAGGTAACAGCAGCACAGTGCTCAGTACACAATACAGCTGGGATGTAGGGAAGCAGAGGAGGTGTCCGTGTACTACCGGGGGGCAGCGCCGTATATAGGGCACATATTAGTACAATACAGGGGACACAGAACATTACAGTGACTGAGACACTACAACAGCACAGGTAACAGCAGCACAATGCTCAGTACACAATACAGCTGGGATTTAGGGAAGCAGAGGAGGTGTCCGTGTACTACCAGGGGCAGCGCTGTACATAGGGCACACATTAGTACAATACAGGGGACACAGAACATTACAGTGACTGAGACACTACAACAGCACAGGTAACAGCAGCACAATGCTCAGTACACAATACAGCTGGGATGTAGGGAAGCAGAGGAGGTGTCCGTGTACTACCAGGGGCAGCGCTGTACATAGGGCACACATTAGTACAATACAGGGGACACAGACCATTACAGTGACTGAGACACTACAACAGCACAGGTAACAGCAGCACAATGCTCAGTACACAATACAGCTGGGATTTAGGGAAGCAGAGGAGGTGTCCGTGTACTACCAGGGGCAGCGCTGTACATAGGGCACACATTAGTACAATACAGGGGACACAGAACATTACAGTGACTGAGACACTACAACAGCACAGGTAACAGCAGCACAATGCTCAGTACACAATACAGCTGGGATGTAGGGAAGCACAGGAGGTGTCCGTGTACTACCAGGGGCAGCGCTGTACATAGGGCACACATTAGTACTATACAGGGGACACAGCATATTATAGTGACTGAGACACTACAACAGCACAGGTAACAGCAGCACAATGCACAATGCTCAGTACACAATACAGCTGGGATGTAGGGAAGCAGAGAAGGTATCCGTGTACTACCAGGGGCAGCGCTGTACATAGGGCACACATTAGTACAATACAGGGGACACAGAACATTACAGTGACTGAGACACTACAACAGCACAGGTAACAGCAGCACAATGCTCAGTACACAATACAGCTGGGATGTAGGTAAGCAGAGGAGGTGTCTATGTACTACCAGGGACAGCGCTGTACATAGGGCACACATTAGTACAATACAGGGAACACAGAACATTACAGTGACTGAGACACTACAACAGCACAGGTAACAGCAGCACAATGCTCAATACACAATACAGCTGGGATGAAGGGAAGCAGAGGAGGTGTCTGTGTACTACCAGGGCCTGTGCTATACATAGGGCACACATTAGTACAATACACAGGACACAGAACATTACAGTGACTGAGACACTACAACAGCACAGGTAACAGCAGCACAATGCTCAGTACACAATACAGCTGGGATGTAGGGAAGCAGAGGAGGTGTCCGTGTACTACCAGGGGCAGCGCTGTACATAGGGCACACATTAGTACAATACAGGGGACACAGAACATTACAGTGACTGAGACACTACAACAGCACAGGTAACAGCAGCACAATGCTCAGTACACAATACAGCTGGGATGTAGGGAAGCAGAGGAGGTATCCGTGTACTACCAGGGGCAGCGCTGTACATAGGGCACACATTAGTACAATACAGGGGACACAGAACATTACAGTGACTGAGACACTACAACAGCACAGGTAACAGCAGCACAATGCTCAGTACACAATACAGCTGGGATGTAGGGAAGCAGAGGAGGTGTCCGTGTACTACCAGGGGCAGAGCCGTACACAGGGCACACATTAGTACAATACAGGGGACACAGAACATTACAGTGACTGAGACACTACAACAGCACAGGTAACAGCAGCACAATGCTCAGTACACAATACAGCTGCGATGTAGGTAAGCAGAGGAGGTGTCTATGTACTACCAGGGACAGCGCTGTACATAGGGCACACATTAGTACAATACAGGGGACACAGAACATTACAGTGACTGAGACACTACAACAGCACAGGTAACAGCAGCACAATGCTCAGTACACAATACAGCTGGGATGTAGGGAAGCAGAGGAGGTGTCCGTGTACTACCAGGGGCAGCGCCGTACATAGGGCACACATTAGTACAATGCAGGGGACACAGAACATTACAGTGACTGAGAGACTACAACAGCACAGGTAACAGCAGCACAATGCTCAGTACACAATACAGCTGGGATGTAGGGAAGCAGAGGAGGTGTCCGTGTACTACCAGGTGCAGCGCTGTACATAGGGCACACATTAGTACAATACAGGGGACACAGAACATTACAGTGACTGAGACACTACAACAGCACAGGTAACAGCAGCACAATGCTCAGTACACAATACAGCTGGGATGTAGGGAAGCAGAGGAGGTATCCGTGTACTACCAGGGGCAGCGCTGTACATAGGGCACACATTAGTACAATACAGGGGACACAGAACATTACAGTGACTGAGACACTACAACAGCACAGGTAACAGCAGCACAATGCTCAGTACACAATACAGCTGGGATGTAGGGAAGCAGAGGAGGTGTCCGTGTACTACCAGGGGCAGAGCCGTACACAGGGCACACATTAGTACAATACAGGGGACACAGAACATTACAGTGACTGAGACACTACAACAGCACAGGTAACAGCAGCACAATGCTCAGTACACAATACAGCTGGAATGTAGGGAAGCAGAGGAGGTGTCCGTGTACTACCAGGGGCAGGGCCGTACATAGGGCACACATTAGTACAATACAGGGGACACAGAACATTACAGTGACTGAGACACTACAACAGCACAGGTAACAGCAGCACAATGCTCAGTACACAATACAGCTGGGATGTAGGGAAGCAGAGGAGGTGTCTGTGTACTACCAGGGGCAGCGCCGTACATAGGGGACACATTAGTACAATACAGGGGACACTGAACATTACAGTAACTGAGACACTACAACAGCACAGGTAACAGCAGCACAATGCTCAGTACACAATACAGCTGGGATGTAGGGAAGCAGAGGAGGTGTCCGTGTACTACCAGGGGCAGCGCCGTACATAGGGCACACATTAGTACAATACAGGGGACACAGAACATTACAGTGACTGAGACACTACAACAGCACAGGTAACAGCAGCACAATGCTCAGTACACAATACAGCTGGGATGTAGGGAAGCAGAGGAGGTGTCTGTGTACTACCAGGGGCAGCGCTGTACATAGGGCACACATTAGTACAATACAGGGGACACAGAACATTACAGTGACTGAGACACTACAACAACACAGGTAACAGCAGCACAATGCTCAGTACACAATGCAGCTGGGATGTATGGAAGCAGAGGAGGTGTCCGTGCACTACCAGGTGCAGCGCTGTACATAGGGCACACATTAGTACAATACAGGGGACACAGAACATTACAGTGACTGAGACACTACAACAGCACAGGTAACAGCAGCACAATGCTCAGTACACAATACAGCTGGGATGTAGGTAAGCAGAGGAGGTGTCTATGTACTACCAGGGACAGCGCTGTACATAGGGCACACATTAGTACAATACAGGGGACACAGAACATTACAGTGACTGAGACACTACAACAGCACAGGTAACAGCAGCACAATGCTCAGTACACAATACAGCTGGGATGTAGGGAAGCAGAGGAGGTGTCCGTGTACTACCAGAGGCTGTGCTGTACATAGGGCACACATTAGTACAATACACAGGACACAGAACATTACTGTGACTGAGACACTACAACAGCACAGGTAATAGCAGCACAATGCTCAGTACACAATACAGCTGGGATGTAGGGAAGCAGAGGAGGTGTCCGTGTACTACCAGGGGCAGTGCTGTACATAGGGCACACATTAGTACAATACAGGGGACACAGAACATTACAGCGACTGATACACTACAACAGCACAGGTAACAGCAGCACAATGCTAAGTACACAATACAGCTGGGATGTAGGGAAGCAGAGGAGGTGTCCGTGTACTACCAGGGGCAGCGCTGTACATAGGGCACACATTAGTACAATACAGGGGACACAGAACATTACAGTGACTGAGACACTACAACAGCACAGGTAACAGCAGCACAATGCTCAGTACACAATACAGCTGGGATGTATGGAAGCAGAGGAGGTGTCCGTGCACTACCAGGTGCAGCGCTGTACATAGGGCACACATTAGTACAATACAGGGGACACAGAACATTACAGTGACTGAGACACTACAACAGCACAGGTAACAGCAGCACAATGCTCAGTACACAATACAGCTGGGATGTAGGTAAGCAGAGGAGGTGTCTATGTACTACCAGGGACAGCGCTGTACATAGGGCACACATTAGTACAATACAGGGGACACAGAACATTACAGTGACTGAGACACTACAACAGCACAGGTAACAGCAGCACAATGCTCAGTACACAATACAGCTGGGATGTAGGGAAGCAGAGGAGGTGTCCGTGTACTACCAGAGGCTGTGCTGTACATAGGGCACACATTAGTACAATACACAGGACACAGAACATTACTGTGACTGAGACACTACAACAGCACAGGTAATAGCAGCACAATGCTCAGTACACAATACAGCTGGGATGTAGGGAAGCAGAGGAGGTGTCCGTGTACTACCAGGGGCAGTGCTGTACATAGGGCACACATTAGTACAATACAGGGGACACAGAACATTACAGCGACTGATACACTACAACAGCACAGGTAACAGCAGCACAATGCTAAGTACACAATACAGCTGGGATGTAGGGAAGCAGAGGAGGTGTCCGTGTACTACCAGGGGCAGCGCTGTACATAGGGCACACATTAGTACAATACAGGGGACACAGAACATTACAGTGACTGAGACACTACAACAGCACAGGTAACAGCAGCACAATGCTCAGTACACAATACAGCTGGGATGTAGGGAAGCAGAGGAGGTGTCCGTGTACTACCAGGGGCAGCACTGTACATAGGGCACACATTAGTACAATACAGGGGACACAGAACATTACAGTGACTGAGACACTACAACAGCACAGGTAACAGCAGCACAATGCTCAGTACACAATACAGCTGGGATGTAGGGAAGCAGAGGAGGTATCCGTGTACTACCAGGGGCAGCGCTGTACATAGGGCACACATTAGTACAATACAGGGGACACAGAACATTACAGTGACTGAGACACTACAACAGCACAGGTAACAGCAGCACAATGCTCACTACACAATACAGCTGGGATGTAGGGAAGCAAAGGAGGTATCCGTGTACTACCAGGGGCAGAGCCGTACACAGGGCACACATTAGTACAATACAGGGGACACAGAACATTACAGTGACTGAGACACTACAACAGCACAGGTAACAGCAGCACAATGCTCAGTACACAATACAGCTGGGATGTAGGGAAGCAGAGGAGGTGTCCGTGTACTACCAGGGGCAGCGCCGTACATAGGGCACACATTAGTACAATACAGGGGACACAGAACATTACAGTGACTGAGACACTACAACAGCACAGGTAACAGCAGCACAATGCTCAGTACACAATACAGCTGGGATGTAGGGAAGCAGAGGAGGTGTCCGTGTACTACCAGGGGCAGCACTGTACATAGGGCACACATTAGTACAATACAGGGGACACAGAACATTACAGTGACTGAGACACTACAACAGCACAGGTAACAGCAGCACAATGCTCAGTACACAATACAGCTGGGATGTAGGGAAGCAGAGGAGGTGTCCGTGTACTACCAGGGGCAGCGCTGTACATAGGGCACACATTAGTACAATACAGGGGACACAGAACATTACAGTGACTGAGACACTACAACAGCACAGGTAACAGCAGCACAATGCTCAGTACACAATACAGCTGGGATGTAGGGAAGCAGAGGAGGTGTCCGTGTACTACCAGGGGCAGCACTGTACATAGGGCACACATTAGTACAATACAGGGGACACAGAACATTACAGTGACTGAGACACTACAACAGCACAGGTAACAGCAGCACAATGCTCAGTACACAATACAGCTGGGATGTAGGGAAGCAGAGGAGGTATCCGTGTACTACCAGGGGCAGCGCTGTACATAGGGCACACATTAGTACAATACAGGGGACACAGAACATTACAGTGACTGAGACACTACAACAGCACAGGTAACAGCAGCACAATGCTCACTACACAATACAGCTGGGATGTAGGGAAGCAAAGGAGGTATC
The DNA here is from genome assembly GCF_055691185.1 of Crinia signifera. Taxonomy (NCBI): domain Eukaryota; kingdom Metazoa; phylum Chordata; class Amphibia; order Anura; family Myobatrachidae; genus Crinia; species Crinia signifera. The sequence continues at coordinate 7,322,191 of NC_139220.1, forward strand.
CGTGTACTACCAGGGGCAGAGCCGTACACAGGGCACACATTAGTACAATACAGGGGACACAGAACATTACAGTGACTGAGACACTACAACAGCACAGGTAACAGCAGCACAATGCTCAGTACACAATACAGCTGGGATGTAGGGAAGCAGAGGAGGTGTCCGTGTACTACCAGGGGCAGCGCCGTACATAGGGCACACATTAGTACAATACAGGGGACACAGAACATTACAGTGACTGAGACACTACAACAGCACAGGTAACAGCAGCACAATGCTCAGTACACAATACAGCTGGGATGTAGGTAAGCAGAGGAGGTGTCTATGTACTACCAGGGACAGCGCTGTACATAGGGCACACATTAGTACAATACAGGGGACACAGAACATTACAGTGACTGAGACACTACAACAGCACAGGTAACAGCAGCACAATGCTCAGTACACAATACAGCTGGGATGTAGGGAAGCAGAGGAGGTGTCTGTGTACTACCAGGGGCAGCACCGTACATAGGGGACACATTAGTACAATACAGGGGACACTGAACTTTACAGTAACTGAGACACTACAACAGCACAGGTAACAGCAGCACAATGCTCAGTACACAATACAGCTGGGATGTAGGGAAGCAGAGGAGGTGTCCGTGTACTACCAGAGGCTGTGCTGTACATAGGGCACACATTAGTACAATACACAGGACACAGAACATTACAGTGACTGAGACACTACAACAGCACAGGTAACAGCAGCACAACGCTCAGTACACAATACAGCTGGGATGTAGGGAAGCAGAGGAGGTGTCTGTGTACTACCAGGGGCAGCGCTGTACATAGGGCACACATTAGTACAATACAGGGGACACAGTACATTACAGTGACTGAGACACTACAACAGCACAGGTAACAGCAGCACAATACTCAGTACACAATACAGCTGGGATGTAGGGAAGCAGAGGAGGTGTCCGTGTACTACCAGGGGCAGCACTGTACATAGGGCACACATTAGTACAATACAGGGGACACAGAACATTACAGTGACTGAGACACTACAACACCACAGGTAACAGCAGCACAATGCTCAGTACACAATACAGCTGGGATGTAGGGGAGCAGAGGAGGTGTCTGTGTACTACCAGGGGCAGCGCCGTACATAGGGCACACATTAGTATAATACAGGGTACACAGAACATTACAGTGACTGAGACACTACAACAGCACAGGTAACAGCAGCACAATGCTCAGTACACAATACAGCTGGGATGTAGGGGAGCAGAGGAGGTGTCTGTGTACTACCAGGGGCAGCGCCGTACATAGGGCACACATTAGGACAATACACAGAACATTACAGTGAATGAGACACTACAACAGCACAGGTAACAGCAGCACAATGCTCAGTACACAATACAGCTGGGATGTAGGGAAGCGGAGCAGGTGTCCGTGTACTACCAGGGGCAGCGCTGTACATAATGCACACATTAGTACAATACAGGGGACACAGAACATTACAGTGACTGAGACACTACAACAGCACAGGTGACAGCAGCACAGTGCTCATTACACAATACAGGTGGGATGTAGGGAAGCAGAGGAGGTGTCCGTGTACTACCAGGGGCAGCGCCGTACATAGGGCACACATTAGTACAATACAGTGGACACAGAACATTACAGTGACTGAGACACTACAACAGCACAGGTAACAGCAGCACAATGCTCAGTACACAATACAGCTGGGATGTAGGGAAGCAGAGGAGGTATCCGTGTACTACCAGGGGCAGAGCCGTACACAGGGCACACATTAGTACAATACAGGGGACACAGAACATTACAGTGACTGAGACACTACAACAGCACAGGTAACAGCAGCACAATGCTCAGTACACAATACAGCTGGGATGTAGGTAAGCAGAGGAGGTGTCTATGTACTACCATGGACAGCGCTGTACATAGGGCACACATTAGTACAATACAGGGGACACAGAACATTACAGTGACTGAGACACTACAACAGCACAGGTAACAGCAGCACAATGCTCAGTACACAATACAGCTGGGATGTAGGGAAGCAGAGGAGGTGTCTGTGTACTACCAGGGGCAGCGCCGTACATAGGGGACACATTAGTACAATACAGGGGACACTGAACATTACAGTAACTGAGACACTACAACAGCACAGGTAACAGCAGCACAATGCTCAGTACACAATACAGCTGGGATGTAGGGAAGCAGAGGAGGTGTCTGTGTACTACCAGAGGCTGTGCTGTACATAGGGCACACATTAGTACAATACACAGGACACAGAACATTACAGTGACTGAGACACTACAACAGCACAGGTAACAGCAGCACAACGCTCAGTACACAATACAGCTGGGATGTAGGGAAGCAGAGGAGGTGTCTGTGTACTACCAGGGGCAGCGCTGTACATAGGGCACACATTAGTACAATACAGGGGACACAGTACATTACAGTGACTGAGACACTACAACAGCACAGGTAACAGCAGCACAATACTCAGTACACAATACAGCTGGGATGTAGGGAAGCAGAGGAGGTGTCCGTGTACTACCAGGGGCAGCACTGTACATAGGGCACACATTAGTACAATACAGGGGCCACAGAACATTACAGTGACTGAGACACTACAACACCACAGGTAACAGCAGCACAATGCTCAGTACACAATACAGCTGGGATGTAGGGGAGCAGAGGAGGTGTCTGTGTACTACCAGGGGCAGCGCCGTACATAGGGCACACATTAGTATAATACAGGGTACACAGAACATTACAGTGACTGAGACACTACAACAGCACAGGTAACAGCAGCACAATGCTCAGTACACAATACAGCTGGGATGTAGGGGAGCAGAGGAGGTGTCTGTGTACTACCAGGGGCAGCGCCGTACATAGGGCACACATTAGGACAATACAGGGGACACAGAACATTACAGTGAAAGAGATACTACAACAGCACAGGTAACAGCAGCACAATGCTCAGTACACAATACAGCTGGGATGTAGGGAAGCAGAGCAGGTGTCCGTGTACTACCAGGGGCAGCGCTGTACATAATGCACACATTAGTACAATACAGGGGACACAGAACATTACAGTGACTGAGACACTACAACAGCACAGGTAACAGCAGCACAATGCTCAGTACACAATACAGCTGGGATGTAGGGGAGCAGAGGAGGTGTCCGTGTACTACCAGGGCAGGACTGTACATAGGGCACACATTAGTACAAAACAGGGGACACAGAACATTACAGTGACTGAGACACTACAACAGCACAGGTAACAGTAGCACAATGCTCAGTACACAATACAGCTGGGATGTAGGGAAGCAGAGGAGGTGTCTGTGTACTACCAGGGGCAGCACCGTACATAGGGCACACATTAGTACAATACAGGGGACACAGAACATTACAGTGACTGAGACACTACAACAGCACAGGTAACAGCAGCACAATGCTCAGTACACAATACAGCTGGGATGTAGGGGAGCAGAGGAGGTGTCTGTGTACTACCAGGGGCAGCGCCGTACATAGGGCACACATTAGGACAATACAGGGTACACAGAACATTACAGTGAATGAGATACTACAACAGCACAGGTAACAGCAGCACAATGCTCAGTACACAATACAGCTGGGATGTAGGGAAGCAAAGCAGGTGACCGTGTACTACCAGGGGCAGCGCTGTACATAATGCACACATTAGTACAATACAGGGGACACAGAACATTACAGTGACTGAGACACTACAACAGCACAGGTAACAGCAGCACAATGCTCAGTACACAATACAGCTGGGATGTAGGGAAGCAGAGGAGGTGTCCGTGTACTACCAGGGCAGGACTGTACATAGGGCACACATTAGTACAAAACAGGGGACACAGAACATTACAGTGACTGAGACACTACAACAGCACAGGTAACAGCAGCACAATGCTCAGTACACAATACAGCTGGGATGTAGGGAAGCAGAGGAGGTGTCCGTGTACTACCAGGGGCAGCGCTGTACATAGGTCACACATTAGTACAAAACAGGGGACACAGAACATTACAGTGACTGAGACACTACAACAGCACAGGTAACAGCAGCACAATGCTCAGTACACAATACAGCTGGGATGTAGGGAAGCAGAGGAGGTGCCTGTGTACTACCAGGGGCAGCGCTGTACATGGGGCACACATTAGTACAATACAGGGGACACAGAACATTACAGTGACTGAGACACTACAACAGCACAGGTAACAGTAGCACAATGCTCAGTACACAATACAGCTGGGATGTAGGGAAGCAGAGGAGGTGTCTGTGTACTACCAGGGGCAGCACCGTACATAGGGCACACATTAGTACAATACAGGGGACACAGAACATTACAGTGACTGAGACACTACAACAGCACAGGTAACAGCAGCACAATGCTCAGTACACAATACAGCTGGGATGTAGGGAAGCAGAGGATGTTTTTGTGTACTACCAGGGGCAGCGCCGTACATAGAGCACACATTAGTACTATACAGGGGACACAGAACATTACAATGACTGAGACACTACAACAGCACAGGTAACAGCAGCACAATGCTCAGTACACAATACAGCTGGGATGTAGGGAAGCATAGGAGGTGTCTACTACCAGGGGCAGCGCTGTACATAGGGCACACATTAGTACAATACAGGGGACACAGAACACTACAGTGACTGAGACACTACAACAGCACAGGTAACAGCAGCACAATGCTCAGTACACAATACAGCTGGGATGTAGGGAAGCAGAGGAGGTGTCCGTGTACTACCAGGGGCAGGACTGTACATAGGGCACACATTAGTACAATACAGGGGACACAGAACATTACAGTGACTGATACACTACAACAGCACAGGTAACAGCAGCACAATGCTCAGTACACAATACAGCTGGATGCAGAGAAGCAGAGGACATGTCCGTGTACTACCAGGGGCAGCACCATACATAGGGCACACATTAGTACAATACAGGGGACACAGAACATTACAGTGACTGATACACTAGAACAGCACAGGTAACAGCAGCACAATGCTCAGTACACAATACAGCTGGGATGTAGGGAAGCAGAGGAGGTGTCCGTGTATTACCAGGGGCAGTGCCGTACATGGTGCACACATTAGTACAATACACAGGACACAGACCATTACAGTGACTGAGACACTACAACAGCACAGGTAACAGCAGCACAATGCTCAGTACACAATACAGCTGGGATGTAGGGAAGCAGAGGAGGTGTCCGTGTACTACCAGGGGTAGCGCCGTACATAGGGCACACAGTACAATACAGGGGACACAGAACATTACAGTGACTGAGACACTACAACAGCACAGGTAACAGCAGCACAATGCTCAGTACACAATACAGCTGGGATGTAGGGAAGCAGAGGAGGTGTCCGTGTATTACCAGGGGCAGTGCCGTACATGGTGCACACATTAGTACAATACACAGGACACAGAACATTACAGTGACTGAGACACTACAACAGCACAGGTAACAGCAGCACAATGCTCAGTACACAATACAGCTGGGATGTAGGGAAGCAGAGGAGGTGTCCGTGTACTACCAGGGGTAGCGCCGTACATAGGGCACACAGTACAATACAGGGGACACAGAACATTACAGTGACTGAGACACTACAACAGCACAGGTAACAGTAGCACAATGCTCAGTACACAATACAGCTGGGATGTAGGGAAGCAGAGGAGGTGTCCGTGTACTACCAGGGGTAGCACCGTACATAGGGCACACATTAGTACAATACAGGGGACACAGAACATTACAGTGACTGAGACACTACAACAGCACAGGTAACAGCAGCACAATGCTCAGTACACAATACAGCTGGGATGTAGGAAAGCAGAGGAGGTGTCCGTGTACTACCAGGGGCAGGACTGTACATAGGGCACACATTAGTACAATACAGGGGACACAGAACATTACAGTGACTGAGACACTACAACAGCACAGGTAACAGCAGCACAATGCTAAGTACACAATACAGCTGGGATGCAGAGAAGCAGAGGACATGTCCGTGTACTACCAGGGGCAGCACCATACATAGGGCACACATTAGTACAATACAGGGGACACAGAACATTACAGTGACTGATACACTACAACAGCACAGGTAACAGCAGCACAATGCTCAGTACACAATACAGCTGGGATGTAGGGAAGCAGAGGAGGTGTCCGTGTACTACCAGGGGTAGCGCCGTACATAGGGCACACATTAGTACAATACAGGGGACACAGAACATTACAGTGACTGATACACTACAACAGCACAGGTAACAGCAGCACAATGCTCAGTACACAATACAGCTGGGATGCAGAGAAGCAGAGGACATGTCCGTGTACTACCAGGGGCAGCACCATACATAGGGCACACATTAGTACAATACAGGGGCCACAGAACATTACAGTGACTGAGACACTACAACAGCACAGGTAACAGCAGTACAATGCTCAGTACACAATACAGCTGGGATGTAGGGAAGCAGAGGAGGTGTCTGTGTACTACCAGGGGCAGCACTGTACATAGGGCACACATTAGTACAATACAGGGGACACAGAACATTACAGTGACTGATACACTACAACAGCACAGGTAACAGCAGCACAATGCTCAGTACACAATACAGCTGGGATGTAGGGAAGCAGAGGAGATGTCCGTGTACTACCAGGGGCAGCAACGTACATAGGGCACACATTAGTACATTACAGGGGACACACAACATTACAGTGACTGAGACACTACAACAGCACAGGTAACAGCAGCACAATGCTCAGTACACAATACAGCTGGGATGTAGGGAAGCAGAGGAGGTGTCCGTGTACTACCAGGGGTAGCGCCGTACATAGGGCACACAGTACAATACAGGGGACACAGAACATTACAGTGACTGAGACACTACAACAGCACAGGTAACAGTAGCACAATGCTCAGTACACAATACAGCTGGGATGTAGGGAAGCAGAGGAGGTGTCCGTGTACTACCAGGGGTAGCACCGTACATAGGGCACACATTAGTACAATACAGGGGACACAGAACATTACAGTGACTGAGACACTACAACAGCACAGGTAACAGCAGCACAATGCTCAGTACACAATACAGCTGGGATGTAGGAAAGCAGAGGAGGTGTCCGTGTACTACCAGGGGCAGGACTGTACATAGGGCACACATTAGTACAATACAGGGGACACAGCATATTATAGTGACTGAGACACTACAACAGCACAGGTAACAGCAGCACAATGCTCAGTACACAATACAGCTGGGATGTAGGGAAGCAGAGGAGGTGTCCGTGTACTACCAGGGGTAGCGCCGTACATAGGGCACACATTAGTACAATACAGGGGACACAGAACATTACAGTGACTGATACACTACAACAGCACAGGTAACAGCAGCACAATGCTAAGTACACAATACAGCTGGGATGCAGAGAAGCAGAGGACATGTCCGTGTACTACCAGGGGCAGCACCATACATAGGGCACACATTAGTACAATACAGGGGACACAGAACATTACAGTGACTGATATACTACAACAGCACAGGTAACAGCAGCACAATGCTCAGTACACAATACAGCTGGGATGTAGGGAAGCAGAGGAGGTGTCCGTGTACTACCAGGGGCAGCGCTGTACATAGGGCACACATTAGTACAATACAGGGGACACAGAACATTACAGTGACTGAGACACTACAACAGCACAGGTAACAGCAGCACAATGCTCAGTACATAATACAGCTGGGATGTAGGGAAGCAGAGGAGGTGTCCGTGTACTACCAGGGGCAGCGCTGTACATAAGGCACACATTAGTACAATACAGGGGCCACAGAACATTACAGTGACTGATACACTACAACAGCACAGGTAACAGCAGCACAATGCTCAGTACACAATACAGCTGGGATGTAGGGAAGCAGAGGAGATGTCCGTGTACTACCAGGGGCAGCAACGTACATAGGGCACACATTAGTACATTACAGGGGACACAGAACATTACAGTGACTGAGACACTACAACAGCACAGGTAACAGCAGCACAATGCTCAGTACACAATACAGCTGGGATGCAGAGAAGCAGAGGACATGTCCGTGTACTACCAGGGGCAGCACCATACATAGGGCGGAATGGGATCATTCGTCAGACTGCATTTAGGTCTACAGTCATTAGGTCGACCCCACTAGGTCGACTGGCAGGAAGGTCGACCTGACTTAAGGTCGACATGGGCCAATGTCGACATGACTTAAGGTCGAATTTGCATAAAGGTCGACATGAGGAAGGTCGACTGGTCATAAGGTCAACATGGGTTTTTCACTGTTTTTTGATCCGAATGTCGACACAGTCGACATGGACACAGTTGGCAATGAGAATCGGACCCTCGCATCGCTCGCTTCGCTCGCAATGCTTCGGGCAGGGTGCCTCGCTGCGCTCGGCACACTATTTTATTCTCCCACCACGCCCTAGTGGATGGTAGGGCATGAAATACCGCCTGTCGGCACATGCCGGCTCAAAAAAACAGTGAAAAACCCATGTCGACCTTATGACCAGTCGACCTTCCTCATGTCGACCTTTATGCAAATTCGACCTTAAAAGTCATGTCGACCTTGGCCCATGTCGACCTTAAGTCAGGTCGACCTTCCTGCCAGTCGACCTAGTGGGGTCGACCCAATGACTGTAGACCTAAGTTCATTCTAATAGATGACCGCATCCCCATAGGGCACACATTAGGACAATACAGGGGACACAGAACATTACAGTGACTGAGACACTACAACAGCACCGTTAACAGCAGCACAATGCTCAGTACACAATACAGCTGGGATGTAGGGAAGCAGAGGAGGTGTCCGTGTACTACCAGGGGCAGCACCGTACATAGGGCACACATCAGTACAATACAGGGGACACAGAGCATTACAGTGACTGAGACACTACAACAGCACAGGAAACAGCAGCACAATGCTCAGTACACAATACAGCTGGGATGGAGGGAAGCAGAGGAGGTGTCCGTGTACTACCAGGGGCAGCGCTGTACATAGGGCACACATTAGTACAATACAGGGGACACAGAACATTACAGTGACTGAGACACTACAACAGCACAGGTAACAGCAGCACAATGCTCAGTACACAATACAGCTGGGATGTAGGGAAGCAGAGGAGGTGTCCGTATACTACAAGGGGCAGCACTGTACATAGGGCACACATTAGTACAATACAGGGGACACAGAACATTACAGTGACTGAGACACTACAACAGCACAGGTAACAGCAGCACAATGCTCAGTACACAATACAGCTGGGATGTAGGGAAGCAGAGGAGGTGTCCGTGTACTACCAGGGGCAGAGCCGTACACAGGGCACACATTAGTACAATACAGGGGACACAGAACATTACAGTGACTGAGACACTACAACAGCACAGGTAACAGCAGCACAATGCTCAGTACACAATACAGCTGGGATGTAGGGAAGCAGAGGAGGTGTCCGTGTACTACCAGGGGCAGCACCGTACATAGGGCACACATTAGTACAATACAGGGGACACAGAACATTACAGTGACTGAGACACTACAACAGCACAGGTAACAGCAGTACAATGCTCAGTACACAATACAGCTGGGATGTAGGGAAGCAGAGGAGGTGTCCGTGTACAACCAGGGGCAGCGCCGTACATAGGGCACACATTAGTACAATACAGGGGACACAGAACATTACAGTGACTGAGACACTACAACAGCACAGGTAACAGCAGCACAATGCTCAGTACACAATACAGCTGGGATGTAGGGAAGCAGAGGAGGTGTCCGTGTACTACCAGGGGCAGCGCCGTACATAAGGCACACACCAGTACAATACAGGGGACACAGCATATTATAGTGACTGAGACACTACAGCAGCACAGGTAACAGCAGCACAATGCTCAGTACACAATACAGTTGGGATGTAGGGAAGCAGAGGAGGTGTCCATGTACTACCAGGGGCAGCGCCGTACATAGGGCACACATTAGTACAATACAGGGGACACAGAACATTACAGTGACTGAGACACTACAACAGCACAGGTAACAGCAGCACAATGCTCAGTACACAATACAGCTGTGATGTAGGGAAGCAGAGGAGGTATCCGTGTACTACCAGGGGCTGCGCTGTACATAGGGCACACATTAGTACAATACAGGGGACACAGAACATTACAGTGACTGAGACACTACAACAGCACAGGTAACAGCAGCACGATGCTCAGTACACAATACAGCTGGGATGTAGGGAAGCAGAGGAGGTGTCCGTGTACTACCAGGGGCAGGACTGTACATAGGGCACACATTAGTACAATACAGGGGACACAGAACATTACAGTGACTGAGACACTACAACAGCACAGGTAACAGCAGCACAATGCTCAGTACACAATACAGCTGGGATGTAGGGAAGCAGAGGAGGTGTCTGTGTACTACCTGGGGCAGCGCTGTACATAGGGTACACATTAGTACAATACAGGGGACACTGAACATTACAGTGACTGAGACACTACAACAGCACAGGTAACAGCAGCACAATGCTCAGTACACAATACAGCTGGGATGTAGGGAAGCAGAGGAGGTGTCCGTGTACTACCAGGGGCAGCGCCGTACATAGGGCACACATTAGTACAATACAGGGGACACAGAACATTACAGTGACTGACACACTACAACAGCACAGGTAACAGCAGCACAATGCTCAGTACACAATACAGCTGGGATGTAGGGAAGCAGAGGAGGTGTTTGTGTACTACCAGGGGTAGCGCTGTACATAGGGCACACATTAGTACAATACAGAGGACACAGAACATTACAGTGACTGGGACACTACAGCAGCACAGGTAACAGCAGCACAATGCTCAGTACACAATACAGCTGGGATGTAGGGAAGCAGAGGAGGTGTCCGTGTACTACCAGGGGCAGCGCCGTACATAAGGCACACACCAGTACAATACAGGGGACACAGCATATTATAGTGACTGAGACACTACAGCAGCACAGGTAACAGCAGCACAATGCTCAGTACACAATACAGTTGGGATGTAGGGAAGCAGAGGAGGTGTCCATGTACTACCAGGGGCAGCGCCGTACATAGGGCACACATTAGTACAATACAGGGGACACAGAACATTACAGTGACTGAGACACTACAACAGCACAGGTAACAGCAGCACAATGCTCAGTACACAATACAGCTGTGATGTAGGGAAGCAGAGGAGGTATCCGTGTACTACCAGGGGCTGCGCTGTACATAGGGCACACATTAGTACAATACAGGGGACACAGAACATTACAGTGACTGAGACACTACAACAGCACAGGTAACAGCAGCACAATGCTCAGTACACAATACAGCTGGGATGTAGGGAAGCAGAGGACATGTCCGTGTACTACCAGGGACAGGGCTGTACATAGGGCACACATTAGTACAATGCAGGGGACACAGAACATTACAGTGACTGAGACACTACAACAGCACAGGTAACAGCAGCACAATGCTCAGTACACAATACAGCTGGGATGTAGGGAAGCAGAGGAGGTGTCCGTGTACTACCAGGGGCAGCGCTGTACATAGGGCACACATTAGTACAATACACAGGACACAGAACATTACAGTGACTGATACACTACAACAGCACAGGTAACAGCAGCACAATGCTAAGTACACAATACAGCTGGGATGTAGGGAAGCAGAGGAGGTGTCCGTGTACTACCAGGGGCAGCGCTGTACATAGGGCACACATTAGTACAATACAGGGGACACAGAACATTACAGTGACTGAGACACTACAACAGCACAGGTAACAGCAGCACAATGCTCAGTACACAATACAGCTGGGATGTAGGGAAGCAGAGGAGGTGTCCGTGTACTACCAGGGGCAGGACTGTACATAGGGCACACATTAGTACAATACAGGGGACACAGAACATTACAGTGACTGAGACACTACAACAGCACAGGTAACAGCAGCACAATGCTCAGTACACAATACAGCTGGGATGTAGGGAAGCAGAGGAGGTGTCCATGTACTACCAGGGGCAGCGCCGTACATAGGGCACACATTAGTACAATACAGGAGACACAGAACATTACAGTGACTGAGACACTACAACAGCACAGGTAACAGCAGCACAATGCTCAGTACACAATACAGCTGGGATGTAGGGAAGCAGAGGAGGTGTCCATGTACTACCAGGGGCAGCGCCGTACATAGGGCACACATTAGTACAATACAGGGGACACAGAACATTACAGTGACTGAGACACTACAACAGCACAGGTAACAGCAGCACAATGCTCAGTACACAATACAGCTGGGATGTAGGGAAGCAGAGGAGGTGTCTGTGTACTACCTGGGGCAGCGCTGTACATAGGGTACACATTAGTACAATACAGGGGACACTGAACATTACAGTGACTGAGACACTACAACAGCACAGCACAGTGCTCAGTACACAATACAGTTGGGATGTAGGGAAGCAAAGGAGCGGGTGTGCTGGAATTACCAGGGGTGGCTGCCGTTGGAAGAGAAGAATGAGTATGAGTGAGTGAAGATGCCGGTATGGACGTTCGCTAAGTAGGAAAGAGCTGTACATGAAGTCTGAGAGAAGATGGTTGTTAGACCAGCAGGGAATAGGGCCCTGCTCCAAGGAGCTTACAGTCTAGCGTTAGACATGTGCATTATTGAGTGACGTAACCTCTCCACTTGCCCTCTTTAGAAGGTTCGATATCTCTCCCCCCTCTTGCCTCAGTTTATATTAATCTCCCCTCTCACCCTCTGGATTTCTTAATGGCTAAAATGGAGAACCGTAGGCCAGTCACCTGTGGCAGTGCAGGGGTTAACCGCATCCAGCTGCTCTGCGTGGCTAATTAATTACCCCCCTATCCATACGGTCGCCAAGGTCACATAATGACCATATCTCTGCCGTGTTTAGGCATTGCCATGGAAACAAGGACGTCAGTGATGCTGGGGGTGTGGGTGGGACAGAGCAGGACCTCTTCTCCGCTGGTGGCTGTCATGTCACAGCTGCTGTGCTGCAGGATGGGGTAACGCCACCACGCACGCTTTACGTCACTACATCTCCGCACCTCCGGCTCATCCGTCCCGCATGATAATAATTACCCATCATATGCATTGGAGAGTGTTTATGTTAATTTACTAGCCCAGGGGTGGCCAAACCGGGCACCAAGATCTACCAACAGTCCATGTTTACCAAATGGCCTAGCTGGTGCACAGGTGTAGTCATTACTAACTGTCACATTCCCCATATCACCTAGCTGGTGCACAGCTGTAGTCATTACTAACTGTCACATTCCCCATATCACCTAGCTGGTGCACAGGTGCAGTCATTACTAACTGTCACATTCCCCATATCACCTAACTGGTACACAGCTATAGTCATTACTAACTGTCACACTCCACAGACCACCTAGCTGGTGCACAGCTGTAGTCATTACTAACTGTCACATTTCCCCAGATCACCTAGCTGGTGCACAGCTGTAGTCATTACTAAATGTCACATTCCCTATATCACCTAACTGGTGCACAGCTGTAGTCATTACTAACTGTCACATTCCCCATATCACCTAGCTGGTGCACAGGTGTAGTCCTTACTAACTGTCACATTCCCCAGACCACCTAGCTGGTGCAGAGCTGTAGTCCTTACTAACTGTCACATTCCCCAAATCACCTAGCTGGTGCACAGGTGTAGTCCTTACTAACTGTCACATTCCCCAAATCACCTAGCTGGTGCACAGGTGTCGTCCTTACTAACTGTCACATTCCCCATATCACCTAGCTGGTGCACAGCTGCAGTCATTACTGTCACATTCCCCAGACCACCTAGCTGGTGCAGAGCTGTAGTCATTACTAACTGTCACATTCCCCAGACCACCTAGCTGGTGCACAGGTGTAGTCATTACTAACTGTCACATTCCCCATATCACCTAGCTGGTGCACAGCTGTAGTCATTACTAACTTTCACATTCACCATATCACCTAACTGGTGCACAGCTGTAGTCATTACTAACTGTCACATTCCACAGATCCCCTAGCTGGTGCACAACTGTAGTCATTACTAACTGTCACATTCCCCATTTCACCTAGCTGGTGCACAGCTGTAGTAATTACTAACTGTCACATTCACCATATCACCTAACTGATGCTCAGCTGTAGTCATTACTAACTGTCACATTCCCCAGATCACCTAGCTGGTGCACAGGTGTTGTCATTACTAACTCACATTCCCCAGATCACCTAGCTTATGCACAGCTGTAGTCATTACTGTCACATGTCCCAGATCACCTAGCTGGTGCATAGGTGTAGTCATTACTAACTCACATTCCCCATATCACCTAGCTAGTGCACAGCTGTAGTCATTACTAACTGTCACATTCCCCATACCACCTAGCTGGCGCACCGGTGTAGTCATTACTAACTGTCACATTCCCCATATCACCTAGCTGGCGCATCGGTGTAGTCATTACTAACTGTCACATTCCCCATATCACCTAGCTGGTGCACAGGTGTAGTCATTACTAAAGCTCACATTTTCAAACATGCTACATTCATTCCTACTATAGACCCACAGGTGGCATGAGATACATGAACCGTTGGCAGATCTTGAGGACAGGTTTGGCCACCCCTGTACTAGCTTGTTCAAAAGTAGTTCTGCTGCCCTATCGCCAGTAATTCCCCCAAAATCCTCCGTAGGCTACCCCTTAACCCTAACTCCCCGAGAAAATATAATCCAGGGCAATCTTAGATCCCTTTATATTAAATGTCAGTGTTTCCCAACCTCTGTCCTCAAGGCGTACTAGCAGTCCAGTGATAGCCAGGCTGGAGCACAAATGGTTACATCAGAATTAGTGATGTCACCTGTGCTCAGGTAAGACTATTCTAAAACCCGGTGTGTCCTGAGGACGGTGGTGCGGAACCCCTGTTACTACTGACAACAGTAAAACATTCTATCCATTTGGGTTTTCTTTCTTGTAAGGTTTATTTTTTACTGATTTTATTGTTCTGTTTTCTTTTTCCCTTTTACCTACTTTACGTACTTTATTTCATGTCACCAACTATCCTGCTTCCCAAATATTCACCTCTCGGTCATGTTCACACTTTCATTATATAACTCTATATACCTTCTGTATCCTCATCACCACCTGTCCTCTAATGTCCTTCTCTGTCCTCATCACCACTGGTCCTATAATGTCCTTCTCTGGCCTCATCACCACCGGTCCTATAATGTCCTCCTCCTCTATCCTCATCACCACCTGTCCTCTAATGTACTGCTCCTCTGCCATCATCACCACCTGTCCTCTAATGTCCTCATCACCACCTGTCCTCTAATGTCCACCTGTCCTCTGATGTACTGCTCCTCTGCCATCATCACCACCTGTCCTCTAATGTCCTCATCACCACCTGTCCTCTAATGTCCACCTGTCCTCTGATGTACTGCTCCTCTGCCATCATCACCACCTGTCTGCTAATGTCCTCCTCACCACCTGTCCTCTAATGTACTGCTCCTCTGCCATCATCACCACCGGTCCTATAATGTCCTCCTCCTCTATCCTCATCAACACCTGTCCTCTAATGTACTTCTCTGTCCTCATCACCACCTGTCTGCTAATGTCCTCCTCACCACCTGTCCTCTAATGTACTCCTCCTCTGCCATCATCACCACCTGTCCTCTAATGTCCTCATCACCACCTGTCCTCTAATGTCCATCTGCCCTTTTCCTCTGTGTGCTTATCACATCCTGTTCTCTAATGTCCTCATCCTCTGTTCTTATGACCACCTGTCCAACAATGTTCTTTTCCTCTGTCCTCATAACCACCTGTCCTCTAAAATACTATTACTCTGTCCTCCTTGCCACCTGTCCTCTTTCTCTGTCCTCATCACCACCTGTCCTCTAATGTCCTCCTCCTCTGTCCTCATCACCACCTGTCCTCCAATGTCCTCCTCTGTCCTCATCACCACCTGTCCTCTAATGTACTCCTCCTCTGTCCTCATCACCACTTGTCCTCTAATGTCCTCCTCCTTTGTCCTCATCACCACCTACCTTCTAATGACTTCCTTTGTCCTCATCACCACCTTTCCTCTAATGTCCTCCTCTGTCCTTATCACCACCTGTTTTATAATGTCCTCCTCTGTCCTTATTACCACCTTTCTTCTAATGTCCTCCTCACCACCTGTCCTCTAATGTCCTTCTCCTCTGTCCTCATTACCACCTGTCCTCTAATGTCCTTCTCCACTGTCCTCTAATGTCCTCTGTCCTCCACCTCTGTCCTCATTACCACGGATCCTCTAATGTCCTCTTCCTCTATCCTCATCATCACCTGTCTTCTAATGTATTCATCACCGCCTGTTTTCTAATGTCCTCCTCACCACCTGCGCTACAATGTCTTTTTCCTCTGCCTCATTGCCACCTGTCCTCTGTCCTCATCACCACCTGTCCTCCTCCTCTGTCCTCATTACCAACAATCCTCTAATGTCCACCTCTACTATCCTCATCACCACCTGTCTTCTAATGTCTTCATCACCGCTTCTTTTCTAATGTCCTCCTCACCACCTGCCCTCCAATGTCCTTTTCCTCTGCCTCATCAACATCTGTCCACTAATGTCCTCCTCTGTCCTCATCACAACCTAATATCTTCTGTACTTTATCATCATCTCCTTTTCCGTGTCCTCATCCTTGGTATCACCACCTTTCCACTAATGTCCCCTTCCTCTATATCCTCATCACCTTCACTCCTTTCCCATACTGGACATTCTCAGGTCCTCAAGTCCACATCTGAAGATGGTGTTTGCTCACGAAATGGATGCGCAGAGGCCTCGTCTCATCCTACCTACGGTTCTGTACCCGCTGCCAAATAATAGTTTAACCACCTGCCCAATGACAGACGGAGAAACGTTAATCCCTGGACTCTTTAAAGATGGATCCGCAGGAAGAAGGAACAGCACTGTACCAGTTCAGCTCCTGTTTCCAGGGGAGATAGCAGCAGCCGGTCTAGTCTTTGGGGTTATCTGGATTCTGTCAGTCTTTGGCAATGCTTTGGTATGTCTCGTCATCCACCGAAGCCGGCGGACGCAATCAACGACAAATTACTTTGTGGTGTCTCTGGCATGCGCAGACTTGCTGCTCAGCCTTGGCAGTGCCCCCTTTACATTGTTACAGATCACCTCTGGTCGCTGGGCACTGGGCAGTGCCATGTGTAAATTGGCACGCTATTTACACTACTTGACACCTGGAGTACAAATTTATGTCCTTTTGTCCATCTGTCTTGACCGTTTCTACACCATCCTGTACCCTCTGAGCTTCAAGGTCTCCAGGGAAAAAGCCAAGAGGATGATCGTGGCTTCATGGCTTTTCGATGCAGCTTTCGTCTCTCCAGCCTTCTTCTTTTATGACGGTGTGGATGGACACTGTAACTTTTTCCCTCCCCCGTCCTGGGATGGGGCAGTCTATGGAGTGGCCCACCTTCTAGTGGGCTTCCTTGTGCCCTCTGCTCTCATCATCCTCTTTTACCAAAAGGTGGTGAAATATATTTGGCGAATCGGCACGGACAGGCTCAGTGTCAGACGCACCATGAACATCGTGCCTAGGACCAAAGTCAAGACCATAAAAATGTTCCTCATGCTAAATACCATCTTCCTGGTGTCTTGGCTGCCATTTTACATTGCACAGTTGTGGCATCCAGATGAAAGAGACGAGCGGCATGGCTGCTTGGCCTATCTGGCGGTCTCCTGGCTTTCTTTTGGTTCCTCGGCCGCCAAGCCTACCCTGTACTCGGTATACAATGCCAACTTCCGGCGCGGTATGAAGGAGACCTTCTGCATGTCCTCCATGAAGTGTTACAGGAGCAATGCCTATACTATCACCACTAGCTCTCGCATGGCAAAGAGGAACTATGTTGGTATTTGTGAGATGCCCATCCCGGGCAAAACCGCTGTCACGGACTCGGTATACGATTCTTTTGACCGTGAGGCCAAGGAGAAAAAACTGGCTTGGCCCATTGACTCCAATCCACCCAATACTTTTGTCTGATTGTTGGAAGTAAAGAGACAAAATATTAACCCTCAATCTACCTGGAAAAACACCAATACATCGCCCTAAAATAAATGATTGTGGGCATAAAGTGGCATGTGGCACCAAGATAGTTTGTGCCACCATTATACGTCCATGATGAGATTCACTACTGAGCCAAACTTGACTGGATTATGTTTTTGTACAAAAAAGATAATTTAAGCAATATTTATTTTGACACAACGGGGAAGATGAAACATCGTTGGGTATTCTGTAAATAAAATGGCGTAAGAGAGGTTCTGTGTGACCCAACGCATTTCACTTCTCCCAAAAAACACCGACGCGTTTTGCACATCATGTTCTTGTCATTGCTACAGTGTTGCCTTTTATACAGGTTAAAGTCCAGCGTGATTCACCGTTTTCACCACAATGTTGTTTTATTTTAGGTGTCAAGCCTCGGTAACCATCGAGTCCCAGTAATATAATACGCCACCTGCTTGCTGAGTAGAGTCACCTAGCCAATATGTGTCCTGTGTGTTGGAGAGCGCTCACCCAAACGGCACAGTTGTGAGAGGACAGAGGGATTTGCGTATTTGCTTTGAGTGTTGTCTTGTTGTAAGGTCACACTGTGTAATTTGTTAAGAAAGGGCTAAATTCCAATAAAAGAATCCAGGCGAATTGTTCTCCTATATATAAGCTCCTTGGCCTCTGTCTGAGAGGGGGGTGGGCTGTGTAGGGGCGTGGTCTGTGCCGTCCCCTGTCGCTTTCCCTGGTTTGTGACCATTTGGCGACAGCTGTGTGTGTGTGGGTAGGGTTCTATATCATAAATCTATTTTTACATTTGGTGGAATGCAAATTATACTCGCAGTAAACCCCCACATGCAATAAGCAAATGGCAGCCCATGTGCAGTGAGTAAAATGACTTCCGTGTGGCGTCAGCTGAACCGACATGCCGTGTTTTCTGTGTGTTCATTTGTTGGCTGTTTGCTGTGTGCCGCAGCCAAGCCCGTGTAGCATCCAGGTGCTGCCAGAACATATTCCTCATGAGAGGTAATACCAGTGGGAGGAGCCAGTATGCTGAATGCGTATAAAGGGCTGTTACGCCAAACAGGTGTGGAACATTGCGTCGACAGTCAATAAGTCGACCTTATACGATATTTGAAAAGGTCGACGTGGTCAAAGAGACGACTTATAAATGGTTATTACATTTTTCTATGTCATTTTCAGCGTCATTTGCCTGTTTGCAGGTCCTTACACCAGCCTTTGGTTCTATAGTGCCAACACATACCGGGGCGCTGTACAATAAGGGAGACATTTGATGTGTACGCCTCGGACGGCTGGACTGCATGTAATATTCCTCTGTTCCGCTCTGCATGACCCTGTACTAACATGTACCACATGGCCTGATATAAAACCCTCCTCGCTTTACTTCTCTTTTGTGACCTTTTATCACAGTTTAATCATTGACTGGTGCTTTGTCCTGTTACCCGGCAACCATTAGCTCGTGTGACTGGAGGACACGGATGCAGCTGCCACGTATCCTGGTAACAATCTGCACTTCCCTTACCTACTTCCCCCTGGTTATCAATTAAACGTGCAGATTGTTACCCTCAGTAAGAAGGTGCTAATGCATTACAGACGCGCCCGCTGCCACAGAGACATTGGCCAGCCATGTTTTCTAGATGTCACATTGGAGTATCTGTTCGGTGACGGCACAAGTCAGGGTACTAATGATGTGTCCAGTGACCGACCTCATATTTCCTGTTACATCAAGGCGGAGTATTCGGTGGGTGCATATGGAGTCCGGAACAATTAGGCGAAGGCGTTCCCCATCTCGTAACTGTGCTCATTATCCCTTGCCAGTTGTGATTGTGCAGTGATACATTGTGCAGTGAGGAATTGTGCGGTAATTGCGCTGTGAGGAATTGCGCGGTGAAGAATTGTGCGGTGAGGAATTGCGCAGCGAGGAAATTAAAATGTCAAAACAGTGAAAGGACTATGACAGCTTGAAGAGTGGTAAAGTGGAGAGAGATTAAGGGGTCTCTGTACTAAGCCTTGGAAAGAGATAAAGTAGTCAGAGGTAAAGTACCAGCAAAACCAGCTCCTAGCCATCTTTATTCAAACACATCCTGTAACAGGAGCTGATTGTCTGATACATTATCTCTCTCCCAGCTTAGTACATAGCCCCCACAGTCTGTAACATGGCAGCTAGGAGCTTATTGCTGATACATTATCTCTCTCCCAGCTTAGTACATAGACGCCACAGTCTGTAACATGGCAGCTAGGAGCTGATTGGCTGGAACATTATCTCTCTCCCAGCTTAGTACATAGACACCACAGCCTGTAACATGACAGCTAGGAGCTGATTGGCTGATACTTTATCTCTCTCCCAGCTTGGTACATAGACCCCACAGTCTGTAACATGACAGTTAGGAGCTGATTGTCTCATACATTATCTCTCTCCAAGCTTAGTACATAGATGCCACAGCCTGTAACATGACATTTATTAGCTGAATGGCTGATACTTTATCTCTCTCCCAGCTTTGTACATAGACGCCACAGTCTGTAACATGGCAGCAAGGAGATGATTGGCTGATACATTATCTCTCTCAGCTAAGTACATAGACGCCACAGCCTGTAACATGGCAGCTAGGAGCTGATTGGCTGATACATTATCTCTCTCCCAGCTTGATACATAGATGCCACAGCCGGTAACATGGCAGCAAGGAGATGATTGGCTGATACATTATCTCTCTCCCAGCTTGGTACATAGACGCCACAGCCTGTAACATGGCAGCTAGGAGCTGATTGGCTGATACATTATCTCTCTCCCAGCTTAGTACATAAACCCCACAGTCTGTAACATGGCAGCTAGGAGCTGACTGGCTGATACATTATCTCTCTCCAAGCTTAGTACATAGACCCCACAGCCTTAACATGGCCGCTAGGAGCTGATTGGCTGATACTTTATCTCTCTCCCAGCTTAGTACATAAACCCCACAGCCTGTAACATGACAGTTAGGATCTGATTGTCTCATACATTATCTCTCTCCAAGCTTAGTACATAGATGCCACAGCCTGTAACATGACATTTAGGAGCTGAATGGCTGATACTTTATCTCTCTCCAAGCTTTGTACATAGACCCCACAGCCTGTAACATGACAGGTAGTAGCTGATTGGCTGATACTTTATCTCTCTCCAAGCATCGTGCATAGACCCCACAGCCTGTAACATGGCAGCTAGGAGCTGATTGTCTCATACATTATCTCTCTCCAAGCTTTGGTAAATCTCCCTCTATATTCCAACTTGTTCTGATAAATTGGGAACATTCGGATTGCACCAATCAATCGCAGGAAAAGAGCCCAAATTGCAGCTGAATCACCCAGTGCACGGCAGAGGAAGCGTTTTGGGAAAACCGGGGGTCCGCAGCGCACCACGCGGACATTTCCCCTTCTCTATACAGACTATGTTCTGTGCATGCGCAGAATGTAACTAATATGGCGTCCCCGGCGGTTTCTCACCCCTCTCCCCAGTGGGCCACATTCAGCCTGCTTTACATTAGTAAGTACAGGACCGCTGATTCTGGTTGACACGCTAAGCAGCGTAAATTCGCTATCCATCTAACACAGCCCTGCGGGCGAGCGAATGCCCGTCCCCCACCGCTGGGGAGTGTATGGGGACAAAATCATTCGATGGTCGCCGACTGAGATATTTGCGGCGTTTGGGTCCGAGAACAGATGCCAGCCGCCCACCCCTGCAAGGCAGCTGCCCGCCTGCGTTTGCACCCACCGTTTTTGTGGGCACGCCCAGGAAATGCTGGGAGTCCCCATGTGACAGCCCCCTGCCCACCTCCAGTTGCTGTATCCCAAGAGATAAATCGGTACTTGTGTATTATCACAGCGCCCATCGCATACCATAAGGCATACGATGGTATGCGATGCGATATCACGCAATGTTGTACAATGCCATACAATGCGATGGGATGCGATTAAAAATTGTATAAGCACCGTAATGGGTGCTTACAATGTTAAAGGCACCCCCACGCCACCCCCCACTATAAACGTGAACCGGAAGCGTAGCGAGCGGCGGCGGTACGCGTCCTACGACCTTTTCCTACCCCCACTATCCACGTTGGCGTGGAGTTGATTTTATAAAGTGGCAAGCGCAGCGAGCCACCGAGCCCGAAACGTGGTGAGCGCAGCGAGCCCAGTGAGGGGACGCGCATAACTTCACAGGTATACGCGTCCGCCACACTGTATAAAATCAACTCCACGCCGACGTGGATAGTGGGGGTATGAAAAGGTCGTAGGACGCGTACCGCCGCCCCTCGCGGGCTTGCTGCGCTCGCCACGCTTCCGGTTCACGTTTATAGTGGGGGGTGGCGTGGGGGTGCATTTAACATTGTAAGCACCCATTAAGGTGCTTATACAATTTTACATCGTATATGGGGCAAAATCGCATCGCATGCCATCGGGTGTATGGCATGTGATGTGATCAAAAATCGGGCGACTAATTATCGTGGGCGCCGTGCTAGTACACAAGTACCGATAAATCCATGTTCAAATTGTCCTGCTTATATTATTGGGGGGAAACAGCATTTTAGGTGGTCTCTCGCGCGGTCCACAACTGACTAAAATAATGCAAAGCGCTAAATGGTTATTTATCATCAGACAACCAGAAACTAAATCTACAATAACCACGTCTGTTACTCATCGTGAGATCAGGCGCAGAATAGGAGATTAATGGAAGACAGAAATGAAGGATAAATTATTTATCTGACATCGGGAACTTTGCAGACGTCCACACTGGGCCTGGGATGCCGGGAGCCATGAGCGAGATGGAAATGTGTCATATGCCCACACAGACAGCATGACCTTGTGCATTGCATTCCAACAGCTGTGCCCGCCATACTTCAGGTGGGCACAGAACTCCAGGCCGGAGACTCTGCCAGGCATCTGCATCTGTCTCCCGTGAACTGAATCTGTCTAACAAGCATCTATTCCTGCAGGTGTATCAGGCAGATCCCAGATCCCTGGGGGCCGCTAATTGCTTCCAGTCTGTGCTGTGGCTGACACCGCCGGCTAATTAAATCCAGAACTGCTTATTGATAGTCATTTCTATATCTATAATTGCCAATTAGTCAGTGCTGTGGGTGCTGCAATTTCCAAGGCGATTCCGCCGGGAAGATCTGCGTACAGTCCTCGGCTTCAGCAATACCCCAGGAGATTTTATATATATATAATATATACACTAAACATCGGCACTCACCTTTCCTAGTTTTGGGGTGCCCTATGGCTTGTGACCACATTGTTTAAACAGACATTGTAGGGGCTCTGGACACACTAAATTAACTGATAATAAATAGTGGAGATTTGGTTCATGAATTGATCAATGCATTTAAGCCTGCAGCCCCCTTCACGGGACCCCACTTTTCTGCAGGTCCTAACACTATGGCTACAATACACATAGCTATCACATCAATGTCTGATTCCAGGCATGTTATCTGGTCTACAGCTCACAGCAGACTATGCTTTTATAGGTGAGCAGTTACCAACACACCTGTCACTAATCATCTAGATCAGTGGTCGCCAACCCGTCGCTCGCGAGCTACCAGTAGCTCGCCTGAGCAAAACGGGTGGCTCGACCACTGTTGCCCGCCTGCACCTCCCGTCTGGCCGGCCATGTGTCTGGGACCTGCTCCCGCTTGTCTGTAGCTTGAGACGGGCGGGAGGGCAGGGTCACCATTTCACAAGCTGGGACTCATCAGCAACTGGTGCGCATAGGGTCCCTGCAGTGTATGTGATATCAGCGGCGGGGTCCCTGCGGCGGATGGGAACTACTAGTTCCCATCCGCCGCAGGGACCCTGCTACTCGCTTCACATATGCCACAGGGACTTCCTGCCTGCCGGCTGCTGCTGAGTCCCAGCTTCTGAAACGGTCACCCTGCCCTCCCGCCAGCCTCACAGTATTTCTGCAGCCTCCTTGCTCCTATTGGTGAGTTGTGGGAGCGGCAGCGCAGTTCGGGCAGGGACATTCTCAGTCACGCGGGGCACGGCAGGCAGGCAGGCACCGCCGCACTCACCAGTGAACTTAGCTGCGCTGTCCCCTGTCACAGCCGCAGAACCATTCTCATCAGCAAAAACTCCTCAGGCTTCAGCCACATTCTGGCTGCCAGTGCCCACTGTCACAGCAGCAGCATGTCCGCCCACTACTAGGATCAGCAGTGGGATTAGTACAGCACAGATATTGGATCCTGCAACCCAACGTGGGTCACTAGTGTGCAGTGCCTGAACTCTGGCTGCACTGCACTTCAGGACAAACATCCCCCCATCTGTGCTGCCCCCTCTTATTCCTGGCTGCTGCCTGGACCTCACAGACACTCTGTACCCACATACAACAGTGCTGTTTGGGAAACATAGTTCCTGCTGCCATAAGCACAGTGCCCACCACAGCTGCCTGGCAACCTTTCACCCACTCCTGCCACCACACATGCATGTTGAGAGGAGCAAGTAGACAGCCCTGGTACACAAAGCACTCTCACTACAGTGGTGTGGTTACCATTTCCTGGGAGCAGCCCTATTGCCTGGCATGCACTGGGGGGTCAAATGGGTAACTACTGTACCTAGAGCAAATGGGGTGGATAGTTACAGGAGCATGGTGGGTGAGAAGAGTAATATAAGAGGGGTGGGGGCTTGGACCATTGGGGTGATGGAGGTAACAGTGATAAAAAATATGAGCGTTTTCTGCCATAGCAGGTGCTGAGGTTGTGGGAGGAAGCATTAATAATGGAAGTCTGGGGGGGGGGGAAATAATACAGCTTGCATGCTACTTACAGTATGTGGATATGTACTGGGCATTATGGTGTGTGGCATGTGGTGTGTAATGGGCATTACGGTGTGCGGCATTGGTCAAATTTTAGTAGCTCTCCAGGAGGGTTTTTTTGTCTTTTTTTGTCGCGAGTAGCTCTCGCTCAATTAAGGTTGGAGACCACTGATCTAGATGATAAGTGACAGGTGTGTTGGTAACTGCTCACCTATAAAAGCATAGTGTGCTGTGAGCCTGATGCGGTGTACACACGGGGGGGGGGGGAGATATATTGCTCAGTGTCTCCTTTTCATCAGCGACCAGATATGATGAAAAGGTACCTCTGCTGAGGGAGCCGCAGAGGTAATTAGCTGGTGTAACCAGCGATTACAATGGGGCAGAAAACGGGAGCGCGCACCCGGCGATTTATCGCCAGGGCACACTTCCATCACTGGCAATATGGTCACCTGCGACCATATTCCCAGCGATTATAGCCCCTATCGCCCCCGTGTGTACACAGCATTAGACCAGATAGCATGCCTGGAATCAAGCATTGATGTGATAGCTATGTGTATTGTAACCATTTTCAGTGATAGTGTTAGGACCTGCAGAAAAGTGGGGTCCCGTGAAGGGGGCTGCAGGCTTAAATGCATTGATCAATTCATGAACCAAATCTCCACTATTTATTTTCACTTAATTTAGTGTGTGCAGAGCGCCTACAATGTCTATATATATATATATATATATATATATATATATATATATATATATATACATATATATATACACACACACACATACACACAGTGTAATACTGTTTTGAATAAAAACACTGCACCCCGGTATCTTATTATTTTCCCTTTGTATATGTCTAAAAAAAACACAATCAATTGATGCATGGGTACTTGTTTCTTATCACGGCCACAATCGCAGGCATCGTGTGCCTTAACTTTAAGGCACATGATGCCCGCGATGCCTGCGTTTTCCTTTGAAAAAAGCAGTACTCGGGTACATTGCGTCGGTCGTGTGCCTTAAGAAGGCACACAACGCGACCGACGTGATGCCCACGATTTCCCCATAGGCTTCAATGTTAAAATATTTTAACATTGAAGCCTATGCGCGCCCGACGCGATGCCCCCGATTTCTCAATAGGCTTCAATGTTAAAATATTTAACATTGAAACTGAGTCCATTTAACATAGTAAAAAATGGGAAAAGGCCGAATAAGGGCCATTTCTCATTGGCTATGGCCCTGTCATGTGTGTAAAAAATAATGGCCCCCCATTGTGGCCGCCATCCCCACGATTAACGCGAACCCGAAGCGTGGCGAGGGGCGGCGGTGCGCGTCCTCCGACCTTTTCATTCCCCTACTATCCACGTCGGCGTGGAGTTGAGAATAGATTAGTGTGGCGAGCGCAGCGAGCCACCGAGCCCGAAGCCTGTCGAGCCCCGCGAGGGGACGCTGATACCTGTGAAGCCCGCGAGGGGACGCAGGGATCTGTGAAGGTATCAGCGTCCCCTCGCCACGCTTCGGGCTCGGTGGCTCGCTGCGCTCGCCACACTAATCTATTCTCAACTCCACGCCGACGTGGATAGTAGGGGAATGAAAAGGTCGGAGGACGTGCACCGCCGCCCCTTGCGGGCTCACTGCGCTCGCCACGCTTCGGGTTCGCATCAATCGTGGGGGTGGCGGCCACAATGGGGGGCCATTATTTTTTACACACATGACGGGGCCATATCCAATGAGAAATGGCCCATATTGGCCCTTTTACCATTTTTTACTATGTTAAATGGACTCAGTTGCAATGTTAAAAAAATTTAACATTGAAGCCTATGGACACGATGGACCCGATTTCTCCATAGGCTTCAATGTTAAATTATTTTAACATTGAAGCCTATGGAGAAATCGGGTACATCGCGTCGGTCGCGTCGTGGGCGTTTTGGTATGCACCCGACGCGATTTTTTCCGACACGACCACCACGATAGAAATCGTGGTGGCCGTGCTAGGAAACAAGTACCGATGCATGAAACTTTTCTTGTTGAGAGGTATCCATAGTTTAGCAGAGGTGCCATTGCTGGTCTTCTCTTCTCCACAAGTCCTGTCTTCTAGCACGTGAGTGCTCAGTCAGCTACACCTTGGGAATGGCGCTTATACTGAATGGATGGGATCTCCAATGTGTGCACCTGCCTTAATAATTCCCCATCTTGAGGTTGCGCTGGTCTCCAAACACCCCAACTTATAAACTTATTCATGTTCCCAGAATGCAGCAGTGGTTGGGCCTAATGAGCGATACAAGCTTCTTACCACCTCTCTGCGTGTAATTCTGGGTACACTCCCACAGTGGATTCGGTATGAAATCCTGACAGTTAAAATCCCGACAGGGTCAAAATCCCGAATGGGTCATAATACCGACATTTAAAATACCGACAAGGACAAAATCCCGACATGGTCAAAATACCAACATATAGAATGTGCAGGTGAAACTGTCAACATGACTTTGGGTCGCAAGGTCGACATGGGTTTTTTCACTGTTCTTTTGACCCGAATGTCGACATGTACACAGTTGGAAGTGAACCGCTGCGCTCGGCACACTATTTTATTCTCCCACCACGCCCTAGTGGATGGTAGGGCATGAAATACCGCCTGTAGACACGTCGGCTCATAAATCAGTGAAAATACCCATGTCAACCTCGCGACACAAAGTCATGTTGACTGTTTTACCTGTACATTCTATGGGGGGTATTCAATGTCTGTCGAGCTCCTTATTTTTGTCGAGCTTTGTTGTTTTCTCGACGAGAGGTTGGTTATTTATGAGGTCGCCTATACATTGTCTAGTTTTCTCGACTTGTCGAGCAGAGCTCACCTGATTTGGTTTTCGGTTTGCTCGACTGTCGAGTTGAACATAACTCGACTTGTCGAGTTATTTTGGGTAAAATCTGTCGAGATAATTCCTGCAGCCTATTCAATGGCAAAGAATTCACCTGACCTCGACTGTTTGAAATCACTCTTCCCTCAAATTTAACTCGACAATTATTTCTGTCGTGACAAGGGAGTTTCTCTTGTTGCATGTTCGTAAATTGTTAAATGTATATGCAGGATTGTACTAATGTTTGTAGTGCTTATCTTGACTTCTGTCTTTGTGATATTTTGCTAAATATTCCTCTTTTGATTAACTTCACATTTGCTGCATGTTTATATGGTATGCTTTAACCCATTTTTCCATTGTCAGCATCAGTTTTCAGCTTGTATTATTACGCATTTGTTTAAATTATTCCATTTGCCATATAAGAAGTATTATCTTTTTTTCTGCTCACCTTTCATGTTCACTGTGCTGCATTTTGGCCATTGAAAGTCTTCTGTATACATGTCTATTTATGTCTACTTCTGGTTTGATCAAACACCTATGTTTAGGTCCCTTGTATACATGCTGGGGCAGAATTATACTGCTTTCACATTGCAAAAACCTGCTTTCAACCCGATTTTCTAAACGTGTCTTAAAACTGGTCAAAATCCAGTTAAACCCCTTTCATATTGCATGATGTAAAGGTATATTGCAGTTTAAATACCGTTTTGTACCTTTCAGATTCAACCCGTTTCACCCATAGAAAGCCATACAATGTCATTTTAAAAGTTTTTTTTACTGCTTGTGGGCGGGGATCAAGTGTGGTTATCATTTGTAGCAAATACCGTTTCTGAGCTGTTCAGACTGCAGGGAAAACGGCTCAGAAACGTGTAGGATCCTGCTTTTAACACGTGTCAAAATACCGGTTTTCTGTAACCGGTAAATTGAAAATGTAGCTTTCACATTGCAGCTGGAACCGTTTTAAATCACTAAAAAAACGGCAATATACCGTGTTACAGCTGCAATGTGAAAGGGGTATTACTCAGGATACAATGTTTGTTTGTTGCCATTCTTTTGTTTATTTCTACAATGCAATGCATTGCAATTTACCTCAGAGCTCTCATTCCTGTACGGAGACTTCAGGGAGATACCAGCATTGTGCAGTCTGCTGATTTGGAAATGGTTTTTATAGGAGAATTTTCATTTTTAACAAGATATCTACTTTTATATAATTGACTATAAAAATGAAGCCTATCTCTGACAATTGCCACTTTCCTCTCTAGGGGAGAACTCGACTTGTCGAGCTAAATTTTCAGTTAGCAAAATGAGAAAAACAAATGCAAATGCTCGACAATTCGGACTGTTACTGGTGGGATTGAAATTACAGTTTGAATAGGCGAGAACTCGACTTGTCGAGCTAAATATTCATGTCGAGCAAAACGAGAAAAACAAATGCTCAACAATTCGGACTGTCACTGGTGTGATTATGTCGGGATTTTGTCCTTGTCGGTATTATGACCCATTCGGGATTTTGACTGCATCCCCCCACAGTATATAACACGGACCATAGCCCTACAGGCGGCAGCAGCCCCATTACTAAGATGTCCTGGTGAAAAGGTAACGTCTCAATAGCCCATTTAGGACCACGGTGGTTTTGGGCAGAGGACCAAGGTTGTGATTTTTCAGCAGCTCCAGGTCCTTAGGGCCCAACCCAGTGGGAATCCACAGCAGAGAAGAGCAGATTGATAAGGTCCAACACCAAGGCCCTGGTCCAGTGTGTCCTCAGTGCTACTCTCCCAGCTACTGAGCTAGTCCTGCAGTGGGCAGCTGTGGAGTACGGTAGGGGGCTAGAGTAAGTGATCTGCTGGAGTAGGCCGTATCCTAGAGTCTGGACATCCATCAATGTAAAACATCTCTAGGAACATAAGTGCAAATTCCATGGAAAACATCTCTTTCTCTGCGGACATGCACCGCCAGGTTCACCTAGCAAAGAGCACAGCAGAATCAGTTAGAAGCTGATTGGCTGCGGCCACTTTATCACTTCTCCAGGCTTAATAATAACAATAATTTAGTCCCCCCAAAAAATGATTACAATGGGGAAATGTTTTACAATTTCAGAGGAGTTGGGTAAATGAAGGTGCTTGTGCTGCATCCTCTGTGGCTTTACCGGGGCTTGTGGACCCCATGCTCCTTTGTCTCCTGCTAAAGGCGATGGGACGCCGAAGCACATCTCTGCTCCACATTGTGAGTAAGGAATAGCCTGTTCTCATATTCTGTAAACACGGTGCCAATAAAGGGTTCCATAGCGGATGACAAAGTGCATATAGAGATAGCGCATGAGCAGGACGAACGCAGAGTTCGGCAGCAGGGAACATTGCAGAATTGGGGTATACATTGTATCACCATTGCTGATCATTACACTCGCTGGACTGACAGAAGATTTGGCATCTCACCTTAAGGACTGCGTACATCCAGTGGTGTAGCTAGGTGCCACAGTGCCCAGAGCAAGGGCAGGTTTCGCCCCCCCCCCCCCCCCCCATTCCCCGATTTGTAGTAGGCTCTTGCGTGGTGAAAAGGGGGCGTGGCCTAACATTATACCACAAACAATAACACTTATTGCACATAAAGCCACATGCCATATTGCCAATTACACATAAGGCCACAGATGATGCCCATTACATGCTATATGACAAACTGTAATCCCCATTACACATTTGTCACATAAGTGCCACTTACCTACATGCTCATTGCTAGGAACTTCATGCTCGTTGCCAAGGGGGACTGACCTTGCCTGTTGCCAAGCCCGCTCCCCCACCCACCCAGCTCCATGCTGCGCCCACTTGCCGAAACGTCACCAGGAGCCGGAGCCGTGCACTTTGCCGCCGGTTCCCCTGCCCTGCTCGCCCGCTATAATTATCCCATATCGCCATAAAAACCTGGCGAGCGATTTCACTGCGCATGCGCCGGCTAGGGATGCGGCGCCATGACGTTGTGACATCATGGCGCCGCATCCCTGGCACCGGCATCCCAAACCGGCGCATGCACAGTGAGAGTGGTCGCCAGGTTTTTATGGCGGTATGGGGTACTGATGCCGGGCACAGCGTGGAGCGGGCGAGCAGGGCGGGGGAGCCGGTGGCAGAGTGCACGGCTCCGGTGACATTTCAGCGCCCGGAGCGAGTGCTACGCCTCTGTGTACATCTTGCAATGGATTTCCTGCGGACTCTGCAGAATAGTGTGCCGACATCAGCAGAGGGACTATGAAAAGATACATATATATGAAACAGCAAATGGATTAGCACCAGACAGAGGATAAGTCAGCGTTCGGCGTACACCTGGTGGGACGCACTGCCCGAAGACGCTTCTCTGGATTGGGGCGTACTCTGAGAGGAAACGGATACTGTAGGTTTTATTTGTGATCTATGGGCCGAATTCAGTAAGAATCACAAAAGCAAAATCTTTCGCTAACGGAAAAAAAACATGCTGTACTGCAGGTGGGGCAGATGTAACATGTGCAGAGAGAGTTAGATTTGGGTGGGGTGTATTCAAACTAAAATGTATATTGCAGTGTAAGAATAAAGCAGTCAGTATTTACCCTGCACAAAAACAACATACATGTATTTGCATCGCAACATGTTATGTTCCGGACACAGATTTATTAGTGAATGCGGCCCAATATTTCTCCATGCAGTGTGCCAGTGGTGTCAAACTCATGGCCCACCAGCTGTTGTGGAACTACACTTCCCAGCATGACCTGCCACATTTTATATATTGGATTGATAAAACTGTGGCAGGGCATGCTGGGACGTGTTCCACAACAGCTGGAGGGCCATGAGTTTGACACCACTGCTGTGTACCATTATGTCTCCTCCTTGTACATAGCGGACAAATAAGGATCATTTATATAACATTGTTTGTGTCACATTTTACGTCAGCGGCCCAGGTTACGTTTCCACTTATCACACATACAGAATACACAGGATACGGTCATTATGTTGACAAGCATAAGGTCGACAGTCATTATGTTGACAGGTCATTAGGTCGACAGGTGTTTATTCACTGTTTTTAGAGCCGACAGGCGGTATTTCATGCCCTACCATCCACTAGGGCGCAGTGGGCGAATAAAATAGTGTTCCGAACGCAGCGAGCCACCGTACCAGAAGCATGGCGAGCGCATTGAGCCATGCGAGGGGACGCGGTGCACTTTATCCTGTGTCCATGTCGACATTCGGGTAAGGTTTGTCGACAGGTTTGAGCGGGCTTACTAGTTTATTATAATAAGCTTTAGTAGAATAAAGTGTGATTCTTAGCACACAGATCCATGCCGACGCACAGTTGACTTCCCTCCTACCTCTGTTCATCTTTCTGCTTGCTCTGCAGGGGACAGTTACCCGTCAGGTGTTCCTACTCAGGCTGCAGAATAGCATCACCAAATACATCATTATTATTCTGTAACCTCACGTTCCATAGTACAAGCTGCACCCGTGGGCTCGGGAACTCCTGAGCGGACACTGTTAGCGGGAAGCCTTATCCAGCTACTGATTACAGGAATGGTACAGAGCTGTTCTATACATCATAATGATCTGGTACACAGGTATTACAGGCTGGTCACTGTACATCAGGAAGAGTCTCATCAGCCTCTAAACTTGTCACCTACTGATTATAAAGGACACACTCAGAGAATGACCAACTCCCACCTTAGTAAATGTACCCCTTCTAACGGAACCAATAAAAATCACGGGCAATAATCCATCTCTCAGATACGGAATCACACATACAAGGCTTTAGAATCAGTCAGATTTAATTGCGAAGTACAGAATGCGAATCACAATAAGTACAGTCTGCATTATTTGTCCAGTTATTCCGTCTCTAGGTTGTTAGTCAGTAGAACAATAGGAGACCGGTACAGCTGAGGATATACAGGACGACGGTACAGTGCGCACCCCACCTACAGGCCCCAGCCTTTCATTCTCCTAGTGAGCGGAAGCAGAGGGCGGACACTGGGCGCACAGATATAGAGATGTATCTTATGGAACGCCAGAGATCTCCGAACCGCTACCTTACAGCCACCGTGTCTCGGTCCTGCAGCCATGATCAGTAGAAGATGTGAATTAATGTCAGCCGCTATTATGGTCCTAGACAGGAAGATTTCTATAGTACTAAAAGCAGGATACACAAGACTCAGCATTTCAACATAAGGAGCGACAGACAGACGGCAGAGCAGCGTTAGCCTGGCCTTACCGCGAGGGGAGACGGCTACATCTCGTACCTAGCGGACTATTGCTGCTCTCAGCCGACCGAGAATCATACATTTCTTTCACCCCCACCACACACAGCCTCTGTTACAGGGGTCCCGACTGGGATATGGAGTTAGGCTTGGCAAACCCCATTTAAAGGGTTAGTGCTTGTATCGGAATAGAACGAAAGCTGAATATCTAGGATGAGACACCGTAGCAAACGCTTCCTTCCCCGTGTACAGGGCGACGGAGCACAGACACAGGGCCAAAGAGACTTCACTCCCTCTCCGGTGTCGCGGGCAGGGTTCAGTCGCATGGAAGACCCTGTGTAGATATCCGGATGCCAGACCCCATTCCTTTGCTTCAGGTAGCAGTCAGCAAGTAGACACGTCCAACCAAAAAAATGAGGGGTGTTGCTTTAAGGATAAAAGAAGGAAAAGCCATTAGATCGCACACATATAATGCATGAAAATACATTTTCTTTATCATCAATAAGGGATACTGGGGTCACTTAGTACTATGGGTATACTGGCGCACACTGGCAGCTCTTTAGGGGTCCTCAAACTGCGGCCCTCCAGATGTTGTGAAACTACAAATCCCAGCATGCCTTGCCACAGTTTTAACACTCCCTTATAGCAAAACTGTGGCAAGGCATGCTGGGATTTATAGTTTCACAACATCTGGAGGGCCGCAGTTTGAGGACCCATGGACTAAAGAGTAACCGTCTGGCATGGTTTTGCATATATTATATATAATTAGTATAAATATTTTCAGCTCCGGTGCCATAACAGGGGGCGGAGCTACCTCACAGCAGTACAGGAGTGTTAATCTGGGTGAGAGTAGCTCCTTTAGGGCCTGTGTCACTGGTATATCAGTGTAAATTCAGTAATAGCACCATTACATTCCTACTGGGTCTGTTTAGCAAGGGTGCTTGTTACCTTTCCTCTGGGTCCTTTACACAGGTGGAGCAGACTTGTGTGTATATCTGTGTACAGGTGTGAGGGGAGAAAATGCATTGTATATATAACAGCAGGTTTTCCAGGGGGGGGGGGTCGACTTCCTAAGGTGTTAATGCACCACAAAAGTGCGGCTTTCAGAGGTTGGCTCTGACTCCGAGGAGGAGGAGCAAGAGGAAGGCAAAGAGGTGGAGCCTGTTAGGGAGTGGTTTAGCCAACTCAGGGCCTCAAACCTCTTATTGTGGCCATCGGAGATGTGTTACATATACCTGCTGAAAAGGGCTAATGTCACCTTTCCTGATCCTAAGGAATTGTTTGACCTTTCCAGAAAAGCTTGGGCGGCCCCTGATAAAAACTCCAGATTCCCAAGCGTCCAGTGTCCACATGGGAAATCCCGCCAGCCGTGGATGCCTCAGTCTCACGCCGACAGTCCTGCCGGTTCCTGGGGCAGCCGCCTTGTAGGATCTGAGCGATAAATTTAGACATAACCTATTATTGCAGGCTGCTGGATGACCCACGCCATTTACTTAAGGAAGGCCTGGCAGGTGGAAAGGCCCTGGTTGATAGGACACATTCAGGATTCCATACGTGTCCTTTGTGATACCTTTAAGGTGGTTGGCATCATTAATGCCAGGACCTCCACTAGGACGGGCTCAGCACACAGATTCTTATGGCTGCGTACGTGGATGGCTGATGCTGAATCCAAAAAGAGCGTAGAAGCACTTCCTTTTGTGGGGGAGAGGTTGATTGGAGGAGAATTGGACTCTAGGATTTTTACCTATACTGGGCTGTGGGAGGGGCATAGAGGGGAGGAGCCAGCACACCCTGTTTGAAGTTTTATGTGCACAGGCTGCTTTGGACCCCATCTATACCCATAGTACTAAGTGAATCCCCAGTACTCCAAGAAAAGGATTTACTTAGGTATATAAAATCCGATTATTACAAATGCAGCTACTGAAACTCAACTGAAGGGTCTGAATGTTGTGAGAGACTAAAGTCTGGATTGGGCAGTACGGACGGTGTAATGGTAGCATTGCTGACTCACAGCATGAGGTCATGGGTTCTATTCCCACCATGGCCCTAATGGTGTGGAGTTTGTTTGTTCTCACCAGTAGTAGGAATCGCTCACAACAACTCAAAGATGTCACTACATCACTGACCCTCCTGCATCCGCCGTTTCCACCTCGCTGTGTTTTTACAGTGACGTGGAAACGGTGTGTGTGGCCGCCAAAATAGCGAGGCTCACGGCTAAATGCAGCCGGCTCCCTGCAATAGCCGCGAACCTCGCTGTTTGGGGGAATCCGTGCTGTCATCTGACAGCGAGGGATCCCCCGGAACATTGAATACAGTTAGCGGCCGGCGCGGGGGTTAAACGGGTTGCTTGTTTTTTTGTAAAACAATTTTTTTTATTTTGCAAAATAAAATAAACAGTATACAGTATTGATGAGTATAACGGGTTGCTTGTTTTCGGCAAACCCCGCCGCTTAACTCCCTCGCCGGCCACACTGAATACTGCCCAAAGGGTTGAACACTATTGGAGCAAGGCTTGTGAGTGATTGCAGGTGTGGACACCTTACGAGCAGGTAGAATATTATCGAGGAGTCATACTGAACGGCATTATCCCCCCCAATCCGTGTACTCACAGGGTCATTTCTCTGCAGGCTCCA
The DNA here is from genome assembly GCF_055691185.1 of Crinia signifera. Classification (NCBI taxonomy): domain Eukaryota; kingdom Metazoa; phylum Chordata; class Amphibia; order Anura; family Myobatrachidae; genus Crinia; species Crinia signifera. Next base: position 7,357,791 of record NC_139220.1, read on the forward strand.
CTTTCACAGGTCGGTGCTGTTTGCCAGAGTTCGGAGCGGATTTGCTCAGTTCCTCTCCGCTGAGGAGCGCCCGGATCTCAGACGGAATTTTGCCTTGGTCCATGGCCGTGCACCACTGTTTGTACTGTGCGGAGAGAAGGGAAATGCATTATTACCAGGCATCAACTCATCCATCTTAAACATGATATAGAGATAACTGAATCCCTAACTGAATCCCCGGGTAAACCTCAATATCTTCCTCCTACAGCTGTCCGTAGCTATTACTAGCAGGCAGAATGGAGAGGGTGGTCCATGCACCCTATGGGAATTCTTATACACCTGGACAACATCACATGACAAGACCCACTCTACTCCACATAGGACAGGAGGCTCCTCCATTGTCCCCTCCAGGTGGGGGGGGTTATAGAGATATTACAAGACACAGCAGGTACAAAGTGGGCAGTACCATTTCCATCTCCTCCCTCAGCGCACAGATGGCTCGCTCCTGGCCGGACACCAGCTCTTCCAGGTACTGGTAACGCAGCTTCTTCCTCGCACGGCACTCTCGTGCACTCTGACGACTCCGCTCTAGCTTGGCCTTTAGGTCGATCTTGGCCGGCCTCCTCCCTCGCTTCTTCACCTTCCCTCCGGACACCTGCACAGAGACCAGGGCGGATCACGCATCAGCAACGGAGATCTCAGAGACAAGGCAACACAATAATGACATGATGTGAAAGGATCACAACGTCTTCCACTTAGTGCAGGCGTGTCCAAGCCATGGCCCTCCAGCTGCTGTGAAACTACAAGTCCCAGCATGCCTTCCCACAGTTTTGCCATTAGGGAATGCTAAAACTATGGCAAGGCATGCTGGGATGTGTAGTTTCACAACAGCTGGAGGGCCGTAGTTTAGACATGCCTAATTTAGCGTGAAGGGAATCTGTCTGGGATCTGTCTCACAGAAGGTAGCAGGTCTCCGTGGGTTCCATTGTAACTGGGGCATAATCTTTGTGGTGTGTATTATGTCGCTGTCTTTGAAAACCCATGCAGTTCCTCTTCCCTGCCTGGGGTGTCGCTGTCTGCTGTAGTGCTTCTAGCACAGAGTGGTCTGTATATCAACACTGATATGCACACCAGACCTGTGCTAGAATCACCACAGCAGACAGCGACACCCCAGGCAGGGAACAGGAACTGCATGGGTTTTCAAAGATAGCGGGTGCTAGAATTAACACTAGTATCCATGATTCGGTGTGCTGCCTAGTGCACAGGTTTTCAAACTCAGTCCTTAGGACCCCAAATAGTTCATGTTTTCCAGGTCTCCTCACAGAATCTGTAAATTAATAATGCCACCTGTGAATCTGTGGAATATGTGTTAGTAACAAATACACCTGTGCACCTGCTGGGTGACCTGGAGAATGTGTCAGTGAGTAATGAGTACAGCTGCGAGGTGACCCGGGAACCTGTCAGTGAGTAATGAGTGCACCTGTGCCCCTGCTGGATGACCTGGGAACTGTGTCAGTGAGTAATGAGTGCACCTGTGCACCTGCTGGATGACCCGGGGAATGTCAGTGAGTAATGAGTACCCCTGCTGGATGACCTGGGAACTGTGTCAGTGAGTAATGAGTGCACCTGTGCACCTGCTGGATGACCTGGGAACTGTGTCAGTGAGTAATGAGTGCACCTGCTGGATGACCTGGGAACTGTGTCAGTGAGTAATGAGTGCACCTGTGCCCCTGCAGGGAGACCTGGGAACTTTGTCAGTGAGTAATGAGTGCACCTGTGCACCTGCTGGATGACCTGGGAACTGTGTCAGTGAGTAATGAGTGCCCCCGCTGGATGACCTGGGAACTGTGTCAGTGAGTAATGAGTGCACCTGTGCCCCTGCTGGATGACCTGGGAACTGTGTCAGTGAGTAATGAGTGCACCTGTGCCCCTGCTGGATGACCTGGGAACTTTGTCAGTGAGTAATGAGTGCACCTGTGCCCCTGCTGGATGACCTGAGAAATGTCAGTGATGATGATTACATCTGTGCACCTGCTGGGTGACCTGGGAAATGTGTCAGTGAGTAATGAGCGCACCTGTGCCCCTGCTGGATGACCTGGGAACTGTGTCAGTGAGTAATGAGCGCACCTGTGCCCCTGCTGGATGACCTGGGAACTGTGTCAGTGAGTAATGAGCGCACCTGTGCCCCTGCTGGATGACCTGGGAACTTTGTCAGTGAGTAATGAGTGCACCTGTGCCCCTGCTGGATGACCTGGGAACTGTGTCAGTGAGTAATGAGGGCACCTGTGCCCCTGCTGGATGACCTAGGAACTGTGTCAGTGAGTAATGAGTGCACCTGTGCCCCTGCTGGATGACCTGGGAACTGTGTCAGTGAGTAATGAGTGCACCTGTGCCCCTGCTGGATGACCTGGGAACTGTGTCAGTGAGTATGAGTGCACCTGTGCCCCTGCTGGATGACCTGGGAACTGTGTCAGTGAGTAATGATTGCACCTGCTGGATGACCCGGGAACTGTGTCAGTGAGTAATGCGTGCACCTGTGCCCCTGCTGGATGACCTGGGAACTGTGTCAGTGAGTAATGAGTGCACCTGTGCCCCTGCTGGATGACCTGGGAACTGTGTCAGTGAGTAATGAGTGCACCTGTGCACCTGCTGGATGACCCAGGAACTGTGTCAGTGAGTAATGAGTGCACCTGCTGAGTGACCCGGGAACTGTGTCGTTGAGTAATGATTACACCTGTGCTCCTGCTGGATGACCTGGGAACTGTGTCAGTGAGTAATGAGTGCACCTGTGCCCCTGCTGGATGACCCGGGAACTGTGTCAGTGAGTAATGAGTGCACCTGTGCCCCTGCTGGATGACCCGGGAACTGTCAGTGGGTAATGAGTGCACCTGTGCACCTGCTGGATGACCTTGGAACTGTGTCAGTGAGTAATGAGTGCACCTGCTGGATGACCCGGGGACTTGCCAGTGAGTAATGAGTGCACCTGCTGGATGACCTGGGAACTGTGTCAGTGAGTAATGAGTGCACCTGCTGGATGACCCGGGGACTTGCCAGTGAGTAATGAGTGCACCTGCTGGATGACCTGGGAACTGTGTCAGTGATTAACAAATACACCTGCAGTGTTAAGGTGGATACACACTTATAGATTTCTCTGTCCAATCTGTCTGGTGGCTGGTGGGAACAAAACTCTGGTAATGTATGGGAGCAAATAACAATCTTTGTTAAATAAAATGGTTTTAACCAATTTGTCTGACTGCCCATTGTCTGTTTTACAGTGCTTGGGAGCAAACTTTGATTTTATGCTCCCATACATTTCCAGATTTTAGTTCCCACCAGATAGATTGGACAGATAAATCTTTAGGTGTGTAGCCAGCATAAACTGGAAAATGTGTCAGTGAGTAATGAGTGCACCTGTGCACCTGCAGGGAGACCTGGGAACTGTGTAAATGAGTAAAGAGTGCACCTGCTAGTTGATCTGGTAACTGGGGTCCTAAGGACAGAGTTTGAGAACCACTGTCCTATTACATCCTTCTGTAGTACACAATCACACTGGAACATAAATGTCAGGGGAGAATGCAGACTGTACACCAATGTCCTCTATAATGTGACTTGTCACATACTAGAGCAACATAATCCATATTAGTGATATGCTTCCATATAGCATCAGACTGGCTGCCGCTAGAACACCTGCAATGGTGCCTTCTCGTGGCAGGACCACCACATCCTTACACAGCTGTTTCCAGGGATTATGTAATAGGAGGGAAATAATCATCACTACAATTCCCTGTTATTCTGAGAACCAGTCCGGAAAACCTCAGATTCTGAAACTTACACAACGGAAAACTGAGACACTCTCCTACAGGGACAGTCGGGATTCCGACAGTCATTTCTCCGACATCAGAATCCCGACTGCACAGCGAGGTGAACGCAATGAAGCCCCTTGCGGGCTCGCCACGCTGCGGGCACTGTGGCGAGCTATGGGGGACCCCCACGAGGGAGCAGTCGGGATTCTGACGTCGGAGTAATGACTGTCGGAATTCCGACTGTCTGGGAGCCGTCCGGCACCCCCTACAGGTTCCATAGCCCCAAATCCCTGCTCCATCCAGGACCTGTCATCTGCAACATACCCAAGAGCACTGACCCCTCCTCTGCACCCAGACCAAGCACACACCCTCCGCCGACTCTGTATCGAGCCCAAGGCCACAGCCCCGCTCCTCTATTATGGGACCAACGCCTAAGCCACCTCCTCCGCGGAGGACACAAAACTCAGACCCCTTCATATGGCTGACCCAACAATCCAGCCCCCTCCTCCACAGTGGACACAGTACTCCAGCCCCCTCCACCTAAGCCCACTCGTCTAGCCTCCACCTCCGCGGTAGGCACAGCACTTTCTTCCGTGGTGGACACAATGCTCCAGACCCCTCCTCCACGGAAGACACAGTGCTCCAGCCCCCTCCACCTATGTCCTCTCCTCCGCGGAGGACCCACCACTCCGGCCCCCTCCTCCACGGAGGACCCACCGCTCCGGCCCCCACCTCAGCGGGGACACAACCCTCCACCTCCATCCTCCGCGGAGGACCCAACGCTCCGGCCCCCACCTCTGCGGGGACACAACCCTCCACCTCCATCCTCCGCGGAGGACCCAACGTTCCGGCCCCAACGCTCCAGCCCCCTCGACTCACCGCTCCGGCCCCCTCCTCTGCGGGGACACAACCCTCCACCTCCATCCTCCACGGAGGACCCAACGCTCCGGATCCCTCCTCTGCGGGGACACAACCCTCCACCTCCATCCTCCGCAGAGGACCCAACGCTCCGGCCCCCTCCTCCGCGGGGACACAACCCTCCACCTCCATCCTCCGCGGAGGACCCAACGCTCCGGCCGCCTCCTCCGCGGGGACACAACCCTCCACCTCCATCCTCCGCGGAGGACCCAACGCTCCGGCCCCCTTCTCCGCAGGGACACAACCCTCCACCTCCATCATCCGCGGAGGATGCAGTGCTCCAGCCCCCACCTCTGCGGGGACACAACCCTATATGGCTGACCCAACTACCCAGCCCCTGTACATACATTCTAGTACACTCTAAAAATCAAGTCAGGTTGCCATGGACACAGACTACATGTAACCAGCACTCAGAGTAATGACCATGATCTTACCTTGTTGTCCTCCATCTTGCTGAACCTGGATGAAGCAATAAATGAGTTATGGCAGGAGCTGCAGCTGGATACAGCGGCTATACCCCGTGCAGAGCTCAGCTCCGCCTCCTTCTGGGCCCCTGGCTGCTGCTGCTCAGCTCCTGGGAGCCCTCCTAGGAAGAGTTTGTTTACACTCGCTCAGCTGACTCCTGTAAAAGGCTGCTCTGTAAGCAGGAAGTGGCGCTAGGCATGACGGGAAATGTAGTTCTCCCGACCACAGCACAGACCGCGCAGCGCTTGGTCACGAACTGTATCTCCCAGCAGGCCCCGCGCGGTCTCCGTGCGTCAACGCTGCCAGCGCGCGAGGGCTGTTGGATGAAGTAGTCTGGAAGGGACCCAATGGGCGGAGCGGGGCCTCTCAGGAACACGGGACTACAAGCCCCGACATGCCGTGGGCGAAAAAAGTGACGTCAGGTGCCTCTGTCCGTCGTGAATTGGCAAAATATTGTGTCTTTAAGGAGGACGGAGGCCATTTTGTCGCAGACCGGCAGGTCACTGAAGCTTTTCAGTACTATCAGATATCTACAATAAAATGGCGCCGAAAGCTGATGGTGGTGTTGGGGGTCTCTCTGGCCACCAAGCTAGGGCATATACAAAGTATAGGGTGGTTAGGGGCAGTACAGTGTAATAAACAGTGGTTATAGAAGCTTCATACAATTTACAGAGTTATTAGGATAGCATAGTGTCCAGTACAGCGTAGTTAGGCCAGTATAATACAAGTTATACTATAATGCACTGGTTCCCAAACAGTGTGCCCTGGCATTCCGGGGTGCCTGGGGGCCTTAGGTCATACTTGCCTACCTGACCCTCTCCATGAGGGACACAATGCTCTGTTCCTGGACTTCCAGGAACTGATAAGAAAGGTGTCACTACAGGTGCTGGTGGCAATCATACATTACCAGGGAAGCCCAGGAACAGAGCATTGTGTCCCCCTGGAGAGGGGCATGCTGGGAGGTATGGATAATGTATGATTGCCAGCACCTGTGGGGAGCTAGGTAACTGATAAGAAAGGTGTCACCACAGGTGCTGGCAATCATACATTACCAGGGAAGCCCAGGAGCAGAGCACTGTGTCCTCCTGGAGAGGGGCATGCTGGGAGGTATGGATAATGTATGATTGCCAGCACCTGTGGGGAGCTAGGTAACTGATAAGAAAGGTGTCACCACAGGTGCTGGCAATCCTACATTACCAGGGAAGTCCAGGAACAGAGCATTGTGTCCTCCTGGAGAGGGGCATGCTGGGAGGTATGGATAATGTATGATTGCCAGCACCTGTGGGGAGCTAGGTAACTGATAAGAAAGGTGTCACCACAGGTGCTGGCAATCATACATTACCAGGGAAGCCCAGGAACAGAGTATTGTGTCCTCCTGGAGAGGGGCATGCTGGGAGGTATGGATAATGTATGATTACCAGCACCTGTGGGGAGCTAGGTAACTGATAAGAAAGGTGTCACCACAGGTGCTGGCAATCCTACATTACCAGGGAATCCCAGGAACAGAGCATTGTGTCCTCCTGGAGAGGGGCATGCTGGGAGGTATGGATAATGTAGGATTGCCAGCACCTGTGGGGAGCCAGGTAACTGATAAGAAAGGTGTCACCACAGGTGCTGGCAATCATACATTACCAAGGAAGCCCAGGAACAGAGCATTGTGTCCTCCTGGAGAGCTGCATGCTAGGAGGTATGGATAATGTATGATTGCCATCACCTGTGGGGAGCTAGATAACTGATAAGAACGGTGTCACCACAGGTGATGGCAATTATACATTACCAGGGAAGCCCAGGAACAGAGCATGTTCTCCCTCATGGAGAGGGTCAGGTAGGCAAGTATGCCTTAGGTTGGTGGCATCGGAATGGCGGTTCGTCACTGTTGACACCACCATCATCATCTCTCCCATTCCCCAACTGCACTGCTTGGGGGTCACTCTTGATTTCTCCCTCTCCTTTGCCCCCCCACCCAATGTCCAAGCCCTGGCTCAGTCTTTTTGGTTCCAGCTACACAACATCACTGGCATCAGATCATTTATCTCCCAGAGTGCCAGTTACCTAATACCCCTTTTACTCCAAAACGCAGGGTTGCACCTGGGTTTTTGGACCCAGCTTCAACCCGGGTGCGACGGCGCATGTTACCTTTTCCACCGCAGTCTATCCTGGCAAGTTTCACCTCTAGTCTAGTCACGCTCATCTCCAGTCTGTCCTCACTGGCCTCCATTGTTACCAGCTCGCCCCCCTCCAGTCTGCCCTCACTAGTCTCCCACGCCCCCCAGCTCGCTCCCCTCCAGTCTGCCCTCACTAGCCTCCCACGCCCCCCAGCTCGCTCCCCTCCACTCTGCCCTCACTAGCCTCCCACACTCACAGCTCGCTCCCCTCCAGTCTGTCCTCACTAGCCTCCCACGTCCCCCAGCTCGCTCCCCTCCAGTCTGCCCTCACTAGCCTCCCACGCCCCCCAGCTCGCTCCCCTCCAGTCTGCCCTCACTAGCCTCCCACGCTTACAGCTCGCTCCCCTCCAGTCTGCCCTCACTAGCCTCCCACACTCACAGCTCGCTCCCCTCCAGTCTGCCCTCACTAGCCTCCCACGTCCCCCAGCTCGCTCCCCTCCAGTCTGCCCTCACTAGCCTCCCAAGCTCACAGCTCGCTCCCCTCCAGTCTGCCCTCACTGGCCTCCCACGCTCACAGCTCGCTCCCCTCCAGTCTGTCCTCACTGCCCTCCCACGCTCACAGCTCGCTCTCCTCCAGTCTGCCCTCACTAGCCTCCCACTCTCACAGCTCACTCCCCTCCAGTCTGTCCTCACTAGCCTCCCATGCTCACAGTTCGCTCCCCTCCAGTCTGCCCTCACTAGCCTCCCACACTCACAGCTCGCTCCCCTCCAGTCTGCCCTCACTGGCCTCCCATGCTCACAGCTCGCTCCCCTCCAGTCTGCCCTCACTGGCCTCCCATGCTCACAGCTCGCTCCCCTCCAGTCTGCCCTCACTAGCCTCCCACGCTCACAGCTCGCTCCCCTCCAGTCTGCCCTCACTAGCCTCCCACTCTCACAGCTCGCTCCCCTCCAGTCTGTCCTCACTGGCCTCCCGCACTACCAGCTCGCTCCCCTCCAGTCTGCCCTCACTAGCCTCCCACTCTCACAGCTCGCTCCCCTCCAGTCTGCCCTCACTAGCCTCCCACACTCACAGCTCTGGTAACATGTTTAAAAAAAAGGGGCAGACTAGATGGGCCAAGTGGTTCTTATCTGCCGTCAACTTCTATGTTTCTATGTTTCTCTCTCCCCTCCAGTCTGTCCTCACTAGCCTCCCACTCTCACAGCTTGCTCCCCTCCAGTCTGTCCTCACTGGCCTACCGCACTACCAGCTCGCTCCCCTCCAGTCTGACCTCACTGGCCTCTCGCGCTACCAGCTCGCTCCCCTCCACTCTGTCCTCACTAGCCTCCCACTCTCACAGCTCGCTCCCCTCCAGTCTGTCCTCACTAGCCTCCCACTCTCACAGCTCGCTCCCCTCCAGTCTGTCCTCACTAGCCTCCCACTCTCACAGCTCGCTCCCCTCCAGTCTGTCCTCACTAGCCTCCCACTCTCACAGCTTGCTCCCCTCCAGTCTGTCCTCACTGGCCTACTGCACTACCAGCTCGCTCCCCTCCAGTCTGTCCTCACTAGCCTCCCACTCTCACAGCTCGCTCCCCTCCAGTCTGTCCTCACTAGCCTCCCGCTCTCACAGCTCGCTCCCCTCCTGTCTGTCCTCACTAGCGTCCCATGTTACCAGCTCACTCCCCTCCAGTCTGCCCTCACTGGCCTCCCACTCTCACAGCTCGCTCCCCTCCAGTCTGTCCTCACTAGCCTCCCACTCTCACAGCTCACTCCCTCCAGTCTGTCCTCACTGGCCTCCCACTCTCACAGCTCGCTCCCCTCCAGTCTGTCCTCACTAGCCTCCCACTCTCACAGCTCGCTCCCCTCCTGTCTGTCCTCACTAGCCTCCCACTCTCACAGCTCGCTCCCCTCCTGTCTGTCCTCACTAGCCTCCCACTCTCACAGCTCGCTCCCCTCCAGTCTGTCCTCACTAGCCTCCCACTCTCACAGCTCGCTCCCCTCCAGTCTGCCCTCACTAGCCTCCCACTCTCACAGCTCGCTCCCCTCCAGTCTGTCCTCACTAGCCTCCCACTCTCACAGCTCGCTCCCCTCCAGTCTGTCCTCACTAGCCTCCCACTCTCACAGCTTGCTCCCCTCCAGTCTGTCCTCACTGGCCTCTCGCGCTACCAGCTCGCTCCCCTCCACTCTGTCCTCACTAGCCTCCCACTCTCACAGCTCGCTCCCCTCCAGTCTGTCCTCACTAGCCTCCCGCTCTCACAGCTCGCTTCCCTCCAGTCTGCCCTCACTAGCCTCCCACTCTCACAGCTCGCTCCCCTCCAGTCTGTCCTCACTGGCCTCCCACTCTCACAGCTCGCTCCCCTCCTGTCTGTCCTCACTAGCGTCCCATGTTACCAGCTCACTCCCCTCCAGTCTGCCCTCACTGGCCTCCCACTCTCACAGCTCGCTCCCCTCCAGTCTGTCCTCACTGGCCTCCCACTCTCACAGCTCGCTCCCCTCCTGTCTGTCCTCACTAGCCTCCCACTCTCACAGCTCGCTCCCCTCCTGTCTGTCCTCACTAGCCTCCCACTCTCACAGCTCGCTCCCCTCTTGTCTGTCCTCACTAGCCTCCCACTCTCACAGCTCGCTCCCCTCCAGTCTGTCCTCACTAGCCTCCCACTCTCACAGCTCGCTCCCCTCCAGTCTGCCCTCACTAGCCTCCCACTCTCACAGCTCGCTCCCCTCCAGTCTGTCCTCACTAGCCTCCCACTCTCACAGCTCGCTCCCCTCCAGTCTGTCCTCACTGACCTCCCACGCACACAGCTCACTCCCCTCCAGTCTGTCCTCACTAGCCTCCCACGCTACCAGCTCGCTCCCCTCCAGTCTGCCCTCACTAGCCTCCCACGCCCCCCAGCTCGCTCCCCTCCAGTCTGTCCTCACTAGCCTCCCACTCTCACAGCTCGCTCCCCTCCAGTCTGTCCTCACTGACCTCCCACGCACACAGCTCACTCCCCTCCAGTCTGTCCTCACTAGCCTCCCGCACTACCAGCTCGCTCCCCTCCAGTCTGTATTTACTAGCCTCCCACTCTCACAGCTCGCTCCCCTCCAGTCTGTCCTCACTAGCCTCCCACTCTCACAGCTCGCTCCCCTCCAGTCTGTCCTCACTAGCCTCCCACTCTCACAGCTCGCTCCCCTCCAGTCTGTCCTCACTAGCCTCCCACACTCACAGCTCGCTCCCCTCCAGTCTGTCCTCACTAGCCTCCCGCACTACCAGTTCGCTCCCCTCCAGTCTGTCCTCACTAGCCTCCCACTCTCACAGCTCGCTCCCCTCCAGTCTGTCCTCACTGTCCTCATTCATCTCTATTCCAATGGCATCTGCCCCTGGTAGTATGTGGACCATACCCTCCAAGAGTACCGATTTAGCCGGTACAGTACCGTTTTTTAACGGTCTGTACCGGCTAAAAATAAATGTACCGATTGTACCGATTTCCCCCAATTCTGATAATTCTGATGTTAACATGGCAGCCGCTCCACTGGTCGGATTGGGCCCAGCGGGGGTGTAAGGAGTTAATACTGCCCAGCAGTGAAGAACCTGTACCCGCTGCTGTGCGGCCCGGGCACGGAAGCCAGCAGCGTGTGTCACTGTCACAGCAGCAGCTCGCGCACGCGGCTCGCAGACCTCCTCCCGCAGGGCTGTTGTCACTGTCCATTATGATGCGGTAAAGGACGCCCGGCCGGTGCATGTACCGCTGATATAGCCGGACAGTGCAGCAGAGCCACGTCTGTAGCGGGATTCGGAGTGGCCGGCCGCAGCACTAGTATCACTCTCAATTGACAACTAGGGTAATTTATTTATATTAAACTAATTTATTTATGCATTTAATGCATGTTGATATTAATTAGGGTCACAATAAGCTAATCAATTATGTTGCCCCAGTTGCCTGATTCCATATCTACAGCATGTAAAATACCTGTAAATATGGGAAAAATTAAATTTGTATATATCAGTACACATTCGGAAAGGGTGTGGGACCACGCCCCCTTTGCCTGTGGCCACGCCCTCTCTTTGGATGCGTACCGATTTCTTGCCTTCAGATGTTGGAGGGTATGTGTGGACACCTCCTCTGCTTCTCTACATCAAAATGATGGAACAAAACAGTAATGTCAGCGCAGGCGGCTGAACGCGGCCAAACAGAGCAACACTTCAATTGCTCTGTCAGGCGCCATCTAGTGGCCGTTAGCGAGCATTCTCCCCAGGCTGACAGTACTATCACATGTGCTGCCCCTAGGCACATGTCTCACATGCCTAATGGGAAGTTGGGCTCTGCGTATAGTGTGAACCCAGATGAAGGATGAATAAAGGTGCCCACACACTAGAACGATTTTTTTGGCCGATTTCCGACAAATCGTCCGATATATCGTCAGATGTTTACCGATAATCGGTCGAAAACCGGTCGATATCGGTCCAATGCGCGCTCCTGTGGATCTTTTGCTAAATCTTCTGATCTTACGTGCTGCATGAAAGATCAGAAGATTTAACATAAGATCCATAGGAACGCACACGGGATCTTTGGTAAAGACGTGCCCTTGCCTGAAATCTTTTGTCCTGGACAGGTAAAAGATTTGAAGCTTGCAGCAGGGCCCTCCTACCTCCATGTCTGTCTGTTGTTACCCAGTTTGTTTTATCACTGTTTACTATTGTAAAGCGCAACGGAATCTGCTGCGCTATATAAGAAACTGCAAATAAATAAATAAATAAATAAGGCTAATCTTATGATGGCAAATCTGTGTAGTGTGTGGGCACCTTAAGAAACGTTCAGCCCGGAGAAGCCACAAAATAATCTCATCCCCTAGTACATCGCTGCCATAATGGACAGGAAACCACGGTACACTGTCATACATATCAGATAGGGCAGCACAGTATAGTATAATACAGAGTGGTTAGGGTCGCATAGTACAGTATAGTACAGACTGGTTAGGGTGGCATAGTACAGTATAATACAGAATGGTTACGGTGGCATAGTACAGTATAATACTTAGTGGCTAGGGTGGCATAGTACAGTATAACACAGAGTGGTTAGGGTGGCATAGTACAGTATAATACAGAGGGATTAGGGTGGCACAGGTCATTATAACAAAGAGGGATTAGGGCAGCATAGTACATTATAATACAGAGCGGTTAGGGCGGCATAGGTCAGTATAACACAGAATGGTTAGGGCAGCACAGTACAGTATAATACAGAGGGGTTAGGGCAGCATAGGTCAGTATAACACAGAGGGATTAGGGCAGCACAGTACAGTATAATACAGAGCGGTTAGGGCGACATAGGTCAGTATAACACAGAGGGATTAGGGCAGCACAGCACAGTATAATACAGAGCAGTTAGGGCAGCATAGGTCAGTATAACACAGAGGAATTAGGGCAGCACAGTACAGTATAATATAATACAGAGGGGCTAGGGCAGAATAGTACAGTATAATACAGAGCAGTTAGGGCAGCATTGTACAGTATAATACAGAGGGGTTAGGGTGGCATAGGTCAGTATAATACAGAGGGATTAGGGCAGCACAGTACAGTATAATACAGAGGGGTTAAGATGGCATTGTACAGTATAATACTTGGTGGTTAGGGCAGCACAGTACAGTATTCTCTGTATTAGAGCGGTTAGGGTAGCATAGGTCAGTATAACACAGAGGGGTTAGGGCAGCACAGTACAGTATAATACAGAGGGGTTAGGGTGGCATAGGTCAGTATAACACAGAGGGATTAGGGCAGCACAGTACAGTACAGTTTAATACAGAGCGATTAGGGCAGCATAGGTCAGTATAACACAGAGGGATTAGGGCAGCACAGTACAGTACAGTATACAGAGCGGTTAGGGTGGCATTGGTCAGTATAACACAGAGGGATTAGGGCAGCACAGTACAGTATAATACAGTGCGGTTAGAGCAGCATAGGTCAGTATAACACAGAGGGATTAGGGCGGCATTGTACAGTATACAGAGCGGTTAGGGCGGCATAGGTCAGTATAACACAGAGGGATTAGGGCAGCACAGTACAGTATAATACAGAGGGGTTAGGGCGGCATAGGTCAGTATAACACAGAGGGATTAGGGCGGCATTGTACAGTATACAGAGCGGTTAGGGCGGCATATGTCAGTATAACACAGAGGGATTAGGTCAGCACAGTACAGTATAATACAGAGCGGTTAGGGCGGCATAGGTCAGTATAACACAGAGGAATTAGGGCAGCACAGTACAGTATAATATAATACAGAGGGGCTAGGGCAGAATAGTACAGTATAATACAGAGGGGTTAGGGCAGCATAGTACAGTATAATACAGAGGGATTAGGGTGGCACAGGTCATTATAACAAAGAGGGATTAGGGCAGCATAGTACATTATAATACAGAGCGGTTAGGGCGGCATAGGTCAGTATAACACAGAATGGTTAGGGCAGCACAGTACAGTATAATACAGAGGGGTTAGGGCAGCATAGGTCAGTATAACACAGAGGGATTAGGGCAGCACAGTACAGTATAATACAGAGCGGTTAGGGCGACATAGGTCAGTATAACACAGAGGGATTAGGGCAGCACAGTATAATACAGAGCAGTTAGGGCAGCATAGGTCAGTATAACACAGAGGAATTAGGGCAGCACAGTACAGTATAATATAATACAGAGGGGCTAGGGCAGAATAGTACAGTATAATACAGAGCAGTTAGGGCAGCATTGTACAGTATAATACAGAGGGGTTAGGGTGGCATAGGTCAGTATAATACAGAGGGATTAGGGCAGCACAGTACAGTATAATACAGAGGGGTTAAGATGGCATTGTACAGTATAATACTTGGTGGTTAGGGCAGCACAGTACAGTATTCTCTGTATTAGAGCGGTTAGGGTAGCATAGGTCAGTATAACACAGAGGAGTTAGGGCAGCACAGTACAGTATAATACAGAGGGGTTAGGGTGGCATAGGTCAGTATAACACATAGGGATTAGGGCAGCACAGTACAGTACAGTTTAATACAGAGCGATTAGGGCAGCATAGGTCAGTATAACACAGAGGGATTAGGGCAGCACAGTACAATATAATATACAGAGCGGTTAGGGTGGCATTGATCAGTATAACACAGAGGGATTAGGGCAGCACAGTACAGTATAATACAGAGCGGTTAGGGCGGCATAGGTCAGTATAACACAGAGGGATTAGGGCAGCACAGTACAGTATAATACAGAGGGGTTAGGGCGGCATAGGTCAGTATAACACAGAGGGATTAGGGCGGCATTGTACAGTATACAGAGCGGTTAGGGTGGCATATGTCAGTATAACACAGAGGGATTAGGTCAGCACAGTACAGTATAATACAGAGCGGTTAGGGCGGCATAGGTCAGTATAACACAGAGGGATTAGGGCAACACAGCACAGTATACAGAGCGGTTAGGGCGGAATAGGTCAGTATAACACAGAGGGATTAGGGCAGCACAGTACAGTATAATACAGAGCGGTTAGGGCAGCATAGGTCAGTATAACACAGAGGGATTAGGGCAGCACAGTACAGTATAATACATAGCGGTTAGGGCAGCATAGGTCAGTATAACACAGAGGTATTAGGGCAGCACAGTACAGTATAATACAGAGCGGTTAGGGCGGCATAGGTCAGTATAACACAGAGGGGTTAGGGCAGCACAGTACAGTATACAGAGCGGTTAGGGAGGCATAGGTCAGTATAACACAGAGGGATTAGGGCAGCACAGTACAATATAATACAGAGCGGTTAGAGCAGCATAGGTCAGTATAACACAGAGGGATTAGGGCAGCACAGTATAATACAGAGCGGTTAGGGCAGCATAGGACATAGGTCAGTATAACACAGAGGGGTTAGGGCAGCACAGTACAGTATACAGAGCGGTTAGGGAGGCATAGGTCAGTATAACACAGAGGGATTAGGGCAGCACAGTACAGTATAATACAGAGCGGTTAGGGCGGCATAGGTCAGTATTACACAGAGGGATTAGGGCAGCATAGTACAGTATAATATAGAGCGGTTAGGGCAGCATAGGTCAGTATAACACAGAGGGATTAGGGCAGCATAGTACAGTATAATACAGAGTGGTTAGGGCAGCATAGGCCAGTATAACACAGAGGGGTTAGGGCAGCACAGTACAGTATAATACAGAGCGGTTAGGGCGGCATAGGTCAGTATAACACAGAGGGATTAGGGCAGCACAGTATAATACAGAGCGGTTAGGGCGGCATAGGTCAGTATTACACAGAGGGATTAGGGCAGCATAGTACAGTATAATACAGAGTGGTTAGGGCAGCATAGGTCAGTATAACACAGAGGGATTAGGGCAGCACAGTATACCGTAATACAGAGCGGTTAGGGCGGCATAGGTCAGTATTACACAGAGGGATTAGGGCAGCATAGTACAGTATAATACAGAGTGGTTAGGGCAGCATAGGTCAGTATAACACAGAGGGATTAGGGCAGCACAGTACAGTATAATATAGAGCGGTTAGGGCAGCATAGGTCAGTATAACACAGAGGGATTAGGGCAGCACCGTACAGTATAATACAGAGCGGTTAGGGCGGCATAGGACAGTAGTACAGGCAGGCGCTGTGAGACTGCATGTGCATGACGCAATAACCACGCCCATCTGACTGACGTAATCCGGTAAAACCCCCTAGCCACGCCTTCTGTTCGGATTGGCTACAGTTGACGTCATTCGGTCCTTCTTCCCGGTGACCTCATCGCTGCAGCTCTCACCCGCTCCGCCCGGAGCCCGGACACTGACCCGACAGCGAGGCCCGGACATCAGGCCCAGAGCTCGTGTGAGTATGACCGGGGCCCCCGGGGCCACATGACGTCACTGACACCTGTGAAATCTGCCCCTCCCCCTCATCTGTCAGATACCCCCTATGGGGGCAATACAGCCCCTAGGTGGCAGCTGTCACCAGCATCCCTCTACTCTGTACTTGGCCTGATAGTAGCCCCCCTGGGGTGTCTACTGCCCCCTGAATGTGGGGTCCCAGCATATTGGGCAGTATGCCCACCTGACAGAACCAGTGCCCCCTGGTGTGATCCCTGGTAGTGTAGCTGGTGTGTGGTGTTGTGCCCCCTGGTAGTGTAGCTGGGGAGGGTGTGTGGCGCTTTGCCCCCTGGTAGTGTAGCTGGGGAGGTTGTGTGGTGCTGTGCCCCCTGGTAGTGTAGCTGGGGAGGGTGTGTAGTGATGTGCCCCCTGGTAGTGTAGCTGGTGTGTGGTGTTGTGCCCCCTGGTAGTGTAGCTGGGGAGGGTGTGTGGCGCTGTGCCCCCTGGTAGTGTAGCTGGGGAGGGTGTGTGGTGCTGTGCCCCCTGGTAGTGTAGCTGGGGATGGTGTGTGGTGCTGTGCCCCCTGGTAGTGTAGCTGGTGTGTGGTGATGTGCCCCCTGGTAGTGTATCTGGGGAGGGTGTGTGTGGCGCTGTGTAGCTGGGGAGGGTGTGTGGTGCTGTGCCCCCTGGTAGTGTAGCTGATGTGTGGTGTTGTGCCCCCATGTAGTGTAGCTGGGAGGGGGTGTGGTGTTGTGCCCCCATGTAGTGTAGCTGGGAGGGGGTGTGGTACTGTACCCCCTGGTAGTGTAGCTGGTGTTTGGTGCTGTGCCCCCTGGTAGTGTAGCTGGGGAGGGTGTGTGGCGCTGTACCCCCTGGTAGTGTAGCTGGGGAGGGGGTGTAGTACTGTGACCCCTGGTAGTGTAGCTGGGGAGGCTGTGTGTGGCGCTGTGCCCCCTGGTAGTGTAGCTAGGAAGGGGGTGTAGTACTGTGCCCCCTGTTAGTTTAGCTGGGGAGGCTGTGTGTGGCGCTGTGCCCCCTGGTAGTGTAGCTGGGGAGGGGGGGGGGGTGTGCTGTGCCCCCTGGTAGTGTAGCTGGTGCGTGGTGATGTGCCCCCTGGTAGTGTATCTGGGGAGGGTGTGTGTGGCGCTGTGTAGCTGGGGAGGGTGTGTGGTGCTGTGCCCGCTGGTAGTGTAGCTGGTGTGTGGTGTTGTGCCCCCATGTAGTGTAGCTGGGAGGGGGTGTGGTACTGTACCCCCTGGTAGTGTAGCTGGTGTTTGGTGCTGTGCCCCCTGGTAGTGTAGCTGGGGAGGGTGTGTGGCGCTGTACCCCCTGGTAGTGTAGCTGGGGAGGGGGTGTAGTACTGTGCCCCCTGGTAGTGTAGCTGGGGAGGCTGTGTGTGGCGCTGTGCCCCCTGGTAGTGTAGCAGGGGAGGGTGTGTGTGGCGCTGTGCCCCCTGGTAGTGTAGCTGGGGAAGGGGGGTGACGCTGTGCCCCCTGGTAGTGTAGCTGGGGAGGGGGGGTGGTGCTGTGCCCCCTGGTAGTGTAGCTGGGGAGGGTGTGTGGTGCTGTGCCCCCTGGTAGTGTGGCACTGTGCCCCCTGGTAGTGTAGCTGATGTGTGGTGTTGTGCCCCCATGTAGTGTAGCTGGGAGGGGGTGTGGTACTGTGCCCCCTGGTAGTGTGGCGCTGTGCCCCCTGGTAGTGTAGCTGGGGAGGGTGTTTGGTGCTGTGCCCCCTGGTAGTGTAGCTGGGGAGGGTGTGTGGCGCTGTGCCCCCTGGTAGTGTAGCTGGGGAGGGTGTGTGTGTTGCTGTGCTCCCTGGTAGTGTAGCTGGGGAGGGTGTGTGGTGCTGTGCCCCCTGGTAGTGTGGCACTGTGCCCCCTGGTAGTGTAGCTGATGTGTGGTGTTGTGCCCCCATGTAGTGTAGCTGGGAGGGGGTGTGGTACTGTGCCCCCTGGTAGTGTGGTGCTGTGCCACCTGGTAGTGTAGCTGGGGAGGGTGTTTGGCGCTGTGCCCCCTGGTAGTGTAGCTGTTGTTTGGCGCTGTGCCCCCTGGTAGTGTAGCTGGTGTTTGGCACTGTGCCCCCTGGTAGTGTAGCTGGTGTTTGGCGCTGTGCCCCCTGGTAGTGTAGCTGTTGGCCCAGTAATGGTACATAGTGAGAATACTGCCAGTCTCCAATTCCTCTAATGGTAAATAACCCTCAGCGGTGACAGTCACTGATCTATATGGCTGAGCTCTCCTGAGAGTAGTTGTTGATATTTTTATAGATAATTGACACTGTGGCGCAGATTATCCGATTGAAGGACTCTTCCCAGCCTGAAATGTCTGATAACAGAGAACAGCAGCTTGAACTGAAATGTAAAGGCAATGTGATGTATCCCAGTCTGTTCCCTGTATGTGGGGTGTATTCCCTGGAGGAGTCTGTGTAGTGTTCCCTGCGCTCGGACCACTTGGTGATGGCGCAGGTCCGGTGTGTAACCGTTATCTCTTCTACATGCGGGACGTAGGTTTCCCCAGGTCTGGGCTCATTGCTGGATGACCAATCGCATGGATGTGTTCATGGGCCACAAATCCACCATATTGTTCATTCTAGCACCCACCATCTTTGAAAACCCATGCAGTTCCTGTTCCCGGCCTGGGGTGTTGCTGTCTGCTGTGGTGTTTTTAGCACAGGTCTGGATTGCATATCAGTGCTGATATACAGACCACACTGTGCTAGAAGCACTACAGCAGACAGCTACCCCCAGGCAGGGAACAGGAACTGCATGGGTTTTCAAAGATGGCGGGTGCTAGAATGAACACTACACCACACAGCCGTATTTCAGCTGATCTTTCCCCCGGATCCACTGTGAATGTGGCAGTTTGGGTGTAGTGAGCCCATATTTCAGTGGCACCAAACGCCCATGTTACAGATAGGCCAGGTATGTTCCACCCGGATATAATTGCGCTCCCTGCCCCAACGTAAAGGTTTACGTAATGAGCGGAGGAACTTCCCTTCCCAAAAACCCCAGACCCTTCCCATTGTGTCTCTGAATGACCTCACAACGGGTGATGTCACCACAGTGTTATTATACGTGATCTGCAGCTGTTGTGGCTGCTGCGGTGCATGCTGGAACCTGTAGTTCCACATGAGCAGCAGAATTTACAAAGTCCTCTACGGATCTAAAAAAATGGACGGTGCGAAGGAAAATTGTTTCCCCTGTGCAGCTGCCGGATGAGTAACTTAATTTGTTAATACTTCACGGCTGCCGGCTATGCTACGCTGTCAGCGAAGCCCAACGGCAGCCCTGCGTAGTGTCCCCGCGGCAACCCTGCGTAGTGTCCCCGCGGCAGCCCTGCGTAGTGTCCCCGCGGCAGCCCTGCGTAGTCAGCGTAGTGTCCCCGTCAGGCAGCGTAGTCACATACTGTCCCCGCGGCAGCCCTGCGTAGTCAGCGTAGTGTCCCCGTCAGGCAGCGTAGTCACGTAGTGTCCCCGCGGCAGCCCTGCGTAGTCAGCGTAGTGTCCCCGTCAGGCAGCGTAGTCACATACTGTCCCCGCGGCAGCCCTGCGTAGTCAGCGTAGTGTCCCCGTCAGGCAGCGTAGTCACGTAGTGTCCCCGCGGCAGCCCTGCGTAGTCAGCGTAGTGTCCCCGTCAGGCAGCGTAGTCACATACTGTCCCCGCGGCAGCCCTGCGTAGTCAGCGTAGTGTCCCCGTCAGGCAGCGTAGTCACATACTGTCCCCGCGGCAGCCCTGCGTAGTCAGCGTAGTGTCCCCGTCAGGCAGCGTAGTCACGTAGTGTCCCCGCGGCAGCCCTGCGTAGTCAGCGTAGTGTCCCCGTCAGGCAGCGTAGTCACGTAGTGTCCCCGCGGCAGCCCTGCGTAGTCAGCGTAGTGTCCCCGTCAGGCAGCGTAGTCACGTAGTGTCCCCGCGGCAGCCCTGCGTAGTCAGCGTAGTGTCCCCGTCAGGCAGCGTAGTCACGTAGTGTCCCCGCGGCAGCCCTGCGTAGTCAGCGTAGTGTCCCCGTCAGGCAGCGTAGTCACGTACTGTCCCCGCGTGCTGCAGCTCTGTCCCCGGCAAGCCTAGTGATTGCCTCTCACACAGCGCCGGTAACCACCAGATCCCCTGCGCTGGCGGATTCCGGCGGGGAAGTATTCATGCGAGAGAGAGGCGCTCCATCTGCCCGAAATCAGTAATGTGTGGCAGGGTACGCTTCAGGGAGATGGTCAGGGTTAGGGGTTCGGTAGCGCGTGCGTCTCGTGCACAAAGTGGGGGTGCGGGCGCAAGTGCGTCTCATGCACAATAAAGGACACATTAGCCAGTGCTCCATGTTACATACTGGCAAATGCCTCCATTTCAAACCCCCACTGTCCACGCCAGTCCGAAGCGTAGCGAGCGGACGCACTACGCATCCTCCCAACCTGTTCATACCCCCACTATCCACGTTAGGGGGGAGTTGATTTTATAAAGTGTGGCGAGTTGACGCAGAATACACGTCACTATGTCTAGTAATCCGCATCCCCTCGCCACGATTCGGGCTCGCCGACGTGGATAGTGGGGGTATGAACAGGTCGGGAGGAGGGCGTACCGCGTCCCCTCACGGGGATCGCCACACTTCGGGCTGACGTGGATAGTAGGGGTGTTTCAGGAACACATTCCCACCTGTCATGTCAGGCAGGTGAAAAATGGTCAATGGTTCCCACACAATGTAATAAGCGGTGACACAACGCTGACTGACTGCGCTAACTGCGTAAGCTCTGGTTAGGCGCGAACGTACACACAGTTGCAGACACTACGCTCACTACACTGGCCGCGGGAACACTACGCTGATTCTGACTACACTGGCCGCGGGAACACTGCGCTGATTCTGACAGGGACACTACACTGACTACGCTGGCCGCGGGAACACTACGCTGATGCTGACAGAGACACTACGCTGACTAAGCTGGCTGCGGGAACACTACGCTTATGCTGACAGGGACACTACACTGACTACACTGGCCGCGGGAACACTACGCTGATTCTGACAGGGACACTACGCTGACTACGCTGGCCACAGGAACACTACGCTGATTCTGACAGGGACACTACGCTGACCGCGGGAACACTACGCTGATGCTGACAGAGACACTATGCTGACTACGCTGGCAGCAGGAACACTACGCTGATTCTGACAGGGACACTACGCTGACTACACTGGCTGCGGGAACACTACGCTGATTCTGACAGGGACACTGCGCTGACTACGTTGGCCGCGGGAACACTACGCTGATTCTGACAGGTAGGGAAGCCAATCCCGGGGCATTTTTTCAATCCTGGGATTCTCGGGATCCCGGGATTGGCATCCTTAATACAGTTCTGCTCCACACATACCCACCCCCACACCGGCCGACCCGCACATTTACTTACATTAGCGGGCGTCTAATCCCGAAAATCCCGGGATTGGATAAACCAATCCCGGGATTGAAATCCCGGACTTTTTTAGGCCAAATCCCGGGATCCCACCGATCCCGATCCCGGGATTGGCCACCCTACTGACAGGGTCACTGCGCTGACTACGCTGGCCGCGGGAACACTACGCTGATGCTGACAGGGACACTACCCTGACTACGCTGGCCGCGGGAACACTACGCTGATACTGTCAGGGACACTACGCTGGCCGCGGGAACACTACGCTGATACTGACAGGGACACTACGCTGGCCGCGGGAACACTACGCTGATGCTGACAGGGACACTACACTGACTACGCTGGCCGCGGGAACACTACGCTGATGCTGACAGGGACACTACGCTGACTACGCTGGCCGCGGGAACACTACGCTGATGCTGACAGGGACACTACGCTGGCTGCAGGAACACTGCGCTGATGCTGACAGGGACACTACACTGACTACACTGGCCGCAGGAACACTGCGCTGATGCTGACAGGGACACTACGCTGACTACGCTGGCCGCGGGAACACTGCGCTGATGCTGACAGGGACACTACGCTGGCCACGGGAACACTGCGCTGATGCTGACAGGGACACTACGCTGGCCGCAGGAACACTGCGCTGATGCTGACAGGGACACTACGCTGACTACGCTGGCCGCGGGAACACTACGCTGATGCTGACAGGGACACTACGCTGGCCGCGGGAACACTACGCTGATGCTGACAGGGACACTACACTGACTACGCTGGCCGCGGGAACACTACGCTGATGCTGACAGGGACACTATGCTGACTACGCTGGCCGCGGGAACACTACGCTGATGCTGACAGGGACACTACGCTGGCCGCAGGAACACTGCGCTGATGCTGACAGGGACACTACGCTGGCCGCAGGAACACTGCGCTGATGCTGACAGGGACACTACGCTGACTGCGTATCTGCCCCCGTGGAACTACACAAGTACCCTTCATTTTCTATCTGTAACGGTGTGTCGACATTAGGAATGTTAGTATTGTCATTGTCGGCATCTTGTTACTGTACGATCACGAGACCTCTGCGTTGCCTTCGCTCTGTAACCCGTGCCGCTGGGATGCTGTCATTATAAGCACGGGCCAGTCGCTGCTGCGCTCTCCGTCTTCCTTCGTGACAGTTTGTTTAATCGCCTGAACCTGTCCCCCCCCTATTACCTATATTATAATGGCCAAATACTTCACATTCCTGCAGTGATCCAATACTTGTTCCCATCAGCTGGGCGCTCCAGGCCTGTCTCGGATGAGGATTTCTCACCCTGTTTTAGCCCCTTTGCAAAACAACGCTGTTCCCGGCAGTGAAGGGGTTAAAGCCCCAGGCCGGGGTGACATCATGCTTTAGTGTGATCACAGCTGCAGTTATGGGGGGGGGGTTGTATCTGACTGTGGTGGGCTGCACAGCGGATGATGTCATTGTATAGCTATGTTACATGAAATGGGGGGAAATCTCCTGTTCCCTGGCGGGATAATAAATAATTGTTATTGTGCGGACACAAAAACCTCCACCCACACTGGGGGGAGAACAAGCACCCCCCCCCCCTCCCCCCCACAACCCTTCACCACCATCACCCTCTCTTCAGTGGGCAGTCGGGGGTTAAGCCAACTTTCGGATGCCTGATATGTACACCACCATTTCTTTGTTCCCCCCACAACAATAACGGCAGTGTGCGAGGGGGGGGGAGACACCTACACAATGGGACTATAACAAGTTACCTATTATCGCTCATACTCGCCGCCATTGGAATGTAGGCAGACTTATTTACTGAGAGGACAGCTAGGGGTTTACTGACTGCTGGCATTTTGTTACTGACACATCTAAGTGACCGTAGCGTGAGGGGGGCCTCATGGATTGTGAGGCGCTTACACCCCCACCTTGGTGCGATGCCTTAGTATTGGGTCATTCCGGCTGCTAGCCCCCACCGTATTATTTCTTACTAACATGTGAAACGGTTATCGCTGGCAGTCAGTAAATGGAACGGCGTTGGTTCACAGTTACAGTTTTTAAAAGGCCAGCGAACATGAAATGCAGCTTTTTTGTACTTTGTGTATTCTGGTTGCATGGCTCTGCTGCAGACTATTGCTCTCTGTGATCAGTGTTTTGTGAGCGCCAGGCAGTCTCATGCTGCGCTGCAGGTGGGGCAGATGTAACGTGTACAGAGAGTTAGTTTTGAGTGGGGTATATTGTTTCTGTGCAGGGTAAATACTGGCTGCTTTATTCTTACAATGCAATTTAGAATTCAGTTTGAACGCACCCCACCCAAACCTAAAGGCCGCCATACACTTGTCCTAAGGGACCCAATTTCCCCTGAGCTCCCCGAGGCGGCTCACACACGATCTGGCACCTGATGTGCCATGTTTGCCTGCCATTTATCGGCCGGGGAACTGAAGGCGGGAGGCAGGAGAATAATAAAAAAAAAAAAACACATTTAAAATAATGGGGGCCGCTAATAATTTTGAATGTTTTTTTTTTTTATCCTACTACCGCCTGCGCCCGCCGGGGATGTAGAGCGGGGAAAGCGCCTCTTCTGCGCAACGTTTCCCCGCTCGGACGCGATACATCGCGGGTGCTTCTTATTTATCTTATATGAGACCTGTAAAGATGGTGCCATAATAATAATTCTTAGTCACGGCCTTATCCCCAAATACCCATCGTCTCTGAGCGTCGCCCCTCAGGGGCGTGCCGGATCGCAGTCACCTAATGGTGGCAGTGATGAGCCTCATGTTTTGGGAATTGTTTGATACTGGACATAAAATACATTATTAATGGATAATTAAAACCACGTTAACTATGACTTGCGCACAGTCCCCAACCTTCTAGGAGTTCGGCCCGTTGCACGTTTTCCATGTTGACATTATCCTGATTAGGACACTTGTTGCGAGGCCTCGTTCCACCTTACGGCGTCCTCCCGGGGAGGTGACTGGCTGCGCACATTGCACAATGTCGGACGTTTATTGTGATTGTGAAAAGCAGGAGAGTGTCGTCCCTGTGTGAGTCAGAGGAAGCTGCGTTTCGTCATTTCACCATCTCCTGTCCTCAGGGCAGGATGCCACTGCGGAATGTCCAATATTACTATTCCTGTCAGCATCCTTGTCTCGCCTTCCTGTCGTTCCCCTGTGTATGGTGTGTGGGTTTCAACTCTTAAAGGAACCCCCCCAAAATAGCCAAATGGAAATGTTCAGACGCAAACCAGGGAGGTGAATTACACTAATTGTGTGTTACCGTTGTGCTAACACTTATTAACACTAATCATAGTCGCTCATTCAGGGTCGCGAACTCACCCGTATGTTCGCACGGGGGGTTCGGTGGTGACACTCTGCTCTGCATGTGAACACCCCACGTTTCCTGGACAGAACCACAAAAACGTTGGGCGTCTCCATATGAACACGGGCGGGTACCTGGCTTCTGGGGGCAGAACGTCCGCCGCCCACTCAGTTCTGAGCTGGAAGCTGCACATACTGACCTGCGAGCACTAGAAAAATGATTTGATGGTCGGCTACCATCGAATCATTTAGCGCTGTGTAATCGGTAGGTGCTGTGTATGTAGATGTCGGGACTGGTGGTCTCCTTATAGCACTGTGTGATAGGTAGGTGCTGTGTATGTAGATGTCAGGACTGGTGCTCTCCTTATAGCGCTGTGTGATAGGTAGGTGCTGTGTATGTAGATGTCGGGACTGGTGGTCTCCTTATAGCACTGTGTGATAGGTAGGTGCTGTGTATGTAGATGTCAGGACTGGTGCTCTCCTTATAGCGCTGTGTGATAGGTAGGTGCTGTGTATGTAGATGTCGGGACTGGTGCTCTCCTTTATAGCACTGTGTGATAGGTAGGTGCTGTGTATGTAGATGTCGGGACTGGTGGTCTCCTTATAGCACTGTGTGATGGGTAGGTGCTGTGTATGTAGATGTCGGGACTGGTGCTCTCCTTATAGCGCTGTGTGATAGGTAGGTGCTGTGTATGTAGATGTCGGGACTGGTGCTCTCCTTTATAGCACTGTGTGATAGGTAGGTGCTGTGTATGTAGATGTAGGGACTGGTGGTCTCCTTATAGCGCTGTGTGATAGGTAGGTGCTGTGTATGTAGATGTCGGGACTGGTGCTCTCCTTATAGCGCTGTGTGATAGGTAGGTGCTGTGTATGTAGATGTCGGGACTGGTGCTCTCCTTTATAGCGCTGTGTGATAGGTAGGTGCTGTGTATGTAGATGTAGGGACTGGCGGTCTCCTTATAGCGCTGTGTGATAGGTAGGTGCTGTGTATGTAGATGTAGGGGACTGGCGGTCTCCTTATAGCTCTGTGTGATAGGTAGGTGCTGTGTACGTAGATGTAGGGACTGGCGGTCTCCTTATAGCACTGTGTGATAGGTAGTTGCTGTGTATGTAGATGTAGGGGACTGGCGGTCTCCTTATAGCTCTGTGTGATAGGTAGGTGCTGTGTACGTAGATGTAGGGACTGGCGGTCTCCTTATAGCACTGTGTGATAGGTAGGTGCCGTGTATGTAGATGTAGGGGACTGGCGGTCTCCTTATAGCGCTGTGTGATAGGTAGGTGCTGTGTATGTAGATGTAGGGACTGGTGGTCTGTATATAGCGCTGTGTGATGGGTAGGTGCTGTGTACGTAGATGTAGGGGACTGGCGGTCTCCTTATAGCGCTGTGTGATGGGTAGGTGCTGTGTATGTAGATGTCGGGACTGGTGCTCTCCTTATAGCGCTGTGTGATAGGTAGGTGCTGTGTACGTAGATGTAGGGGACCGGCGGTCTCCTTATAGCGCTGTGTGATAGGTAGGTGCTGTGTATGTAGATGTAGGGGACCGGCGGTCTCCTTATAGCGCTGTGTGATAGGTAGGTGCTGTGTACGTAGATGTAGGGGACCGGCGGTCTCCTTATAGCGCTGTGTGATAGGTAGGTGCTGTGTATGTAGATGTAGGGGACCGGCGGTCTCCTTATAGCGCTGTGTGATAGGTAGGTGCTGTGTATGTAGATGTAGGGGACTGGCGGTCTCCTTATAGCGCTGTTTGATGGGTAGGTGCTGTGTACATAGATGTAGGGGACTGGCGGTCTCCTTATAGCGCTGTGTGATGGGTAGGTGCTGTGTATGTAGATGTAGGGGACTGGCGGTCTCCTTATAGCGCTGTGTGATAGGTAGGTGCTGTGTATGTAGATGTAGGGGACTGGCGTTCTCCTTATAGCGCTGTTTGATAGGTAGATGCTGTGTATGTAGATGTAGGGGACTGGCGGTCTCCTTATAGCGCTGTGTAATCGGTAGGTGCTGCAGTACTATTCGTCTCCCAGCATAAAGGGCCTGTGCTGGCTCGGAGCTGGGAAATGTTGGGGTAAGTAGCGGGTAAATGACACCCATACGGCTGGCACTGTGCCGCCGGTCAGGTCACTTTACCTGCACTCTGTATCAGTCCAGGAATGCTGCTATCTGATAGGGCAGCACCACCACACCCAGCGCTCCCTGTGAGCTCACCGCTCCCCTTATCTCTGGATGAGGACATTGTATTACAAGGCCAAAGATGCAATGACTTCATCTCAGCATGTGCAGAGCCTGGTGCTGCGGCCCAGCCTTCCCCCTGATGTACACACACACAGGTTACTAGAGGGCAAGCTCTCGCTGTGTACTCCTCTGGATGGGAGTGTTCCCTCATGTAATAACTGTACCTGCGGTCACATTGCAGGTGAGGCTCCGCTACTTCCCTTATAGATGTTTGCTGCATTTTCTGTACAACATTTAGCCACAATCCGTTTTACAGATTCATGCAGTATATGTCTTGTGTACTGACATGTACTATTATATTATACTGTGCTCTCAGTGATGTCACTAGCTTCTAGTGACCGGACAGGCCACGCTCTCAGTGATGTCACTGGCTCCTAGTGACTAGATAGGCTGAGCTCTCAGTGATGTTACTAGTGACTGGATAGGCCGCATTCTCAGTGATGTCACTGGTCACTAGTGACTGGATAGGCCGCATTCTCAGTGATGTTACTGGTTCCTAGTGATTGGATAGGATGCGCTCTCCGTGATGTCACTGGTTCCTAGTGATTGGATGGGCTGCGCTCTCAGTGATGTTACTAGTGACTGGATAAGCTGCGCAATTGTACACAGCAAACAGGACAAGCAAATATTACCTGATAGATTAGGATTAAGATAAAGAAAGTTGCTTTTCTGGGAACATTTATACAACTTTGGAACCTTTTGGATACATTGTTTCTGTACTTTGTTGTTCTCTGGTCGTAGCCTGGTGGGATACATTGTTGTTCTCTGGTCGTAGCCTTGTGGGATACATTGTTTTTATCTGGTCGTAGCCTGGTGGGATACATTGTTTCTGTACATTGTTGTTCTTTGGTTGTAGCCTGGTGGGATACATTGTTCTCTGTTTGTAGCCTGGTGGGATACATTGTTTCTGTACTTTGTTGTTCTCTGGTCGTAGCCTGGTGGGATACATTGTTTCTATACATTGTTGTTCTCTGTTCATAGCCTGGTGGGATACATTGTTTCTGTACATTGTTGTTCCCTGGTCGTAGCCTGGTGGGATACATTGTTTCTATACATTGTTGTTCTCTGGTCATAGCCTGGTGGGATACATTGTTTCTATACATTGTTGTTCTCTGGTCATAGCCTGGTGGGATACATTGTTGTTCTCTGGTCGTAGCCTGGTGGGATACATTGTTTCTGTACTTTGTTGTTCTCTGGTTATAGCCTGGTGGGATACATTGTTTCTGTACATTGTTGTTCTCTGGTCGTAGCCTGGTGGGATACATTGTTTCTGTACATTGTTGTCTGGTCGTAGCCTGGTGGGATACATTGTTTCTACACATTGTTGTTCCCTGGTCGTAGCCTGGTGGGATACATTGTTTCTGTACATTGTTGTTCCCTGGTCGTAGCCTGGTGGGATACATTGTTTGTGTACATTGTTCTCTGGTTGTAGCCTGGTGGGATACATTGTTTCTGTACTTTGTTGTTCTCTGGTCATAGCCTGGTGGGATACATTGTTTCTGTACATTGTTGTTCCCTGGTCGTAGCCTGGTGGGATACATTGTTTCTATACATTGTTGTTCTCTGGTTGTAGCCTGGTGGGATACATTGTTTCTGTACATTGTTGTTCCCTGGTCGTAGCCTGGTGGGATACATTGTTTCTGTACATTGTTGTTCTCTGGTCGTAGCCTGGTGGGATACATTGTTTCTGTACATTGTTGTTCCCTGGTCGTAGCCTGGTGGGATACATTGTTTCTGTACATTGTTGTCTGGTCGTAGCCTGGTGGGATACATTGTTTCTGTACATTGTTGTTCCCTGGTCGTAGCCTGGTGGGATACATTGTTTCTATACATTGTTGTTCTCTGGTCGTAGCCTGGTGGGATACATTGTTTCTGTACTTTGTTGTTCTCTGGTTATAGCCTGGTGGGATACATTGTTTCTGTACATTGTTGTTCTCTGGTCGTAGCCTGGTGGGATACATTGTTTCTGTACATTGTTGTCTGGTCGTAGCCTGGTGGGATACATTGTTTCTACACATTGTTGTTCCCTGGTCGTAGCCTGGTGGGATACATTGTTTCTGTACATTGTTGTTCCCTGGTCGTAGCCTGGTGGGATACATTGTTTGTGTACATTGTTCTCTGGTTGTAGCCTGGTGGGATACATTGTTTCTGTACTTTGTTGTTCTCTGGTCATAGCCTGGTGGGATACATTGTTTCTGTACATTGTTGTTCCCTGGTCGTAGCCTGGTGGGATACATTGTTTCTGTACATTGTTGTTCCCTGGTCGTAGCCTGGTGGGATACATTGTTTCTGTATATTGTTGTTCTCTGGTCGTAGCCTGGTGGGATACATTGTTTCTGTACATTGTTGTTCCCTGGTCGTAGCCTGGTGGGATACATTGTTTCTGTACATTGTTGTCTGGTCGTAGCCTGGTGGGATACATTGTTTCTGTACATTGTTGTTCTCTGGTCGTAGCCTGGTGGGATACATTGTTTCTGTACATTGTTGTTCCCTGGTCGTAGCCTGGTGGGATACATTGTTTCTGTACATTGTTGTTCTCTGGTCGTAGCCTGGTGGGATACATTGTTTCTGTACTTTGTTGTTCTCTGGTCATAGCCTGGTGGGATACATTGTTTCTGTACATTGTTGTTCTCTGGTCGTAGCCTGGTGGGATACATTGTTTCTGTACTTTGTTGTTCTCTGGTCATAGCCTGGTGGGATACATTGTTTCTATACATTGTTGTTCTCTGGTCATAGCCTGGTGGGATACATTGTTTCTGTACATTGTTGTTCTCTGGTCGTAGCCTGGTGGGATACATTGTTTCTTTACATTGTTGTTCTCTGGTCATAGCCTGGTGGGATACATTGTTTCTGTACATTGTTGTTCTCTGGTCGTAGCCTGGTGGTATACATTGTTTCTATACATTGTTCTCTGGTCATAGCCTGGTGGGATACATTGTTGTTCTCTGGTCGTAGCCTGGTGGGATACATTGTTTCTATACATTGTTCTCTGGTTGTAGCCTGGTGGCATTACTACATTCCTCTCCCTTGGAACATTACCAGGATTTGTATAACTTCAGTGTGTGATCCAGGGCTGGTTTTACCTGTAATCCCGGCATCTAGTCACCTGTCCAGCTGGCAGTATAGATGTATAAAACACATTACAGATACACAGTGCCACAGACTTCCAGTTCTACCAAATTTGGGAGGGGTGAGAGACTTGTGCCCATTCTAGGATACCCTGGTGTTCTGTCGCAACTCCAATCAGCCATGATGTCAGCCGCCGTCCCCTGGGAATGACGTCCGGTCTCTAGGGCAGGCATGTTCCTACTATCCAGCTATTGTGAAACCACAAGTCCTACTACAAAAGGTGGATAGTACTTTACTCTTTCCCGCCTAGCTAAACTACAAGTCCCAGCATACCTTGCCACTAGTTTTGCTATTAGGGAATGCTAAAACTATGGCAAGGCATGCTGGGATGTGTAGTCTCACAACAGCTGGAGGGCCACAGTTGGAATATTCCTGTGCTAGGGTGATTACGCCCTGTCATTACTGCTGTTACTGGTAACACTCCTTTCCTGACTTCTCCTGAGGGGAGATAATAGGAATCCCACCTGTAATCTGTATTACAGCATCGCTTAATCATCCAGAAACATCTCGCCCAGGGTTAGGGGGGTCCTGTACCCACAGAACTTCACTGCCCTGTTCCCCATAAACCTAGCAGGTGGCGGCTGTGGTTGCACCGGTGGTTACAGGCAGGCACTGTGGAATGATGGCAGTTGGCAGTGATGGGGGTGTGATGATGACTGCAGGCTGTAATATATTGTCCTTCGCAGCGACGTTCTGTATACAGCCGCCATGCTAATGCTGACATATATACTGAGACGCCCAGCGTGGCCTCACAGATAGAGATACGCAGCGGCAGGTCCATCAAAAACGACCGTCATTTACGCAGAACGGCCGCAGGAACTAAGAGGATGGAGCCATGTTGTCTGTGTGGGGTGTAGGCTCACCTGCAACTCGCCTTTACCTCCCCCAAATAATCCTAGCAGTGTGTGTGTGTGTGTGTGTGTGCAATGTGACCGCGCAGTCGGCCTGTAATCACGTCCCTGTGTACATACATACATACATACATACATACATACATACATACATACATACAGCTATGGATCAGGCCCTCTCCCTTATGCAGCAGGCAGTCCGGGATTAGGACCTGGTTAGGAAATATTTCGGATGTTGTCGGCTGTTTCTGGTTCAATCTTTCACCTAATTGCCGGAGCTCTGTCAGTGACCCCGGTGATCTCGGACAGTTAATATTAAATGGGATCTTTCATGCTGCCTGCAATCTGTACTCTAGTAGCACAGAGTCCACCGCCAAATTAATCCCCCCCCCCCTCATGCTGTGCCCCATATCTCAGCTCTGTAGCTGCCCACCCTGTGCCCCGTATCCCAGCTCTGTAACTGCCCCCCTGTGCCCCGTATCCCAGCTCTGTAACTGCCCCCCTGTGCCCCGTATCCCAGCTCTGTAACTACCCACCCTGTGCCCCGTATCCCAGCTCTGTACCTGCCCGCACTGTGCCCCGTATCCCAGCTCTGTACCTGCCCGCACTGTGCTCCGTATCCCAGCTCTGTAACTGCCCACCCTGTGCCCCGTATCCCAGCTCTGTAACTGCCCACCCTGTGCCCCGTGTCCCAGCTCTGTAACTGCCCACCCTGTGCCCCGTATCCCAGCTCTGTAACTGCCCACCCTGTGCCCCGTGTCCCAGCTCTGTAACTGCCCGCACTGTGCCCCGTGTCCCAGCTCTGTAACTGCCCGCACTGTGCACCGTGACTGCCCACCCTGTGGCCCGTATCCCAGCTCTGTAACTGCCCACCCTGTGCCCCGTGTCCCAGCTCTGTAACTGCCCGCACTGTGCCCAGTGACTGCCCACCCTGTGCCCCGTATCCCAGCTCTGTAACTGCCCGCACTGTGCTCCGTATCCCAGCTCTGTACCTGCCCGCACTGTGCCCCGTATCCCAGCTCTGTACCTGCCCGCACTGTGCCCCGTGACTGCCCACCCTGTGCCCCATGTCCCAGCTCTGTAACTGCCCGCACTGTTCCCCGTGACTGCCCACCCTGTGCTCCGTATCCCAGCTCTGTACCTGCCCGCACTGTGCCCCATATCCCAGCTCTGTACCTGCCCGCACTGTGCCCCGTATCCCAGCTCTGTACCTGCCCGCACTGTGCCCCGTATCCCAGCTCTGTACCTGCCCGCACTGTGCCCCGTAACTCAGCTCTGTAACTGCCCGCACTGTTCCCCGTGACTGCCCACCCTGTGCTCCGTATCCCAGCTCTGTACCTGCCCGCACTGTGCCTCATATCCCAGCTCTGTACCTGCCCGCACTGTGCCCCGTATCCCAGCTCTGTACCTGCCCGCACTGTGCCCCGTATCCCAGCTCTGTACCTGCCCGCACTGTGCCCCGTAACCCAGCTCTGTACCTGCCCGCACTGTGCCCCGTATCCCAGCTCTGTACCTGCCCGCACTGTGCCCCGTATCCCAGCTCTGTACCTGCCCGCACTGTGCCCCGTATCCCAGCCCTGTGACTGCCCGCCCTGTGCCCCGTATCCCAGCTCTGTACCTGCCCGCCCTGTGCCCCGTATCCCAGCTCTGTACCTGCCCGCACTGTGCCCCGTATCCCAGCTCTGTAGCTGCCTGCACTGTGCCCCGTGTCCCAGCTCTGTACCTGCCCGCACTGTGCCCCGTATCCCAGCTCTGTACCTGCCCGCACTGTGCCCCGTATCCCAGCTCTGTGACTGCTCTCACTGTGCCCCGTATCCCAGCTCTGTACCTGCCCACCCTGTGCCCCGTATCCCAGCTCTGTACCTGCCCACCCTGTGCCCCGTATCCCAGCTCTGTACCTGCCCGCACTGTGCCCCGTATCCCAGCTCTGTACCTGCCCACCCTGTGCCCCGTATCCCAGCTCTGTACCTGCCCGCCCTGTGCCCCGTATCCCAGCTCTGTACCTGCCCACCCTGTGCCCCGTATCCCAGCTCTGTACCTGCCCACCCTGTGCCCCGTATCCCAGCTCTGTAGCTGCCTGCACTGTGCCCCGTATCCCAGCTCTGTAGCTGCCTGCACTGTGCCCCGTGTCCCAGCTCTGTACCTGCCCGCCCTGTGCCCCATGTCCCAGCTCTGTAGCTGCCCGCACTGTGCCCCGCGTCCCAGCCCTGTGACTGCCCACCCTGTGCCCCGTATCCCAGCTCTGTAACTGCCCGCACTGTGCCCCGTGTCCCAGCTCTGTAACTGCCCGCCCTGTGCCCCGTATCCCAGCTCTGTACCTGCCCACCCTGTGCCCCGTGTCCCAGCTCTGTACCTGCCCACCCTGTGCCCCGTGTCCCAGCTCTGTACCTGCCCGCACTGTGCCCCGTATCCCAGCTCTGTACCTGCCCGCACTGCGTCCCATAACCCTCGGCCTCACCCCCCCCCCCCCCCCCGTACGCTCTGGGGATGTAATGCATTAGTCACTGTACAGATGTTCTCCATCCACCACATTACGCCTCTTGTACAACGTGTAACGTGGTCTCCTTACTGTCAATTAAGTAACATTTATTGGTTACGGAATATCTGCCGACCTTCCACACCAGTCATCCCTAAGCGTTCATCTACCGACAGCCGTCGACATCCCTGGAATTAGTTATTTTCTATTCTGACGCGACGCCGGTCTTATAATTTGCCATTACATAAAAATTGGACCCTGGAATGCGAATCCAGCTCCTGTGTTTCCCGCAATATATCCCAGTAGCCGTTCGCGGCCCTGTCCCGGCACAGCTGCCGTTCTGCACCTGTCCCACCTGATGCCTCCCTAGTATGTTTCAGAGTCTTGTACGTGTTGCTGTCCTGCAGGGTGACCTCATCTATTTGCACAAGAAACCGGTTTGCTGACAATCAGCTGAACAGGTTGCGGAGCGCTCTGCGGTCATTCCTGCCAGATAAGCGCCAATTAGCAGATTACAGCACTGGTCACCTGTGACCGCAGGGACCCCAGCGCACAGCCTGAGGTAACCGCTGGTAACTGTCAACTGGCAGCAGCTGGGGTATAATTAGTTGCACGGAACGTGCCGGGCAGTTTCCCCCGTTACGCTTCCTCCCACGACCGGCTCTGTACTTCATAACTGAGGTCGTGGGAGGACAAAATGGCCGCCTCCTAGCCTCAGAGTTCTGCTCTGTGAGAGGAATCTCGATGCTGTGTGGAGCAGATGGGGTTAAACAGCCGAGCTGGACTCGCAGTCATCTGTTGCTCTGGATTTCCTCCTTGTGACTGAGCATAGAACTGATGATCTCACTCTGTTCCTTTCTCTGTCCCTGAATGAATTTACTGCATGTTTTATTCACTCTTATTCCGTCTTTTCCGCAGACTCTCCCTCTTCTCCTGACGTCCCCCCCCCCCCCAAATAACGTCTGCCAGGGGCCGAGAGGGGGTGACGGAGTGATGTCACAATTACACATCGTACAAACATCTCTGCTTCAAAGTTATTAAACTTCCCCAGCCAGGAACAGAGATCGGAGCTTCCGGACACGAGAGGATCTGCCGGTCGCCTCTCTCTACACTACAGCGCAGGATGCCCTGACCAACTGCGCCGCGACATGCACCTGACACTTCCGTGACATCCGCTCCCGTCACACCCCCCCGCGTGACTCCAGGTGCTGTCATGGCTGCTGAGGGCCCCCGATGCCAGCTGCTGACTGTGGACAAGCTGGTGCTGTGGATGGAAGGGGGGACGGAGAAGGTGCTTCTGATAGACAGTCGCCCCTTTGTGGAGTATAACACGGCCCACATTGTGGACGCCATCAACATTAACTGCTCCAAACTGATGAAGAGGCGGTTGCAACAGGATAAGGTGCAGGTGGCAGAACTGATCCAGCACTCCGCCAAACAGAAGGTGAGCGGGGAAACCTGGGGGGAGGTATCAATGGTGCGGATAGAAAGGGCGCTGTATGTAGGCGTAGCTCTGCCCCATTATATACGTACAGAATAAGGGGCTATACTGACCTGTGCGCTGTATGTAGGCGTAGCTCGGCCCCGTTATATACGTACGGAATAACGGGCTTTACTGACCTGTGCGCTGTATGTAGGCGTAGCTCGGCCCCGTTATATACGTACAGAATAAGGGGCTATACTGACCTGTGCGCTGTATGTAGGCGTAGCTCGGCCCCGTTATATACGTACAGAATAAGGGGCTATACTGACCTGTGCGCTGTATGTAGGCGTAGCTCGGCCCCGTTATATACGTACAGAATAAGGGGCTATACTGACCTGTGCGCTGTATGTAGGCGTAGCTCGGCCCCGTTATATACGTACAGAATAAGGGGCTATACTGACCTGTGCGCTGTATGTAGGCGTAGCTCCGCCGCATTATATACGTACAGAATAAGGGGCTATACTGACCTGTGCGCTGTATGTAGGCGTAGCTCCGCCGCATTATATACGTACAGAATAAGGGGCTATACTGACCTGTGCGCTGTATGTAGGCGTAGCTCCGCCGCATTATATACGTACAGAATAAGGGGCTATACTGACCTGTGCGCTGTACATAGGCGTAGCTCCGCCCCATTATATACGTACAGAATAAGGGGCTATACTGACCTGTGCGCTGTACGTAGGCGTAGCTCGGCCCCATTATATACGTACAGAATAAGGGGTTATACTGTATTGTGCGCTGTATGTATGCGTAGCTCCGCCCCATTATATACGTACAGAATAAGGGGCTATACTGACCTGTGCGCTGTATGTATGCGTAGCTCGGCCCCATTATATACGTACAGAATAAGGGGCTATACTGACCTGTGCGCTGTATGTAGGCGTAGCTCGGCCCCGTTATATACGTACGGAATAACGGGCTTTACTGACCTGTGCGCTGTATGTAGGCGTAGCTCGGCCCCGTTATATACGTACAGAATAAGGGGCTATACTGACCTGTGCGCTGTATGTAGGCGTAGCTCGGCCCCGTTATATACGTACAGAATAAGGGGCTATACTGACCTGTGCGCTGTATGTAGGCGTAGCTCCGCCGCATTATATACGTACAGAATAAGGGGCTATACTGACCTGTGCGCTGTATGTAGGCGTAGCTCCGCCGCATTATATACGTACAGAATAAGGGGCTATACTGACCTGTGCGCTGTATGTAGGCGTAGCTCCGCCGCATTATATACGTACAGAATAAGGGGCTATACTGACCTGTGCGCTGTACATAGGCGTAGCTCCGCCCCATTATATACGTACAGAATAAGGGGCTATACTGACCTGTGCGCTGTACGTAGGCGTAGCTCGGCTCCGTTATATACGTACAGAATAAGGGGTTATACTGTATTGTGCGCTGTATGTATGCGTAGCTCCGCCCCATTATATACGTACAGAATAAGGGGCTATACTGACCTGTGCGCTGTATGTATGCGTAGCTCGGCCCCATTATATACGTACAGAATAAGGGGCTATACTGACCTGTGCGCTGTATGTATGCGTAGCTCGGCCCCATTATATACGTACAGAATAAGGGGCTATACTGACCTGTGCGCTGTACGTAGGCGTAGCTCCGCCCCATTATATACGTACAGAATAAGGGGCTATACTGACCTGTGCGCTGTATGTAGGCGTAGCTCGGCCCCGTTATATACGTACGGAATAACGGGCTTTACTGACCTGTGCGCTGTATGTAGGCGTAGCTCCGCCGCATTATATACGTACAGAATAAGGGGCTATACTGTATTGTGCGCTGTACGTAGGCGTAGCTCCGCCGCATTATATACGTACAGAATAAGGGGCTATACTGACCTGTGCGCTGTATGTATGCGTAGCTCGGCCCCATTATATACGTACAGAATAAGGGGCTATACTGACCTGTGCGCTGTACGTAGGCGTAGCTCGCCCCCGTTATATACGTACAGAATAAGGGGCTATACTGAATTGTGCGCTGTACGTAGGCGTAGCTCGGCCCCGTTATATACGTACGGAATAAGGGCTATACTGTATTGTGCGCTGTACGTATGCGTAGCTTTGTCCTGTTATATACGTACAGAATAAGGGGCTATACTGACCTGTGCGCTGTATGTAGGCGTAGCTCGGCCCCGTTATATACGTACGGAATAAGGGGCTATACTGTATTGTGCGCTGTACGTAGGCGTAGCTCGGCTCCGTTATATACGTACGGAATAAGGGGCTATACTGACCTGTGCGCTGTATGTAGGTGTAGCTCGACCCCGTTATATACGTACAGAATAAGGGGCTATACTGACCTGTGCGCTGTATGTATGCGTAGCTCGGCCCCGTTATATACGTACGGAATAAGGGGCTATACTGTATTGTGCGCTGTATGTAGGCGTAGCTCGGTCCCGTTATATACGTACAGAATAAGGGGCTATACTGTATTGTGCGCTGTACGTAGGCGTAGCTCCGCCCCATTATATACGTACGGAATAACGGGCTATACTGACCTGTGTGCTGTATGTAGGCGTAGCTCCGCCCCGTTATATACGTACGGAATAATGTGCTATACTGATTTGTGCGCTGTACGTAGGCGTAGCTCGGCCCCGTTATATACGTACGGAATAAGGGGCTATACTGTAGCGTAGCTCGGCCCCGTTATATACGTACGGAATAAGGGGTTATACTGTATTGTGCGCTGTATGTAGGCGTAGCTCGGCCCCGTTATATACGTACGGAATAAGGGGTTATACTGTATTGTGCGCTGTATGTAGGCGTAGCTCAGCCCCGTTATATACGTACGGAATAAGGGGCTATACTGTATTGTGCGCTGTACGTAGGCGTAGCTCGGCCCCGTTATATACGTACGGAATAAGGGGCTATACTGACCTGTGCCCTGTACGTAGGCGTAGCTCGCCCCCGTTATATACGTACGGCATAAGGGGCTATACTGAATTGTGCGCTGTACGTAGGCGTAGCTCCGCCCCGTTATATACGTACGGAATAAGGGGTTATACTGTATTGTGCGCTGTATGTAGGCGTAGCTCAGCCCCGTTATATACGTACGGCATAAGGGGCTATACTGAATTGTGCGCTGTACGTAGGCGTAGCTCCGCCCCGTTATATACGTACGGAATAAGGGGTTATACTGTATTGTGCGCTGTATGTAGGCGTAGCTCGGCCCCGTTATATACGTACGGAATAAGGGGTTATACTGTATTGTGCGCTGTATGTAGGCGTAGCTCAGCCCCGTTATATACGTACGGAATAAGGGGCTATACTGTATTGTGCGCTGTACGTAGGCGTAGCTCGGCTCCGTTATATACGTACGGAATAAGGGGCTATACTGTATTGTGCGCTGTACGTAGGTGTAGCTCGGCCCCGTTATATACATACGGAATAAGGGGCTATACTGTATTGTGCGCTGTACGTAGGCGTAGCTCGGCCCCGTTATATACGTACGGAATAAGGGGCTATACTGACCTGTGCCCTGTACGTAGGCGTAGCTCGCCCCCGTTATATACGTACGGCATAAGGGGCTATACTGAATTGTGCGCTGTACGTAGGCGTAGCCCGGCCCCGTTATATACGTACGGAATAAGGGGCTACACTGAATTGTGCGCTGTACGTAGGCGTAGCCCGGCCCCGTTATATACGTACGGAATAAGGGGCTATACTGACCTGTGCGCTGTATGTAGGTGTAGCTCGGCCCCATTATATACGTACAGAATGAATGGTTATACTGAATTGTGCGCTGTACGTAGGCGTAGCTCAGCCCCGTTATATACGTACGGAATAAGGGGCTATACTGTATTGTGCGCTGTACGTAGGCGTAGCTCAGCCCCGTTATATACGTACGGAATAAGGGGTTATACTGAATTGTGCGCGCTGTACGTAGGCGTAGCTCGGTCCCATTATATTATATAGGTACGGAATAAGAGGATATACTGGTAACGCATTCCGCCACCCCCTCCTCACGTGCCGCTGTGTTATTGCAGGTGGAGCTGGAGTTCCCGCTGCAGCAGGTGGTTGTGTATGACCAGACCACGGCGGAGCTGTCCTCCCTGCCCTCCGACTGTTTCCTGTCCGTGCTGCTCGGGAAGCTGGAGAAGCTGTTCAGCAACGTGCATCTGTTGTCAGGTAATATAGCGTGACATCATCCCCCCCCCCTCACTGGGGAGACTATCCCCCCCATACTGGGGGCTTACAGACTTGGAGGGAAGCTGCATTATCCTTAGAAATATTTCTGCTGGACGCACTGAGCCGCGTCACAGAATATTGTATCCCGTTCGCAGTAATTTTCTGCTGCGCTGATGTGCTCCAACAGAGGTGCTTAAATTGACCCCGTGACCTGTATTGTATAAAAGTGATGTACGGTGTTGGTGAGGTGGCAGAACACAACAGTGACACCATGTCCTAGAAAATGGCGGACAAGGAGCACATTTACATTACATTTCCATCCTTTTAATCCCCTAATATTCTCCGATCACCTCTGTTTCCCTGGGAGCGTACGTTCTGTTGACATTTCTGGGAATGAAATGCGATAATACGGGATGCAAATAGCATGGCTGGAATCCCGCCGCTCAGCACTGACGCAGAACCTGGCGCTGCCTACACTCTGTATCTTCTCACCCCCTGCGTACCCTGTATCTGCAGACAGCGCTGCCTTCTGCCAACCCAACACCTGTGTTCCCCATGTGCCTACTGAGCCCACCCATCAGTGCACCGCTGC
This sequence comes from Crinia signifera, assembly GCF_055691185.1. Classification (NCBI taxonomy): domain Eukaryota; kingdom Metazoa; phylum Chordata; class Amphibia; order Anura; family Myobatrachidae; genus Crinia; species Crinia signifera. Next base: position 7,397,437 of record NC_139220.1, read on the forward strand.
GGATACGACATGGCGAACGCTAACGCTGGCGAAGCTCCGCAGGCCGCGTATGTCCTGCAGGTATCATATTCCAGTCAGGCAACGCGTACCTACTGTAGTATATTGTAGCACTTAGTGGTTTGGCCTCTGTTCCCGGCCACCTGGCCGGATATTACCCAGCATGCCGTGCAGGTCTCTCCTGACCCCAAGACAATGTCAGGCCACCCAGTCCGGGTTATCTCAGATATTGATCTCCACACAGTAATCCCTGACTGCTGTACCTGCCACCATTATAACCACAGACGCGGACCGCCGCCATGGTCTCCTCACCCCCCTTCTCTCCATTTTACAGGTGGCTTCTTTGAGTTCTCTTCGTGCTTCCCGGGGCTGTGTGAGGGGAAAGCCTCCATGGTCCCTACCTGCATCTCCCAGCCGTGCCTACCCGTGTCCAGCGCGGGTCCTACCCGTATCCTGCCACATCTCTACCTGGGCTGCCAGCGAGACGTACTCAACAAGGTGAGGCCAGCTGAGAGAGGGGTCTGTGGGGGGTAGATTTGTGTCCCCCCTCCGATTCCCTGACATAGGATAGGGATCCATCCATATAATCACTGATAGAGTATAGATACACCTTCTCCTCTGTATGTGCAATCCTATTGCTTTGTGAAGCCATCGCAGTGTCAGGATTCTGCAGGCGTCTGTGTTGAATCCACCCCCCTGCGCTTCCGTCTTACGTGTGATTCTCTACTCAGGAGCTGATGCAGCAGAATGAGATTGGCTTTGTGCTGAACGCCAGCAACACCTGCCCCAAACCCGACTACATCGGCGACTCCCACTTCCTGCGGGTCCCGGTCAATGACAGCTTCTGTGAGAAGATCCTGCCGTGGTTGGACAAGTCGGTAGACTTTATAGGTGAGGAGCGGAGAGATGTTCCTTAGGTGCTCGCTCTCCTCCTCCTCTTCCGCACAGGTTACTAGACCAGGAGGGGGGGGGGGTCCTCAATACCGGAGCAGGCGCTGAGTGACTTACATGTTTGCAGAGAGGTGATTGGTGGGATGATACTCCGGTGTGTCACAGCAGCTAGACTGACTGCAACCTCAGCTGTGACCTGTAATGGGATCCCAGGAGGAGACTGTCCTATAGCAGCTGTTGTAACCAAGCGTGGGTGTAATACTTTAACAGAGGGTGAGGGTTACACTGAACAGTGTGCTTATTACTATAGATTAGGACTCGTCGAGCGGGTTACATTAATGCATACATAGTAAACAGGAGACTTAATGGGATTATTACAGTGGTTTCTGGCTTAGTATTGGGCCTGGAGCATTCCTGTCCCATTCTGACCAGTGTCTGCTTTTATCACCACACAGAAAAGGCCAAGGCCTCGAATGGGCGCGTCCTGGTCCACTGCCTGGCGGGCATCTCTCGCTCTGCCACCATCGCCATCGCCTATATCATGAAGAGGATGGATATGAACTTAGATGAAGCTTACAGGTAACTCCCCTTCAGCCAGTGACTGACTGCTATGACTATAACCTGGTCTATGATGGTGCCCCTGCAGGCTGTCAGCGGTACTGCAGCCGGATATGATGGCGCTGTATGGTAACTGGTAGAATCAAATGCCTTGTTCCCGATAGATCGGTGTTTGGTTGTGCACTCTGTAGAGGTTTTATGAGCACACAATGGCTGACGGAAATAGCTAAGATCATGTAGCGGATTCTGGTGCACTGGTGGCTGACGTTCTGATAATCCCTATTGTCAGTTATGCTGCCTTCCATCATGATGAATGCCAGTCCGCCATCTTGGCATTAGTGTTGGGAGGGACGAGGGAGGGTTGTAGGGTGATCGCACAAGATAAAGTTTAGAGAGGACCCCTATGTAACAATATAACATATGTGTCGACGGGGTGTGCTACCTAAGGACATAGTTAGTGGACATACAAAAGAAAAAGAGAAAAGAATGTCCTTTTTGTTAGGTGCACCTGAAAAGAGTAAGACTCTTAAAATATAACTTTTAATTGTTTATTCTATAAAAAGGCTGCGAATATTTTAAAACCATATAACAAAGACAGGGTGGGGATACACACATAAAATTGGGGGTGGCAGGCAGGTGTTTGCTGACAATCTTTATTAAGTCTGGTATTAATAGTGCAACAGGTAGATTTCCACCAGATTACTGTCGACGTTGACAATAAAGTGTGTTTATGCTGACACAATCCGGGTACGTACCCTGTACATGGATGACTCCCGCTACCTAATACTCAGCACGGTGTGCTAATTATTATATAGATGCTGTGTTTATTCTATTATATAGATGCCGTGTTTATTCTAATCACAGGCACTGCTGTAGCTGTAATAGCACTGACTTGAAAGAAGTGTATCTACTCCATACAAATTTTGGAGAGATCTCGACACCAAATAAGTCAGTGAAAGATCGGCTAATGATATCAAATAGAGATACCTCTGGGGTGATTTGATCGCCAAATAGCTATATATGCCACCAAGAGATTATCTCTATATCGAATGATAGAGACCCAGTAGGGGTGACTCTATAATTAGCACATCAGTGGGTAGAAGTCCTAAAAAGCGGTGCGCAGGCAGTTCTGATTTGCTGGTTTATTATTTTTCATATTGTGCATTTTGATGTATGTAATAGCAGTGTACGTAGACTCCATAGTCCTTTTTAGGACTTCTACCCACTGATGTGCTAATTATAGAGTCACCCCTACTGGGTCTCTATCATTCGATATAGAGATAATCTCTTGGTGGCATATATAGCTATTTGGCGATCAAATCACCCCAGAGGTATCTCTATTTGATATCATTAGCCGATCTTTCACTGACTTATTTGGTGTCGAGATCTCTCCAAAATTTGTATGGAGTAGATACACTTCTTTCAAGTCAGTGCTTTTACAGCTACAGCAGTGCCTGTGATTAGAATAAACACGGCATCTATATAATAGAATAAACACAGCATCTATATAATAATTAGCACACCGTGCTGAGTATTAGGTAGCGGGAGTCATCCATGTACAGGGTACGTACCCGGATTGTGTCAGCATAAACACACTTTATTGTCAACGTTGACAGTAATCTGGTGGAAATCTACCTGTTGCACTATTAATACCAGACTTAATAAAGATTGTCAGCAAACACCTGCCTGCCACCCCCAATTTTATGTGTGTATCCCCACCCTGTCTTTGTTATATGGTTTTAAAATATTCGCAGCCTTTTTATAGAATAAACAATTAAAAGTTATATTTTAAGAGTCTTACTCTTTTCAGGTGCACCTAACAAAAAGGACATTCTTTTCTCTTTTTCTTTTGTATGTCCATTAGTGTTGGGATCTACCCCCGGGCATCCCGTCTCCATCTGCACAGCTCCCAGATGAACGCAGAAGTCGGCTAACATTGCCACCAGACCGGTCTGCCCCACGCAGTTGCTGCTCATTGTACACTAATAGCTGTATATGGGTCCATCCGCATTTCTCCATCTGCGTGTGTGTGTGTGTACAGGTGGAGCATGCGCACTCTGCGATGGCTTTCTATGGCATGTGCACCGTTTGCTTATATTCCTAATATTGTCTCCATTTGGATTTGGGATCAGGCCCTGTATAAGGCGTTAACTGTAGACTGCCACCATTGTAGGGAAGCTTCTGCGTACATACTTGCTACTGTATCCAGCTGAACGATGATGTCTAGGTCAATACCACTTGGGCAACAGTGGTATCGGGGGTGGGGTTTGTAGGCACTATGAGGAGGGTTGGAATAGGCTATGGGAGTGGATGTCAAGCCGTAGACATTGTCAATCTACATCTGCCGAGGGTGTTGTCTCTCTCTCTAACCTTCCTTGTTCCTTGTCACCAGATTCGTTAAGGAGAAACGACCGACCATCTCTCCAAACTTTAACTTCCTGGGCCAACTTCTGGACTTTGAGAAAAAGATCAAAAGCCAAACTGGTCAGACCGCCCCTGTCTGCAAACTGAAGCTACAGAGGGAGCTGGGCAGCTGCGAGCAGGGGCCTGTTCCATCGACAGCAGAGGTCCCTCCACCGCCGAGCCCGCGGCACATTCACCCTACCTCATCAACAGAGCCGCAGAGAACGCAGGCCTCGAGTGCCGAGGAGGTTCCACTTCTGCAAGGCCTCAATGGACTGCATGTGTCTCACAGGGAGGACAGCAAGAAGATTAAGCGTTCCTTCTCTCTGAACATCAAATCGGTGTCTTACTGCAGCCTGTCGAGTACAGCGCCTCTAGCCTCCACTTCAGAGGACAGTGCAGAGTTCTACAAAACCACGGCATCCCTGGAGGGCGGTAGCAAGATGTGTCAGTTTTCGCCGGTGGAAGAGGTTTCGGAGCAGACTCCAGAGTCCAGTCCTGACCGGGAAGAAGCCACCAGGGAGAAACCCGCTGCATGTTGGCAAACAGAAAACAAACTACGACAACAGCAACAGGCGACGGCACGGAGCAGTGTCCTGGCCCAGAGGTCCCTGGCGGCTCCCCTTTTCCGTAGCGGCAGCATGGAGGACAACCGCAAAAGCAACTTCCTGTTTGGACTGTCCAGCAGCCAGCAGCACTTGTCCAAGCCAGTGCTGGGCCTAAAAGACTGGCATTCAGACATTTTGGCAACTCAGGCCTCCTCACTGACCGGCAGCTGGTACTTCACCTCCGATGCCCCATCCCACTTCTACTCTGCCTCCGCCTTGTACGGAGGTGGGACCTTCACAGCTTACAGCAGCGGTCAGCTGCCCACGGACTCCTCTTGCGCAGTGCGCAGGAGGCAGAAGCCAAGCCCCCGTGGGGACTCTAGGCGCAGCTGGCATGAGGAAAGTCCTTTCGAGAAGCAATTCAAACGCCGCAGTTGCCAAATGGAGTTTGGAGATGGACTAGTGGACAGCCGGTCCCGGGAAGAACTGGGCAAAGTTGGTAACCAGAATAACTTCTCCGGCAGTATGGAAATAATTGAGGTCTCCTGAGACGGCGTTAGGGCGGAGCCAGCAAGCTGAGCTTCTTGGTTATATAATTATATATTTTTGCTCTGCATTTTGTTCCCTGTAAATCTGAATCGAGAATTTGCAGAATTATGTTGGCTCTCCGGGCCGGTAGCTACACTTCGTGGAATGAGGCACCTGGTACGTGGTTAATGTTTTATACATCTCTGCAGGGACAGCCCGGTGTCTCCCCCTGGTGTAGACACAGAGCATTGCAACTCTGCTGTACAGCTGGAGGATATCTGTATGTATAAGAATCTTTCATGGAGCACTGGTGAAAAGACTGGCGCTTAGTAGTTCCCGGAGCAGCTTGCCGCACTGGAAGTTACGTAGCCGCACAGCGCCGTGCCTTCCTGCAGGGGTAGTAGCAATTTCTGGAGATAAACGTAATCTGATCATTATAATCGGCTTATAAGGGGTGAGGCAAGAAATCTTCCCAGATATTTTGAAGGTTAACAAAAAGTCCTGGTACCTGCTAGTCACAGCGTCGGATAGCCCCGTCGGTTGTGTGGAGGCCTCTCAATGAAGCTGATGAGGATTGGATCACGGTATCCTGAAGGAGGGGTCCAGTAATTATTGTTATCCCGCCCTCTGCAAGTGCCTAACCCTCCATCCCGCACCCTAATCCACCCATTATAATTGCCTAACCCTAAAGGTGTGCAAGCACCAAGTCCTGGTGTAGAAATAGCGCCAAATAAATAACATTATTATACACTGATCTTTATCGATATCGGTGACAATAATATTTTGCATATTGTCTCGTGTGTACGCACTTTTGTGAATGAAGCCCAAGGGTCGTTAACAACCGTCACTGAACGTTATCATTGGTCTAGGAGAGCCTACAGTGTCGTTAACGATATTGTACTGTGTGTACCCAGCTTGTGCCATTGCAGCGGTTGCACCAACGATGAGCCGCTGAGTGATGTGAAACTTTTCTATTAGAAATGTGTCTTATACGCGAAGGCCGGCACCAGGATGATATCATCCCACATTGTACATTATGTAGTGACACTGTGACTAGCAGGTACCAGGCCTCTGGGAAGTGTTCTGGTCTCGCCCCGTAGGTCATTTACTAATCACAGCGATCTTTGTCAAATTGGACAACCAAATAATTTATTGGTGGCAGAACTTGCAATCTATAAACCTTTTATATTGGGCTGAGGGTGATTCCAAACATACAAATATTGGATTTTGATTGTTAAGAAATCTAAATATGCAACTTAATATATTTTTCGAAAATCCGATCTAGCGCCGGACATTTACGGCTGTAATCAGGACGCTCCACTAATGAGACGCCAGTCCCATCACCCGCCGGCAGCAAATCACTGGGGCTGGAAAACGACATGTAACAGAGCCTTATATGATCGCGGTGTAGAGATTTGGGTTGTGTTGATTATTTAGTTAATAAAGTTAGGTAATGATAATATACCAGGCATGGATGGTGGTGTCTCCCTACAGCAGGTTCCAGGATGGAGGAGAGGGTCCGGGGGGGAACTTCACCCCTGTTACTTTGCCATTTGCGCCGTCCACGCCTTGGGGGGGGGGTCTCAGTATGTGGGTTTTATTTCTTGATTTAATCTAGAAAGTATCTAGTTGCTTTTAGAAGCTACACTAACGTCCCAGTGCCTTACAGGGTCCCCAGGATCTACTGACCTCCCAGTGCCCCCCAGGATTTACTCTGTACTCCCAGTGCCCTCCAGGATCTACTCTGTACTCCCAGTGCCGTCAGGATCTACTCTGTACTCCCAGTGCCTTACAGGGTCCCCAGGATCTACTGACCTCCCAGTGCCCCCCATGATTTACTCTGTACTCCCAGGGCCCTCCAGGATCTACTCTGTACTCCCAGTGCCTTACAGGGTCCCCAGGATCTACTGACCTCCCAGTACCCCCCAGGATCTACTCTGTACTCCCAGTGCCCTCAGGATCTACTCTGTACTCCCAGTGCCCTCAGGATCTACTCTGTACTCCCAGTGCCCTCAGGATCTACTCTGTACTCCCAGTGCCTTACAGGGTCCCCAGGATCTACTGACCTCCCAATGCCTTACTCACAGGGTCCCCAGGATCTACTGACCTCCCAGTGCCCCCGAGATCTACTCTGTGCCCCCGGGGCTTTACTCACAGGGTCCCCAGAATCTACTCTGACCTGCCAGTGCCCCCAGGATCTACTCTGACCTCCCAGTGCCCCCGGAATCTAATCTGTACTCCCAGTGCCCAACTCACAGGGTCCCCAGGGTCTACTGACCTCCCAGTGCCCCTAGGATCTACTCTGACCTCCCAGTGCCCCTAGGATCTACTCTGACCTCCCAGTGCCTTACTCACAGGGTCCCCAGGATCTACTGACCTCCCAGTGCCCCCAGGATCTACTCTGTACTCCCAGTGCCTTACTCACAGGGTCCCCAGGATCTACTCTGACCTCCCAGTGCCCCTAGGATCTATTCTGACCTCCCAGTGCCCCTAGGATCTACTCTGACCTCCCAGTGCCTTACAGGTCCCCCAGGATCTATTCTGATTTCCCAGTCCTCACAGGGCCCTCGGAAGCTATTCTAACCTCCCAGTGTCTTACTTGCTGGCTCCTGGGATCTACTATGACCTCCCAGTGTCTTACTCACAGGGCCCCCAGGATCTACTATGACCTCCCAGTGTCTTACTCACAGGGCCCCCGGGATCTATTCTGATTTCCCAGTGCTCATAGGGCCCCCGGGAGCTATTCTAACCTCCCAGTGTCTTACTCGCTGGCTCCTGGGATCTACTATGACCTCCCAGTGTCTTACTCGCTGGCTCCTGGGATCTACTATGACCTCCCAGTGTCTTACTCACAGGGCCTCCGGGATCTACTCTGACGTCCAATAACTGAGTTTTTATGTTGGTGCAGCAGCGGCTGTGGGATATTTGATGAATTTTGGACCTGATCATAAAGCTAATCTACTTTTTTTTTAACAAATAAGCAAAACCATGCTGCACTGCAGGTGCGGCAGATGTAACATGTGCAGAGAGAGTTAGATTTGTGTGACTTATTTTGTTTCTGTGCAGGGTGTATACTGTGATAATTATTTTTACACTGCAATTTAGATTTTAGTTTTAACACACCCCACCCAAATCTAACTCTCTCTGCACAACTGTGTTGAGTACCACAATATGGGTCTGATGTACAAAGCCGTGGAGAGAGATAAAGTACAAGCCAATAACTGCCATGTTAATAACTGCCATGTTACAGGCAGTTTGTAAAAAAAGAAGAGGATTACTTGTTCAGTAATCATACGTGTTCACAGAGCACAGCACATGTATCATTTCCTTTGTCATCGCTGAGAGTGCAGCCTATGCAGTCACTAGGTGAAAGTGGCATCACTGAGAGTGCAACCTATCCCGTCACTAGGAGCCAGTGACATCACTGAGAGTGCAGCCTATCCAGTCACTAGGAGCCAGTGACATCACTGAGAGTGCAGCCTATCCAGTCACTGGGAAACAGAGACATTACCAGCTCACTGCATGACATACTGTCCGGGTGCCTTATCCTACATTGCCATGAGTATTCGTTCAAAGACCATTCAGAATTAACCTATTGCTTGACGTTCCCGTTGTAAATCACGGCCAAACAAACCTACCATCAAAGTACATATAACATGTTCAAATATAAAAGGATCTGATTGGCTGGCAGTGCCAAGGGGAGGCCTTTAGACCACGTCATTTTGTATGTGCCACTAGTAGATGTCTCCATATACAGACTAAAGCCGGGATCACACTCCATTCCCTGCAGCTGCCTGAGTTGTACCTCCAGAACCACCTCACCATCACATTGTAGATGACCGGTACAAGCAGCGAATCCAGAATGATTCCAGGACGGTGCGGAAGACTCAGTGTGTGAGGCTAGTATGGAGGTTTATCTGCACATTCTCACAGGGGAATCCGTGTTCCCTTCAGGGACTTACATGTGAGATGTCTTGTCCACGTGAAATCTGTTTTCTTGTCCAGCCCTTAAGACTGCAAACATGAGAAATGAATGAGGTGTATGTGGCCGGTCCCCGGAGAAACGCGTCTGTCGCTTTCTGTGTTGTTTGTCCGATTTAGTTCTTGAATTGGGATTTTTGAGCCTTAATTTGGAAAACATCTTGAACCAAACATTAAAAAGAATCATTTTACTGAGTCCTGGGGTTATTTATCAATGTGACGTAGATGGTAGCGCAAGATTACCAGGGGCTGTGTCCATGGTGCTGCCAGCCTCTGGCTGGTGGGGCATGATGGGACTTCTAGTTCCACATAGAGGCCCTTATTCTGATATGATTGCAGTACAAATTTGTTTGGAAAATGGGCAGAACCATGTGCACTGCAGGTGGGGCAGATGTAAAATGTGCAGAGAGTTAAATTTGGGTGGGGTGTGTTGAAACTGAAATCTAAATTGCAGTGTAAAAATAATACAGCCAGTATTTACCCTGCACAGAAACAAAATAACTCACACAAACCTAACTCTCTCGGCACATGTTACATCTGCCCCACCTGCAGTGCACATGGTTTTGCCCATTTTCCAAACAAATTTGTACTGCGATCAGATCTGAATAAAGTAACATCCAGCCCTAATATCACATTATCCAATTGTATAGAACTGAGCAATTTACTGTCATTTCCAATTTAGCTGTAACCTTGATCTAGAGCAGTGCCCAAATGTTCTAGTATCCAGTGCCGGGTCACTGTGCCAGTTTTCTGGTATCTTTGTATATCGTGGAGGGTCCCGGTGCCGGTGTTCTTATATTGAAGGGCTCCACGTGCCAGTGTCCCATGATCCTGGAGGCTCCCCATACTAGCATTTTATCATTGGAAGGTCTCGTACCAGTGTCCTGAGATCCTGGGGGGTCCCTAGTGCCAGTGTCCAGGTATAGGAGGGTCCTGGTATTTATCATTAGAAGTTCTCGGAATCCTGGGGGTTGCCCAGTGCCTTGAAATCCCAGAGGCTTCCCATACCAGTGTTCTGGCATTGGAGGGTCCTGGTATTCTGGGGAGTTCCTATGTCAGTGCCCTGAAATCCCAGAGACTCCCCAAACCAGTGTTCTGGTATTGGAGGGTCCTGTGCCAGTGTCCTGAGATCCGGGAGGCTCCCCGTACAGTTGTTCTGGTATTGGGAGGGTCCTGTGCCAGTCTTTTTGTATTGAAGGGTTCCTGGTGCCAGTGTTCTGAGATCCCAGAGACTCCCCGTACCAGTGTACTGGTATTGGAGGGTCCTGTGCCATGTGACCTGAGATCCAGGAGGCTCCCCGTACCAGTGAAAGAACAAGAATGGAACAGCGCCTCACTACTACAATGAAAATCACACAATTGGTAAAATATAACAATTTTATAAAAATCACACACAATAATTACATTACAATAATGGGATATGAATTTAAAATTGTTTGATTTGCTCACTCCTGGACATGGAATAATATTATAGCTGACTGTATGATGGACAATAAGAATATATTACCACATGGTGGATGGTGGGCCACTGTCCACGGGCCAAGTCGGAAAAGAGGGGGGCAGGGAAAGTTCACAGGTCCTCTCTGGTGTTGCGGTGTCCTGAGGTACAGCCGCTGGAGGTATCTGTGTATTGGGTTCTGGAATTACGATCTTTACTCTCCCAAAGGTCCTCAACGATGATGCGGTACCCTTGTAGCCGCTAGAGGATTTAGCAGTGGGATGGCAGGGTGGAATTGAAGGTGTCCTTGATGTTTTTGGAGACCATAAATAGAGTCCACCTGAGATTGGTTTGCCTTAGATCATCCAGATTGTATTTGGAGGGTTTGATAAAGCCACAGGTAGTGGCGAAACGCGTCAGGTGCTACCCACTCCTGGACTCACTCCTGACTTAAGACGGCCACCTACCGCATGGACTCACTGTTGTCACCGCTACATTGTGGGGACCCACATATGACTTGCCAGTGAATCCCCCAACCCTCCAAATACAATCTGGATGATCTAAGGCAAACCAACCTCAGGTGGACTCCAAAAACATCAAGGACACCTTCAATTCCACCCTGCCATCCCACTGCTAAATCCTCTAGCGGCTACAAGGGTACCGCATCATCGTTGAGGACCTTTGGGAGAGTAAAGATCGTAATTCCAGAACCCAATACACAGATACCTCCAGCGGCTGTACCTCAGGACACCGCAACACCAGAGAGGACCTGTGCACTTTCCCTGCCCCCCTCTTTTCCTACTTGGCCCGTGGACAGTGACCCCCCCATCCACCATGTGGTAATATATTCTTATTGTCTGTCATACAGTCAGCTACAATATTATTCCATGTCCAGGAGTGAGCAAATCAAACAATTTTAAATTCATAGTCCATTTTTTATTTTTCATATCCCATTATTGTAATGTAATTATTGTGTGTGATCTTTATAAAATTGTTATATTTTACCAATTGTGTGATTTTCATTGTAGTAGTGAGGCGCTGTTCCATTCTTTTTCTTGTTACCATTTATTAGGGCCTGACTAGCCCTAAATTGAACAGCAGCCCCCTTAGAGGAACAGCTCATACTAAAGCACCCTAGTCCTGATCTCTGGGAGACCAGGACATCTTGCCTTTTTTTCGCCGTACCAGTGTCCTGAAAACCCAGAGACTCCTCGTACCAGTGTTCTGGTATTGGAGGGTCCTGTGCCATGTGAACCGAGATCCCGGAGGCTGCCCGTACCAGTGTTCTGGTATTGGAGGGTCCTGTGCCATGTGACCTGAGATCCCGGAGGCTGCCCGTACCAGTGTTCTGGTATTGCAGAGTCCTGGTGTCCCAGGAACCTGAAGCCGGCAGTCCTCTATAGAATATATCTGCCAGCTGGGTAGAGACTCTGAGAATAGTAAGTATAGTAATAGATAACTGATATAAAGGGACAGGACTGTACGCTAAGCTCAGGGGCAGCATGTTCCTGGAGAGCTCTACCATCTGCTACCCCCACCATGCTGGGCCACTGGTATAGTACAGTGTGGGGACATCAGCAGTCAGGAAGAAAAACACATATGAGAACATTTGTCACAAATCTTTTATTAGCCGGACACATTTATATTATTGTACAAGGACATGTTCCCAGATAACATTCCGCAGCAGCGTAAGAATCGCCCGTCTCAGGACCTTGACCTTACGCCAAGCAAGGCCCTCGCCGGTACCCAGCGCTCACCAGCTGGGGCCGCAGTGTTCAGGATTGTACAAGAAGCCGCTTTCAGTCAGCAGTAAATGTCCAACTAATCATAAATAAAATAATGTCAGTCCCAGATTTCATCTTTCCAGCGTTCTATGGTATAGCGTTAGGACAGCGCAGGCGCGGAGCCGCGGCAGGTGACAGGTGTCCCATCTCAGTGTGCACAGGTCATTCCCGGGAACTGCACTGTAACAGGGTTTGTACTGAAATAGGCCACAGACGTGGTATGAGGAAGAGCGGGGCTCCAGTCTGTACAGTCGGGGCACATGGACCTAGAATAGCTGTATGTTTAAGGGGTGTTGGGACCCCCTGACGGATGAGATGAGGTTCCCAGCCCTGGCCTGCTCTGCATTCCCTCGCTCCGGGAGAGACGCGTCGCCCGTCAGTGTCTGTGTTCCCTGTCCGGACTCATGCAGAACGGCTCCAGCCTCTCGCCCTCCGGCAGCATGGCGTTCAGCTTCTCCATCAGGGGAACAGTCTGATCGATGCCCATCTGGATTCGCCGTAAGATCGCAGACATCTCATTTACCTTCTGTATCTGCTCCGCGTACTTGGCAAAGCGTTTCTGACGTTCCTGCATATAGCTGTATAGAGTATCGACGGAGGAGTCCATCTGCAGGGGAGGAAGGTAAAAGACAAACTCATCAGTCAGCTGTATCTGCGCAGATTCTACCATTGTAACAGGGAAAAGGGGGAGCAAAGCAATAACTAACTGTGCACCTGGACGATGCATGTATTATATGTGCATGCAGGGTAAATACTGGCTGCTATTACATGCAGCCCACAGATGCTGGGCAGCTTCACCCTCACGCTGTAATGTAGCTCTGAGCTAGGACACGCCCCTCCCACACCTAACTCTCTGCACATGTTACATCTGCCCCCCTGCAGCACAGCATCATGTTACCCAGGTGCTCAGGTACTGGCTGCTTCTGCATGTAGCCCACACATGCTGGGCAGCTTTATTCTCACACTTAAATATAGCTCTGAGCTAGGACACGCCCCTCCCACACCTAACTCTCTGCACCTGTTACATCTGCCTACCTGCAGCACAGCATCATGTTACCCAGGTGCTCAGTTATAGGCTGCTTCTGCATGTAGCCCACACATGCTGGGCAGCTTTATTCTCACACTTAAATGTAGCTCTGAGCTAGGACATGCCCCTCCCACACCTAACTCTCTGCACCTGTTACATCTGCCCCCCCTGCAGCGCAGCACTCCCACGACACACCCACGCCACCCGGACAAGTTGAATAAGTTACATTCATTCTCAGATACACTATTTCACAGGAAGAGCGATCTGTCAGTGGGGGGGGGAGGAATCTGCCCACACTATTAAGGCGACCACACACGTTGGACCTGTTTTCCCTTTAACTCCCCCGGAACTCCCCTCATATGATTTAGCACGCGATGTGCCATTTTTTTTACATGCGATTTATCACATGTAAAAAGACTCCCGGAGAGCTGGCGGGGAGTTCAAGGAAGATCAGATGCGATACATCGCGGCTGCCAAGAAGGACTCGCGATGTACCGCTGATGGTCCAATTCCGATTTAGCTTATGTGCTGCACACAGGGCTATTTTTCTGCAGGCTCCAGCAGGAACTGAGGCCCTTATTCTAGTTCACTCTGACAAAATATTTCTTAGATGGACAAAACCATGTGCACCGCAGGTGAGGCAGGTGTAAAACCCCACCCAAATCTAATTATCTCTGCACAAGTAACACCTGCCTCACCTGCAGTGCACATGGTTTTGTCCATCTAAGAAATATTTTGTCAGAAAGAGTGAACTAGAATAAGGGCCTCAGTTCCTGCTGGAGCCTGCTGAAAAATAGCCCTGGCTGCACATAAGATCTCCAGGCTCCGACCCGTTGCGTGTGGAACCGCACATCGCATCCAATGTCAACCACCTCTGATTTGGCCAGTTTCCATTCGATATATTGGGCTGAGCACGGGAATCTGATGAGAACAGGCCAAATCAGACCTGTGTATGGGAGCCTTTAGTGTCCTCCCCCCAGGATGTGCGAGCGCATGGTACAGCGATTGCGCAGTCCACCATTGCTTTCAATGCTGCTTGCGCAGTTATCAGCTAGACCCATGTGAGTAGAATCTGCCCAGGGGGGGGCCTCTGCTGCTGTGTCACCACCCACCTCTCTTACTCGTTTCACCAGAGCGTTCTGGTCGAAGGAGACTGCCTCGGCGCACTGGTGCAGGTGATCTTGGTAGCGGACGCACAGCTGCAGCACCTGGGGGGAGTCCAGACGCTCCAGACGGACATTGGTTGGGGAAGTCTGTCCGCTCAGGAGGCCTGAGAGAGAGAATGTGTCAGTGCAGGCCACTCCCCCTCCTCCCGTACTCCCCAGTGAGACATGTCACTACCAGTAGAGACCGCACTACGGTAAATCAGGAGCTGACGGAGGAAATAATGAACCCCAGCAACACCTCCCCAAATATCCCAGCCCTAATATATATGTATATGGATAATGTTGGCATTATCCAGGCAAGTGGATGATGGGGAAAAGGAAAAATAACCCTTTACTAATATCTGTGGCACAGCCTCTGCATCACTTGGAGGTAACAGCGGTTTCTCTTTCACTATTAATAACAGGCTGTGCAACAGTGTCTGGGCCCTGAGGTCACGTGAGTTTTTCATGATTTTTTGGGTGGCTATGTAATCGTACATCGACATGTACACCGTATATACGTGCGGGTACATTGCCCCGCTGCGCTCGGCCCACTTGGATAGTAAAGTATGAAAAACTCATGTGTGACACTGGAGAAGGATTTATAAATGCAAAAGGTACGCAGTCAGCGGATAGACAATGTCTAGGCCAACAGTCCCTAGGTCGACACCTAAGAAGGTCGACACTGTCAATACAAGCTTATGGTAGACATAAGCGAGGTCGACAGTCAAACGGTTGACATGAGGTTTTCATGATTTAAAAAGTGTTTTTTCATACATTACTATCCAAGTGGAGATATAGGGAGAATATAATAGTGCCGACGCATGGCGTGCGCAGCGGTACATATATATATATATATACGGTGTCCAGGTAGACATACGATTATATAAACACCAAAATATCATGAAAAACTCATGTCCATCTTTTGACTGTCGACCGTAAGCTTGTGACAACCTTTTCACAGTGTCGACCTAAGGTTTGTCAACCCTTCTTTAGGTGTCGACCAGCTACATCCTCAGAGATGAACATTAAAGCTATGGGACAACAGTGGAAACATTAATTAGGGACACGGAGGTGACACCGCCTGCAGCCGACAGATCCGATCGGTGACAGAACGCCGCCCCCGCACTGATGACGCTTCCACTTACTACACGTCTGCGTCCTGTAACACTCATCTCATATGGAGAATGATACAAAATGTTGGGTGTTCTACTTCACAGGTCACCTACAGAGGAATCCCGTTATCCTGGACTGCAAATATTATATAATAGACTAAATGAATCAGCTCTGACAGCTACGACCTCAGCCGCCCTGTAGGGGAAGGATGGGGGATAAAATGTCAGGGTAATTTGGATCATTACCATGTTACTCATTAAAAGGCTGAAAGTCCAAATTATTGTGACATTGTACCATAGAGATCCAGCCGTACCATAGAGATGCAGCAAAACCATAGAAATCCAGCCGTACCATAGAGATCTAGCCGTACCATAGAGATCCAGCCATGTTGTTATCTATAGGGTAGAACTTAATTTTTCCTGCAATAGAGTTAGATCTGAGAAATGCCCTGAACCGGGTGTAATCCAGATATTCGGGTTACTGGATTCCCTGTGTGCAGGGAGATCTCCACAGGCCTGTAGCGGACCATTCTGGAACTAGAGTAGAGGCACGATTAGAGCTGCACTGCCATCTTGTGGTCATACTAATTAAAATGGTAACAGGGTGCAATAATTGGTATATGGCATTTTGTAGATGTTTAAGGCTGGGCATACACTACTGAGATTTCCCGCAGCAGCGTATGCCCAGCCGATCATTTGCGAGCAACCCGGGACCTTCCCGGGCTGCAGGGTCACACGTGATCCATCACAAGCAGTCCTATACCTGTGACGGATCGCATGCAGCCCCTGTTCCCTCCTGGCCCGCCACCGGTAAGAGGGAGGTCCGAGGTCGGATCGGCATGCCGGTCCGACCTCCGACTCAGTCTGATGCACACGGGACCGCACATTGGACCTGAAGGGACATCACACTGACCCGATATCTAGGCCGGCTATGCCGGGAACGGATATAATCGACCCAAATAGAGTTAGTATATGGGGTGCCCCCCGGGCGCTGGATCCTGGGGGGGGGGGGGGGGGGGGGGGGTGTATGGGCACCTTTACACCTTAGATTTTAGGTTTTGTGTACTCCATACCCTGGGACACCCAAATATGACACTGACCTTTCAGAAGGGGCTGGAAGGTGGGAATCTCTTGTAGCTTGATCACATCTGGGTCTTTTGTAACATTGCGGTGGGATTGTGTCCCAGGGGCCACCACCACAATGTCATCCATCTTTGCCCGCTGTTTGGCCGGAGAGGGATGTGCTGCAGAGAAATGTCACATGGTCATCGTGGCGCTCTGACATGTCCGTGCGCCAGTGTAATAAGCTGGAGGGCGCAGGTAACGGAACTTACCAGAAGAGCTGACGTCGCCATGGCGGAGATCACTCTCGGAGCTCTGCTCGGCCCCCATACTGTCAGCCGCTGCAGCTTTCTGGACCGCTAGATTGTAAAACAGCATTGGAACAATAGCAGGCTTCATCCAGGACATAAGGCCAGTGAGGAGACAGAGAATGGTTCAAACTCCTCCCAAAATATAAGTCACCCAGTGTGTACCGCAATGCCCCCCGGTGGTCAGGCCAAGCATTGACCCTACCCTCCCCCACCACCCAGGAACAGAGCAGCCTCCCAGGACTACAGCTTTATAATAATCAGAATTTACTAATTCCCCCAAAACCTGTTACATAGATGTGGGAGCAATTAGCCACTAACCCAGTGGTTCCCAAACTGTGTGCTGTGGCTCCCTGGGGTGCCTCGGGACACTTGCAGGGGAGCCTCGGGTTGGTCGTCCAGGACCAATTCAAATTATTTATGATCAATTATTTCTGGAAAAAAACAGTGCTGGTGGCTGCCAATCATAAAATGGGTACAATGAGAACCAAATCCTGCCCTTTACCACATAACTGAACCTAAGAAGCACACAAACACAATCTACTTAATTTGATATATATTTTTTGGGGCCTAGGGTGCCTTGGAAAAATTCTGATACTCTAGGGTGCCAAGATTAGAAAAAGATTGGGAACCCCTGCACTAACCATTATACATCATTATACCTGTGGGGAGATAGCTGGCTGCCTGTCTCCTCCAGTGATGTAGTCAGAGCAGGGCTGTGATAAAGGGTCACCCGGATCCTGCGTTACCCCAGTGCAGGCCCACAGATGCTACGAGTTCTGCAGAAATAACAATTGTAGACAATTAATATACATATACATAGAGCAACATGTAATCTGGTCATACATGTTGCAAATTAATACTGGTCAATACGGGGGGTGGGGGTGGTGGTTTACAGATCACGCTTCACCACGAATATACAGGGAAAGTAATGAAAATATACACACGGGGAAGGGGGTAAAAATAACACTCCATACAGGGTGTGGGAGTAATAATAATATGACATGTATGTAATATCAATACTACATACACGGCAGAGGGGGGAGTATTAATCTTACAGAGTATTACACATACACAGGGATAATAATAATACTACTGCATATACGTGGGAGTAATTCTAGTACCACAAACACGAAGGTAGTAGTAAGAATCAAAATAAAAAAGGGGGGAGTAATGATACTACTACACACACAGGGGAGGGGGAGTAATGATACTACTACACACAGGGGAGGGGGGAGTAATGATACTACTACACACACAGGGGAGGGGGAGTAATGATACTACTACACACAGGGGAGTGGGAGTAATGATACTACTACACACACAGGGGAGTGGGAGTAATGATACTTCTACACACACAGGGGAGGGGGAGTAATGATACTACTACCCACACAGGGGAGGGGGAGTAATGATACTACTACCCACACAGGGGAGGGGGAGTAATGATACTACTACACACACAGGGGAGGGGGAGTAATGATACTACTACACACACAGGGGAGGGGGAGTAATGATACTACTACACACACAGGGGAGGGGGAGTAATGATACTACTACACACACAGAGGAGGGGGAGTAATGATACTACTACACACACAGGGGAGTGGGAGTAATGATACTACTACACACACAGGGGAGTAATGGTACTACTACACACACAGGGGAGTAATGATACTACTACACACACAGGGGAGGGGTGTAATGATACTACTACACACACAGGGGAGTGGGAGTAATGATACTACTACACACACAGGGGAGGGGGAGTAATGATACTACTACACACACAGGGGAGGGGGAGTAATGATACTACTACACACACAGGGGAGGGGGAGTAATGATACTACTACACACACAGGGGAGGGGGAGTAATGATACTACTACACACACAGGGGAGGGGGAGTAATGATACTACTACACACACAGGGGAGGGGGAGTAATGATACTACTACACACACAGGGGAGGGGGAGTAATGATACTACTACACACACAGGGGAGGGGGAGTAATGATACTACTACACACACAGGGGAGGGGGGTAATGATACTACTACACACACAGGGGAGGGGGGTAATGATACTACTACACACACAGGGGAGGGGGAGTAATGATATTACTACACACACAGGGGAGGGGGAGTAATGATACTACTACACACACAGGGGAGGGGGAGTAATGATACTACTACACACACAGGGGAGGGGGAGTAATGATACTACTACACACACAGGGGAGGGGAGTAATGATACTACTACACACACAGGGGAGGGGAGTAATGATACTACTACATACACAGGGGAGGGGGAGTAATGATACTTCTACATACACAGGGGAGGGGGAGTAATGATACTTCTACATACTCAGGGGAGGGGAGTAATGATACTACTACATACACAGGGGAGGGGAGTAATGATACTACTACGTACACAGGGAGGGGGGGTAATGATACTACTACGTACACAGGGGAGGGGGAGTAATGATACTATTACGTACACAGGGGAGGGGGAGTAATGATACTATTACATACACAGGGGAGGGGGAGTAATGATACTATTACATACACAGGGGAGGGGGAGTAATGATACTATTACATACACAGGGGAGGGGAGTAATGATACTATTACATACACAGGGGAGGGGGAGTAATGATACTACTACATACACAGGGGAGGGGGAGTAATGATACTACTACATACACAGGGGAGGGGGAGTAATGATACTACTACATACACAGGGGAGGGGGGATAATGATACTACTACATACACAGGGGAGGGGCAGTAATGATACTACTACATACACAGGGGAGAGGAGTGGAGTAATGATACTACTACATACACAGGGGAGTAATGATACTACTACTACATACACAAGGGAGGGGGAGTAATGATACTACTACATACACAGGGGAGGGGGAGTAATGATACTACATACACAGGGGAGGGGGAGTAATGATACTACATACACAGGGGAGGGGGAGTAATGATACTACTACATACACAGGGGAGGTGGAGTAATGATACTACTACATACACAGGGGAGGGGGATAATGATACTACTACATACACAGGGGAGGGGAGTAATGATACTACTACATACACAGGGGAGGGGGAGTAATGATACTACTACATACAAAGGGGAGGGGGATAATGATACTACTACATACACAGGGGAGGGGGGATAATGCTACTACTACATACACAGGGGAGGGGGGATAATGCTACTACTACACACACAGGGGAGGGGGGTAATGATACTACTACACACACAGGGGAGGGGGGATAATGCTACTACTACACACACAGGGGAGGGGGGTAATGATACTACTACATACACAGGGGAGGGGGGATAATGCTACTACTACATACACGGGGGATTAATTATGATACTGGACACGGAGATCGCGGGATAATAACCCGGGTAAATGCCGGCCGGGCTGCGCTCTCTCCCTCTCTGTGTATACAGACGTTCCACTCCCTGTACCCCCCAAAATGTATCCGACACCCCGATGTCAGCTCCGGTTGCCCTGGTTACCTCCCGACAGGTACTTCCGGCTTCCGCCTATCACCTGCCGTATGAGCCTGTACTTCCGGGTCAGCCCCGCCCCTCAGTGACCTGAGACAGCTTGAACGCTAATTGGACAGACTGATGAGCAGCAGCCGCACTGCAGCCACTGCGCTACTGGTCCACCCTGTGTAATCATTATACTACTATAATACTGCATTATAATATAATATAATGCCATCATTACTATACTATAATACTATATAATACCATCATCACTATACTATAATACTATATAATACCATCATCACACCATACAATAATACTGTATAATACTATATAATACCATCAGACATCACCATACTATAATACTGTATAATACATAATCACCATACTATAAATATAATATAATACCATCATCTTTAATATAATATAATACCATCATCACCATACTATAATATAATATAATACCATCATCACCATACTATAAGGTACTTGTTTCCTAGCACGGCGCCCACTAAGTTAATTGCGTAGAGGGCTATTCTGCGTAAAAAAAATGGCATGCGATGCGTTTTCTTTAGTTAATTTATTCACTGCTTTTTTGTCCCCAAGCCATCTCATCGCACCTCCCGCAAAATCTCATGCGATCGCATTCGATTTTTTGATCGCATCCGATTTTCTGGGGTGCTATGCCATGACATTAGGTATACAATAATATGATTGTATGTCCCAAAAATAGGATTAACACACCCCCCCACTATCCACGCCACCCCGAAGCGTGGCGAGCGGCGGCGGAACGCGTCCTCCGACTTTTTCATTACCCCACTATCCACGTCGGCGTGGAGTTGATTCTATATAGTGGGGCGAGCGTAGCGAGCCACCGAGCCCGAAGCATGGCGAGCGGACGCGGAATACATGTAAAGCAATCCGTGTGCTCACCACGCTTCGGGCTCGGTGGCGCGCCACCATACTATAATACTGCATTACACTATAATACAATATAATACCATCATCACCATACTATAATACTGTATAATACATCATCACCATACTATAATACTATATAATACCATCATCACTATACTATGATACAATATAATACCATCATCACCATACTATAATACTGCATAGTTATATAATACCATACTGTATATATAATACTGTGCTTTGTATAATAAAACTATCAGCATACTATACATTCTTTTTCCCCGGACTTGCTAGAATATGCTTATGACCCAGAAGGTGTCTTGCGCACTGAGGCGCCCCCTGTTGATGTCTCAAATCATCCGTGCAAAATCTGAAACATGTTTTTATTCCTTTTAAATGTGGAGGCGAGGGGACATTGGGCCAGATGCACTAAGCTTCAAAAGTGATAAAATGGAGAGTGATAAACTACCAACCAATTACCTCCTGCCTGACATTTTTCAAACACAGACTGTGACAAGGCAAATAGCCTTGGTTGGCTGATTGGCTGGTTGTTTCTCACTCTCTATTTTATTACTTTTGAAGCTTAGTGCATCTGGCCCATTGTATGGGGTGAAACAGCAACACAAATGTTCAAGGTTACATTGCTGACCTACATATTTCCTGACGTTTTCTGACGCAGCTTCCCAATAAAACGGCTTTTTCTCTGTTTTATTTTTGGGTCGCCAAACTTGCTAGACTGGAATCAGTGAGTGGGCTGACGCGTGCTTCGGCTTCTTACCTGGATCTAGGTGCAGAGTCTGTGCTGGGTAGGGTCAGGGCCGCCTTAAAGAAACAACTGTGTTACTGATTGATGTGCTGAAGACAGGGCCGGTGCTAGGGTGTCCGGTGCCCTCCTGCAAACCATACATTTTGCGCCCTTTCACGTTGCCATTGCAACAAGCTGCAGCCCGATTGTGGGAGCGTATGCAACATGCGATACTATGGAGGATCTAGGGTGCATGTACATGTATGTATACACCATCTTAGTCAGCGGCGTAACTATAGCACCGCAGCCCCCGCCACCGCGGGGGACGCTGTGCATGTGGGGGCACCGGGGGCTGCAGTGCTATAGTTACACACACACACCCCCAATCCCCTGCAGACTTACCTATCTCGCTGGTCCCGGCGGCTCCTTTCTTCTGCTGAGGACCACCACAAAAACTGAAAACTGTCTGCTGTATGGGGGCGGCCATTTTGTGGTGGTCCTCAGCAGAAGAACGGAGCCGCCGGGACCAGCGCGATAGATAAGGCTGCGGGGGATTGGGGGGGGGGGGGGGTTTGCATGGGCGGCGGGGGGGCAGGTACTTGGTGGGGTGGCGGTTAGGGGGGGGCGCCCAAAACTTAGCTACGCCACTGATTTCAGTGCTGTGTCCGCAAAATGTTGCAGGCCCTAAAGGTGCCCATACACGCTGCGCGAATCGCATACATTATGGGCTAGATCGCATCGCACGGCATGCATGCAATGTGTTTGTGATGCGATCCGAAAGCAGTACAAAAAGTATATGCAGCACTCGTGACTGCGGGGGAAAGGAGGTGAGAGAAGGAGGAGATGGAAGAAGAGGGGAGGAGATAGAGGGGGCGGAGGGTTGAGGACTTGCAGTGGCACTGGCACAGCACACTGAGAAGAGGAAAAGAAGGGGAGGCGGCGCTGCTGCCTGTTTGTCATTTGATTGACAGCTGACAGGCGCAGGGAGCAATGGGTAGGGGGTGGATCCGGACATAACATGTCATCCAGGCATTCACAGACAGCGCTACATGCCTCAGCGCAAGTGTCCGTGAGGAAGTGGGGGCAGGTCGCAGGAGGAGGACAGTGTGTGCACGGTGCAGGGAGCTGCTCAGCCGCTCCATACTGCCGCCCGCTGTCAGATAGGCACTGCAGGCGGCGTGCAGGCTGTGTGCACTCGCGGTGTCTTTATACTGCCACCCGCCCGCTGTCAGACAGGCGCTGCGGGCGGCGTGCAGGAGGCAATGACAGTGGGGGCTGAGGCAGCTTTAGCAGAGCAGGGAGGGAGACAGCGCCTTTTCAGCATGGCGCCTCCCTGCCTTGCAGAAACTGCTGAGTGAGTAGCGCCGGCCCTGGCTGAAGAAACAGTGGTACTCCCATTGCTGGCAGTATACTGATCGGACAAGCTGCAACACCAAACCACTTTTTAATCGGTGCTATTTGGGGTGGGGGTCTATTCCAGAAGTAACAAATGGACTTTCATTTTTCATGATTGTACAGACATTTCAGTCTATGCAATGTGCTGATTAGCGCAGATGGCGGCATTTACGGTGGAGCAGAGATTATGCTGAAATTGTTTTCTCTCATGGCAACATCGCAGTAATGTTCCGCTTGGTCAGTGTACAGTTTACTGTTCCTTCCTCTGTACTGCGTGCTGTGTTCCGACGCGTTTCGTCTGCTTCACCAGACTTTGACACCTATCGGCTAATGATATGAGCTGTGATCCCTATTTATGTATTACAGCAGGACAGCGGGGAGGTAAGTAATAGAAATGATTGCATGGTGTGCCCCTATTATACATACAGGCCCTCACTCTGATGGACCGGGTCTGAATTTGGCCCCATCCGAAAAAAACAGAATGACCCCCACAGTGCACTAAAGGCGATGGGCGATGTACCTACAATTTGGTCTCTTTTCCTGTTATTGCAGTAGTCAATCGCAGGAAAAAGAACCCAAATTGCAGGTGAATGACAGCGAGTCCGATGCCATGCACATCACACTGCAGGATTGATTCTGGTTCCAGCCATTCTCGGCAGGGATTGCATGGGATCCTGCTGCCCAGGAAGGTCCCGGGCAGCACCAGGGAGCATAGCGTGCGACATCTACGAGGAGAGAAGTGTCTGTAATGTATGGGAGCCTTTATTTGTATACAGTCTGATCACCGCAGAATAGCTGATAATAAATCCAGGAACAAAAGATCGGCGAATGCTGAGACAAATGTCAATATGTGCCGAGTAAATTAGCTGCTACTTCCAGCACCTGATTACTTAGCGGGCGTGAGTCTGTACAGAGATCTATAAAGGGATAGAGCACCTGTCTGTATATGATCCTTCATGCCGCCTGGGGTGGGGACACACAGTGACCAGAAATAGAGTCTAGAGGTGCGGTGCTGCGCACATACAGAATGACATCATAAGCACTGAGAGGCATGCAGGGGCCCCCCGATATGTGTACCCTCACACTCCCACTATCGGAGGCCCCGATCGCAGATATTGGGTACCGGGGATGGATTATTAGATAGTCAGGCAATAGGTCAACACCACAAGTACAACATGGTCAAAAGCTGGACATGGGCATAAGGTAGACACAAAAAAGGTAGGTACATGGAAAGGTTGACATGAATTTTCCCAATTTTTGTGTGTCAATGTTGACACCTGTTGACATGGATCTCCAATTAGTGTAACGCGTAGCCTCACATTACTTCAGGTCTGGTACCGTTCCCAACTGCATTCCACATTGTTCATTTATATTATATATTAACAATTTCTTAGGTACTTGTATAGTTTCATGGTGCCACTTACGTAGTCAGCGTAGTGTCCCTGTCAACATCAGCGTTGTGTTCCTGTAGCCAGTGTAGTGTCCCTGTAGCCAGTGTAGTCAGCGTGTAGTCAGCGCGTGTCTGCGACTGTGTGTACGCTCGTGCCTAACCAGAGCATACGCAGTTAGCGTAGTCAGTCAGCGTTACGCAGTTAGCGTAGTCCAGTGGTCGCCAACCCGTCGCTCGCGAGCTACCAGTAGCTCGCGGCAGCGATCGGGGTAGCTCGACCACTGTCACCGCCCGCCCCTCCATTACCCGCCGCCGTCCGCCCCTGCTTCAATTTTTCCCTGAGGGGAGGAGAGAGCATTGCGCTTCTCTCCTACCCTTCCCTGTGCGTCCCAGGTGTCCCTGTGACTGCGGCGTCCGCCAACCAGAGCTCGCGGGCCGGCAGCCAATCAGCAGCCGGCCCGCGAGCTTTGAATGGCAGACGGCGCAGTAACAAGGAAGTGAGGGGAAGGAGAGATGCGTGCTGCGCTGTGCTCTCCTCCCCTGAAAGGGAAGCAGCACGCCATCACGCCGTCACAGGAGGACACCGCCAGCAGCACCACAGGGGGGCACGGATGGCCGAATAGTTCTCTCCCCGGCAGCAGCAACAATGGTAAGTGTGCTGCTGGGGAACACATGACACTGTGGGGGCATATTTATTGGTACTGTGGGGGCATACTTATTGGCACTGTGGGGTCATACTTATTGGCACTGTGGGGGCTTATTTATTGGCACTGTGGGGGCTTATTTATTGGCACTGTGGGGGCATACTTATTGGCACTGTGGGGGCATACTTATTGGCACTGTGGGGGCATATTTATTGGCACTGTGGGGGCATATTTATTGGCACTGTGGGGGCATATTTATTGGCACTGTGGGGGCATACTTATTGGCACTGTGGGGGCATACTTATTGGCACTGTGGGGGCATACTTATTGGCACTGTGGGGGGCTTATTTATTGGCACTGTGGGGGCATATTTATTGGCACTGTGGGGGCATATTTATTGGCACTGTGGGGGCATATTTATTGGCACTGTGGGGGCATACTTGTTGGCACTGTGGGGGCATACTTGTTGGCACTGTGGGGGCATACTTGTTGGCACTGTGGGGGCATACTTGTTGGCACTGTGGGGGCATACTTGTTGGCACTGTGGGGGCATACTTGTTGGCACTGTGGGGGCATACTTGTTGGCACTGTGGGGGCATACTTGTTGGCACTGTGGGGGCATACATGCTGGCACTGTGGGGGCATAACCGGCACTGTGGGGGCATTGTTGGCACCATGGGGTCATACCTGACAATGTGAGGGTATTCCTGTTTCTGGCACTGTGGGGGCATACCTGGCACCGTGGGAGCATATGTATATCTGGCACTGCACTATTGGGGGCATATGTGTATTACACCCCCATTTTCCATGGCCGCACCCCATGTGGCTACAGCTCTTAGAGAGCTGACTATGCCCCCATAGCGGAAAAAATGGGGGATGTAGCCTCGCTGAACCTTCTAATTTTTGGCGCGTGCCTTCGGCACGCAGATGACTCTTCTCCTCTGCCTCCAGTGTTGGGAGGTATGTTTTGGGGCATTGCAGTGTGTGGCATAATGTGTCAGGGGCATTACAGTTTGTGGCATTATGTGTAAAGGGCATTTTTTGGGATATTATGCAGATTTTTAGTTTTTTTTTACTTTAGTAGCTCTTCGGGCGGTTTATTTTGTCGCGAGTAGCTCCCGACCCAAAAAAGGTTGGAGACCACTGGCGTAGTCGGTCAGCGTTACGCAGTTAGCGTAGTCGGTCAGCGTTACGCAGTTAGCGTAGTCAGTCAGCGTTACGCAGTGAGCGTAGTCAGTCAGCGTTACGCCGTTACCGTAGTCAGTCAGCGTTACGCAGTTAGCGTAGTCGGTCAGCGTTACGCAGTTAGCGTAGTCGGTCAGCGTTACGCAGTTAGCGTAGTCGGTCAGCGTTACGCAGTTAGCGTAGTCGGTCAGCGTTACGCAGTTAGCGTAGTCGGTCAGCGTTACGCAGTTAGCGTAGTCGGTCAGCGTTACGCAGTTGGCGTAGTCGGTCAGCGTTACGCAGTTAGTGTAGTCGGTCAGCGTTACGCAGTTGGCGTAGTCGGTCAGCGTTACGCAGTTAGCGTAGTCGGTCAGCGTTACGCAGTTGGCGTAGTCGGTCAGCGTTACGCAGTTGGCGTAGTCGGTCAGCGTTACGCAGTTAGCGTAGTCGGTCAGCGTTACGCAGTTGGCGTAGTCGGTCAGCGTTACGCAGTTGGCGCAGTCAGTCAGCGTTACGCAGTTGGCGCAGTCGGTCAGCGTTACGCAGTTGGCGTAGTCAGTCAGCGTTACGCAGTTGGCGTAGTCGGTCAGCGTTACGCAGTTAGCGTAGTCGGTCAGCGTTACGCAGTTAGCGCAGTCGGTCAGCGTTACGTAGTTAGCGTAGTCGGTCAGCGTTACGCAGTTAGCGTAGTCGGTCAGCGTTACGCAGTTAGCGTAGTCGCTCAGCGTTACGCAGTTAGCGTAGTCAGTCAGCGTTATGCAGTTAGCGTAGTCGGTCAGCGTTACGCAGTTAGCGTAGTCGGTCAGCGTTACGCAGTTAGTGTAGTCGGTCAGCGTTACGCAGTTGGCGTAGTCGGTCAGCGTTACGCAGTTAGCGTAGTCGGTCAGCGTTACGCCGTTACCGTAGTCAGTCAGCGTTACGCAGTTAGCGTAGTCAGTCAGCGTTACGCAGTTAGCGTAGTCAGTCAGCGTTACGCCGTTAGCGTAGTCAGTCAGCATTACGCAGTTAGCGTAGTCAGTCAGCATTACGCCGTTAGCGTAGTCAGTCAGCGTTACGCAGTTAGCGTAGTCAGTCAGCGTTACGCAGTTAGCGTAGTCAGTCAGCGTTACGCAGTTAGCGTAGTCAGTCTGCGTTATGCAGTTAGCGTAGTCAGTCAGCGTTGTGTCACCGCTTATTACATTGCGTTGGAACCATTGACCATTTTTAACCTGCCTGACCTGACAGGTGTGAATGTGTTCCTGAAGCTATCCACGTCAGGCCATAACGTGGCGAGCCCCGCAGAAAATGAGCCCGATTACTTGACGAGTATTCCCCGTCCGCTCGCCACGATTCGGGCTCGTTTTCCTCATAGGGCTCGGTGGCTTTCTGCACTTGCCACACTTTATAGAACCAAATCCACGCCAACGTGGACAGTGGGGGTATGAACAGGTCAGGAGGACGCGTAGCGCTGCGTTCGCCACGCTTCAGGCTGACGTGGATAGTGGGGGTTGAAATGGAGGCATTTGCCAGTATGTAACATGGAGCACTGGCAAATGAGTCCTTTATTGTTCCTTTGTGCACGAGACGCATGCGCTACCGAACCCCTAACCCTGACCGTCTCCCTGAAGCGGACACGGGCCGGGTTGCCGTACTCTGTCGCACTTGCTCGTGCGTCCCAGGCAGATGGAGCGCCTCTCCGCCGGTGCCCGCATGATCGCCTCTCCACCGGCGCAGGGGATCTGGCGGTTACCGGCACTCACTAGGCTTGCCAGGGAGAGCTGCAGCTTGCGGGGACAGTATGGTGACACTACGCTCACTGCGTAGGGCTGCCGTGGGAACACTATGCTGGGATGCGGTCAATATGCCAGCGGTCGGAATCCCCCCCCCCCCCCCGTGTCAGCATTTCGGCGGTCAGCATTCCGGTGTCAGTATTTCGACTGTCGGGATTCCCACCGCCGGCATTTCATACCGAATCCACTACGCTGACTACGCTGGGCCGCCATTGCCCTACGCTGACAACGTAGCTTGGCCTATGCTTACAACATAGCGTAGCGAATCTACACAAGTACAGTTTCTTATATAGCGCACACATATTCCGCATCGCTTTACAGAGTATAGTTGAACATTCACATCAGTCCCTGCCCCAGTGGAGCTTACAATCTATATTCCTTACCACATGTACACGCACACAGACATTCTAGGGGTAATGTCTGTGTATTTTGGGATTGTGGGAGGAAACCAGAATACCAGGAATAAACCCACACAAACACGGGGAGAAATACAAACTCCACACAGTTAGGGCCATGGTGGGAGTGGAACCCACGAGCTCAGTGCTGTGAGGCAGTAACGCTAACCATTACACATCCGTGCTTCCTCATGGACTGTAAAGTTGAAAAAGTCCAAAACGTGATATTAAAAAGTAAAAACGAAAAGTCCAGAATGGGGACTGGGCGCTGGCACTGCCAGTAGGGACTGGTATACGGTGGGGACTGCTGTGTGGGAGTGTAATGCATTGCTGACCACTGTGCTCTCACAGTCAGTACTGCACTGAGGTGGCTGTACATAATAATCACCATGCCCCAGCACCCCTGCCTGCCCTGTACAGCCTCCATCTACTACACTCCTGGCAGGCAGAGTCAAAGCAACTGCCGCCATCTGCAAAGAGGGCATGTCATGTGACTAGAGAGGTGGTGGGTGTGGCCGGCAGGGGGCACGGCCGAGAACATCACTGAGAGTGAGCGGTGGGGCGTGACTAGAATTGAGCGGTGGGCGGGGTGAGTGTGGGCGGTGCCCGGGGTTGCTGGGATCCGGGCGTCTATGTGCTGCGCGTTGGTGGAGGAGATCCGATTCCGGAGCCGGGGAGCGATGCACGGACAGGGAGGCGGTGCGGCTGGAGGAGGTGGGTGACCGGCTGTGGGCATACCGTGCATGCATGGGGATATATAGGTGTATGCATAGGAGCCTGTGGAGAGGGTGCGGCATGGGATGGTTTATATATAATGTGTGTGTATCAGATGCTGATGTGCTGTTGTGGATTGCTTACATCATTATATATATATGTGTGTGTGTGTGTGTGTGTGTATATATATATATATATATATAAGTGTGTGTGTGTGTGTGTGTGTGTGTGTGTGTGTGTGTGTGTGTGTGTATATGTATATGTATATATATATATATATATATATATATATATAGTGTATGCCGGTGCATGGCATATGTGGTGTGCAGCCTGGGGACTGTAGTGCACCCAGGGGCTCATTACCTGTGGAAGGTCAGTGGGGTCACCTATGGAGATTTGGCACATACAGGATATATGCACTTACCTTGACCCATAGGCTGAGCTGGCTGTATAATGCATTATGCCATACATATGGGCAGGGGCCACACTGGGCCCCTATGGCGGGCACCTGATGTGCACAATGTTGCTATAGGACAGGTGTATGTGATTGCGTTCCCCTTTGTAATGTATCACACAGCAGATGTGCCACCCAGAGGCTGGCATTGGATGGGCATCCTGCAGCTGCCTTTGGTGACAGATAAGGGAGAGGTCCCTTCAGCGAAGAGGATCTAGGTGCTACCAGCAGGATTAAGCACGTCCCCCACTGTGTGTGTAGTGGAAGGTACCATCGGTGCATGTCACCCATACATTTACCATGGCGGTAACTGGGTGACCTGATTCTGTGCCGGCTGAATCTCGGACTAAGGCCCTTATTCTGGTTGGTGCGGCCAGAGCCGCACACGGGGCTCCGGCCGCACAAACCAATCCCCGCCCACCCTACGGATCGCCACGGCCGTCCGTACACGGACGGCTGGCGATCCGCATAAAAATGGTGGAGGCGTACGCCTCCACCATGGTGGGAGCTGCCCCCTGCATTCGATGGTCGTCGACCATCGAAGGCAGGTCCGCACGCCGCGGCAGCTCCCGCAAGCTGAGACCACACGGACAATCGTCCGTGTGGTAGCTTGTATGGGGGCTGAAAGCTGACATCCGGCGACGTCAGCTTTCCGCCCCCATGAGCTGCGTCATGCCCTCATTTCCATGCATACGCCCCGCGTTTGCATGGGAACGCCCATGAAACGCGGGGCGTACACATAGGGAAATGAGGGGATGAAGCCCCTCACGCCCCTATTCGCCCCCTTTGCGGCGGACGAAATACGTCTGCGGCGAAGGGGGCTGCACATGCGCAGAATGACCTCTGCGCATGTGCAGAGTAGAAACATCGGCGGTACGGCCGCACGCGGGCCGTACCGATCCGATCAGAATAAGGGCCTAAGATTGTAAGTGGGGACTGGAGGATTCACCCATAACCCCAATAGGAACGACCCAATACAGACAGGGAACGTAAATGTCCCTTGATGACCGGCTTCCTTTCCCATGACGCAATCCCCAGATTGTAGAAAACATTTAACAGGGAAAATCTCCATGGTGTAAATACGTCCAAAATCGGATCCTGCTGAAGTGAGGTGACCCCAATGTGGGCATGCACTAATCCGTGTGAGGAGTAGGGTAGCATAGTTCAAATTTTGGGTACCAGCCATTTGGCGTAACCCTTCTATTAGGAGCACTCGCACTGATAAGCCTTGAGTGACGCACATCACTGTCTTGTCAAATGTCTGTCCGATACACTCACTATCTGCTGGGGGACACATTGCACCCCTGAGATCTTCTTCTCTTTTACCTTTTTTTTTTTTTTTTAAATAGAATGGTTTAAAGTCCTAAGCTGGGTACACACCTACAGATTTATCTGTCCAATCTATCTGGTGGGAACAAAAACCTGGGGCATATGAGCATCGCACATTGGCTCCTAAACACAGAACATGGTAATTTAGACAAACTGGTGACATCCAATTGATTGAACAATTGTAAACAACCAATTTCTGATTGTCATATGTTCCCATATATTACCAGATGTTTGTTCCCTCCAGACAGATTGGTCACATAAATCTGTAGGTGTGTACCCAGCTTCAGCCTGGAATCGTCTTCTAAGGACATTTATCAATTTGAAAGAAGGTATTTCTATACTAGGTGATTCATCGCGCCCTACGGGCGCTCTTCACACCGTCGTAAGGGGCTGCGCCCCCTTAATTTGTGAACATTTGTATATGAGAAAGATGGTTAGAATTGTATGTAAGATGCCTGTATTGCAACTTGAGTTATAGGTGAAATGTGTTAAATAGAGAGCATATGATGTGGAAGGGGGTGTGCATTGTTTTGTTTAATTAAAAAGCGGTTACAGAGTAAGATGTACATTGATAGTGTGGATGGTACAGTGACATTTGTGGGTGTGGGGGGGGGGGGGGGGGCTGTGTGAGAGGGAGGGAGGGAGGTGCATACCTCCCAACATGACCCTCTCCAGGAGGGAGACATTGCTCTGTTTCTGGACTTTCTTCTAAATTTATGGATTACCATCACCTGTGCTTAAACACCTTTCTTATCAATTACCCTGTTTAAAATGACAGGTGATGACAATCGTAAATTAAGATGGAAGTCCACAAACAGAGCATTCTGTCCCTCCTGGAGAGGGTCATGTTGGGAGGTATGGAGGTGTGGGGCGCTCTCCTGGTGTGTCTGGTGAGTAGCTGTGTCTTTGCTGGGTAACATGGGGAGGCAGAGGGTGTCTGGCACTGTGCATACCTCCCAACATGACCCATGCCAGGAGGGACACAATGCTCTGCCGCTGGACTTTCTTCCTAATGTATGATTACCTCCATCTGTGTTGAACAGGTTAATTGATAGGAAAGGTGCTTCAACACAGGTAATGGCAATCATACATTAAAAGGAAAGTGCAGGAGCAGAGCAATGTGTCCCTCCTATGACTGTGGGCTCACTGGGCTGGTTCTCTGTCATGTGAGTCAGTCATGTGAGTCAGAGGCTCCACCCAGCGTTACAGCTTCAGACACACTTGAGTGACAGATGTAGCCAAATATATAAGAGATTGTAAAGGCCGCCTTTGTGCGCAGTTTTTGTGGTCCCGTCCTTTCTAGGTCGATTTAGCTTGTTGACAAAACCATTCTTGTGGGGAGAGAGATAAAGTAACAGACAATTGGCTCCTAACTGTTATGTTACAGGCTATGTATGAAAAATGCCAGGTAGGAGCGGATTGGTTGGAACTTTATTTCTCTCCACTTTATCACCGCTTAGTACATCTGCGCCCGTGAAATGGTTGCAACCGTGATCACGCAGCAGAACTGGTATAAGTTGTGGGGGTGTCACAATAGCATGGAGGCCGACTTCTGCGCCTACTCGCAGCGCACCTATAGTGATGGGACGTCTGTTTCAGACAGATTTTTAGCGCCCAGCACAGGGCTGATGAATCGGGCCCATAAAGGGACAGTTTGGGTGCTGGTTCTGTGTGTAGGAGGCAGTCACAGCCAGCTCCCCCTTCCTCAGTATGGAAATAGACCCACGCTAAACCCTTGTTCCTATTCTTTGGACCACCTGCTACCTCATCCATTCCCTAGGCTGGAACGCCCCCCTCCTATTAGACAGGTAGCCTGGTTCTCTTTATATAACTCGTATGACATGACGGCGGCCATGTTCTGTACATTACCCGGGCTGCGCTCCAGCCAAATCTCCTGTGTTCTGTGATGCGCAGATTATCTTCTTCCCTCTCCAAATATTTGACTATCTTGTGACTAAATCTCTTCACGCGGAGGGGGTGGGGGGTGATTTAACCCCATTTACTGCCACGTTGGCGTGCTCCTGGTTAGTTTAGGAGTTCCCGGATTGCAGACGGTTACACCCAGATCTTACCCCTACTGTAGGTAGTTCTGCGCTCCGGATCTGTGTGTGGTTCCTGTTATATAACGGGGCGCATGATGTAGTGTAATGGGGCTTATTCTCCCCTTTCTCACTGTATAAGGAAATGCGCAGAAGGCGCGATAGTTGCTGCCGGTGGGTCCCGGATTTATTACACCAGCACCAGGATCTCCTGCGGCTCTATAGCGGTCTTCTATTTACTGTGTCACAGGGGCTTCTAATCCCTTCCCAATAGAAGCACCCCCCCCCCCCCCCTCCATGCATTAAGCAGCCCAGGGCCTGGTAACCATGGAGGAGTTGCAGAACTGTGCATGCTGGCACTTTGGGGGGTAATGTTCTACAATGGGAGTTCTATTTCCCATGGGAGGTTGCTACCCCGCAGTATTTTGTGATGTTACCTGTAACGGTGTAGCCCTCCAGCTGTTGTAGAACTACACATTCCAGCATGCCTTGCTATAGTATTTCTAACCCCTGACTATATACTGGTTGCAGGAGGTGGGGAAACACTCGGCATTCCAGTCTTTCCGGATTGACACCTCTCCGTAGGCTAAACCGCCTCCCGCCTGCATCTGTGGGATGTGAACCTGGATCTCTGCTAGCACTCTTTCCTGCCTGACTGGCTTGCACTCCGGGGTGCGTGGAACACCCTGCAGCGCCGCTGTTGTGGAATGTCGCCGTATAGGGGCACGCGGGGGGGGGGGGTTACTGGGCATTTACTGGTCTCTTTCACAGGAAACCCAGCATTTACAGCGTCCCCCGACCGTGTCAGTGTTGGGGGAAGTTCCTGAGGGATACATTGTCCCATCTGCCATGGAATACGCTTGTCCTATATCAGTAACTATTGCTGATGATCATAATTAACATTATATACATTTTACTATTAGATTTTTCTCCCTATGTATAGAAATTCCCTATAGATAACATCTCCTATTTGATAGGCGGAATCTGGTTGCCATGGGCAACACAACCTCTTTAGTAAATGTACCCCCGTTAGTTTGGCCCGGTTAGGGTAATATAAGGCAGGTTTGCAGGGTCCTGTGATTTCGGTGATTGGTTACACAGTGTAACGCCGCTGCGTGACGCCAGAGTCTCCTGCTTGTGCTGTCAGCAGCCCCGTCTCCAGGGGTCTCGGCCTGTTGTATGGGGGGGGGGGGGGGGGGCAGGGTATCTGCAGAGCAAGCTGATTTACATGTGAAACACTGGGGGGATTCTCCTGGATCTGCATATAATTACAGGGAGTGTCTGTAGCCAGCCGGCCTCAGTGGTGTACAAACCAGTAACCTCCCCACACCCTCTGCTGGAATCTCCATGTCAATGGGGATCGCACCATTTCTGCACAAATCCACCTTCGTCTGTAGACTGCTTTTATTGCTACTGTGGGACTGATTCAGGTTCATTCGCAAAGCACATTTGGGAGGCCATTCTGATTCATCCTCACTGTTGCGAATTTGCGGGTGAAGTCTGCATGCGGGCGGTCGTTCGTGGGGGTGGCGGACGGCGTTTGACTCGCAAAGCTGCAAAATTCGCAGCTTTGCGAGTCATTCAGAATAACTTCCTTGGTTTGAAAAAACCATGCTGCACTGCAGGTGGGGCTGATGTAACTTGTGCAGAGAGAGTTAGATTTGGGTGGGGTGTATATTTCAAATGGAAATCTATACTGCAGTGTAAAAATAAAGCATACCCTGCACAATAATAACTCCCCCAATTCTAACTCTCTCTGCACCTGTTACATCTGCCCCCCCCCCCTTGCAGTGCAGCATGATTTTGTCCATTTGCAAACCAAATGTCCTTTGCGAACTAACTTGAGTCACCGCCTGTGTTTCTTTGTGAGACCCCCCTACAGCTATTAGTGAATCTCTTGCTTTATCTTTCTGTCCTCGTGGTGCTTTTCAGAATGGTCTTTATATCATCAGGTAACAGCTCTGCTATATGCACTGTTGTGGTGGCAGAGCAGGTTGTGTCATATCCAAGGGAAGGATTGTGTGATGTTTAGGTGCTAAATGCTCCGTTTAGCACTAAACAGCAGGAGTGAAGTAAAAATAATCTATGACCTATAATCTCTTCCACGCTAGTAATGAAGCGCAGCACGTTTTCACACGCGTGCGACCTGTCTATCCAGGTGTGTCCTGTCCTCGGTGCCCGACACCAGTACAGGTGGAATTTTATACAAGAACCAGCAGGAAACGGCATGCGGGAAGGGGGCCCATTTTCTGAGGTAAAAGCTCTCTTCATAGGTTTCCGTTGGTCTCCCAGTGTGCGCAGACCGCCATCAGTAAGCGCTATACGCACAAGTCACAGTATACCGCTCCGACTGCCCTGCTGCAGCCAGCAGTATGATGTGCTGTTTACCTCCTCCCCTCCGCCCGCTGGCACAGGATGTGCTGTAACATCCTATGTTTTCCTGTATAACATACAGCCGGACGAGTCGGAGACGTGTCGTGTGCCCCAGCGGGGAAGGAGTCGTCACCGTGACGTATAACATTGGTAAATACAGGCTGGCACCAGTGTAGTGTGATATCAGCGTGGAGCCTTACCCAGGGCACACTGCTGGCGCTCACGGTTGATGTGGCAGCGTCTCCTGACTAAAAGCAAATACAACGAACTTCAAACACTTGTAAGCGACAACGTCTTCGCTGCCCGTTCTGATTGTCTCCAGACGGGGCTGTCTGAGCGGGTAATAATTTATCGCCACTGTATCCAACGCTGTACTCGGGTATATGCCAGTTGCGGCATGCAGCGCTGCCAGTAGTGTGTTCCCTGCGATCGGTTGTGGGTCTCTTTGTCACGGTCACTGAGCGGACTGAAGTTGCCGCCTGGGCTGGTACGGTTGCCATAGTGTCAGATGCCGCCTTCATTGCTGCTACCAGGGAATATATCCTTCAGTAAGAGTCAGACATTTCTAGTGTCTGTATATAACGACTGAATGTTCTATTTCAGGTACCCGACGACTGTCTGCCAGCTGACATGGTGCCATCTGGACTTCCCTGACTCCCCCCGCTGCCCTGCCCGACAATGGGTGCCTGCATACCTCTCCTGATCTCTGCCCTGCTGTGGGCAATGCCCTCTGCGGGTCATAATTGCGACATCCAGCCCAAGGCGAACATGGTCATTGATATCTCTGAGGCAGTATCCAGAGGAGCCCGTTTTACTGACCCCATAACCGTCGCCCAGTCCGAGGAGTGCGTCTCCGCCTGCTGCACGCAGCTGACCGGCGCAGGTAATGGGTGTGGCGGGCGCGTCGGGCAGAGCGCAGGCTGTAATGCACAGAGTTATGTTTATGTGGATTTCCTGCGACACTTGGGGGATGATTCACTACAGTGTCTGTAAATGAATAGCGGTGGTGTAACCTATAGCAACCATGCAGACGCTAAGATACAATAGAGAAATGACAGCTAGGAGTATATGTACCAAGGTGTGGGTTTGTATGAGTGGAGATGTTTCTAATAGCAACCAAGCTTTCTACTTCTTTATCTAGAGCCATCAAAGCTAAATTCTGGTTGCTATGGACAATGTCACCACTTCTAAAAACCTGGATTTTAGTAAATAAACACTCTAAAAACTGGTTGCTACAGGCAACATAACCACTGTCCACTTTTAGAATCTAGTCCCCAGTTAATATCCACCTTGGGATTGATGGGTTATAAAATACTGAAACAGCCTCAAGGTTTGTTGCAGTAGCACAAAAGGGTAGTTTGGAAGTGACATCATAGGGCAACTGGCCCGGGGCTCCTCCCTGTAACATGACGTCATAGCGCACAGCTGAATGTGGTTGTTTGATATTTTGGGTCCTGTGGCGCCCCCTGCAGTGTAATGAGCCTAGGATTACGAAACCTTTTAATTAATGTTCGTTATTAGGACTCTCCTTTATATAGAAGTAGAAGGTTCTGTTCTCCTTCTGTAACCTGCCAGTATTAATTGTGAATAATGTTCCGGAGTACGCGCACAGCGCAGAGTATAATAACAGGTGCGCGTGTAAAGACGCGTCACAATATGGTATGATATAATTTCATTTGTATAGTAATAAATATGGCGAGGTCTAATACCGTCCTGATTCGCTGGCGCATAGTTGTACCTTGTGAGCATGTAAGGAGTGCACAGAGATTGTGACCGCAAGCGCACTGTGTCTGACTTACACCCGGCTTGTTCTTCATTTCCAGGTGATCGGCCCTGTAATCTCGCCGTATACGATGCCCGCAAAAACCACAGCCGGCAGAACTGTTACCTCTTCCACTGCCCCAGGCTGGATTCCTGCCCGATGTCTCCCAGGCAGGGGGTCCTGAGTTACAGTCTCTGGACAGGTCAGTACATCTAACGTCTCTGTGTAAGGGGAGAGTACCTGCAGTATCGGTGCGTATCCTGTACCTGCAGGTGGGGTTCCGGTAATGGCTGGATCAGTGGTAATGTACACCAGGCATTACCCAGGTGAGGACAACACACAGCTTTTATCCTTCCAATAACCTCTCCTAAAATCCCCTGCTCCCTTCTCGCATGCACTATGGGAAAGGAAACGGGAGATATGAAACTTCTAAGAGTTTGGGGTAGCAAGTAATCTTTAACACATTCATCGCCATAACACGAAATTACTACCAGCCGTCCCCTCCCTTTGTTTGTGCCACGGGCTTCAGTTAACAAGTTTCGCAATCAGCCTCCTCCCCCCATCACCCCCCCCCCCTCTCCTCCCTCCGCTGCTTAGAACATCTGTAAACCTTTCTACTGTGAATAATCCGGACAGGGGACGAAGGCCTGATTCAGACGTGGCTGCAGTTTGTAGAGGTTCTCATGGCACGGGGATAATCCGCGTGACCAGGGGCAGGCTCCTCTCATGGTGAATCCGCACAGTTACTGTTGGCCTAATCTTCCACAGGGTCATTCCTCAGCTTTCCTTATAGGCAGAATACACTACACTTAAATAAGACGCACTGTAAAATAACTGTATATACACAGCCAAATTGTATACGCCATACTTCCACCAGTTCTTACTTGGCAATCACAGCACAGATCCTGCACATTGTATCATTAATGTATTAAACAGCGTCACAGCGCTGGATGCGTTATTGGAGGAAATCCACATATGTACATAGTGCTCAATTTAGCACCCGGCATCTTCCACAACACATGCAGTTTCTCTTTCCTGCCTGGGGTGTCGCTCTCTCCTGTTTCTAGCACAGGTCTGGTCTACATATTAGTGCTGAAATACAGACCACACTGAGCTAGAAGCACATCACCTTCTCTGGTGATGTAGTATTTTTTTGGCAGATATTTGTACCATAGTCCCCCAGATTGTGGTTCCCGGGGATAGGAGCACAGACATCTGCTGGATACAAAGGGCGTGAATAGAGACTTCCCTCAGCTTCCGTGCTGGCAGCGATTTTATCAAAGGTCATTTATCTTTCGTTTACTTTTGCTGAAAGCGCGGTGTGCGCAGAAACGTGTTAGGAGAAAATGAAGGACGTGCACCTTTTATATCCAGCGGGTGTCTGTACTCCGAACCACAGGGACAGTAATCTAGATCAGTGCTTCTCAAACTCGGTCCACACGTTTCAGGTTTTGCAGGTTTTCTCAAAGAATCACAAGTGAAATAATTAGCTCCACCTGCGGATCTTTTAAAATGTGTCAGTGAGTAATGAGTGCCCCTGTGACCTGGAAAACATGAACTGTGTGGGGTCCTGAGGACCGAGTTTGAGAACCCGTGATATAGACCAGTGGTCCTCAACCTCAACCCCCAACAGGTCGTGTTTTTACAGGACACCCGGCAGGTTCACAGGCGCAGTCATTATTCACTGACACATTTTAAAAGATCACAGGTGGAGCTAATTACTTCACTTGTGATTCTGTGAGGAGACCTGGAAAACATGCACTGTGCGGGGTCCTAAGGACCGAGTTGGATAACCACTGATCTAGACCAGGGGTGGACAACTCCAGTCCGCGAGAGCTACCAACAGTTAACATTTTCCAGGTCTCCTCACAGAATCAGGGGGTCAGAACAAAGTTCTGTGGCAGCGCTTAATTGGAACAGTGGAAAAACAAACTGTTTAAAAGATTGGATGATCTTTACAAATGGTTTTATTAATTATGGACAAGCTGTCCGTTATACTGATAAAATGAATACACAATGTAAAATACAACAAATAAAATATGTTAAAACACTCTTGCCTGCTGGATTTCATAGAAGGACTTTGAATGAGAAAAGAATTAGTGTTTGAATGTCTGGTATAGTTACCACTCCTTGGGTGCTGATGTATAACACTGGACTCAGTGGTTGTCCTGTCATGGGTGGAGCATGCAGTATCCAATGTAAGGTTATTGGTCAGTAGGGCCCCAGTGGGCTGATGGAGACTGATGGCGGGAGCACACAGCCAGTGATGATGGATCCTCTCTAGTGGGTGGCCTGGTGAAGTAATTAGCTCCACCTGTGGAACTTTTAAAATGTGTCAGGGAGTAATGAGGGCACCTGTGAGGTAACCTGGAAAACGTGAACTGTTGGTAGCTCTTGAGGACTGGAGTTGGCTGCCCCTGATCTAGACTATTATATATATATATATATATATATATATATATATATATATATATATATATATATATATATATACTGTATATATATAAAAAAAGGGTACTTATGTAGTATCTGGACGCCCGATTGTAAAATCGGGTCGGAAAATTGCATGCGATGCGATTTTCCATAGGATTCAATGTTAACATAGTCCTGTTCATTTCCCCACTATCCATGTCGGCATAGAGTTGATTTTATAAAGCATGGCGAGCCACCGAGCCCGAAGCGTGGCGAGGGGCCGCAGATTACTTAAAACGTTTTCCGCGTCCCCACGCTTTATAAAATCAACTCTATGCCCACTTGGATAGTGGGGAAATTAACAGGACCTTGTTAACATGGAATGCTATGCAAAATCGCATGCAATATTGAATGTGATTCGATGCGATTTTTCCGAAAATCGCGTCGAATCGCATCTGATTGTATGCCTTAAGGTAAGGCATACAATCAGAAAATCGGGCGCCCAGATACTACATAAGTACCAAAAAAAGGCATCTAAAGGAGGTTTGTGATAACATTACCAGAGGGGAAATGGCAGCTGAAAATGCGTATGAATCATTAACACAAAGGGGCCATAGATTGGCGGATAGTGATCTGCTAATGCATTGGAAATTAATTTACAGAGGCTTTCTCCTCGCAGTCACCTGCAACTTAGTGATCCACTCTGAATTCTGCCCAAAATCCTTTGGTAAAATGCGTTTCAGCCCGGACTAAGAATGCGTTGGGGTAATATACCAGCACTCCGCAATTAAGGGCTCAATAAAAAAATGCAAACTTGACTTTTAGCCACACCAGGGTACAGCTCAGCTGGTGCGTATTCTAGATAATAACTGGACAGTCCTGATTATTACCGGAAAATACCATTTAACAAATGTTTGCGTTAATGAGCGATATATCAGTGGAGCAGCTTTGGGGCGCAGCGTCTGTTTCATCACTGCGTGCAGACAGGAGCAGGTGACTGTACCATCCTCCTGTTACACCTTATATTCTAGGTGCCGAGGATTCTGTTGCTATTAGTACAAGTGCAGAACCGACCACCTGCTGGGATTTGTAGTTTCACAACATCTGGAGAGCCACAGGTTGGCCTGTCCTGGCTTAGAACATCTGGCCCTTTTATCTCTCTCCACTTTATCACACTCTTATGCTTAGTACATCTGCCCCATAGCAAGTTTTATATATGACAATAATAAATACAAAGAAAATGACTGTTACATTAGCAATGCCATAATTATATAAACACTTGACCCACTTCAAGAACGTTCTTTTATACGCACTTGCGGGCTGGTTAATTACACAGGATTCTAATCTATTATTGTGTATTTACTTCTGGCACAGAAAACAGTGACTCTGATCCAGCTGAGGGGCAACTACACGGAACGTCCAGTCAGAACAATACACTGAGCTCCACACATAAGAAATCCAGCTCTGTTCCAAAGCTGCCAGGGTCCGCCAAGGGCGACTCGGAGGCAGCACCCAGCCCACATGATCTTACCGGTGAGAAGTGGAGCTCTGAGGTCTCGCCTGGAGAAGTCGGCGAGGACATACCCCAAGAAGATGTGGAAGCACCTGACACCCCTGAGCGAATCACGTCACAGCTGCTGCAACTGGCTGATAATATAGACAAACGCTTGGAGAAGATAGAGTCCAAAGCACAAGCCGCCAAAGTCTCTGACGGTTCCCCCCAGGCGCTATACATCTCCCCTACCGATGCAGAGACCACCATAATCTCTGTGCATGGAGACCCGAAGAAACGCCCGTCTGATGACAGGAAGACAAAAGTCGCAGTTAAGGAGAAACCACCAATGACCGTTGAGGTTCATCGTCCCACACAAGCCCCCAAGACACCGGGCTTTGTGCCGGCCAGAACCTCACCCCGGCCAGTGACCACTGCCTCAAAGCCTCTGCCTCGCACCAAAGCCAATGTTATTGCCACTTCTCAGGACGCTAGTGGTGCCAATCAAGTGCCAAGCTCGGATAGCAAGACCAAGGTCCTCACAGGTCACCAGGATACCAGTACTCCTAATATTGCAGTCAGAACCACTGCAGAATATGTGAAGATTGGTCAACCAAGGACCCACCCAGAGATACCCCTAGCAGATATTGTCCACCCGAAGACCCACAAAGAGACGCCTGACCCTGATATTGTCCAACCAGATATACCTATCCCTGATACTGTCCACGGAAGGACTCACATAGAGACTCCTGCCCCTGAAATCGTCCATCCGGAGATGCCTCTGTCTGATATTGTCGATGAAGGGACCCACAAAGAGACTCCTTCCCCCGATATTGTCCACCCAAAGATACCTATCCCAGATAAAGCCCACCCAAAGACTCACAAAGAGACTCCTGCCTCTGGTATAGCCCACCCAAAGGCTTACCCAGACATACCCATCCCAGATATTGTCTATCATACCAGAACACCCCCGCTGGGGACTCGCCCTTCTATGCTAAGGACCCTTCCCTCCAAAGCAACCCAGCACCCCCTCAAACATGAAGGCCACCCTTCTACAAATGCCAAAGCATCGGGGCAGACCCTTCCTGAACCCAATTCCTTAACACCGAAAGACCTCTCCCCGCCTGTTGTGCATCTGGAAGAGGTGCCCATAAAACTTGACGGCTTGGGATCTGTGCCAGAGAGCAGGTTCCCCACCGATGTCAAAAGCGGTTTGGTGGCTGCTCTGATTTTCGGGGTGGTGTTCCTCATCGTTGTGATCGGCCTGGTCAGCCGAAAGGTGGTTGAAGCCCGCCAACGGCACCGGTACACCAAGCTGGATTATCTCATCAATGGCATGTATGTGGACACATGAGGAGCAGGTGCTACTGGTACAGTGTGTTCTGGAGAACGTGGTGATGCTGATAGGCCTCCAGAACAATGTCCACCGTCCACTCCTCAGGAGGATAGAGCAGTTCCCCCCCCGGATCTGACACCGGCATTGCACCCACACGTAACATTACCACGGTGGACCCTAAATCACCAGGGGGGCTACATCCTATTCAACAATGGTTTTGCATATGTTTTTTTTTTTGTTC
Organism: Crinia signifera; assembly: GCF_055691185.1. Classification (NCBI taxonomy): domain Eukaryota; kingdom Metazoa; phylum Chordata; class Amphibia; order Anura; family Myobatrachidae; genus Crinia; species Crinia signifera. Next base: position 7,440,305 of record NC_139220.1, read on the forward strand.
TGATTTGGAGATTTCATTTAGGTAGACTGATTTCCTCAGATTGATTAGGATTTGCCACAGGAACTGTATTGGGGGAGGGGTGTGGCGCTACATTACTGACATAGGAGATAGCGTCAGAGCTATCTCTGCTGCTGACTGACGTCCTTGCATATGTAATGACATTGATTATTCATCTAGTATCATTTCCGAACCAGTAACCTAAATGCGATCCATAGTCCTGGACAATTACACCCAACGCCTGACTCGAACTACTCACTACCAAGGACTTAAGGGGTTAAGTTAAATAAAATGATGCCCCCATTTAAAAGCTGGGTAATAATAGTTTTTTTTTTTAAACCATTATTTTTATTAATATTATTTTAGTAATAATAGGGTATACAAAAATATCACGAAAACACAGTAAATAACAAAATAATTGGTACCCAATATAGAAAATAACAATTGTGTATATATACACCTAAACATTCACAATTCCAGCTGAAAAACCTGAAGTAACACACAAACGAAAAGCCGACTGAACGGGTATATTCCAAATACACTAAAAAAAAAAAAGCAGTAAAACACAGTATCTCCGTCACTTGTTTCCTAGAGATTAGTTTTCGTGCGCGATTCTGTCCTTGAAACCGATTCGGAACCAAACAAATGAGTTTCTGCTTTTGAACCCCTTACCGACGCAGCATGTTTTTGCCTTCCTGACAGAGGCCTTTTTTTCAAATCTGACAGGTATCACTTAAGTGGGGATAACTTTTTTTTGCTTTTACTTATCCCAGTGATTTTGAGATTGTTTTCCCGTGACACATTGTACTTTAAGTTAGTGATAAATTTTGGTCGATACAGTTTTTTTTTTTTTTTAAATATCAAAATGTCGTAAAAAAAATGAACATTTTGCAATTTGCAAAATGTTACATTTTCTGCTTGTGAGACAAATAATCATACCACTCAAAATAGTTAATAACTAACAAAGACCATATCTAAACTTTATTATTACATCATTATTTCAACTTTCTTTTATTTTTTTGGGACGCTAGGGGGCAGCAGAGTCTAAATTTTACACATAACACAGTAAACGCTGCTTTTGGCTGTTCACGTTTGAACAGCCAATCGCAGCGATCGCCCATGACGGGGGGCATCGCTGCCCCCCCTGGGCAATGAGGGAAGATGTCTGCTGTCAGGGACAGCAGACATCGTCCCTCTGTCACCGCGTCTCTAGACACGGTGACAGTTACAAGTCATGACGTACATTTATGCCATGTGTCGGGAAGTACATCCCGACCATGACGTAAATGTACGTAAAATGTCGGGAAGGGGTTAAAGTCTTACGGTATAGAAGGAATGGCGTGAGTGGACAAATGTATTCTTCCGCCAATATCCCAAGTTGGCAGACGGAGGCATCTCTCTGTTCGTGCTGCTTCATTTTCCCTGATTGGCCTGTGGGCCAATCAAAGTACAGGGGCGGGGCTTCACGGGTGTTGCGGCGGAGTTATGCATCGTGTCCCGGACCCTTGGGGGGGGGGGAGCAAAACCAAACTATTCATTGAATCGTGACATCGATGGTGGGAAAGCATCTGACATTGGCCATAAACCATCGATGATTTCTAATCATCGATGGTAGATGGCATACCTATGAGGGAGCTGTGAAGACAGATATTGGAGGTAGGGGCAGATAGGCACTAAGGCGCCATTTTGATGGGCTGTAACTAGTTTCCCTATAAAACGGTTAATTTAATTATCACATGACCGCCGTCTGGCACAGACTCCTATTTGTCGTGAGTGTAAATCTCTCGTTAGGGTGTTTTAATTATCTGTTGACACAAATGCCCCTAAGTGTGATAATAACAGGAGGCTACACAAGATGGACGTAATAAGATAAACCACTGTGGGTTGGCTGCTGGGGAGTAAGGCCCTCATCTCTGGCCACTAGTGCCTTGATGGCTAACCTTGACACTCCAGATGTTTTTAAACTACACATCCCAGCATGCTCTGCTTCAGTTTTGCTATTTTGGCCATGCTAAATCTGATGCAGGGCATGCTGGGATGTGTAGTTCAACAACAGCTGGAGTGCCAAGGTTAGCCAGCACTGCACTAGAGGCAGCTATAGTGACCATTTATAACTGGTAAGAATAAGCTGCTGTGGAACTACATCTCCCAGCATGCTCGGCCACAGCACAAGGACTGTAACCTGGTAATGGAGCGAATGTTCAGCTGATGGTGTTGCTGTGACCTCAGTTACGCTGGCACTACAGTTACAGAATGACCACATGTTGCCAGCGCTATGAGGGCAGGTGCCAGGGATTGTTCTTGCTGGTAAATCTGTAACTGTGAGGAACTCGGATGTCGTTTCCAGGACTGCATCAGGTTATTATCCGTCACCTGCAATCCTCCATAACCGCCTCTGCTCCTGGTGTGTGTTCTACCTACCCGTAGCGATCAGTAGCCACGTGTGCTGCCAGCCCTGGCTGGTATATTGTGTATATCCCACAGCAGCACATGGGCGAGTGAGCCGCATTACCCACAGCAGCGCATGGGCGAGTGAGGCGCATTACCCACAGCGGCGCATGGACGGGGGAGCCGCATTACCCACAGCAGCGCATGGGCGAGTGAGGCGCATTACCCACAGCAGCGCATGGGCGAGTGAGACGCATTACCCTCAGCAGCGCATGGGCGAGTGAGCCGCATTACCCACAGCGGCGCATGGGCGAGTGAGGCGCATTGGCGAGTGAGCCGCATTACCCACAGCGGCGCATGGGCAAGTGAGCCGCATTACCCACAGCGGTGCATGGGTGAGTGAGCCGCATTACCCACAGCAGCACATGGGCGAGTGAGCCGCATTACCCACAGTGGCGCATTGGCGAGTGAGCCGCATTACCCACAATGGCGCATTGTTGAGTGAGCTGTATTACCCACAGCGGCGCATGGGCGAGTGAGCCGCATTACCCACAGCGGCGCATGGGCGAGTGAGCCGCATTACCCACAGCGGCGCATGAGCGAGTGAGCCGCATTACCCACAGCCACGCATGGTCGAGTGAGCCGCATTACCCACAGCCGCACATGGTTGAGTGAGCCGCATTACCCACAGCCGCGCATGGGCGAGTGAGCCGCATTACCCACAGCCGCGCATGGGCGAGTGAGCCGCATTACCCACAGCCGCGCATGGGCGAGTGAGCCGCATTACCCACAGCCGCGCATGGGCGAGTGAGCCGCATTACCCACAGCGGCGCATTGGCGAGTGAGCCGCATTACCCACAGCCGCGCATGGGCGAGTGAGCCGAAGTACCCACAGCAGCGCATGGGCGAGTGAGCCGCATTACCCACAGCGGCGCATTGGCGAGTGAGCCGCATTACCCACAGCCGCGCATGGGCGAGTGAGCCGAAGTACCCACAGCAGGACATGAGCGAGTGAATTACCAGCAAGAAGAGTCTTGTTTCATTGGAGCATTTACTATAGATGTGTACGCAAGAAATAACATTGGGAGGGGGAACAAAAGCCGCTATATACTACGTAATAGGGACAATATAAATATTGCGTTGCCACTCAGAGAACTCAAATTCCAAAGTGTGTGTTGGAAATATCCAAAGCACAATGACCAGTAAATGTGTGAGCCGCTGCCCCATAGCTGAATCCCTGTCCTTCCATGGCCACGAAGGGGTGCGGCGTGTTGATATGGTTAGAATGTTGGTATCGGTAATGTCGGCATGTTGACCTGTTTTATCCAAATATTCGAGTCCTTACTCAACTCTGACCACACTGTAATAAACTGTATTACACAAATACTGGCCAGGTCAATGTGCGATGGTTCTCTAACCCACGTAGAGATTCTCTGTACTGGACCTTTGCTAGCTCCTAATAGAGGAGGTTCACCCACAGGGCACTTGTGGGCCGAGGCTAGTACGATGGATCCTTGGCTCATTGACTGGTACCTGGAAAACCAGAGTTTTCTTTAGCCCATGGGCCCGGACTTCTTTGGACAGAAATCTCTGCTATAAAACTACTCTAAGCTGCCATTATTTTACAGAAACCTCATTCAGAGGTTTGGGACCCGATGACGTTGCTGGATTAGTATTAGCCATGTCCCACGGAACCACAACAGACAGTGTTAGAACGTATTTGTTTTGCCACCTGGAAAAGCCAGATAACCAGCCTTGTATGCGGAGATCCGGGCCTTCAGGTGCACGAGCGCCAACCCTTCATTCAGACCCGTCCTCTATACCTTTGTTGCAGAAATGATGTTTTCTTGTCCCCAGAATGTTGCCGATGAGCCAAATCTGTATACTGACAACTGGGGTGAATTGTAATAGGGTGAGAGATTCTGAAAGTGAGAGATTTGGTAAGAAATCTCCAGTTTTTTTAAAGCGACAATCATTTACACTGCAAAATAAAACTGGGTTTGCTGTGTAAACAATTGCCGCTTTAAAAAAACTGGAGATTTCTTACCAAATCTCTCACTTTCTGAATCTCTCATCCTATTACATTTCACCCCTGGTGTTCTAATTTCTGGAAAAGTCTTGATTGTAGGTTTATTCCAATAAAGAATGTGCCAAATGCTCAAAAATAAATAATATATCTGACTGTCCGAAGTGTCGCACTTTCCATTGTTTGCTGTTGCACATCTGGTGTCTGTGAGGGGCAGCGATCATACCTTACATATACACGATACTGACCACCATGCTAATTAACGTTGGCCTCCTGCTCTTACCAGGCTGCTTTCGTATTTGGCCTTGGTTGGCGTTCAGTTACAGTGACCTGATTCATGTTTTGCTTTTAGGGTAAAGGGGAAGGGGATGATGACCGGTGCACAAGTAATTGAGGATGTTCTATTAGAAAGAAATATATTGATCCACGATGGCAGGTAAAATTATAGGGAGAGGTGAGCTCCCTGATTTAGGATAATTTATGTAGTGGAGGTGCACCCTGGAGAGTAAAATAGGTTACTGAAGAGAAAAAAGAAAAGACTCTCTCTTTGTAGGGGCACTCTTTGATGATTTGAATTTAAATGTTAGTGTAGAAATATCACATAGATAGAGAATGGGTGAGCCACACAAGTCACTTACCACTATGTTGACCAAACGGCATCGGACTATAAGTACTAGACAACAATGTTGACAGGAGAGCAAGGTTGGGGCTCCCTAAGGCGGAGCTCCCTCTTGATCCTGTCTATGTAGAAGTAGAGTTGTTTAAAATATAACTTTTAATTAGCTTTAAATTAAAATATCTAGACAAACATGTAAACAAGAAAAAAAGAGAGAGAAAGACTCTTCCTTTGTTGGGGCACTTTTAGAGAAAACTTCTCACAATATATCATACGATTTTATCGAAGAGTCATGAGTGTGCCCTATGGGCATAGCTTCCCCTGGTTCTGTGACACAATGTGTACTTGGCTCAGCAGAGTCCAAATAGGTCCCGAATATCAGGACTGAAGAAGATATCACACAAAAAAATATATTCTTTAATATCACAACAATATGGGTCTGTGGAGTGGGATTAAGTTATTTTGACCACAAACCAGGTGAAAGTCCCCAGCACAATTAGTGCGTTAGAGGGGATCATCTGCGTGTCACTAGACCGGGGTATTAAGCTATAAAAACTTACTGGGATTCACTTAGTCAGAACCACAGGCTATCCAGTAGGGGTGTAGTGGATAGCTTCAGACACTGGATTAACCACAGTAAATACTTTGTATCAATTTAAAACAGTAAATGTTATTTAACAATGTATCAAAAAGGTAACAGTCCCCCTGCTAGGTTTGACTGATCAAGAGAAAGAGGGGGGGTTTCGAAGGATGTGGGCTGACTAGTGTTCCTCTTGATTGGTTTGCCAAAAAGAGAAAAGTATTTTTCAATAAGATTCTACAGATTTAGGAATCTAATTTCAATAAAAAAGATAATAAGCTTGCTTTCCAAGCCGGCGGTCCTATCTGTTTAGGACTATCTACAGCTAGAACCGTCTACAGAAAGCACCTGTCATCAGCAGTATATTTGTTGGTAGGCTGACACCAAAGTGTGTTTTATTCAAAGTAATCAGACTGAGGTTTGGTACCTAACCGGTATGTTGAGTATTAATCACAGTCTACCTGCCACCATGTCGGCGGTTGCATATATATTAATAGAAATAATAGCAGTTGGCACAAAATACACAAATAAACACATTGTTTTTATGCAGTCAGACAGTGGTTCGGTGCCTGACCGGTATGTCGAGCATTAAATAGAGATTTATCACCGTCTACCTGCCACCATGTCGGCGGTTGCATATATATTAACGGAGATAATGGCAGTTAGCACAAAATACACAAATAAACAAATTGTTTTTATGCAATCAGACAGTGGTTCAGTACCTGGCCGGTATGTCGAGTATTAAATAGAAGTTTATCACAGTCTACCTGCCACCATGTCGACGGTTGCATATATATTAACAAAAGTAATGGCAGTTGGCACAAAATACAAAAATAGACAATTTGTTTTCATGCAATCAGACTGTGGTTGGGTACCTAACCGGCCTGTCGGGTGTTGAATGGAAATTATCACAGTCTACCTCTGATTCTGTCTCAGCCAGTCTCTAGCTAACATCTATATATATGATAACAGTTCGGTATTTCTAGATAACAGTGTTTGGTGTCTGTCAATTCATCAGCAGCTCGGGTACTATGTTTATATTCGGATCTCAGTGTCACATAAATACAGACGTTCCCGCTAGGTGGTTGGATAGGAATAAGGGATATAGGGATGGGGAGTGGGAAGGGAGGTAATGTTCAACACGAGGAAAAGAAAAGAGAGGAGGATCACAAGAAAAGGAGAGAGAGAAAATAGTAGGAAAAAAGAGAAAAATTAGAACAGATAGAGTCTGACTGTATCCAACGGGTGTGAGTGATCCCACCAACTTTATATACCCTTAACAAAGGTGGGGTAGTCTGGTTCGAGGATTGGAAAGTCTCCTTTTCCCCTCTGGCAGGCTGCCCACTTCCAAATGTCAGCTGCCACCTATTAATAGTGGGCTTTTATGGGTATTGTGGGGGAAGAACTCTGCCCAAATGGAGTCAGAAAGATAGAGATAGGTGTTACCCTTTAGTGTAGAAGCGGCTGCTGCCCACCTGAGATACCTGTCACTAGGGGCGGAATACTGTATGAGGCTAGGAGAGGTCTCCCTTCTCCTGTCATACCTTCATACACCCCAAGTAAGCTGCCATCTTTGTTTAGATGGGCTTTTTAAGGTATGGTGGGTGAGCGGGCTTGTAATCACACTGGGGGGATTTATTACACCTAATAGAAAAAATTGGGGGAGGACAGAAGGTATCGGGTAAGAGGTAGAGGGAAGAGCCCGGGAAGGAGAGGAGGTATAGGGGAAAGCGGGTGAACGGGTACCTGTGAGTGCACGCCCTGTGCTGAGCGGCACTGTGACTGTCCCGTTAGGTATGCTGCAGCCGCTGTGTCAGACAGTGTCCCCACGGTGGTCTCTGCGGAGAGGGTAGCCGGGGCTGGGGCTGGTTTAGACTGCTGCCATGGGTGTGCTGAGGCAGCACTGTGTATGTCCAGTCGGACGTCTTGTGGCTGCTGCGGCTGTGTCCCTTTTCCACGATCAGCGCGTGGAGAGGGCTGCAGAACTAAAGGTATTGGGAGCGCTTGGATAGCGCTGAAGCAGGTCTGCGGTCCGGTTACTACTGCTGCGGCTACTAGGGAAATGCTGAACTACAATTGTCCGGAGCGCTGGGATAGCGCTAACGCCGGTCAGCGGTACGGCTGTTGCGGCTGCGGCCAAGATGATTTTAGACGCTCCTGGCTGGTACTGCTGTGAGACGCTTCTGGCTGGTCCTGCTGCTATGTGGAGGCGCGCTGTAAGAGCGTCACTCCACAGAAGGAAACACTCTGTGGAGTGACGCTCTTACAGCGCGCCTCCACATAGCAGCAGGACCAGCCAGAAGCGTCTCACAGCAGTACCAGCCAGGAGCGTCTAAAATCATCTTGGCCGCAGCCGCAACAGCCGTACCGCTGACCGGCGTTAGCGCTATCCCAGCGCTCCGGACAATTGTAGTTCAGCATTTCCCTAGTAGCCGCAGCAGTAGTAACCGGACCGCAGACCTGCTTCAGCGCTATCCAAGCGCTCCCAATACCTTTAGTTCTGCAGCCCTCTCCACGCGCTGATCGTGGAAAAGGGACACAGCCGCAGCAGCCACAAGACGTCCGACTGGACATACACAGTGCTGCCTCAGCACACCCATGGCAGCAGTCTAAACCAGCCCCAGCCCCGGCTACCCTCTCCGCAGAGACCACCGTGGGGACACTGTCTGACACAGCGGCTGCAGCATACCTAACGGGACAGTCACAGTGCCGCTCAGCACAGGGCGTGCACTCACAGGTACCCGTTCACCCGCTTTCCCCTATACCTCCTCTCCTTCCCGGGCTCTTCCCTCTACCTCTTACCCGATACCTTCTGTCCTCCCCCAATTTTTTCTATTAGGTGTAATAAATCCCCCCAGTGTGATTACAAGCCCGCTCACCCACCATACCTTAAAAAGCCCATCTAAACAAAGATGGCAGCTTACTTGGGGTGTATGAAGGTATGACAGGAGAAGGGAGACCTCTCCTAGCCTCATACAGTATTCCGCCCCTAGTGACAGGTATCTCAGGTGGGCAGCAGCCGCTTCTACACTAAAGGGTAACACCTATCTCTATCTTTCTGACTCCATTTGGGCAGAGTTCTTCCCCCACAATACCCATAAAAGCCCACTATTAATAGGTGGCAGCTGACATTTGGAAGTGGGCAGCCTGCCAGAGGGGAAAAGGAGACTTTCCAATCCTCGAACCAGACTACCCCACCTTTGTTAAGGGTATATAAAGTTGGTGGGATCACTCACACCCGTTGGATACAGTCAGACTCTATCTGTTCTAATTTTTCTCTTTTTTCCTACTATTTTCTCTCTCTCCTTTTCTTGTGATCCTCCTCTCTTTTCTTTTCCTCGTGTTGAACATTACCTCCCTTCCCACTCCCCATCCCTATATCCCTTATTCCTATCCAACCACCTAGCGGGAACGTCTGTATTTATGTGACACTGAGATCCGAATATAAACATAGTACCCGAGCTGCTGATGAATTGACAGACACCAAACACTGTTATCTAGAAATACCGAACTGTTATCATATATATAGATGTTAGCTAGAGACTGGCTGAGACAGAATCAGAGGTAGACTGTGATAATTTCCATTCAACACCCGACAGGCCGGTTAGGTACCCAACCACAGTCTGATTGCATGAAAACAAATTGTCTATTTTTGTATTTTGTGCCAACTGCCATTACTTTTGTTAATATATATGCAACCGTCGACATGGTGGCAGGTAGACTGTGATAAACTTCTATTTAATACTCGACATACCGGCCAGGTACTGAACCACTGTCTGATTGCATAAAAACAATTTGTTTATTTGTGTATTTTGTGCTAACTGCCATTATCTCCGTTAATATATATGCAACCGCCGACATGGTGGCAGGTAGACGGTGATAAATCTCTATTTAATGCTCGACATACCGGTCAGGCACCGAACCACTGTCTGACTGCATAAAAACAATGTGTTTATTTGTGTATTTTGTGCCAACTGCTATTATTTCTATTAATATATATGCAACCGCCGACATGGTGGCAGGTAGACTGTGATTAATACTCAACATACCGGTTAGGTACCAAACCTCAGTCTGATTACTTTGAATAAAACACACTTTGGTGTCAGCCTACCAACAAATATACTGCTGATGACAGGTGCTTTCTGTAGACGGTTCTAGCTGTAGATAGTCCTAAACAGATAGGACCGCCGGCTTGGAAAGCAAGCTTATTATCTTTTTTATTGAAATTAGATTCCTAAATCTGTAGAATCTTATTGAAAAATACTTTTCTCTTTTTGGCAAACCAATCAAGAGGAACACTAGTCAGCCCACATCCTTCGAAACCCCCCCTCTTTCTCTTGATCAGTCAAACCTAGCAGGGGGACTGTTACCTTTTTGATACATTGTTAAATAACATTTACTGTTTTAAATTGATACAAAGTATTTACTGTGGTTAATCCAGTGTCTGAAGCTATCCACTACACCCCTACTGGATAGCCTGTGGTTCTGACTAAGTGAATCCCAGTAAGTTTTTATAGCTTAATACCCCGGTCTAGTGACACGCAGATGATCCCCTCTAACGCACTAATTGTGCTGGGGACTTTCACCTGGTTTGTGGTCAAAATAACTTAATCCCACTCCACAGACCCATATTGTTGTGATATTAAAGAATATATTTTTTTGTGTGATATCTTCTTCAGTCCTGATATTCGGGACCTATTTGGACTCTGCTGAGCCAAGTACACATTGTGTCACAGAACCAGGGGAAGCTATGCCCATAGGGCACACTCATGACTCTTCGATAAAATCGTATGATATATTGTGAGAAGTTTTCTCTAAAAGTGCCCCAACAAAGGAAGAGTCTTTCTCTCTCTTTTTTTCTTGTTTACATGTTTGTCTAGATATTTTAATTTAAAGCTAATTAAAAGTTATATTTTAAACAACTCTACTTCTACATAGACAGGATCAAGAGGGAGCTCCGCCTTAGGGAGCCCCAACCTTGCTCTCCTGTCAACATTGTTGTCTAGTACTTATAGTCCGATGCCGTTTGGTCAACATAGTGGTAAGTGACTTGTGTGGCTCACCCATTCTCTATCTATGTGATATTTCTACACTAACATTTAAATTCAAATCATCAAAGAGTGCCCCTACAAAGAGAGAGTCTTTTCTTTTTTCTCTTCTGATTCATGTTTTCCCAGACCTAATCCACAACGACCAAGTGGGACTTGTATCCAAGGGCCAGGAACAAGGGAACACTACTGAAGGGATGGGTCTGATCCAGAACCTCTGGGTTTGATGGAGCAGCCTGACCGGTCTGCACACGAAGTGTTATTGGGGTCCAAAATGTCTACATAGAATGATGTCATTATATAGAACTTCACAATTTAATACAATTTATTTATTTATTAACAGTTTCTTATATAGCGCAGCATATCCCGTTGCGCTTTGCAAAGGGGACAGTGATACAACAAAACAGGGTATTTACAGACAGTCAAAATGTAGGAGGGCCCTGCTCGCAAGCTTACACTCTATAGGGAAATAGGCATTGATACATAAGGATAGATACTGTATTCTTTATTGCATCGATTCCACCAGAATGCAAGGTTCTATGACTGGTTCTGGAATATGATAAGCTGCCTGAAGAGATGAGTTTTTAGGGAACGCTTATAGGTTTGGAGACTGGAGGAGAGTCTTATTGTGCTTGGGAGGGCATTCCACAGAGTGGGTGCAGCCCGTAGAAAGTACAATGATGAACGATGACTAAAAACCCATCTCCATTTTTCAGGGATATTAGAAATTCAGAATCTAAATCAGGGTTGCCGACTTTAAGATTCTCCTCTCCGGGAGAAGCCCGGAGAGGAGAGTTTCAGCAGCCGCTCAGGGGGCGGGGCTTACGAGTAACATCACTAAGCCCCGCCCCCATGCTGGTAAAGCAGGGAATTCACGGATCTCCGTGGAGGGGGCGGGGCTAAAATGACGCAATTGTGCCGTTTTAGCTCCGCCCCCTCCTCTGAGACCCAAGGATTATGGCATTTTATGGCAGGTGACAGCGGGGGTTCCCCCTGAATCCGGGAGGGTTGCCCACCCTTCCGGGGGGCCGGGAGGGGGTCCCGATTTTCGGGAGACTCCCGGAAATTCCGGGAGGGTCGGCAACCCTGATCTAAATATAAAAAAGAGCGGAGTACTCCTCACCTCTGAGGTGAAATACCTCCAGTGACCACTAGAGGTCACAGGACAGACCAAATTATTCCTTAACATTAAGTGAAAGCAAAATGATCTGTTTCAAACCTGCTGGAAATGGACTAGGGATGGTCATTGTTGCCATTACCATTGATGGTTGCCATCGATGGCAATGGTGTAACTGGCCATCGATAGTGCTAAACCATGCACTATCGATATTTTTACCTATCGATGATCATTGTGTTTGACTGATTGGCCTGTGGGCCAATCAAAACACAGGGGTGGGGCTTTGCAGGTGTTGGAGGCGGAGCTATGCTCCTTTCCCACGGCACTTTGAAAAAAAAAAAACACACAAAACTTCGTGGAGGGAAACCATCGATGGCAAGAGTATTTGACATCGCCCATAAACCATTGATGATTTTGAGTTATCGATGGTCGATGGCCATCCCTAATATGGACAGAGGGAGCTGTGAAGACAGAGATTGGGGGTAGGAGCAGATAGGGACTGGGGGTGAGGTGGAGAGTTTGTGGGCTAAAAACTGTCACAGCTCAAAGTGAAACTACATTGCAGAAGACGTTCCTTTTGACGGGCTGTTAACTAATACTAGTAAGCCCGCTCAAAGCAATTGCTTCGAAAGCTAGTAAGGTAGCTTATGTGAGAGAGCGGCAATGTGGTTTCACTTGCTGCCAACAGATGGCGGTGTTTCACTGATACATTGACCAGTCACCCAAGTTGTATCAGATTCTGGATACCAGCAGATTCTGGCAATAATTAATGTGTCTCGGCCTACAGCTGCCTCTCCAAGCTTCTGCCTATGGTAGCTGCGTCAAAATGCCGGTAAAATATAAATTGCTGCATTAGTAGCGTCTACCGCCACCATACATTATCCACAGGCACCTCCCCCACAGCTCCTTCTGTGTCAGCTGCCTTCTGTGTCTCATGTTCCTGCCCGTCATTGATCATATGCCGTATTTACCATGTACGTATTCCACATTGTCTTGTACTGTAAGTCGCTGTCTGCTTGTGTTTGCTCATTTATGTACAGTACTCTGTGTGGCGCTGTGGAACCCTTGTGGTGCCATATAAATAAATAATTAAAATACATGGAATCCATATAACTAGAAATGAGGAGACACCCTGGGGGGTGTCAGTCACAGCACAGACTTCCCATTGGGATCTGCTGAATGGTTTGGTGCTGTTTCTTGGTTTAAAGCAGGCATGTCCAACGTTGGCCCTCCAGATATTGTGAAACTACACATCCCAGCATGCTTTGCCACAGTTTTGCTATTAGAGAATGCTAAAACTATTGCAAAGCATGCTGGGATGTGTAGTTTCAAAACATCTGGAGGGCCAACGTTGGACATGCCTGGTTTAAAGTCTTTGTAGGCTGAGATACAGGCATGTGCCAGTAGGTGGCGCTCTGGTGACAGACATCACTGGTCATTCCTTTCCCTAGTGGTAGAACAGTAATACAGTAATCCCCTCTGCAGATACGTGACTACCTCCAGGATGTTCCTCGTCACCGTCTCCTCTGAGAACAGGTTACTTCTTTTAAGAACAACTTTAATGTAACATTTCACAGTGTCCCGAGCATTTGCGCACAAACGTGCATGAATTGCAGAGCTGGCTTAGGAAACCAGCTTGCTGGGACTTGTAGTTCCAAAAGTTCAAAGTTGATTCCTGGGCAGAGTGTGAACACTGAGAAGGCTGGTTAGATATAAGATTATATATAGAGATAACTTCACTCCTTGCACTTGGCTCTTATACAACATGGGCAGGAATTGGGTGTTGGCTGCCCTCTGCACTCAATGGAAAAGGGAGTGGGATTGCTGCTCCCCCGAATTGGGTAATGCATTTATGGCAAGATCAGGGCATACCTCCCCGGGATACGGATCATCTGTGGCTGGTCAGTACTGGTGAGGAGAGTCACTGATTCACATGGGCTGGTCAGTACTGGTGAGGAGAGTCACTGACGCACCTGGGACTGGTCCGCACTGGTGAGGTGAGTCACTGATGTACCTGGTCCTGGGGCTGGTCCGCACTGGTGAGGCGAGGCACTGATGCACCTGGGGCTGGTCTGCACTGGTGAGGTGAGTCACTGATGCACCTGGGGCTGGTCAGTACTGGTGAGGTGAGTCACTGATGCACCTGGAGATGGTCTGCACTGGTGAGGTGAGTCACTGATGTACCTGGGGCTGGTCTGCACTGGTGAGGTGAGTCACTGGTTCACATGGGCTGGTCTGCACTGGTGAGGTGAGTCACTGACGCACCTGGTTCTGGGGCTGGTCCGCACTGGTGAGGTGAGTCACTGATGCACCTGGAGATGGACTGCACTGGGGAGGTGAGTCACTGATGTACCTGTGACTGGTCTGCACTGGTGAGGTGAGTCACTGATGTACCTGGTCCTGGGGCTGGTCCGCACTGGTGAGGTGAGTCACTGATTCACGGGCTGGTCTGCTCTGGTGAGGTGAGTCACTGATGCACTTGGGACTGGTCCGCACTGGTGAGGTGAGTCACTGATGCACCTGGGGCTGGTCCGCACTGGTGAGGTGAGTCACTGATGCACCTGGGACTGGTCCGCACTTGTGAGGTGAGTCACTGATGCACCTGGGGCTGGTCCGCACTGGTGAGGTGAGTCACTGATGCACCTGGGGCTGGTCTGCACTGGTGAGGTGAGTCACTGATGCACCTGGGGCTGGTCCACACTGGTGAGGTGAGTCACTGATGCACCTGGGGCTGGTCTGCACTGGTGAGGTGAGTCACTGATGCACCTGGGGCTGGCCCATACTGGTGAGGTGAGTCACTGTTTCACATGAGCTGGTCTGCACTGGTGAGGTGAGTCACTGATGCACCTGGGGCTGGTCTGCACGGGTGAGGTGAGTCACTGATGCACCTGGGGCTGGCCCATACTGGTGAGGTGAGTCACTGTTTCACATGAGCTGGTCTGCATTGGTGAGGTGAGTCACTGATGCACCTGGAGATGGTTCACATTGGTGAGGTGAGTCACTGATGCACCTGGGACTGGTCCGCACTGGTGAGGTGAGTCACTGATGCACCTGGGGCTGGTCCGCAATGGTGAGGTGAGTCAATGATGCACCTGGGGCTGGTCCGCACTGGTGAGGTGAGTCACTGATGCACCCTGGGGCTGGTCCGCACTGGTGAGGTGATTCACTGATGCACCTGGGGCTGGTCTGCACTGGCGAGGTGAGTCACTGATTCACATGGGCTGGTCCGTGCTGGTGAGGTGAGTCACTGATGCACCTGGGGCTGGTCCGTACTGGTGAGGTGAGTCACTGATGCACCTGGGGCTGGGTCGCACTGGTGAGGTGAGTCACTGATGCACCTGGGGCTGGTCAGTACTGGTGAGGTGAGTCACTGATGCACCTGGGGCTTGTCTGCACTGGTGAGGTGAGTCACTGATGCACCTGGGACTGGTCCGCACTGGTAAGGGGAGTCACTGATGCACCTGGGACTGGTCTGCACTGGTGAGGTGAGTCACTGATGCACCTGGGGCTGGTCCGCACTGGTGAGGCGAGGTACTGATGCACCTGGGGCTGGTCTGCACTGGTGAGGTGAGTCACTGATGCACCTGGGACTGGTCCGCACTGGTGAGGCGAGGCACTGATGCACCTGGGGCTGATCCGCACTGGTGAGGTGAGTCACTGATGCACCTGGGGCTGGTCTGCACTGGTGAGGTGAGTCACTGATGCACCTGGGGTTGGTCTGCACTGGTGAGGTGAGTCACTGATGCACCTGGGGCTGGTCTGTACTGGTGAGGTGAGTCACTGATGCACCTGGGGCTGGTCTGCACTGGTGAGGTGAGTCACTGATGCACCTGGGGCTGGTCTGCACTGGTGAGGTGAGTCACTGATGCACCTGGGACTGGTCCGCACTGGTGAGGTGAGTCACTGATGCACCTGGGGCTGGTCTGTACTGGTGAGGCGAGGCACTGATGCACCTGGGGCTGGGCCGCACTGGTGAGGTGAGTCACTGATGCACCTGGGGCTGGTCTGCACTGGTGAGGTGAGTCACTGATGCACCTGGGACAGGTCCGCACTGGTGAGGTGAGTCACTGATGCACCTGGGGCTGGTCTGTACTGGTGAGGCGAGGCACTGATGCACCTGGGGCTGGTCTGCACTGGTGAGGCGAGGCACTGATGCACCTGGGGCTGGTCTGCACTGGTGAGGTGAGTCACTGAGGCACCTGGGACTGGTCTGCACTGGTGAGGCGAGGCACTGATGCACCTGGGGCTGGGCCGCACTGGTGAGGTGAGTCACTGATGCACCTGGGGCTGGTCTGCACTGGTGAGGTGAGTCACTGATGCACCTGGGGTTGGTCTGCACTGGTGAGGTGAGTCACTGATGCACCTGGGGCTGGTCTGTACTGGTGAGGTGAGTCACTGATGCACCTGGGGCTGGTCTGCACTGGTGAGGTGAGTCACTGATGCACCTGGGACTGGTCTGCACTGGTGAGGTGAGTCACTGATGCACCTGGGACTGGTCTGCACTGGTGAGGTGATTCACTGATGCACCTGGGACTGGTCTGCACTGGTGAGGTGAGTCACTGATGCACCTGGGGCTGGTCTGCACTGGTGAGGTGAGTCACTGATGCACCTGGGACTGGTCTGCACTGGTGAGGTGAGGCACTGATGCACCTGGGACTGGTCCGCACTGGTGAGGCGACGCACTGATGCACCCATAGGCATTCACAGCACATTTTTTTAGGGGGTGCACTGCCAAAGGGTTGTGTGTAGTACTAGCGCCACCTATTGGGCATGTCTAATACCGCCTATTAGGTGTGTCTACCATCATCTATTGGTGGCACTCCCTACAATATAAAACTTCTCCCAGTCACACATCTCCTGTCTATTTAAGTTTTAGGGGCACATTTATCATCATAGAGCGATGCCGGCGCGGTGACATCACCGGACATTGCATTGCGGTATTAGGCTATACCGCCGGGATGTATCAATGGAGGGCGCAGGGACAGGGCTCTGAAAGGAGCCTGTCCCTGCGAAGCCCTGACCCGGAAGCCGGTGGTGCTGCGCATGTGCGGTTATGCACTGACCCCCTGCCGACCCCTCTGACCGCAATGCCCCGCTCGGCAGTGCGATCCCGCAGCCATAGGCTACAATAGGTTATCGCCATCCCAGAATGGCGATAGCCCAGGGATGCGATGCCGGGCTGCCCGATGTTGATACATTGGGCAGCTTTGCATCCCCCATAGAAACCTATGGGGGATGCGGCCGGAGGTGGTGCAGGGAGGATCTCAGCAGGAATCAGAGATTCCTGCTGCGGTCCCCCTTTGATACATTTGGGGGATACTTAATATTTGTGGCTTAACCGCAAAAACGGGTGTTTTCGGTGATTTAGCCGCAAATATGGTTTGTTAAATGGGCCCCTATATCGTCTAAGTACTCTGTGTAACAGTACATGCAAATAAAGCCAAACACAAATATGGTTGACGCAGGTAGTGGTATGACAATGGTATAGTACAATTAACAATGCTAGACACGCACATGATTGATTGGAGCTTTAAATGGAATACAGTTCTAAAACGGTTTTTGGTAAAAGTTATTGCTGGTGTTGCTAGCAGCAGGGAGGTGTTCATACAGGTGGGCACAGCATTAGGGGGTGCCTGTGCACCCCTAACACTCAATGTGTGCACGCCTATGGATGCACCTGGGACTGGTCCGCACTGGTGAGGTGAGTCACTGATGCACCTGGGACTGGTCCGCACTGGTGAGGTGAGTCACTGATTCACATGGGGCTGATCCGCAGCTCGGGGACTGGGGTGGGACAGCACATGTGCACCGGACTGTCCTACTTAAAGTGAAACAGATTTTATCGCAAGATGGTTTTTCTTCATATTAAAAAATCCTGTGTGTGTGTGTGCATGTGTGTGTGTGTGTGTGTGTGTGTGCATGTGTGTGTGTGTGTGTGTGTGTGTGTGTGTGTACTTTAGTTTATCTTTTCTCGTGAATCAGGATGTGACGGCCAATTGCCCTCCTTATTTTACTTGCCCAGTGCCCACATTCTCTCGCCCTCCACCAATATTATTCCAGCGTTGACGTTGATATAAGGATATAATTCAGTGTCCTGTGAGGAATTCATTTAGAAAAAGTAGAAACCCGCCTCCCGTCCTAATAATGATTCCATCGGGGGAACATTCTTCTTGCAGAACGGATTTGCCAGACGTGTGTATCCAGACCAGCAGTCTCCTTCGTTCCTCGCTGCCCAGTGCAGGGCTTGTGTTACAGAATTCCTCATTTCCCACGTGAGTTCAAACATGGCGGAGGACTGGTCTGTGCGGGGTTATATTTATTCAGCTTGCTGCGGTGAGGCCGGCTGCAGGGGAACGGCATGCGGAGGAATGCACCAGATCGTTATTATACAATAGGAAATATTATCCCTTGATTCCTTTCCATCTCTAGTTCATCCTTCCGCGCGTTTTATTCAAACGGATACCGAAGCTGCAACACGAGTTTGATGAAAACGACCATGTCCATGTTGACCGTGTTGACCTTCAATGCCGACCTATTGTGTTGATTATTTTCAGGTGTCAACCTAGACATTGTCTACCCAGGGACCGGATACCCATGTCTACAAACATTGCGTTACATTCAGCGTCAGCCTGCAAAATGGCAGAGAAGAATGTGCGCCATTTGTTTCCACGTACTTCATTGGTCAGAAATCTGTTAGTGCCCGATTTACATAAGGCCGCAGGCCGCAATGAGGGTTACATTTACTAAGATTGGCGTTCTATTGTAGGTGTGGTTTTGCCTCATAGCAACCAATCAGATTCTGTTATCTTCTAGAAGGCGCTAAATAAATAATTAATAGTAGAATCTTATTAGTTGCTACTGGTTATATCCCATCTTCAATAGAACTCTCTTCTTAGTAAATTTGCACCTGAGACCCCCATTCTAAGGGCCATATTCAATGAGAAAAATTTGCCGTGTTTTATGGCGAGTTTGTGCTGTTTTCGCGTTGGAAGGAGCATTTTGCTCTCCAAAAGTGAACCACCCTATTCAATGTGATATTTTCGCCTTCTTTCTAAGTGATTTTCGCCGTGTCTCTCCATGTAGCAATTCTCCATCTTTTCATGGAGAACTGGAATGTGAACTTTTAAACTAAAAGGTTTTTTTTTTTTTTATTTTGGTGTCAAAAAAATCAGGGTTTTTTTTCTGTGAAGGGGCATGTTCTTTTTATTCATGTGCTTATAGCACATGAGTATATATTTAATTTAAAAAAATATATATTTTTTTTATTTTTATTTTTTTACACAGAGCAGCCAGCAGGGGGCTGGAGCTCTCGAGCCGCTCATTAGATATTCATATATTCACTGCACCCGATCATTACATATGCACGATCGGGTGCAGTGAATACTGGGTCCCCCGCTGGCTATGGGGGGGGGGGGGGCAGCTTGTGCTGCCTGGGTCCCGGGGAGCCCTCCTCCCCTCCACATATGTTTTGGCTGCCACCGTCCCCGGCTCCCTGCCAGCTCCCTGCCGCGGACGCTCCTCCGCTGCAGGGGTTAAGACTCGCCGCGAGTGGCGGCGAGTCTTAACCACATTGAATAGTGGGAGCAGGAGTGGCAGCGAGCCCTCCGGAACAGGGCGAGTCTATGGCGAAAGAAAAAAATCTCTCGCCATGCACAGCAAATTTTTCTCATGTGTCAAAAAATCAGGAATTTTATTCTGAGGAGGGGCATGCTATTTTTATTCATGTGCTGTAAGCACATGAATATATATTTAATAAAAAAAAAATAGCAGGGGAGCCGAGCCGCTCATTAGATATTCATATATTCACTGCACCCGATCATTACATATGCATGATCGGATGTAGTGAATATACCCGGTCCCCTGCTGGCACCCCCAGGGGGCAGCCTGTGCTGCCTGGCACCTGGGGAGCTCACCTCCCCCCCACAAACGTTCTGGGGCAGGCAGGGAGACTTCCATCTCCCTGCCTGCCGCCGTCCTCGGGCTCCCTGCGGCATCGCCGCAGGAGTTAAAATTCGCCAGTCAGGGGCAGCGAGCCCCTGACTCGTTGAATACTGGAGCCGGTGAGGCTCCGGAACGCAGCGAGCAGTGGTGAATGTGCAGCGAATCCTAAACAGGATTCGCCGCACATCGCCAAAATGCTCATTGAATACTGCCCTAAGTGGTATTTATTAATGAATTAATAATGTGGATTGTGCTGGGAAATGACATTGGGATTATTGCCCTTGTCTACACATATCATACCTGTTTAAATTGCCAGAATCTGAGCGATGTATTTACTAGAGGTCAATATTGTGTTTTACTGACAGATGTTTTTTACTTACATACCGTTTGACGAATGTTGGTAAATGAAACACATCTTTGATTAAAATTACCTTTAGGTAAAAATAACCCTAAAGGCGCCCATACACGAGGGCGATATACATGCGGTTTGGTCACTTTTTATTTGATTGCGGCGATCATTCACATAAAAAGCGTCCAAATCAAATGTATTTGGCAGCTGGTCCTGTGTGTGCGTGCATCGTATAGGAGCCTGCGAGTCGCGCCTCTGGCAATCTTGGCTGCAATCCCATGCAATATATCGTATGCAAAATGGCCGCATATATATCGTATATGATCCTGCCTCCCCGGCAGCTAAAGGGAGGAATCATGGGCGACATTTCCACTCGGATAAGTCGCCTAGTATATGGCCAGCTTATGACTGTCCATCAGAGATCAGGACTGTATGGATGGAATAAGTTTGTTTTGTAGATTTGTAGCAATGGCCAAACACACGTCAGCCAATAACAATAAAATCACTGGAACCCAAGCACGTATCAGCCAATAACAATGACATCACTGGCACACAAACACGTATCAGCCAATAACAATGACATCACTGGAACACAGACAATAACATTGACATCACTGGAACCCAAACAGGTATCAGCCAATAACAATGACATCACTGGAACAATGACATCACTGGCACACAAACATGCATCTGCCAATGACAATAACATCACAAGAACCCAAAAATGCACCAGCCAATAACAATGACATCACTGGGACACAAACACGTCAGACAATAACAATGACATCACTAGAACCCAAACACACGTCAGACAATAACAATGACATCACTGGAACGCAGACAATAACAATGACATCACTGGGACACAAACACGTCAGACAATAACAATGAAATCACTGAAACCCAAACAAGCATCAGACAAACAAGCATCAGACAAAAATAATTACATCACTGGAACACAGACAATAACAATGACATCACTAGAACCCAAACACACATCAGACAATAACAATGACATCACTGGCACACAGACAATAACAATGACATCACTAGTACCCAAACACACATCAGACAATAACAATTACATCACTAGAACCCAAACACACGTCAGACAATAACAATGACATCACTGGAACAATACATCACTGGCACACAAACACGTATCAGCCAATAACAATTACATCACTGGAACACAGACCATATCAATGACATCACTGAAACCCAAACACACATCAGGCAATAACAATTAAATCACTGGAACCCAAACATGTATCAGCCAATGACAATGACATCACTGGAACCCAAACACATGTCAGACAATAACAATGACATCACTGGAACCCAAACATGTATCAGCCAATAACAATGACATCACTGGAAGCCAAACACACGTCAGACAATAACAATGACATCACTGGAACCCAAACATGTATCAGCCAATAGCACTAACATCACTGGAACCCAAACACACGTCAGACAATAACAATGACATCACTGGAACCCAAACATGTATCAGCCAATAGCAATGACATCACTGGAACGCAAACGCGTATCAGCCAATAACATTTACATCACTGGAACACAGACAATAACAATGACATCACTGGAACCCAAACACATGTCAGACAATAACAATGACATCACTGGAACCCAAACACGCATCAGCCAATAACAATTAAATCACTGGAACTCAAACATGTATTAGCCAATAACAATGACATCACTGGAACACAAACGCATCAGCCAATAACAATGACATTACTGGAACCCAAACACGCATCAGCCAATAATAATGACATCACTGGAACTGAAACATGTATCAGCCAATGACAATGTCATCACTGGAACACAAACGCGTCTGCCAATAACAATGAGAACTCTGCTTACAGAACTTATCATTTAAAATCATTTCCAAAATTTATATCAGATGCTTTTGTTTTGAGAGGGAAATCTTTTCGTTTGTGTGTGGTCCGGAGGATTTAGGGCCATTGGGCAGCTGATGGTTGTATACAAGTGCGACCGTCCTGTATAACGTGTAGGCTGCATGGATACAATAACATCAGTATATGTGCCTGGGTTACAGCAGGAGAGAGCGGTAGTATATGTGCCTGGGTTACACCAGGAGAGAGCAGTAGTGTATGTGCCTGGGTTACACCGGGAGAGAGCAGTAGTATATGTGCCTGGGTTACACCAGGAGAGAGCAGTAGTGTATGTGCCTGGGTTACACAGGGAGAGAGCGGTAGTATATGTGCCTGGGTTACACAGGGAGAGAGCGGTAGTATATGTGCCTGGGTTACACAGGGAGAGAGCGGTAGTATATGTGCCTGGGTTACAGCAGGAGAGAGCAGTAGTATATGTACCTGGGTTACAGCAGGAGAGAGCGGTAGTATATGTGCCTGGGTTACACCAGGAGAGAGCAGTAGTAGATGTGGCTGGGTTACACCGGGAGAGAGCAGTAGTACATGTGCCTGGGTTACACAGGGAGAGAGCGGTAGTATATGTGCCTGGGTTACACAGGGAGAGAGCGGTAGTATATGTACCTGGGTTACACCAGGAGAGAGCAGTAGTGTATGTGCCTGGGTTACAGCAGGAGAGAGCTGTAGTATATGTGCCTGGGTTACAGCAGGAGAGAGCAGTACTGGGTTACAGCAGGAGAGAGCAGTAGTATATGTGCCTGGGTTACAGCGGGAGAGAGCAGTAGTATATGTGCGTGGGTTACAGCAGGAGAGAGCAGTAGTATATGTGCCTGGGTTACAGCAGGAGAGAGCAGTAGTATATGTGCCTGGGTTACAGCAGGAGAGAGCAGTAGTATATGTGCCTGGGTTACAGCAGGAGAGAGCAGTAGTAGATGTGGCTGGGTTACAGCGGGAGAGAGCAGTAGTATATGTGCCTGGGTTACAGCGGGAGAGAGCAGTAGTATATGTGCCTGGGTTACACCGGCAGCAAGCAGTGGTATATGTGTCTGGGTTACATCGGCAGCGAGCAGTAGTAGTATATGTGCCTGGGTTACACCGGCAGCGAGCAGTAGTATCTGTGCCTGGGTTACACCGGCAGCGAGCAGCGGTACATCATCTCCACCTTCTTGCACAGTATAAATGTCACTTTGTGGCTGTAGTTTTATCAGTGGTTTCCCTGCGCAGATTTGGATCCCGCGTGTCTAACAAGGAAGCGGCCATTTATACACGCTGATGACAAGCTCAGCCTCTGCATGCAGCCTTATGTGACCCCACATGTGTGCTAAGTGATCCTGTCTATATTAAGCCCTGTACACACGGGGGGAGATATATTGCTCAGCAATATATTGCGGTACTTGTGTATTATAGCGGCACCCCCGATTCCCATCGCGCGATGTACCCGATGGCATGCGATGCGATGTGACGCGATTTTTGCCCCCTATACGATGAAAGATTATATAAGCACCCTAAAGGGTGCTTTTAAGCACCGTAATGGGTGCTTACAATGTTAAATGCACCCGCACGCCACCCCCCCCCCCCCCACTATAAACGTGAACCCGAAGCGTGGCGAGCGCAGTGGTACGCGTCCTCCGACCTTTTCATACCCCCACTATCCACGTCGGCGTGGAGATGAGAATAGAAAGTGTGGCGAGCGCAGCGAGCCACCGAGCCCGAAGCGTGGTGAAGGTATCGGAGTCCCCTCGCGGCCTTCACAGGTATCCGCGTCCCCTCGTGGGGCTCGCTGTGCTCGCCACGCTTCGGGCTCGGTGGCTCGCTGCGCTTGCCACACTTTCTATTCTCAACTCCACGCCGACGTGGATAGTGGGGGTATGAAAAGGTCGTAGGACGCGTACCGCTGCGCTCGCCACGCTTCGGGTTCACGTTTATAGTGGGGGGGGGGGGGGGCGCATTTAACATTGTAAGCACCCATAAGGGTGCTTATACAATGTTTAATCGCATCGCATTGTATGGCATTGTATGCCATATACAATGTCATACAATTAAAAAATTGTATGGCATTGTACAATATCGCGTGATATCGCGTTGCATCGCATACCATCGTATGCTTTATGGTATGCGATGTGATGGGCGCCGCCAAAATACACAAGTACCTATTTTGCTAGCTATATATTGCTGAGCAATATATCGCCCAGTGTCTCCTTTGCATCAGCGTCCAGAGATGGTCGCTGATGAAAAGGAACCTCTGCTGGGGGAGCCGCAGAGGTAATTAGCTGGTCGCAGGAGCAAGCTCCTGCGACCAGCGATTACAATGGGGCAGAAAACGGGAGCGCGCACCCGGCGATTTATCGCTGGTGCGCACTCCAATCACTGGCAATATGGTTGCCTGCGACCATATTCCCAGCGATTATAGCCCCTATCGCCCCCGTGTGTACACAGCATCAGGAGTGAGGATGATCTGAGAGATAACATTGCAGACAGAGGAGATGAATTGTCACAAGACGTAGTAACATATAAGGGTGGAGATTATGTTATTGATCACTTTCCTCCTGTGGAAATCCCACTGAAATACGAATCATGTACAGATAAAACACCCTGTCAGCCTGCGGAGTACATCGGGCACCAGAAAGGGATCTTCTAGTGGAATTTACCAAATAAAGAGGTTGTAGACACATGGCCTGGCTGCTTGGCAGAGGTGGGAGAGGACAAAGTTCATACACAGCGTTTTCCCTAATGTCGTTCCGTGCTCCCCAGACAGATCTTCATATCATCAGTGAGAGATGTTCCCTGATTCCAGCGCCGCACAGTCCGGAGAGCACAATACATCTGTTATATGTCTGGGAAATGACCGTAACCTGCTTCCCTGATACTGGGAACATGTGGCTGAGGAGCACAGGAAATAGGGACTAAGTAAAAACCGGACCCGGATAAGACACCGGAACGCCGGACCAGACATCAAACTCTGCATTCCGGAGCTTATAGTGTCTGGTCCGAGGGGTGTCCCATGCGGGGGGTGTCTTGTCCGGGGGGATGCCTGTGATTGCTCACACCAGGGACATGGGGAAGGGGAGATTACAGCCTCCCCGTGTGGTCTGGAACGTTCCAGTTTTTATTACACCCCCGGACCATGCGGTGAGGCTGTATTCTCCCCCCTCTCCTCTCCCAGGTGACAGGTGCGAGAGCAGCCCCATCAGATGGAGCACCCCCGGACAGGACACCCCCGGACCGGATACTACAAGCTCCGGAATGCAGAGTTTGATGTCCAGTCCGGCATTCCGGTGTCTTATCCGATTCCGGATTTTACCCATACCCCAGGAAATAAGAGGGTGTATCTTACAAGTTGCCGGAGGGTGGGAGGAGCATCATTTCCCGGATACAGAATTTCAGTCATCTTGTGCTGCGATCTTGCACCCTATGGGACCGATTCAGACCTCTTCGCACAGGTCCGAGTTCATCCCCACCCCCTCTGCGCATGCGCAAACACCCGGAGCTTACGCCTTTGTCGGGTTTCACACTCGTCAGAGCGTTTGCTCAATGGTGGGCACAAGTCTCACTGGCTGCACTATGTGGTGGGTATGTACCTTTGGCTGCATTGTATAGTGGGCACGTCCCATTGGCTACACCATGTAGTAGGCACGTCCCATTGGCTGCACCGTGAAGTGGGCTCGTCCCATTGGCTGCACTATGTAGTGGGCATGTACCATTGGCTGCATTGTATAGTGGGCACGTCCAATTGGCTACACCATGTAGTAGGCACGTCCCATTGGCTGCACTGCGTAGTGGGCACGTCCCATTGGCTGCACTGTGTAGTGGGCACGTCCCATTGGCTGCACTATGTAGTGGGCATGTACCATTGGCTGCATTGTATAGTGGGCACGTCCCATTGGCTACACCATGTAGTAGGCACCTCCCATTGGCTGCACTGCGTAGTGGGCACGTCCCATTGGCTGCACTGTGTAGTGGGCACGTCCCATTGGATATACACCATGTAGTAGGCATGTCCCATTGGCTACACCGTGGAGTGGGCACGTCCCATTGGCTGCACTGTGGAGTGGGCATGTCCCATTGGCTGCACCGTGAAGTGGGCACGTCCCATTGGCTGCACTGCATAGTGGGCACGTCCCATTGGCTGGACTGCATAGTGGGCACGTCCCATTGGCTGCGCTGCATAGTGGGCACGTCCTATTGGCTGAGCCACGTAGTGAGCACGTCCCATTGGCTGCACTGCATAGTGGGCAAGTCCCATTGGCTGCGCCGCGTAGTGGGCACGTCCCATTGGCTGCGCCGCGTAGTGGGCACGTCCCATTGGCTGCACCACGTAGTGGGCACGTCCCATTGGCTGCACCGTGGAGTGTGCACGTTCCATTGGCTGCACCGCATAGTGGGCACGTCCCATTGCCTGCGCCGCGTAGTGGGCACGTCCCATTGGCTGCGCTGCGTAGTGGGCACGTCCCATTGGCTGGTCTGCGTAGTGGGCACATCCCATTGGCTGCGCTGAGTAGTGGGCACGTCCCATTGGCTGTGCTGCATAGTAGGCACGTCCCATTGGCTGCGCTGCATAGTAGGCACGTCCCATTGGCTGCGCTGCATAGTAGGCACGTCCCATTGGCTGTACTGTATAGTGGGAATGTCCCATTGGCTGCACTGTATAGTGGCAACGTCCCATTGGCTGCACTGCGTAGTGGGCACATCCCATTGGCTGCACTGTGTAGTGAGAACGTCCCATTGGCTGCACTCTGTAGTGGGCACATCCCATTGGCTGCACTGTGTAGTGAGAACGTCCCATTGGCTGCACTCTGTAGTGGCACATCCCATTGGCTGCACTGTGTGGGGTAATTAGCCACAGATGTAAAAACTTAGAGAGCGACTCAGATATAATAATTAAATACTTTCAAGGTTTTTTTTTCTTCATGTGGAATGGGCTGTTTGGTCCTGGCTGCAGAATTCACAGCTGCAGACGAGAACTGTATGATAACAAGCTTTACATGGCTGGCAACTCGCTTTATACATTATTGCTTTGCTATTCTGTAATTGATTGGTTTATTTCAAATATCGATACGCTAATACATGAAAGAGAAAAGCGATAACGTATAAAGTGCTTCCAATAGTCGGTGCAAATCAGCAAAGTCTACCAGAGTGCAAAGAAAAGGGGCTGTGTTGTGTGGCCACACCCATAGCAACATATAACCACGCCCCTAGTGACATGTGACCATGCCCATTTATTGTCGCGCATGTCTTCAGGGCACGCGCACAACCTTTAAGAAGGGACAATTGATGCCGCTTTGTGTCCAATTCGCAGGAGCCAATATGAACATGAGCAGATCCACGAAATCAGAAGCTTGCGTGACCCCTTGTATTAGCATCCACTCCTGAATCAGCCCCCTACTGTCGTTCTCGTGCAGACCCACAAGCCCAAATGCTTTCCTGTAAACACTGGAAGCTGCACCTGTACGTCATCTGAAATTCTGGCTGTATTGCATTAAACACTAACTTTAGCATGAAATGTACTGAAAATGCATAGAAAAGGGTCTGTGTCTTGTGGCCACACCCCTAGCAACATATGACCATGCCCCTAGTGCAGGGGCTCCCAATCTTTTTTGATTCACGGCACCCTAGAAAATCAGACTTTTTTTCACGGCACCCCTAGGTCAATTTTTTTTAATTTTGATTGGGTTTATATGCGATTCTTAGTGGCAGTTATGTGGTAAAGGGCAGGATTTGCTTCTGTTGGTACACATTCTATGATTGCCAACTACCAGCACTGGTTTTGCTCATAAATAATTAACCACTAATAATTTGAGTTGGTCCTAGACCACCAAGCCGTGGCACCCCTACATGTGTCCTGAGGCACCCCAGGGAGCCACGGCACACAGTTTGGGAACCACTGCCCTAGTGACTTGTGACCACGCCCATTTATCAGCGGGCACGCCTTCAGGGCATGCGCACGGCAGAGAACATATAAGTAAATCTTCCACCTGACCCCTCGTTTTGTGCTATATTTACAGCGGTGTAGCTAGGTGCCATGGTGCCCGGAGCAAGGGTATGTTTCGCGCCCACCCCCCCCCCTCAAAAAAAATTGGCACTGTAATGCCCATTGCCCATACTACCACCCACTGTAATGCCCATTACACATAACGCCACCCACCGTAATGCCCATCACAAATACCGCCACCCACCGTAATGCCCATTACACATAATGCCACCCACCATAATGCCCATTACACATAACGCCACCTACTGTAATGCCAATTACTCATAATGCCACCCACCGTAATGCCCATTACACATAATGCCCCCCACCATAATGCCAATTACACATAACGCCACCTACCGTAATGCCCATTACACATAACGCCACCCACCGTAATGCCCATTACACATAACGCCACCCACCATAATGCCCATTACACATAACGCCACCTACCGTAATGCCCATTACTCATAACGCCACCCACCGTAATGCCCATTACACATCATGCCACCTGCCGTAATGTCCAGTACTAATTATACCACACAACATAATCATTATTAATTATTACTTATACACATTCGCCCCCAGATCTGAATATTAGCCTGTGACATAAAACAGCTGTAGCAACCAGGATGTGAGTGTGAAATAACCTGAATGGATAGGATGCAGGGTGCAGCAGCCTGCCACGCACCGTGTGGGTCTTGTCTAAGTCTACCACCTGGTGCCCCACAGAAGGGATGTACACCTAGATCTTCGCCAGTGCCTGGACCCGTGCCCCGTGATTGGCAGAAGTGATACAAGTGCGTGTGCCCAGCTCAAGTCCTCTCCTCTCTCCGCAGGTACTGGCACTGAGTTTACCCACACGCACAGCCCTGGCCGGGATCAGTCACACAGGTCCAGATTTGGTAGTGGTGTCGGCATGCATTGACTTCTGCAGGCGGTGGGTGTCCGGTGTCCTGTGTCCGGACCCCAGAAGTTGCAGTGGGTGTCTTGCTGTGATGTGTCCATCCCCGCAGGGCCTCCTGTGCACAGCACCGCAAGTTGCAGTAGCAGATTTCTTGTGCCTGCGCTTCAGTACAGGACAGTCTCCTGTGACACGTGCCAGCAAGTGTCCTGTCTGTGTCCCGGGCCGGAAGTGACAGTGGAGTGTGTGGGGATCCCGGCGCACAAGGCAAGGTCTTCTGTGCCTGGCGCCAGGGTGTGTCCTGTGCCCCGGGGTCGGAAGTGGTGGCGGTGGTTGCCCTGTGATCCTGCGCTGGGCACTGGATGTCAACAAAGCAAGAAATAAAGTGTCTGGGCGGGGGAGCTGGCGAGCAGGGCGGGGGAGCCGGCGGCAGAGTGCATGGCTCCGGCGCCCGGTGACATCTTGGCGCCCGAAGCGTGTGCTCCACCGGCTCCGCCCTAGCTACGCCTCTGTATATTTGCATAAGATATACCGCATAAGATATATCTAGCCACGATAAATTGCATGCAATATATCTGCAAACATGTCTACATCCTCCAGTGTTATTGTAGGAAGAACCCACTCACCCAGGTATAACCCAGGTACAGGTGATTGCAAGGGTCCGCAGGACTCTAGCACCGGTTGCCGGTCGTCCCTGCTTCACATCACCCCTAGTGACTTGTTTATGTTAATGAAGATCGTTCTGATGTTGGGACGAATGCCCGTCGCTCCACAGTGTACTCAACTTCAAGTTTCGGCCTAATCAGCCTAATGGATAATATGGTCGTGCTCAAACCTTATCTTCCTTTATTTATTGAGTATTGTTAATTATGGGGAAGCTTTGCAGAGCTGGTAGCAAAAAAAGGTATAAATGACTGTAATAAATAGAAAATGGACGCCCAAAATACTGTATTTCCGAACTGTCCAAACTGGGGCTCTCCAGCTGTTGTGAAACTACAAGTCCCATCATGCCGCAGTTTTGCTATTAGGGAATGCTAAAACTAATGCAAGGCATGCTGGGATGTGTAGTTTTACCACAGCTGGAGGGCCACAGTTTGGACATGCCTATACATGATCTCTAATATTACAGCGCCGCAGAACACGTCGGTGCCATAAATATAAAGCATTTTGCATCATCCTCACACTAAACATTAAGGTGCGAAATTCGTGAAAGAGGAAAAAGGAATTCTACAGAAAACTGGGACTGCGCTGCACAGCTGGGACAGTATTGAAAAACAGGGAAATTGATGTTCTAGTGGCTAAACTGGATGGGCATCAGCTGCAGTAGTACTGGAGAGTAACAAACTAGGGATGCACATCATGATGTTTCACTACCATCAATGTTTTTTGTTTCGATGGAAGTGGTTTTACCATTCGATGGCTGCATTCTGATGTTTGCCGCCATCAAATGGTAAACATGTTCTGATGGTCCCGCTCCCCAGCCAGCCACGTTTCAGTGCTTGTACACATGCGTGGCTTTGCTGAAGAAGGTCGCACATGTGATTTTCATATGAATTTTTTTTGGTACTTGTTTCCTAGCACGGCGCCCCCGATGTCCATCGTACACCAGCACATCGCATGCGATATAGCCGCATATGATGCATGCAATGCGATGCGTTTTTTAATTGTACAAGCACCCTGATGGGTGCTTACAATGTTAAATGCACCCCCACGCCACCACCACTATCAACGCAAAGGCGAAGCGTGGCGAGCGCAGCGGTACGCGTCCTCCGACCTTTTCATACCCCCACTATCCACGTCGGCGCTCGCCACACTATCTAAAATCAACTCCACGCCGACGTGGATAGTGGGGGTATGAAAAGGTCGGAGGACGCGTACTGCCGCCCCTCGCGGGCCTGCTGCGCTCGCCAAGCTTCGGGTTGGTTGACTATGGGGGGCCATTTAACATTGTAAGGACCCATCAGGGTGCTTGTACAATAAAAAAATCGTATACAATCGCATCGTATGCCATTGTATGGCATACAATGCGATGCAATATTTTATTGTACAATATTGCATCACATACCATCGTATACCTTATTTAGTATAATGGTATACGATGCGATGGACGCCGTGCTAGGAAACAAGTACCTTTTTTTTTTCTATCTAATTCTTTTGATGCGACGGTCAGTGACCATCACAGCGAAGGATTTAATGTCGGAAGCCCAGCCAATTATTCGATGGTGGGCTTCCGATGTGGTGGTGGTGGGGGGGTCCAGGCACTGCAATGCTATATATGTGTGTGTGTGTGTATATATATATATATATATATATATATATATATATATATATATACATATATAATTATCAGTATTATATGATATTTCTCCTCCTCCTGGCTCCCAGGCCAGGGCTGCACTGATTTCTATTATGGCATGAAGTGTCTGGCTATATGACTCTGTGCAGCCCCTCCCCTTCCCTTATTCCCCAATGCCATTATTGCAGAGGTGGGTGGGGAGCCGGCTGCCCCCTCACTCCAGCCCGAGGACTCGGATTTCTCCTCAGAGACGCTAGGCCATGGGAATGTAGTTCCGGCTGTGGAGGGGGAAGGGAAGACAGAAAGTAGTCCCTGTGGAATTCCGTCCCGGCTGCCCGTTTCCCCGGGATTATCGGGCTGACCCGGCGTCAGGGCACTGGACGGCGGGCACGGATGCCGCTGGGGGGTTGATCGCCGAGGAGCGGTGCTCGGTTCCCGGGAGCGAGTCCGGTATCCATCCGCGGCTGGAGCAGGAGGAGGAGGGAAGGAGCCGCGGCGGGTCACTCGCAGCACCAGCACCATGGAGGGGCCGGAGTGGGGCGGCTGGGAGACCGCGGTGTATGGTGGCAGTATGTCCGGGCCCCGCCGCCGCCGGCGGTAACACGCAGAGATGGGGACCGTGCTGAGGAGCCTGCTGGTCTGCAGCCTGAGCTGCCTGCTGAGGGGTGAGTGCGGCCGGGGAGACCGGGCACAGGCCTTGGGAACGGGACGTACCGGGAGCAGCTACGGGGTATTGTGAGGGGGCTCTGGGGGGCACGGCCTGGGGATGTGCCTGAGAGACGGGGGGTCGGTGTGTGGGGGGCTGGAGGGAGGGGAAGGGGTATTAAGGGTACACTGTGTGTGTGTGGGGGTAATAGGGGAAGGGGGACAGTGTGTGTGTGGGGTGGGGGGGGGTTGTAGTGGGTTGGTAATAGGGAAAGGTGTATTGGGGGACACTGTGTGTGTGTGGGGGGGGGGTAATAGGGGAAGGGGTATTAAGGGTACACTGTGTGTGTGTGGGGGTAATAGGGGAAGGGGGACAGTGGGGGGGGGGTGTAGTGGGTTGGTAATAGGGAAAGGGGTATTGGGGGACACTGTGTGTGTGTGTGTGGGGGGGGGTAATAGGGGAAGGGGTATTGGGGGACACTGTGTGTGGGGGGGGTAATAGGGGAAGGGGTATTGGGGGACACTGTGGGGGGGGGGTGATAAGGGAAGGGGTATTGGGGGACACTGTGTGGGGGAGGGAGATAAGGGAAGGGGTATTGGGGGACACTGTGGGGGAGGGAGATAAGGGAAGGGGTATTGGGGGACACTGTGTGGGGGAGGGAGATAAGGGAAGGGGTATTGGGGGACACTGTGTGGGGGGAGGGTGATAAGGGAAGGGGTGTTGGGGGGGGGGAGGGTGATAAGGGAAGGGGTATTGGGGGACACTGTGGGGGGGAGGGTGATAAGGGAAGGGGTGTTAGGGGAAGGGTGATAAGGGAAGGGGTATTGGGGGACACTGTGTGGGGGGGGGTGATAAGGGAAGGGGTATTGTGGGTACACTGTGTGGGGGAGGGTAATGGGGGAAGGGGGACACTGTATGGGGGGGAAGAGGGACACGGGGGGGGGGTGAGGTCTAGTGGGATGCTAATAGGTGAAGGGGTATTGGGGATACACTGTGGGAGGTGCTGAGGATAATAGGTGATGGGGTATTGGGGGTGGTCACTATATCTGGGGAGGTAATGTCTAGGGAGGGTAACAGGAGATGGGGTTATATTGGGATCATGATCACTGTGTGGGGGGTGAGGTGTAGTGAGTGTATGACAGAAGGTATAGGGGGTGACTGGTGGGGGTGTAGGGAAGGTAATAGAAGATGGGACATTAGCGAGTCATTGTTGTGGAGGAGTGAGATGCAAGCAGGGTAATGGCAGAGGAGCTATTGGGTCACTGCCGGAAATGGGGGGTATAGGATGGGTGCAAACATACAAACTACACACAGGTCATCAGTGGTGGATCATAATTTGGTGGTGGGGGCAGTATCTGCTGGAGAGGTGACATTTGGGTGAGGGGTTGTTATCTGGTGGAAGGGGTGACAGTTGGTGGGTGAGAGGTCGCTATCTGGTGGAAGGGGTGACAGTTGGTGGGTGAGAGGTCGCTATCTGGTGGAGGGGTGACAGTTGGTGGGTGAGAGGTCGCTATCTGGTGGAGGGGTGACAGTTGGTGGGTGAGAGGTCGCTATCTGGTGGAGGGGTGACAGTTGGTGGGTGAGAGGTCGCTATCTGGTGGAGGGTGACAGTTGGTGGGTGAGGGGTCGCTATCTGGTGGAGGGGTGACAGTTGCTGGGTGAGGGGGCGCTATCTGCTGGAGGGGTGACAGTTGCTGGTTATGGGGGCAGAATCTGTGCTGGAGGGGTGATAGGAGTTGGTGGGTGAGGGTTGCTATCTGGTGGAGGGGTGACAGTTGCTGGGTGAGGGGCGCTATCTGGTGGAGTGGCAGAATCTGTGCTGGAGGGGTGACAGTTGCTGGGTGAGGGGGCGCTATCTGGTGGAGTGGCAGAATCTGTGCTGGAGGGGTGATAGGAGTTGATGGGTGAGGGGTTGCTGTCTGGTGGAGCCGTTTGTTTTTCTTCTTGTAATCTCAGGTTAAGTAGTGGGGCGCTGACGGTGAGGTTATGGGGGAGCGTAGCAGAGGTAATGGGACATATCGGTAGCAGAGAGGAATATGGGGTAGTTTATTAAGGGGTACTATGTAGGGTAAAACACTTTACACACCCACCTGGGTCATAGGGGTGCATGTGAGTAAAGCAGGTAACTTTGCACCTGGGTATGTTTGAGTTTGCATCCGCTATAGGTACATTTGCCGGTCTGCTGATACATGGTTAAAAATCTCAGTCTCACAAGTTGAGCTTATTATCAGATTTCTATAATTCAACGACATTGGCAGCACGGAGAGTTACCCCAAAACACAGGAGATGTATGGAAGAGACCAGTGATGGGATTTTTTAATTCTTCTTCTGGAGGTTGCTGAAGTTTCCATATCACGTGTGTCTTGTTGAGTATATTTGCTTTTGGGGGGAGCACGTTAAGTAATCAGGGCCGCAAGGGAGCTGCATGAGACCCCTGGTTGTTTGTTTTGGCTGCCGCCTACCATCGCATAGCTGGACTCTGAGACCAATTTGCATGCTAATGGCTTTTCCAGAGAGACCTGGCTGCCTTATGCTTTGTTCCACAGAGCTTTTTCATATTAAACAAAGGTGATCTTCCTTCTTTTTCCACCCCCTTTTGTGTATAGTCACTCTTGCATTTTGCATGTGTTTGGATTAAGATTTGAAACCTGTTTTGATATTTTTTTATTTTATTTTGTGCATAACCCGCAATATAGCCCTCCGTACTCCACAGGGCAGGGTGGTGGGGAGTGATTCTGGGGCTCTTGTTAGAGGGGAGCAGATAGCAGTGTGGGTGCCCCTGTCTTTGTCTTGCCAGCGATGATGATTGACAATAGGCTCCTGCATTCCTGTAGGATGTGGGGGTGAGGCACAGCTCAGATGTCAGGGTACTAGTAAATGCTTTCACCAGGAGTCTGATTTTTTTTCACTCTTTGCAAATCTTTTTGGACATAGGTGAACCTACTTATTATTCCAGATAAGGAACTGGTGTCTTGTCTGGTAACATTAGATGTAAATATCATACCCACACTCTGCTAAAGGTAGACCAATCCAACCGCACCGAATGCACTCTGAATAACAGGCAGTGCAGTGGTTAAATTCCTGGGAAAGGGGATTGAGAAGGATTTCCAAAATCTGGTTGGTTCAACTCGCTGAAGAACCTAGAACTTTTTATTTATTTTTTCAACTGCATTTTTCTCCACCCTGCTCCCTATTGTGTCCAGCAGAGACGAAGCATTATCAATATATCTGACTGCAGTATTTTATTTTATGTAATAAATCTTTGCATCAAAATAATGATTTTTCTCATAGTGAGTCGTAGGCCTTGTGCCCTTTGGCGCTAAATAAGAGCGTTTTCTTTTTTTGTGATATAAATATATATTTTTATAAAATTAGTATTCTTCACACTAGAACACGTTGAGGTCCCAAAAATGAACCTTGCTCTATTGTGACTTCAGGTAAATGCCTTGTGTAAGCCTTAAGGGAGCTGCGGACACGGCTAATGACTAGCTGCCGCCAGACATGCGTCGTCCTTAGCAACAGTATAAATCATTGTGGTTACACCTTCATTTATTTTTCGTCTATCTAAAAGTATGTTGTGTTAGTGGAACACAGCATTTACAGAGGCAAGGCGCTAGTCCCTGTCAGCAGCCAAACCCCATCTGTCTGCATCCCGGGGAATGAGCCCAGCGCTGGGAGAGCGTGGTATCGGGTCACTCTGGGACAGACAGTAAGGGGGGATTCATGCCCAGCCGTTCATGGCTCTTTAAAGCGATTCTTCTGGTGTCTGTTCCATATGGTCTGTGGATCACAGCTGTGGCTCAGCTGAACTCGCCTACACCTGGAAGTCTTTAAATCCACTTAACAGTGGCAGCCGTCTACCCCAGACAAATGGCTAATGGGCTTTTATTTGCAGAACTCTCCAGGAATCGTAACTAACATAATATATAGAATTTATATCTGTGTGTGGGTGTATCGGTTTCTTTTTATCTCCTTGAGTTTGTTTAGGGTGTTTGGCGAGCTGTTGAGATAGATTCTTGCACACTCACGGACATTGGATGTGGTGTTATCAGCCCTCTGCTTGTTCTGGTCCTTGTCAAGCACCTTGCCTCTTGTTCAAAATACAATCATCTTCATATGTGATCCTGTGATGTCGTTTTCCACTAGCTACCCTTATAGCAGCCACCAGAATACCAGCAACAAGGCCCTATTTCCATACACAAACCTAATATCGGGGGAATTTCTGTTTAGCCTGATGCAATTCAATTGCCCGCAATGTAATAACATGAATAGTGTTTACACCAGGGCTGGGCAACACCGGCCCTCCAGATGTTAATGGACTACACA
Organism: Crinia signifera; assembly: GCF_055691185.1. NCBI lineage: Eukaryota > Metazoa > Chordata > Amphibia > Anura > Myobatrachidae > Crinia > Crinia signifera. Next base: position 7,476,423 of record NC_139220.1, read on the forward strand.
TCCCAGCATGCCTTGCATCAGTTTCAGCATGGCCACATAGCAAAACTAATGCAAAGCATCCTGGGATGTGTAGTTCATTAACATCTGGAGGGCTGGTGTTGCCCAGCCCTGGTTTACAAATTACAAGCAATTGAATAACTGTGACCCTGTAGCTTAGCAAACGCACGCAGTATTAAACCCTTCCCCCAATAGGAGAGTAATAATGGTTTTTAAAAAATGCAGTATTAGTTGGTGTTGGAAATCAAATTGTTCCCCTTAATGAGAGGACGCTACAGTGTGGGAACACACAATCTTTCCTAAGCATTAATTGTGAATGGGGCCACAAAGATTGTGTGTGGGAGGCATTCCACTAGTAACAGGACTGACTTCAGAGGTGCTCAGTGATATCATAGATACCCGTTTAAGCGCTTGGAGCTACGTAGTGAGCGCACAACCAGCCCGGAGGTAGCCCTTAATGTGTATTTCTAGTTGCACTCTCCAGGAGTGCGAGCAGAACATCCTCATTAAGTGCATCCTCTGTGGTTATTGTGGCCAGTAAACCACTTTTGCCCTCAAAGTTTGCAGTAAAGGGGGTGTACACACGATTTGATTTTGACAGATTTTCGATTGGATTTTGCTTGGGGGAGTGCTGTTTGAGCTTAACTCTAAAGTTCAGTGTAAAAGCAAAGCATTTATTTTCTATATGCAAAAGTAAGCCCCATATTCCCTGCATGCAAAGGCCTCTCCCTTCACCCTTGCATTACAACATGGTTTGTTCCAGGAGAAAACGTCTCCATTTTGTTACTCAGGATCATTACTCTCAATGCCACAGGTAGCTGTAGGTTATGTTTGCTGTTTCAGGGTGTAACGCTAATCTCTTGTGATTTTTCCCGTAGCGTCTCCTCTACTGCTGTACGCCAACCGGCGTGATCTGCGACTGGTGGATGCTGGCGGTACAAAGGGGAACTCCACGGTAATCGTCACAGGACTGGAGGACGCAGCCGCCGTGGACTTTGTATTTTTCCGAGGATTCATTTACTGGAGCGATGTGAGCGAGGAAGCCATAAAAAGGATTGATTTTAACAAGACTGGGAGCTCACAGGATGTTGTCATCGCTGGTTTGGTGTCGCCAGATGGACTGGCCTGTGATTGGTTGGGAGAGAAATTGTACTGGACGGACTCGGAAACGAATCGCATAGAGGTTTCTAACCTGGATGGCTCTTTGCGGAAGGTGTTATTCTGGCAAGAACTGGATCAGCCTCGAGCAATTGCCCTGGATCCCACCAGAGGGTAAGTGTTGGCCGTATTCTCTTTTTCCAGTGTGTGCCTCTGATGTCGTCTTCCGTACGTGATCACAGATATTTACTTCCCTCATTATGTGCATGATGGGTGATATTTACCTAAGCGGGCCACATAAGCTGTATACCTCCACGGTGCAGAGTCTGACAGACTTGGGGAGGATGATGATGCTTGGCGTAAGATCGCGGCCCCGGCCCAGAGCTCTGCTTTTTATTTACTCGCTGAAACGGATTGTTTTCTTTGATGCGCAGCCATGTGTACACAGCAGCATGCAATCATATGCGGAGCGTTGCCAAGGCTCCAAGCCTCATCAGATGTTGGCAAATTAATTGAAAATCTCTCTCTCTCTCTCTCTCTCTCTCTCTCTCTCTCTCTCTCTCTCTCTCTCTCTCTCTCTCTCTCTCTCTCTCTCTCTCTCTCTCTCTCTCTCTCTCTCTCTCTCTCTCTCTCTCTCTCTCTCTCTCTCTCTCTCGTATAAAGGCTTGATCGCTCTGCGTTGCCTCTCTCTCTCTCTCTCGTATAAAGGCTTGATCGCTCTGCGTTGCTACAGTTGTGTGTGGGTTTTAATTTTTTATTGTTTTTTGTGTGTGTGGGGGGCAAATTAACTCAATAACTAATAATTCTCAATTAACCCAAAGAGAGGTCCAGCTCCGACACCCGCCCCTAGGTCACTGTTGTGTATTAACAACTAACCATCTGACATCTGGTGTGCATGCCGCCCTCAGCAGTAGCTGTCCTCCTACTACTAAGTGCTGTATTACAGATCACCTCTGACAGATGCTAGTAATCTACATCCAATTTATTTTATATTAGTGTGTGTGTGTGGGGGATGCGTTCAGAATCCTGGCGGTCAATATACCGACGCCGGCGTCCTGGCACAACAGCCAGGAGACCGCTGAGGTTTAGGCAACAGGCTACAGGGGTTAGGGTTAAGCACAAGTGGGGAGGATTAGTGTCAGGCACGCTGATATCGTTAATGAGACTTAGGCGCATTATTGCAGGTAGACACTACGCCACCCGTACAATATGTAGTTCCGGCATATCGCACCGATGTCCTTGTGTGTAACCGGCCTAAGAGATGCTATGTTTTTGGCTACCTTACTGCAACATTCAATTAACACAGGATGTTTTCCGTAATCACTGGAGTACCGAGCATCGTTTTCTTTTACATCATATGGAATGTTTTGGGGTTCTATCCTAATCCATTGCTCTATTCCGTAGCTTTGTATACATTGCTTGTTAATTCTCTCGCTGTGTATAGCACGAATCACATGCTGTAAGTTTTTTTTTTTTTTGATGATGCGTCTTTTAAGCTGGATACACACTATACAGGGGCATAAACATTGGGCAATTTGGCTAGATCGCTTAGAAATTATTATTTACTGTTTCATATATAGCGCAGCAGATTCCGTTACAGTGTTTTATATAGCGCAGCAGATTCCGTTAGTGTCTTATATAGCACAGCAGATTCCGTTACAGTGTCTTATATAGCGCAGCAGATTCCGTTACAGTGACTTATATAGCGCAGCAGATTCCGTTAGTGTGTTATATAGCGCAGCAGATTCCGTTAGTGTCTTATATAGCGCAGCAGATTCCGTTAGTGTCTTATATAGCGCAGCAGATTCCGTTACAGTGTCTTATATAGCGCAGCAGATTCCGTTACAGTGTCTTATATAGCGCAGCAGATTCCGTTACAGTGTCTTATATAGCGCAGCAGATTCCGTTACAGTGTCTTATATAGCGCAGCAGATTCCGTTAGTGTCTTATATAGTGCTGCAGATTCCGTTACAGTGTCTTATATAGCGCAGCATATTCCGTTAGTGTCTTATATAGTGCAGCAGATTCCGTTAGTGTCTTATATAGCGCTGCAGATTCCGTTACAGCGTCTTATATAGCGCAGCAGATTCCGTTAGTGTCTTATATATCGCAGCAGATTCCGTTACAGTGGATTATATAGCACAGCAGATTCCGTTACAGTGTCTTATGTAGCGCAGCAGATTCCGTTGAGCTTTACAATTGGAAACAACAGTGATTAAACTGGGTAGATACAAAGCGACATGGGAGGTAGGAGGGCCCTGCTTGCAAGCAAACAATCTCTAGGGATAATAGGAGGGATACATAAGATAGAATTCCATAGCATGGCAGACCCACCAGATTACAGGACAGCCCTGATGGGATGCAATTAGATAAGAACGCTACTGGAGGTTTTGTGGGGGTTCCTGAATATTATAAGCTGTCTGAAGAGGTGAGTTTTCAGGGAACGCTTGAAGGTTTGGAGTCTAGAGGAGAGTCTTAGTGTGCATGGAAGGGCATTCCATAGGGTGAGTGCTGCCCGACAAAAACCCTGCAAGTGTAAGTGGGAGCAAGTAATGAGTGTGGATGAGAGACGCAGATCTTGTGCAGAGCGGAGAGGTCGTGGGGATATATTTTGAGATAAGCAAAGAGATATAAGTCTGTGTAGTCAGAGTGATAGCTTTGTATGTAAGTAGAAGTATTTTATATTAAATGCGGTAATATACAGGCAACCAATGGAGGGACTGGCAGAGCGGATCAGCAGACTATGATCGTCTAGCCAGGAAGATCAGCCTCGCAGCTGTATTCAGCATGGATTGTAGTGGTGAGAGTCTTTTCTTAGGAAGACCGGTAAGGAGGCCATTGCAATAATCAATGCGGGATATAATGAGTGCACGGATTAGAGTTTTTGCAGTGTAAGGTACGGACAGATTTTGGATGTTTTTTAGATGCATGTAACACGATTTAGAGACAGATTGAATGTGAGGAATGAAGGACAGTTGAGTCGAGGATGACCCCTAGGCAGCGAGCTTGTGGGGTAGGATTAATTGTTGTGTTCTCAACAGTGATAGAGATATCAGGTGGGTAACTACTCTTGGCTGGTGGGAATATAAGTAATTCTGTTTTGGAAATATTAGATTAGATTAGATACGTCTTTATTGTCATCACCCCAATTAGGGTGACAAAATTCAGTTTAGCATCCATCCAAATACATACATATAATAAAATACATAATGATCCACAGGTAATTACCATAAAACTTAAATCCCAATTACCCTCCCCCCCTGATGCAAACTAATTTTGTTTTGGAAATGTTGAGTTTGAGGTGGTGAGAGGACATCCAAGATGAAATGGCAGAAAGACCATCAGAGACACGGAGCAATACTGATGGTGACAATTCCAGGGAGGAAAGATAGATTTGAGGGTACTTGTTTCCTAGAACGGCCACAACGATTTAGATCGTTGTGGTCGTAAGATAAAAAATCGGATCGATCGCATCGCATGCGATTTGGTCGCATGCGATGCGACCGATCCGACCGACCGATTTTTCACCCGATTTTTTTTTTTTTTTCACCTGATTATTTTCAATTGCCCCCCCAAATGTTACTAAGTGGGCTAGACCCCACGATAGACGTCAACCCGAAGCGTGGCGAGCGCAGCGAGCCCGCGAGGGGCGGCGGTGCGCGTCCTCCGACCTTTTCATTCCCCTACTATCCACTAGGGCGTGGAGTGAGAATAGAATAGTGTGGCGAGCGCAGCGAGCCACCGAGCCCGAAGCGTGGCGAGCGCAGCGAGCCCCGCGAGGGGACGCGTATAACTTCACAGGTATACGCGTCCCCTCGCGGGGCTCGCTGCGCTCGCCACGCTTCGGGCTCGGTGGCTCGCTGCGCTCGCCACACTATTCTATTCTCACTCCACGCCCTAGTGGATAGTAGGGGAATGAAAAGGTCGGAGGACGCGCACCGCCGCCCCTCGCGGGCTCGCTGCGCTCGCCACGCTTCGGGTTGACGTCTATCGTGGGGTCATGGCGGGCACATAAAAAATGTGAAATGGGTCATATTGGCCCATTTCACCTTTTTTAACATTTTTCCCTATGTGAGATGGACTTAATCAAGTCCATCTCATCTTGTGCCATTATAATGGCACAAGACCGACAAGATCCTCCCGATTTCAATGTTAAAAGATTTTTTAACATTGAAGTCTATGGAAAAATCGGGTCAATCGGTCGGTCGCATCGCGGCCGATTTTAATTGGTCGCGACCGACCGATTGACCCGATTTCTGTCAATCAAAGGGAAAAAAATGTAAAAAATCGGCCACATCGTGAGGATCGTGTCCCTTAATTAAGAGCCACGATCACTCACGATTGTGGCCGTTCTAGGAAACAAGTACCGATTTGAGTATCATTAGCGTACAGGTGATACTGAAATATACAATAGAGTTGATTAGTTTCCCAAGTGAGGAGGTATAGATTGAGAAAAGCAGAGGACCTTAGACTGAGCCTTGTGGTACTCCAACAGACAGTGGTAGTTAGGAGGAGGAAGAACCAGGGAAGCGAACACTGAAAGAGCGATCAGATGGGTAGGATGAGAACCAAGAAAGGGCTGTGTTCTGAAGACCTAGGGATTGTAGTGTTTGTATGAGAAGAGAGTGGTCGACAGTTTCAAAGGCAGCTGAGAGATCTAAAAGAATAAGAAGTGAGAAATGGCTTTTTGATTTAGTAGTGGCCAGATCATTGACTACTGTAGTCAGTGCTGTCTCAGTGGAGTGTTCAGAGCAAAAGCCTGACTGAAGTGGGTCCAATAAGTTGTAGGAGTTAAGAAAATGTGTGAGGCGAGAGTAGCAAATTTCTCAAGTACCTTGGAGAGGCATGGGAGCTGAGAGATAGGACGGTATTAGAGAGACAGTTTGGATCAGAATTCTTTTTTTTTTTTTTTTTTTCAGAATGGGAGTAATAAGTGCATGGGGTAATAAGTGCAGAATGTGGGTAATCCCTGCAGAATGGGAGTAATAATGAATGCTTGAACAGAGAAGGAAAGATACCAGTAGAAAGAGAGGTTTACAGATTTTAGTTAAGCAAAGGAGACAGAGCTTTACTGACTTATAAGGGTACAGGATCAAGTGGAGAAGGAAGATGAGAAGAGTGTGGATACTTCATCCTCACTTGTGGGGTCAAATGAGGAGAAAGTGGCAAAGGGCTCAGGAAAGGAAGTAAGCAAGTCACTGGCTGAGGAAGAGCATGCCATTTCATCTTGGATTGTATCAATCTTGTCCTTGAAGAAGGAGCAAGCTCTTGTGCACTGATATTGGCAGGTGGGGAGGGTAAAGAAGTGATTTCAATTATTAAAAAGTCGCTTGGGGTTAATGGCATGAGAGGAGATGAGATTGAAAATAAGTTTTAGCAGTGTCCAGAGCATTACGATAGGAGAGGTAGGTGGTCTTATATGTTACAGTCACTTGGATTTTGGGATTTATGACACTGACGTTCCAATCTACGTGATAGTGTTTGCAGGTGTCTTGTTAATTTAGAGTGCCACGGTTGGCATCTAAGAGGAATGAAGCACGGATCGCTCCGTGTGCATGCCCCTTGGCGATGCGCGGTCCCGCGCGGCGCTATCACCTGACTAGATATTGACTGCATGCAATCAAAATCTAGTCGTCACCAGTGTTCTCTCTTTAGAGAACACTATCCCACACGGATCGCTCCGCACACATCACAGGTGTGCAGAGCAATCCGTGCTTAAGCACTTCGCTCTGCACAGCCTCCCCCGTTGCCCCGCATGTATGCCCCTTCTTAGATTAGCTTTCCAATATTGCTGGTTGGACTGAAAATCAATGTCTGGGAACAAATTACAATCAACCATTTTTGTGTTTGTCCGTTTTCCAGCCTTTGGGAGCAGTTATTTACAAAAATTGATTTAACCAATTTGTCCGACCAATGTTGTCTGTCGTCCATGTTTGGGAGCAAACGGTTAATTGTCATTTGTCCCCAGAAATGACCAGATTTTCATTCCAACCAGTCAGATTCGGAAAGATGATGTCGGCGTGTATCCAGCATTGGTTCAGGACTAATTCAGCTGGTTTCGGTGCTCCGATAATTCATAGGCATCCGATTAAAGCAATTCATTTGTTTAGGAGCACTAGCGGCTAGACCCATGTCAAGTTCTGATAACGGTGCTATGTGATATTGTCTGTGGGCGTACAATATAGTGCATACACACTGATATAGTTCAGTGATGTCACCCTGCCCCGCCCTGAGTGTGACAATGAGCTGCATGTACAGGTGAGAAGCAGGGAAGTTACAGATATTGAGTGTGTATCTTAGAGCACATAGGCTGGCGTTTGGGTGCCCAAACCACTGACTTCTCGCTGGTTCAGGAGACTGTGGGCACTTGCGGCTTGCACGGCCGATTGCAGCAACAGTAAGCAGTGCAGAGTGGCAGTCTTTTACTCTGTCCCCACCAGCCCGCCTATGTGATTGTGCCCATCTCTGCCCATCTCATGGAGGCTCAGGGAACAGCCAATTGCAGGCCCACGGCGGTCTGATTACAGAAGTCCTGATTAAAAGCCTGTGTTGGTTAAAGGAAGGGATGCATTACTTGGCTCACAGCTATCCAGCTGCTTGCATGCGGTTATATTGAATGACTCCCCTCCCCCCTCCCCAGTACAGTTATCCCCAGCATGCACGTCAATGAGAATCTCTGCCACAGACCATGGGAAGCCTCGGAGCGGTGAAGTGACTGTAAAATGCGGTTGTAATGGAGCGTGTTTTAATTAAGGCAACTAAGAAAGCTGACACCTGGGATGAGTTTGCAGATCAGGGCTTTAAATACACGGATCATTCATGCCTTGGGAAGGGCCTTGGATACAGTGGTCTGTCTGCTATTGATGCCTGCACTCTCCTTTATCCTGGGGAATACATCCTAGTGCAGTGACAGAGCTGTGGGGCGTGTGTGATCGGGACCCCACACAGTGCATGCTCAAAAGTGTAAGAATTGGCTCCACCTGTGGGTCTTTCCAAATGTCAGTGAGTAATGAAGGCACCTGTGCACCTGCCGGGTGACCTCGAAAGTGTGAACCATGTGGGGTCCTGAGGACCGAGTTTGAGAAGCACTGCATTGTGCTAATAACGTTTCAAGGGTTACTGCAGACCTGTACAGGGTGTGACCGAGAACCTGCGATGTGGGTGTGATGTTTAGAATGGCGCATTACGTCCATTACGCAGAACTTACTTCCTCTCTTGAGCTCTAAAAAAGTGTAATCTTTCAAAATGTTATTAATGATATCGGCATGTAGATTGTTGTAGTGCTCTGAAGATTTTATGTTTAATCCCTTGTGTCGTTTCTGATTCAGCAGGAGGTTTTTTTACTCTGTTCCTACTGCCTGGCTTAGTATTGAGGGGCGGTGGGGATTATAAGAGGTAGGCATCAGTATTTCTATTTGTGTGTATCAATATACTGGGAGGGATTCTGTTGGCACTGCAGGTTGCCGGAGCAGTGGCTGGTGCCTATTATTATTATTATTATTGTTATTGTTATTATTGTTGTTATTTATTTATATGGCGCCACAAGGGTTCCGCAGCGCCCAACAATTTAACTGGAAGATAATGAAATACAGTACAATTTAATTTAGGACAAGTACATGGTAAATAGAGACCATTGCTCCAGGGGACAGGACACTGATGTCATTATCAGGGTGTTAGAGATGCATTCTAAGAAAAGCACATGAGGAGAGAGGGCCCTGCTCGTGAGAGGGGGGGGGGGGGGGGGGGGCGCTAATGTATATATGGAACCCTTGGAATTCAAACCCAGCCTATTAATAATGAAAGATTTTCAGCAAAGTCTTTTGCCGCCTGAAAATCTCTTGATCTTTGGGGAAAATAGCTGTGTGTACGCACTACTTTGGCGAAAGATATATCTATCACAGATTTTGGCTAAGTCTTTTGAAATGAAAATCTTCTAGTGTGTATGGGCCTTAATAATTAATTGAATATAGTAATTAGCCACCTCCTTAAGGCATTGTATGTGGATGGCTACAACCATTAAAGCAAGTGGGCACATGATCTCCAGAAGTTCCTTATATGTAACACGCACATTCCGCAGTGTTTTACAGAGAATATTAATCCCATTTTGGGTTATGGTGAGTAATAATCCGTTATACCAGCCCCTGGCCTCTTCCACAGAAAGCTCTTCTTGCACCATTGTAATACTATGGTTGTTCTGTTACTATTACCTATAGATTGTAACCCTGTGAGCAGGGCCCTCCTACCTCCATGTCGGTCTGTTACAACTCAGTTTGTTTAATCACTGTTGTTTCCATTGTAAAGCGCAATGGAATCTGCTGCTCTATATAAGACACTGTAACGGAATCTGCTGCTCTATATAAGACACTGTAACGGAATCTGCTGCTCTATATAAGACACTGTAACGGAATCTGCTGCTCTATATAAGACACTGTAATGGAATCTGCTGCTCTATATAAGACACTGTAATGGAATCTGCTGCGCTATATAAGACGCTGTAACGGAATCTGCTGCACTATATAAGACGCTGTAACGGAATCTGCTGCGCTATAGAAGACGCTGTAACTGAATCTGCTGCGCTATATAAGACGCTGTAACGGAATCTGCTGCGCTATATAAGACACTGTAACGGAATCTGCTGCGCTATAGAAGACGCTGTAACGGAATCTGCTGCGCTATATAAGACGCTGTAACGGAATCTGCTGCGCTATATAAGACGCTGTAACGGAATCTGCTGCGCTATAGAAGACGCTGTAACGGAATCTGCTGCGCTATAGAAGACTCTATAAATATATATTACAGCTGTAGGAAATCCTGTGCAGCGGATGTGACCAGACTGGGGATAATGGCTGCGGTTCTGTGTGACTTCTCCTGCTGTGTCTCTGTACACCTGGTCCCTGCTATGTGTAGGCTATTCCCCCTGCATTGCACTGCTAAGTGGGGATCTGCAGTATGGAGCTGGCTGGATGGTTTCTATTATTTGTGGTTTGGCTTTTGAAAGTAAGATCCTATATATTGTGCTTTGTCCTGTTATTGCACAAGTGGCATAGTATATCCCTGTGAGCATCTACAGCGTAGAACGCCATAAGGAGAATATAACAAAAGCCATTAGGGCTGGCTCTGGGAATTCTGCAGTGGGAGGGGCTCAGGCCTTTACTGGAATGTCTTTGAACTTGGGTTAGGAAACACAAAGCAGAAGGATACAGGGCTGAGAGCTGATGTGGCCGGGGCCTGTACCTTCCTGCGCGCTCCCCCCCCCCCTGTACCTTCCTGCGCGCTCCCCCCCCCCCCTGTACCTTCCTGCGCGCTCCCCCCACCTGTACCTTCCTGCGCGCTCCACCCTGTACCTTCCTGCGCGCCCCCCCCCTGTACCTTCCTGTGCGCCCCCCCCCCCTGTACCTTCCTGCGCACGCCCCCCCCCCCCTGTAACTTCCTGCGCCCCCCCCCCCCTGTAACTTCCTGCGCACGCCCCCCCCCCCCCCTGTAACTTCCTGCGCCCCCCCCCCTGTACCTTCCTGCGCGCTCCCCCTGTACCTTCCTGCGCCCCCCCCTGTACCTTCCTGCGCCCCCCCCCCCCCTGTAACTTCCTGCCCCCCCCCCCCCCTGTAACTTCCTGCCCCCCCCCCCCCCTGTAACTTCCTGCGCCCCCCCCCCCTGTACCTTCCTGCGCGCTCCCCCCCCCTGTACCTTCCTGCGCGCGCCCCCCCCTGTACCTTCCTGCGCGCCCCCCCCCTGTACCTTCCTGCGCGCTCCCCCCCCTGTACCTTCCTGCGCGCTCCCCCCCCCCTGTACCTTCCTGCGCGCTCCACCCTGTACCTTCCTGCGCGCTCCCCCCTGTACCTTCCTGCCCCCCCCCCCTGTACCTTCCTGCTCCGCCCCCCCCCTGTAACTTCCTGCGCCCCCCCCCCCCTGTAACTTCGTGCGCCCCCCCCCTGTACCTTCCTGCGCGCTGCCCCCCTGTACCTTCCTGCGCGCTGCCCCCCTGTACCTTCCTGCGCGCTGCCCCCCTGTACCTTCCTGCGCGCTGCCCCCCCGTACCTTCCTGTGACACTTGTAGCTGCCCTAGATTCTTCTTTACTTCTGTCTGTATATTCCATGTAGGTGGCTGCAGTCACACTGTGTTTTGGTGTCGATGTATGACCCATTCAACCTGATGCTAAATCTTTCTGAAATTGACAAAACCATGCTGCACTGCAGATGGGGCAGATGTAACATGTGCAGAGATAGTTATGGTGGGTGAACAATGGGCGATATTTTCCTAACAATATCACGTGCGTATTGAACAGTGTGTACGCTCAATACCGTACACAGTGTCCAGGCTGCTTGCTGTGTTTGCCTCCTCTAACCCCCCCTTCCCCCTTCCCCTTCCTCAATATGAGTGATTACGCTGCAGTTGAGGGGTTCTGTTGGTGCGATTGATGGGTGGGAGGGCCCTTTCTGTTTTGCTTTAGTTCGCAGCAGAACAAATCTTGCGGTTTACAGTACAAGCTGTACGATTTCATGTAACAATTTACTAATTGGAGGTGGCTTGATTGTGTGTCTAAACTTGTCTTCCAAAAGCTGAACCCTGTCAAGTACAAAGGTTACTTGTCTATGGCGTCTGCCCAGGACGTAATCCCCATACATGAGACTTGCCCCATTCTCCCCGATGGTTAAATGAGCAGGTGGGTCTGTGGGGCTGTTAACCCTTCCTGTGCCGTTGCTTCCAGGAGGGATAATGCATTGGTTGGATATACGCAGCGCATGTGACGCCCTCTCTCTCTCTTTCAGGTACATGTACTGGACGGACTGGGGTGAGATGCCGAAGATAGAGCGCGCCGGGATGGACGGGTCCCTGCGAGCTGTTATTATAGACTCTGACATTTACTGGCCCAACGGCCTGACTCTGGACTATGAGGAGCAGAAGCTGTACTGGGCCGACGCTAAACTCAGCTTCATACACAAGTCCAACTTGGATGGCTCATTCCGGTGAGTGTGCCCTCACATGTTACACGTATGTAGGGGTGGAATGAACTGTACATGGTTAGAGGAAGATGCTGTATTGGGGTGATCCTTAGCTTTCACTTATTCCGAATCTGCCCCCAGATACTGTAGCGTTCCATTATCCAGCATAGCCGTCATCCCCGGGCATGTAGCGGAAGCTGGGCCTAGGAGCATGCACTCTAGTGTGCCAGCCAGAACGTGTCACAGCTGGCCAGCAGTATACGGGTGATGCTGCTGCAGGCCATAGCGCCTTCACACAGTCCTCTGATAATGTATTCTAATAACCGTGTGCCTTGTGTAACAAGTATACAGCAGCTGCTATACTGCTGCAGCGCTCGGTCATAGGGTTCCGGTAACACTATAGCACCAGTACTAGATCATGGGATATTGTTAGATGCACGTAGGATCCTTCTGCGCTGTTCTCTAACCGGCATATCCTGCCTGCTGGACGGACGGGGCCTTGACAAGGTTTTGGTGCTGGAGAGAGAATTGGGCGACAAATTCAGCAGGAGTAATCCCCCTGTAACTGCCTGACTGTGTTTACACAGCTGCAGGATATTACACTGATGGCAATCACGGATTCCCTGCTTAACCCTGCGGCTTCCAGACCCCACTCCTGGAGATTTTCTCATTCTTTCTGCCATCTTTACTTCACCATTTCGCACAATTTTTTTCACAATTTTCTCCGGCAGCAGATTTTTCAGCCTGTTGTCTACCAAACGTTGCCCTATACACTGTGATGACGGTTACCCCGGCATTGCCTATAGGGTGGATTTTAACTTTCACTGTATGGTGGGGTTGATTCAATACGCTCAGTTGTTATGTGGGACTAGCGCAGAGGCTGCATTTTCCTACATATACATCTGTATAGCACCTCTAATCCTGTGCATTAGGCAGTGGGAATGTAGGGGGGTAGTCAATCGATAGCACAAAACAATTGAATGGGTTCTTTTTAAATAACAGCTGCGATAGGGCAGAAATGCATGAAGTGTCACCCATATGAGCGCTCGAAGTATGCAGCTTCTATGATATGGTCGGTGACACAGTATCCCTGCTGAAGGCACACGATGGCCGCTTGTTCCGGTGTGTCGGTTACGCCGCTTGTGTATAAAGCTTTCTCCATATCTTTGGATTCCATGCGCTCAGTAGGAAGAGCCAAGGAAGGCATCCACAAAGGCGCATCTGTCTCCTGCGGCTTCCCATCTGTCCTGGCTGATCTCTTTGGAATGGTTTTTCGCTAATTAATACCATGTGACATAAAGGGGAGGGGGTTCAATTGTTTGCACTGGTGGCTGTCCGTGTTGGGCTTCCAAAAAAGCTATTCAATTGTTGTGAGATTGTTAGTGAATCTTTCCTTATTTGTACAAGCAGAGATGGACATTGCATGCACGGCTTATTCTCTCTGGGGTGAATACATCTGTATATCTGCTGGCCAGGGACAGGTTTCTACATTACCGCTTAGTCTACGCCAGGGACCGGTTCCTACATTACCACTTAGTCTACGCCAGGGACAGGTTCCTACATTACCGCTTAGTCTACGTCAGGGACTGGTTTCTACATTACCGCTTAGTCTACGTCAGGGACCGGTTCCTACATTACCGCTTAGTCTACGCCAGGGACCGGTTCCTACATTACCGCTTAGTCTACGTCAGGGACAGGTTCCTACATTACCGCTTAGTCTACGCCAGGGACCGGTTCCTACATTAACGCTTAGTCTACGCCAGGGACCGGTTCCTACATTACCGCTTAGTCTACGCCAGGGACAGGTTCCTACATTACCACTTAGTCTACGCCAGGGACCGGTTTCTACATTACCGCTTAGTCTACGTCAGGGACCGGTTCCTACATTACCGCTTAGTCTACGTCAGGGACCGGTTCCTACATTACCGCTTAGTCTACGTCAGGGACTGGTTCCTACATTACCGCTTAGTCTACGTCAGGGACCGGTTCCTACATTACCGCTTAGTCTACGCCAGGGACAGGTTCCTACATTACCGCTTAGTCTACGCCAGGGACAGGTTCCTACATTACCGCTTAGTCTACGCCAGGGACCGGTTCCTACATTACCGCTTAGTCTACGCCAGGGACCGGTTCCTACATTACCGCTTAGTCTACGCCAGGGACCGGTTCCTACATTACCGCTTAGTCTACGCCAGGGACCGGTTCCTACATTACCGCTTAGTCTACGTCAGGGACCGGTTCCTACATTACCGCTTAGTCTACGTCAGGGACCGGTTCCTACATTACCGCTTAGTCTACGTCAGGGACCGGTTCCTACATTACCGCTTAGTCTACGTCAGGGACCGGTTCCTACATTACCGCTTAGTCTACGTCAGGGACCGGTTTCTACAATACCGCTTAGTCTACGTCAGGGACCAGTTTCTACATTACCGCTTAGTCTACGTTTGTTAGTTTCGTAAATGCTGTTGCGTTACTATTTGCATGCCTCCATATTGTGTAACCAGTTTGTAGGGCAGAGCGGTGTCATGGCGTGGATCTGTGCGGGCTGTACCCCTGATATTTGTGCAGTAATGGCGGCGTGGTAGTTGTTGGCCTGTTCCCTCAGTGTATTCAGTCTCCGTTCTCCTCCTCCCGCCTCCTCCTCCTTCTCTGGGGTTGGTGAACCCAAATTAGTTTTATTTGTAAGTACCAATCGGTTCCAGCTGTGAGGCTCCTGTGGCTCAGGCCCGGCCTGTTTACGTTAGCCGGCTGCTCACCTCTGGGGATCTGCTTTTCATTGCTCCCTGTGTCCGATTACACTTGTGATAATCGCCCCAGCCCCAGGCAGGAAATGGCAGCGGACAGCACTAGGACTTTCTATGCTTTTCCATCAAGTCTCCTATTGTTTGGCTGCATTCTCAGGCTGATTACATAAAGGGATCCTTGTGACTGAGTACATGGAACCCCCAGTCCTGATTGCAGATGTAATAGTCATACGGCTTAAAGCTTGGGGACCTCCGCACAGCGAGCGCAATGTACTCTGCTTGTAGCCGTTCTGGATAATGCCTCACTGGTGTAACCCGAGGGACTCTCTCTTCATATAGTCTGTGTGCTGCACGGTGTTCAGTCCTCTGTAATAATTGGCCAATTTGGGCTCTTTCCCTGCGGCAATCAATCGCGCGAAAAAACGTCCGAACAGCAGGTCCAATGCGAAGCGCGGTCCCGTATGCATCGTGTCAGCGCTTGCAAGTCACAGCTGCAGAAGCAATCTCTTGGATTTCTTACGAACCAGGCAGGGATCGCATGCGATATCTCATACAAAAAGACCACGTGAAGTATATGGGATGCAGTTTAAATCCCGGCAGTCGGGATCCCGGCGTTCAAAATCCCGACGCCGGTATCCCGACACTTTCTCCCCCCGTGGGTGTCCACGACACCCTCGGAGGGAGAATAAATTAGTGTGCCGAGCGTAGCGAGCGCGCAAGGGGGGGGGGGGCGATCCACGTCCCCCCCTTGTTGGGATTTCGGCGTTCGGGATTCCGGCGTCGGCATTTTGAACGCCAGGATCCGACCGCCGGCTTTTTATGCCGAATCCGAAATATACATCACATGTGATCCTGCCCCATGAGAACACTGGCAGTGTCCGATCCCTCAGCACACAGCTAATCGTTGCTACTTGTGTAGTATTAGGGTTCATTCATGAATTTACATTAGGGTATTAGGGCTCTGGGGATCATTGGTGCTATTTATTGGTATATCTGCTCAATAATACAATGATCTGATTATACAGTCGTGTGGGGAAAATGTGATCTAAGTGTGGGGACTAGTATCTTTCCTGGCCCGTATTCCACTGCAGGGTTTCCTAAACTCTGTTCTCTTACCCACTGACAGTCCAGGTTTTGGGGGATGTACGTGCTAGGGTACAGGAGGTGGCCTCTTCAGTAACTCAGTGGTGTAGATTCTAGCACCTGTGCTGAAGGCACGCAGCGAGTGGTAGTGTTGTGGACACCGGGGTAAGCAGAGGTCAGGAGAATGGTTTGGATTGATTCATTGTAAGTCCCGTAACCATGCTTTATATCCGGGCAGGAGAGCCTTGCCCGTGACACCATGGCGTGGATAGGTTCTAGCAGCAGGAACAGACTGCAGTGGGCAGTTAGAGGCTGGGAAGAGGTCTGCTGAACGGAGTCACATATTGGCTGGAGCCGACTGATGCTAGTAGGGCTGTAATGACTTTATTGCGTTCATTAGATGCTGTTCTGCCGGACCCTGAACGAGTGGATTGTTTTGTTCCTATTTAGTGTAGAATAAAGCTGTAACGTCTCTGAATGTTTACACGGGGCCTGCTGCTAATGGCTCCTCATCAGCTCCCCAGGGATCCGGGATAATGCGGTGACTTCTCTTTCTCTGCACTGAATATACTACCATTAGTTTATTGTTCCGGCGGTTTGCCTGTAAACTGCTCTCCCGCTTTGATATTCCAGACTGTGTGACAGCTGTAGGGGTTTAGTGTCACCTTGCCACTTGTCTCACTCACGGCACATATCCGCTGTGACTGGCAGCCAGCGACGCTGTATCACATTGGTAGCGCTCTGCTCTCAGTGGCTAGAACGTGTGCTCTTTGGATCACGCAGGCTCCGTTGATGTATGGGTGCTTGATGCTATTGTACAGGGTCACCTGATTTAGTAATAGGTTGATGAGTTTCGGTACATGTGTGTTATTTAGGTGTCTTGCTGATTTATAACATTTGGTGATCTCAACCTAGATGTTTTATATCTGCGTATACAACGCGAGAGATCTTCAGCTCTGACACTGGGCCACCCCCATCCTCTTATGCTGGTGGCACTGGATGACCTCTGCCCCGGCCTGTCTTACTCTGTGACCATTCATTCTCACTGGTACTTCCTTCCTTTCCAGACAAACCGTAGTGAAAGGATCCCTGCCTCATCCGTTTGCCCTCACGCTGTTCGGTGACACCATATACTGGACGGACTGGACCACGCACTCCATCCTGTCGTGTAACAAGTACACTGGGGAAGACCTGCGGGAGGTGGACACCAATATCTTCTCCCCCATGGATATCCACGTGTTCAGCCAGCAGCGGCAGCCAAATGGTCAGTAGAGTAATCCGTGTATTCTATCTCTGTGTAATTATTGTGCCTGTACTGCAGACCTCCTCCCTAGGGGAGGCGCTATACTCCGGTTAGATGCACTCCTTGTGCCGCTTGTGACATCGTTTGATGCAGTTTTCTCTTTCCCTAGCAGCCACCAATCCCTGTGCCGGCCAGAACGGCGGCTGTTCCCACCTGTGCCTGATGTCTCCTGTGGCGCCATACTACCTGTGCGCCTGTCCCACGGGAGTGAGACTGAAGGAGGATGGGAAGACGTGTATGCACAGTGAGTATACTTTGTGGCGCTAGTCCATGCCTGCTTTTTTGGTATCCAGATTTATTTCTATACTTGATGTGACTAAGCGTACCCTTATCTGATGCTGCAATCACTTATGATATGAGTAGTGTTGTTCCTGTATAAGCGTGGCTCTCTGCGAATCTCCAGTTCCCTGCAGGATCAGCTGAGAACCCTTCCAATGGTTATAGGGGACCGAGCTGACAGTTCTATGGGAGAGGCAGGTCTCAGTTCCCACCATATTACAGGAGACCAGCAATTGTGTTAAGGTTTATTACCTACAGGTAACTCTGAGCTATCGGACTTTACCAGCTCCCTGGCTACATTAAATCT
Organism: Crinia signifera; assembly: GCF_055691185.1. NCBI lineage: Eukaryota > Metazoa > Chordata > Amphibia > Anura > Myobatrachidae > Crinia > Crinia signifera. Next base: position 7,494,175 of record NC_139220.1, read on the forward strand.
GATTTTAGTGCCTTGGCATACAGCCGCACTGTTTATTAGACTGGTAATATACCTGGTGAATTCAGCGTGTGTAGTACTGTGCTGAAGAGCGCAGGATGAGGGGTCTGACACGGATAACAATCCCTCCACAGGTGTCCCAGCTGCCCCCTTTGTCTGCTGCTCTCATGCAGCTGCTGCAGCTGTTAGTCGGCGACACATAACAAGTGGCCAGTTTTACGGGGGCAGCAGTCCTCTGGTGGCTTCTGGATTCCTAGCACCGAACACGGCCTCTCGGTCAGAAGTCTGCCTCTCACCTCCCAGAGCCCCTCTCAGCCCAGGCTCTCTCCTTTGTCTGCTGCTGGAATGTTGGTCCTGCCCTTAAATCAACACTGAGGAATTCTCCTGCTTGGGCCCCGTGTTTGTGTTAAGGAGGGGGGGTGGAGGTGCCTAAATACAGTAATTCTCATAGTGTTCGGAAGGGGATAAAAATGTCACTAGACTAAACAGTTTTTCCCTGGCGCTAGGCTTCACCTCCGTCTGAAAAGCTAAGCGTTCTGTTTTCTATCTCTTTTTTTAGTCCATGTATGAAATCCAGTCCTATGTATTTCATTGTGATTTAAAAAACAAAAAACACATTTACTACCAATTTCTTATGTATTTATTGTATTTGTATGTGTAGTCTTTGTTAAATCCTCATTGGATGTATTAAATCTTTATACTTGTTCATATATTTATAGTTTTATTATTCGTAAAACACAGGTGGCCGAGGTCCAAAACTATTTTTACCATTTACCTCCCTGTGCACGGACGGTCCACCACCATTTTAATTGGACTCATGCTGACCCGCCATAATTGGCGCTGAATCACTTTTCTTTTGTATGTATAGTGTATGTATGTATGTATGTATGGTGTGACTGGAAGATTAGGCTTTTGTACATGAAATTGGATCTTGTCTCTTTATTCTGATGTAAGGGATTTGGGGGTCTGTACATGTTAATGTTGGTGCTAGTGCCCCCCCCTAACCCTGCCCTAATGTGCCCAGGTGCCACGGAATTGCTGCTCCTCGCCAGGCGGACAGATCTCCGGAGAATCTCCTTAGACACGCCAGACTTTACGGACATTGTGCTCCCATTGGACGATATTCGTCATGCGATCGCCATAGACTATGACCCGGTGGAAGGCTACATTTACTGGACGGATGATGAGGTGCGGGCCATCCGACGGGCCCAGATAGACGGCTTATCCAGCCAGTTCATCGTCGTGTCTCAGGTGTCCCATCCCGACGGAATCGCTGTGGACTGGGTGGCTCGCAACTTGTACTGGACGGACACTGGCACCGACCGCATTGAGGTGACGCGCTTAAATGGTACTATGCGGAAGATTCTTATATCGGAGGACCTCGATGAGCCCAGAGCCATTGTGCTGGACCCTTCCAATGGGTGAGTTATTCTACTGCTGTTTGTGTTACCATGAAGAAAAGGAAGAAGTTTCTGTATGACGCAAAAGTGGTGATACTGCCACCTACTGGTGGTCAGGGGATCTGCTCCCTGGTTTCCATAGTGTAATGTGCATGAAACCTCCACATTACGCCACTGAGATATATGGAGACTTATAGATACGTGATAATTTGTATGTATAGAGAAACGGATATATGGGTTGGTGTGTAAGTAAAAGATAAATCCAGCATTCTCTGTTTCCACAGTTACATGTATTGGACTGACTGGGGAGAGAACCCGAAAATCGAGCGTGCTGCTATGGATGGTTCTGATAGGCTGATACTGGTAAACACCTCCCTAGGCTGGCCGAATGGTCTGGCCCTGGACTACGCAGAAGGGAAGATCTACTGGGGAGATGCCAAGACGGACAAGATAGAGGTGAGGCTCAGATGGGTTCTCCGGAATATTATTGCTTCATAAAACGCTGTCCAAGAGCCGTCTGTCCTTCTGCAGTAGCCACGTGTGTGTCCTACTGTGGCCAGTGGATGTGACCTGGACCTGCTAAGCTGCAATGTGTCACCACGTGAGGGCGTAACTAAATTGTGGGACAATCACAGGACCTGATTCTGGTTCACTTTCAAAAGCAAATTCTCTCTCTCAGATGTAACATGTGCAGAGAGTTAGATTTGGGTGAGTTATTTTGTTTCTGTGCAGAGTAAATACTGGCTGCATTATTGTTACACTGCAATTTAGATCTCGGCTTGACGTACAATCCCGACCCAAATCTAACACTCTGCACATGTTACATCTGCCCCACTTGCAGTGCAGCATGGTTTTGTCCATTAGAGAGAATATGCTTTTGAAAGTGAACCAGAATGAGGCCCAGTGTCTCCCCCACATACGCTGGGTCTCTGTCATAGGCTTTGCTGCTTGGAAGAATTGCTCGATAGTAAAATGGTGGAAATGGCGTAAATCCTTGTGAGGCCTGGAAATTGCAGCGGTGTTTGTCTCATAGGGTCGTATTATGTAACGGCGGGAGGAAGGGTTTATCCTGGTTACTGCAGTGGCGGGATCTATTGTACTACTGGCAATGAGGAGTTCTGTTCTGTCCTATTCTCTGATCATGTGCTGCGCAGTGTGAAGTGCAGAGCCTGATCTGTGGTGCGTCGCTCTGCTTATGTGCTGCATTGTCTAGCATGCAGAGCCTTATCTGTGGTGCGTCGCTCTGCTTATGTGCCTCAGTCTAGCATGCAGAGCCTTATCTGTGGTGCGTCGCTCTGCTTATGTGCCTCAGTCTAGCATGCAGAGCCTGATCTGTGGTGCGTCACACTGCTTATGTGCTGCATTGTCTAGCATGCAGAGCCTGATCTGTGGTGCGTCGCTCTGCTTATGTGCCTCAGTCTAGCATGCAGAGCCTGATCTGTGGTGCGTCACACTGCTTATGTGCTGCATTGTCTAGCATGCAAAGCCTGATCTGTGGTGCGTCGCTCTGCTTATGTGCCTCAGTCTAGCATGCAGAGCCTTATCTGTGGTGCGTCGCTCTGCTTATGTGCCTCATAGTCTAGCATGCAGAGCCTTATCTGTGGTGCGTCGCTCTGCTTATGTGCCTCAGTCTAGCATGCAGAGCCTTATCTGTGGTGCGTCACACTGCTTATGTGCCTCATAGTCTAGCATGCAGAGCCTTATCTGTGGTGCGTCGCTCTGCTTATGTGCCTCAGTCTAGCATGCAGAGCCTTATCTGTGGTGCGTCACACTGCTTATGTGCCTCATAGTTAGCATGCAGAGCCTTATCTGTGGTGCGTCGCTCTGCTTATGTGCCTCATAGTCTAGCATGCAGAGCCTTATCTGTGGTGCGTCGCTCTGCTTATGTGCCTCAGTCTAGCATGCAGAGCCTTATCTGTGGTGCGTCACACTGCTTATGTGCCTCATAGTCTAGCATGCAGAGCCTTATCTGTGGTGTGTCGCTCTGCTTATGTGCCTCAGTCTAGCATGCAGAGCCTTATCTGTGGTGTGGTTTCTTGAACCCCAGTCCTGGTAAAACCCTAATGCTGCATGTTTTCCGTATTACCCAGCTGAAGCACAGGTGTCATTGGATGAACCCAATAGATCAGCAGGGTTGTAGAATAAAGATGCTGTGTGGTCCGTGATACTGGCTATAAATGTACAGTAGCTGTGATTGGCTAGCACACATCTGTATAGCGTTCTGTAACAGACACCTGGTGTTACTGGAGGCGCGCGGCTCCGCGTCTAGTCCGGCTCTGATCCTTTGGTTTAGGCAAGGTTGTTCCCTGATGGTGGGAACTGGGAATGAGCATCCACCTGCTGCAATGTATGACATGCAGAGGCCTATGGGTAATGTGTATGGGGTCCCCGGATAGGATTTGTCAGGCTTGTTCTGTGGAGGATGATTGCGCTTCTCTGCACCCCATACTCTCTGTTCTCAGGTGCTTGCTGCAGGAATAATAGGGGAACCGGCCCGTTAATTGCATTTTCCTTCCAGTATCTAGATTTTACTTCTAAGCCCATCCATCGCTTTGTGGGTTCTCTGCCAGCCCTCGGGGGGACGATAAGCTGACCACGGTGGTTAATAGAGCCCAGCGGGGGATCGGAAAGGGGCTTTTGTTCCCCACTTTATCTGGCAGCCTGCAGCAGGCAGAGGCAAACGGTCTCCACAGCAGTGACATTAATCTCACGCCGTTCTCTGAGGAAAGATGGCCGTCTGTCATTGTACCGTCGCAGTGGGGTGTGGGAGCTGCGCTTACCAACCGCACATCGCGACGTCTTTAACCCTGTGTACACCGCTTGTTGGGTGACTTCTTTTTTGTCTATAGCCCAGTTTATTGAAGGTATGTCTGGTTATTAACCCCTAATATGCTGGTGTGAGGAAATAAGCGGTTTGTGAGATTAGAGAAGAGCCTGATCTTGGTCCATTTGCACCTGTGGCCCTCAGGTCCTGGGTGTACAGGGAAGGGCCTGTGTTCTGTCTAGCCTAGTTCTGTGCAGATAAGACTGTGTTGTTTCCCCCCCCCCCCCCCCTTCCTTACGGGCTCCGCCAGTGGGAGCTATTCCTTGTCTTTGGTGTGATCTGGTGGCTGTTCCTCTGGGTAGCTGGTTGCTTGTGCCTGGCAGTCTGCCCGGCAAATATGCTGTAATGGAGAGCCGGAGTTAATAATCCATCCCCCGTGAGACCGCAGCACAGAAATCCATCTGAACATAATACGTCATGGAAAATCTCCTCCGGAGAGCCAGCCAAGCATCTGACGGTGCCAAATCTATTCCCAATAGATAGATCTTAGTTTATCGGAATTTGACACAGCTGACGGGGGTCTTGAGTTACATTGAGGTTCCTCCGCCTCAGGCACGCATGTGTGTTATAAGATAATGGATATCCGTGTAGATATGTTGGTCTCCTTGGGACAGTGTGGGGACATTTGTACAAAACTGGAATAAATTCTACTTTGTCACCAGGTTTGTTAGTCATAAATAGTAGGCAGATGTCTGGGGGTGTTCCTGAGCGTATACTGCCGCCTCTGTGTGATTTATCAGTGGCAGGTGGAGTCTGGGGGTTCCTGAGCCCGGGGTATGGATACTGCCGCCTCTGTGATAATGAGCGGCAGGTGGAGTGTGGGGGTTCCTGAGCCCGGGGTATGGATACTGCCGCCTCTGTGTGATAATGAGCGGCAGGTGGAGTGTGGGGGTTCCTGAGCTGGGGTATGGATACTGCCGCCTCTGTGATAATGAGCGGGAGGTGGAGTGTGGGGGTTCCTGAGCTGGGGTATGGATACTGCCTCCTCTGTGTGATAATGAGCGGCAGGTGGAGTCTGGGTGTTCCTGAGCCCGGGGTATGGATACTGCCGCCTCTGTGTGATAATGAGCGGCAGGTGGAGTGTGGGGGTTCCTGAGCTGGGGTATGGATACTGCCGCCTCTGTGATAATGAGCGGCAGGTGGAGTGTGGGGGTTCCTGAGCTGGGGTATGGATACTGCCGCCTCTGTGTGATAATGAGCGGCAGGTGGAGTGTGGGGGTTCCTGAGCCGGGGTATGGATACTGCCTCCTCTGTGTGATAATGAGCGGCAGGTGGAGTGTGGGGGTTCCTGAGCCGTGGTACGGATACTGCCGCCTCTGTGTGATAATGAGCGGCAGGTGGAGTGTGGGTGTTCCTGAGCTGGGGTATGGATACTGCCTCCTCTGTGTGATAATGAGCGGCAGGTGGAGTGTGGGGGTTCCTGAGCCGTGGTATGGATACTGCCGCCTCTCTGTGATAATGAGCGGCAGGTGGAGTGTGGGGGTTCCTGAGCTGGGGTATGGATACTGCCGCCTCTGTGTGATAATGAGATGGCAGGTGGAGTCTGGGTGTTCCTGAGCCCGGGGTATGGATACTGCCGCCTCTGTGATAATGAGCGGCAGGTGGAGTGTGGGGGTTCCTGAGCCGGGGTACGGATACTGCCTCCTCTGTGTGATAATGAGCGGCAGGTGGAGTCTGGGTGTTCCTGAGCCCGGGGTATGGATACTGCCGCCTCTGTGTGATAATGAGCGGCAGGTGGAGTGTGGGGGATCCTGAGCTGGGGTATGGATACTGCCGCCTCTGTGTGATAATGAGCGGCAGGTGGAGTGTGGGGGTTCCTGAGCTGGGGTATGGATACTGCCGCCTCTGTGTGATAATGAGCGGCAGGTGGAGTCTGGGTGTTCCTGAGCTGGGGTATGGATACTGCCTCCTCTGTGTGATAATGAGCGGCAGGTGCAGTGTGGGGGTTCCTGAGCTGGGGTACGGATACTGCCGCCTCTGTGTGATAATGAGCGGCAGGTGGAGTCTGGGTGTTCCTGAGCCCGGGGTATGGATACTGCCGCCTCTGTGATAATGAGCGGCAGGTGGAGTGTGGGGGTTCCTGAGCTGGGGTATGGATACTGCCTCCTCTCTGTGATAATGAGCGGCAGGTGGAGTCTGGGGGTTCCTGAGCTGGGGTACGGATACTGCCTCCTCTGTGTGATAATGAGCGGCAGGTGGAGTGTGGGGGTTCCTGAGCTGGGGTATGGATACTGCCTCCTCTGTGTGATAATGAGCGGCAGGTGGAGTGTGGGGGTTCCTGAGCTGGGGTATGGATACTGCCTCCTCTGTGTGATAATGAGCGGCAGGTGGAGTGTGGGGGTTCCTGAGCTGGGGTATGGATACTGCCTCCTCTGTGTGATAATGAGCGGCAGGTGGAGTGTGGGGGTTCCTGAGCCGGGGTATGGATACTGCCGCCTCTGTGTGATAATGAGCGGCAGGTGGAGTGTGGGGGTTCCTGAGCTGGGGTATGGATACTGCCGCCTCTGTGTGATAATGAGCGGCAGGTGGAGTGTGGGGGTTCCTGAGCCGTGGTACGGATACTGCCGCCTCTGTGTGATAATGAGCGGCAGGTGGAGTCTGGGTGTTCCTGAGCCCGGGGTATGGATACTGCCGCCTCTGTGATAATGAGCGGCAGGTGGAGTGTGGGGGTTCCTGAGCTGGGGTATGGATACTGCCGCCTCTGTGTGATAATGAGCGGCAGGTGGAGTGTGGGGGTTCCTGAGCTGGGGTATGGATACTGCCGCCTCTGTGTGATGAGCGGCAGGTGGAGTGTGGGGGTTCCTGAGCTGGGGTACGGATACTGCCGCCTCTGTGATAATGAGCGGCAGGTGGAGTGTGGGGGTTCCTGAGCCCGGGGTATGGATACTGCCGCCTCTGTGATAATGAGCGGCAGGTGGAGTGTGGGGGTTCCTGAGCTGGGGTATGGATACTGCCGCCTCTGTGTGATAATGAGCGGCAGGTGGAGTGTGGGGGTTCCTGAGCTGGGGTATGGATACTGCCGCCTCTGTGTGATGAGCGGCAGGTGGAGTGTGGGGGTTCCTGAGCTGGGGTACGGATACTGCCGCCTCTGTGATAATGAGCGGCAGGTGGAGTGTGGGGGTTCCTGAGCCCGGGGTATGGATACTGCCGCCTCTGTGATAATGAGCGGCAGGTGGAGTGTGGGGGTTCCTGAGCTGGGGTATGGATACTGCCGCCTCTGTGATAATGAGCGGCAGGTGGAGTGTGGGGGTTCCTGAGCTGGGGTACGGATACTGCCGCCTCTGTGTGATAATGAGCGGCAGGTGGAGTCTGGGTGTTCCTGAGCCCGGGGTATGGATACTGCCGCCTCTGTGTGATAATGAGCGGCAGGTGGAGTCTGGGTGTTCCTGAGCCCGGGGTATGGATACTGCCGCCTCTGTGATAATGAGCGGCAGGTGGAGTGTGGGGGTTCCTGAGCCCGGGGTATGGATACTGCCGCCTCTGTGTGATGAGCGGCAGGTGGAGTGTGGGGGTTCCTGAGCTGGGGTATGGATACTGCCGCCTCTCTGTGATAATGAGCGGCAGGTGGAGTGTGGGGGTTCCTGAGCTGGGGTATGGATACTGCCTCCTCTGTGTGATAATGAGCGGCAGGTGGAGTGTGGGGGTTCCTGAGCCCGGGGTACGGATACTGCCTCCTCTGTGTGATAATGAGCGGCAGGTGGAGTGTGGGGGTTCCTGAGCCGTGGTACGGATACTGCCTCCTCTGTGTGATAATGAGCGGCAGGTGGAGTCTGGGTGTTCCTGAGCCGTGGTACGGATACTGCCTCCTCTGTGTGATAATGAGCAGCAGGTGGAGTCTGGGTGTTCCTGAGCCGTGGTACGGATACTGCCTCCTCTGTGTGATAATGAGCGGCAGGTGGAGTGTGGCGATTCCTGAGCCGTGGTACGGATACGGCCTCCTCTGTGTGATAATGAGCGGCAGGTGGAGTCTGGGTGTTCCTGAGCCGTGGTACGGATACTGCCTCCTCTGTGTGATAATGAGCGGCAGGTGGAGTGTGGGGGTTCCTGAGCTGGGGTACGGATACTGCCTCCTCTGTGTGATAATGAGCGGCAGGTGGAGTGTGGGGGTTCCTGAGCCGTGGTACGGATACTGCCTCCTCTGTGTGATAATGAGCAGCAGGTGGAGTCTGGGTGTTCCTGAGCCGTGGTACGGATACTGCCTCCTCTGTGTGATAATGAGCGGCAGGTGGAGTGTGGCGGTTCCTGAGCCGTGGTACGGATACTGGATCCTCTGTGTGATAATGAGCGGCAGGTGGAGTCTGGGTGTTCCTGAGCCGTGGTACGGATACTGCCTCCTCTGTGTGATAATGAGCGGCAGGTGGAGTGTGGGGGTTCCTGAGCTGGGGTACGGATACTGCCGCCTCTGTGTGATAATGAGCGTCATTGGGGGATTGATGTCGACACTATAGCCAATATGTGCTGTGGCAGAATGAATTTCTCGCCCTCCCCCAATATCACCACCACCAAGCTTCATATTAGGAAATGTGGCTTTTCTGTCACCAGCTAATGTGCGCTCTCCGCTATACTGTAATGGAGTTTGCGTCATTCTCTAACATCTCTGGTGTTTTTCCATCTAGGTCATGACCACCGAGGGCACAGGTCGGAGGGTGCTGGTGGAAGACAAGCTGCCCCACATCTTCGGGTTCACGCTTCTGGGAGATTACGTGTACTGGACGGACTGGCAGCGGCGCAGCATAGAGCGGGTCCACAAGCACAGTGGGGAGCGCGAGGTCATCATCGACCAACTGCCGGACCTGATGGGACTGAAAGCCACCAACATCTACAGGATACAGGGTGAGCGGTGCCTGCGGGTGGCGGTTCCTGTGTATATTGTGTATAAGATGCAGAGTAGGTGCTAATGCTTCCTCTGCCTCTATTATGTAGGGACCAATGCCTGTGCTGATGACAATGGCGGCTGCAGTCACCTGTGCCTATACCGACCCCAAGGTCCACGCTGCGCTTGTCCCATAGGGCTGGAGCTGATCAACGACATGAAAACCTGCATCGTGCCGGAGGCCTTCCTCCTGTTCTCGCGCAGGGCTGACATTCGCCGTATCTCCCTGGAAACCAACAATAATAATGTCGCCATCCCCCTCACAGGGGTGAAGGAAGCGTCCGCTCTTGATTTCGATGTGACAGACAACCGGATCTACTGGACAGACATCAGCTTGAAGGTAAGATGGTACCGGTCAGCCGTACCGAGATCCCCTGGCATCGCCTCTCCTCCTCTAATCCGTGTCTCTCCCACTTTGGCAGACGATCAGCAGGGCCTTCATGAACGGAAGCGCACTGGAACACGTGGTGCAGTTTGGGCTGGATTATCCCGAAGGAATGGCTGTGGATTGGCTTGGGAAAAACCTGTATTGGGCAGACACTGGCACCAACCGTATTGAAGTTTCCAAGCTGGATGGGCTGCACCGGCAGATCCTGGTGTGGAAAGACCTGGACAGCCCTCGGGCGCTCGCCCTGGACCCAGCAGATGGGTGAGTGACCTGGAAGTGTTATCAGATGGTTTACCTGCATGTAAGCAGCCACAAACCTGCATGCAAGTACCGCTAGGCTGAACCTACATGATCTCATTTTGTGTCTGTGCAATACTTGGAGCATGAACAAAGCACAGAGGACTGTACCTGATGAGAGCCTTTATATCAGGGGTGGGGAACCTTTTTTGTGTCAAGGGCCATTTATATGGGGAAAAAATCCTTCGGGGGGCATATGTAAATATTTCTCTTACAAGTTCCGCTGAATAGGACTCCCAGTCTCCGGTTGCTGTTGATTAAGAGGAATCTCGCGAGAACGACCGACCTCTCACGAGAATTCCCCTGTACTTGACTCCCGGCGAAGCTGTTGGCTGGGTTGGAGGGCCACTCAGACCGGCTACTGGGGCCGCATACGGCCCCTGGGCCTGAGGTTCGCCACCCCTGCTTTATATTGTCTGTACAGTTGTAGAGACCCAGAGACCGGTGTCTCACTGCTGCCCCCTTGTGTCCTGCATAGGCTACAGCTCTGGAGACAGGGGAGTTTTATACAGTACAGAAGTGATTTTCAACCTTTTTACCTTGTGGCACACCGAATAAGATTTTAAAATTGCCAAGGCACACCATGAGATCCCCACAGGGCAAAACACATTGGCCCCCACAGGAGAAAAACAAACCTATTGGCCTTCATATAAAAAAACAATCACACTGGTCCCACAGGTAACACAAATAAAACACATTGGCCCATCACATGAACAGAAGAGACCAGTAAATAACAGTTGAACTGGTGGTGGCTGTAAACTGGTTTGGGCATCTCTAGATCTGGAGGCACACTTGAGAACAGCTCAAGGCACACTAGTTGAAAAACACTGCAGTACAGTCTTCTCACTCTGGGATTTCTGGTCAGCCATGATGGTCTTATGTTTTAGGAGTTCTAGATTGTACAATGCTACTAAATGTGTGATTAATGTCTGCGGTGGAAACGCTTCTATCCCCTCTGCCAGTCGTACATTGCTGGTATAGTGCATAGAAGTGTCCCCATCATTCTTGTAATGGGAACCCTTGAGAGGCTGCGAAGAAGGCAGCCAGCCTAATTAAGCCGGTGGCTCTTGGTACCGATCATGATGACACGCAGACGAATGACATTTGTACATGTAAATGGTGCGTTCCGCTCTGCTTATGTGCTGTGATTTCCCTGTGTAGGTTTATGTACTGGACGGAGTGGGGCGGAAAGCCCAAGATAGACCGAGCCACTATGGATGGGAGCGAACGCATCACACTGGTGCCCAACGTGGGCCGCGCCAATGGGCTGACCATAGATTACGCAGAGCGGAGACTGTACTGGACAGATCTGGACACCAATCTCATCGAATCGTCCAACATGCTGGGTGAGTGCTGGCAGGGTGCTGCGCTGCTCTGTAAGTGGCTGGTGTTATATGAACGGTGTGTGGTGCTTGGTGCTGCGCTGCTCTGTAAGTGGTTGGTGTTATGGAGGGGGGGGGGAGAGTGCCTGGTGCTGCTGGCAGGCCCAGCGCTGCTCTGTAAGTGGTTGGTCTTATTAGGGGGGGGGGGGGGGTCTGGTGCTGCTCTGTAAGTGGCTGGTGTTATAGGAAGGGTGTGTGGTGCCTGGTGCTGCTCTGTAAGTGATTGGTGTTATAAGAAGGTTGTGTGGTGCCTGGTGCCGCTCTGTAAGTGGTTGGTGTTATAGGAAGGGTGTGTGGTGCCTGGTGCCGCTCTGTAAGTGGTTGGTGTTATAGGAAGGGTGTGCGGTGCCTGGTGCCGCTCTGTAAGTGATTGGTGTTATAAGAAGGTTGTGTGGTGCCTGGTGCCGCTCTGTAAGTGGTTGGTGTTATAGGAAGGGTGTGCGGTGCCTGGTGCCGCTCTGTAAGTGATTGGTGTTATAGGAAGGGTGTGCGGTGCCTGGTGCCGCTCTGTAAGTGATTGGTGTTATAGGAAGGGTGTGCGGTGCCTGGTGCCGCTCTGTAAGTGGTTGGTGTTATAGGAAGGGTGTGCGGTGCCTGGTGCCGCTCTGTAAGTGGTTGGTGTTATAGGAAGGGTGTGTGGTGCCTGGTGCCGCTCTGTAAGTGGTTGGTGTTATAGGAAGGGTGTGTGGTGCCTGGTGCTGCTCTGTAAGTGGTTGGTGTTATAGGAAGGGTGTGCGGGACCTGGTGCCGCTCTGTAAGTGGCTGGTCTCTGTAAGTGGCTGGTGTTATATGAACGGTGTGTGGTGCTGCGCTGCTCTGTAAGTGGTTGGTGTTATGGAGGGGGGGGGGGGGGGGGGAGTGCCTGGTGCTGCTGGCAGGCCCAGCGCTGCTCTGTAAGTGGTTGGTCTTATTAGGGGGGTGGGTCTGGTGCTGCTCTGTAAGTGGCTGGTGTTATAGGAAGCGTGTGTGGTGCCTGGTGCTGCTGGCAGGGCCCTGCGCTGCTCTGTAAGGGGTTGGTGTTATAGGGGGGGGTGCGTGGTGCTGCTCTGTAAGTGGTTGGTCTCTCTAAGTGGCTGGTGTTATAGGAAGGGTGTGTGGTGCCTGGTGCTGCTCTTTAAGTGGTCGGTGTTATAGGAAGGGTGTGTGGTGCCTGGTGCCGCTCTGTAAGTGGTCGGTGTTATAGGAAGGGTGTGCGGTGCCTGGTACCGCTCTGTAAGTGATTGGTGTTATAGGAAGGGTGTGTGGTGCCTGGTGCCGCTCTGTAAGTGGTTGGTGTTATAGGAAGGGTGTGCGGGGCCTGGTGCCGCTCTGTAAGTGATTGGTGTTATAGGAAGGGTGTGTGGTGCCTGGTGCCGCTCTGTAAGTGGTTGGTGTTATAGGAAGGTTGTGTGGTGCCTGGTGCCGCTCTGTAAGTGATTGGTGTTATAAGAAGGTTGTGTGGTGCCTGGTGCCGCTCTGTAAGTGATTGGTGTTATAAGAAGGTTGTGTGGTGCCTGGTGCCGCTCTGTAAGTGATTGGTGTTATAAGAAGGGTGTGTGGTGCCTGGTGCCGCTCTGTAAGTGGTCGGTGTTATAGGAAGGGTGTGTGGTGCCTGGTGCCGCTCTGTAAGTGGTTGGTGTTATAGGAAGGGTGTGCGGTGCCTGGTGCTGCGATGTAAGTGGTTGGTGTTATAGGAAGGGTGTGCGGTGCCTGGTGCCGCTCTGTAAGTGGTTGGTGTTATAGGAAGGGTGTGTGGTGCCTGGTGCTGCTCTGTAAGTGGTTGGTGTTATAGGAAGGGTGTGCGGTGCCTGGTGCCGCTCTGTAAGTGGTTGGTGTTATAGGAAGGGTGTGCAGTGCCTGGTGCTGCTCTGTAAGTGGTCGGTGTTATAGGAAGGGTGTGTTGTGGTGTGCGGTGCCTGGTGCTGCTCTGTAAGTGGTCGGTGTTATAGGAAGGGTGTGTTGTGGTGTGTGGTGCCTGGTGCCGCTCTGTAAGTGGTCAGTGTTATAGGAAGGGTGTGCGGTGCCTGGTGCCGCTCTGTAAGTGGTCAGTGTTATAGGAAGGGTGTGTGGTGCCTGGTGCCGCTCTGTAAGTGATTGGTGTTATAAGAAGGTTGTGTGGTGCCTGGTGCCGCTCTGTAAGTGGTTGGTGTTATAGGAAGGGTGTGCGGTGCCTGGTGCTGCGATGTAAGTGGTTGGTGTTATAGGAAGGGTGTTCGGTGCCTGGTGCCGCTCTGTAAGTGATTGATGTTATAGGAAGGGTGTGCGGTGCCTGGTACCGCTCTGTAAGTGGTCGGTGTTATAGGAAGGGTGTGTGGTGCCTGGTGCCGCTCTGTAAGTGGTTGGTGTTATAGGAAGGGTGTGCGGGGCCTGGTACCGCTCTGTATGTGGTCGGTGTTATAGGAAGGGTGTGTGGTGCCTGGTGCCGCTCTGTAAGTGGTCGGTGTTATAGGAAGGGTGTGTGGTGCCTGGTGCTGCTCTGTAAGTGGTTGGTGTTATAGGAAGGGTGTGCGGTGCCTGGTGCCGCTCTGTAAGTGGTTGGTGTTATAGGAAGGGTGTGTGGTGCCTGGTGCCGCTCTGTAAGTGGTTGGTGTTATAGGAAGGTTGTGTGGTGCCTGGTGCTGCTCTGTAAGTGGTTGGTGTTATAGGAAGGGTGTGCGGTGCCTGGTGCCGCTCTGTAAGTGGTTGGTGTTATAGGAAGGGTGTGTGGTGCCTGGTGCCGCTCTGTAAGTGGTTGGTGTTATAAGAAGGTTGTGTGGTGCCTGGTGCCGCTCTGTAAGTGGTTGGTGTTATAGGAAGGGTGTGTGGTGCCTGGTGCCGCTCTGTAAGTGATTGGTGTTATAGGAAGGGTGTGCGGTGCCTGGTACCGCTCTGTAAGTGGTCGGTGTTATAGGAAGGGTGTGTGGTGCCTGGTGCCGCTCTAAGTGGTTGGTGTTATAGGAAGGGTGTGCGGTGCCTGGTGCTGCTCTGTAAGTGATTGGTGTTATAGGAAGGGTGTGCGGTGCCTGGTGCCGCTCTAAGTGGTTGGTGTTATAGGAAGGGTGTGCGGGGCCTGGTGCCGCTCTGTAAGTGGTTGGTGTTATAGGAAGGGTGTGTGGTGCCTGGTGCCGCTCTGTAAGTGGTTGGTGTTATAAGAAGGTTGTGTGGTGCCTGGTGCCGCTCTGTAAGTGATTGGTGTTATAGGAAGGTTGTGCGGTGCCTGGTGCCGCTCTGTAAGTGGTTGGTGTTATAGGAAGGGTGTGTGGTGCCTGGTGCCGCTCTGTAAGTGGTTGGTGTTATAAGAAGGTTGTGTGGTGCCTGGTACCGCTCTGTAAGTGGTCGGTGTTATAGGAAGGGTGTGCGGTGCCTGGTGCCGCTCTGTAAGTGGTTGGTGTTATAGGAAGGTTGTGTGGTGCCTGGTGCCGCTCTGTAAGTGATTGGTGTTATAGGAAGGTTGTGCGGGGCCTGGTGCCGCTCTGTAAGTGGTTGGTGTTATAGGAAGGGTGTGTGGTGCCGCTCTGTAAGTGGTTGGTGTTATAGGAAGGTTGTGTGGTGCCTGGTGCCGCTCTGTAAGTGATTGGTGTTATAAGAAGGGTGTGTGGTGCCTGGTGCCGCTCTGTAAGTGGTCGGTGTTATAGGAAGGGTGTGTGGTGCCTGGTGCCGCTCTGTAAGTGGTTGGTGTTATAGGAAGGGTGTGTGGTGCCTGGTGCCGCTCTGTAAGTGATTGGTGTTATAGGAAGGGTGTGCGGTGCCTGGTACCGCTCTGTAAGTGGTCAGTGTTATAGGAAGGGTGTGCGGTGCCTGGTACCGCTCTGTAAGTGGTCGGTGTTATAGGAAGGGTGTGTGGTGCCTGGTGCTGCGATGTAAGTGGTTGGTGTTATAGGAAGGGTGTGCGGTGCCTGGTGCCGCTCTGTAAGTGGTTGGTGTTATAGGAAGGGTGTGCGGTGCCTGGTGCCGCTCTGTAAGTGGTTGGTGTTATAGGAAGGGTGTGCGGTGCCTGGTGCTGCTCTGTAAGTGGTCAGTGTTATAGGAAGGGTGTGTGGTGCCTGGTGCTGCTCTGTAAGTGGTCAGTGTTATAGGAAGGGTGTGTGGTGCCTGGTGCTGCTCTGTAAGTGGTTGGTGTTATAGGAAGGGTGTGTGGTGCCTGGTGCCGCTCTGTAAGTGGTTGGTGTTATAGGAAGGGTGTGTGGTGCCTTGTGCCGCTCTGTAAGTGATTGGTGTTATAGGAAGGGTGTGCGGTGCCTGGTGCTGCTCTGTAAGTGATTGGTGTTATAGGAAGGGTGTGCGGTGCCTGGTGCCGCTCTGTAAGTGGTCGGTGTTATAGGAAGGGTGTGCGGTGCCTGGTACCGCTCTGTAAGTGGTCAGTGTTATAGGAAGGGTGTGCGGTGCCTGGTACCGCTCTGTAAGTGGTCGGTGTTATAGGAAGGGTGTGTGGTGCCTGGTGCTGCTCTGTAAGTGGTTGGTGTTATAGGAAGGGTGTGTGGTGCCGCTCTGTAAGTGGTTGGTGTTATAGGAAGGGTGTGCGGTGCCTGGTGCCACTCTGTAAGTGATTGATGTTATAGGAAGGGTGTGCGGTGCCTGGTACCGCTCTGTAAGTGGTCGGTGTTATAGGAAGGGTGTGTGGTGCCTGGTGCCGCTCTGTAAGTGATTGGTGTTATAGGAAGGGTGTGCGGTGCCTGGTGCCGCTCTGTAAGTGGTCGGTGTTATAGGAAGGTTGTGTGGTGCCTGGTGCCGCTCTGTAAGTGGTCGGTGTTATAGGAAGGGTGTGCGGTGCCTGGTGCCGCTCTGTAAGTGGTTGGTGTTATAAGAAGGTTGTGTGGTGCCGCTCTGTAAGTGGTTGGTGTTATAGGAAGGGTGTGTGGTGAATGGGGGGCAGCTAAGGAGCCAGCTGTGTTCAGGGCCCGGAGCCAGCTCTGTTACTGCAGGTGACTAATCTGCAGTCTGCTCCCCGTGTCAGGAATGTTTCTGCGCAGGAAGTTGGCGGCTCATGGACAGGTGCCAAGCTCCGTTCACCGCACCAAGTTCATTTGCATTAAAAAGGATTTATCTGCAGGGGGAAATGTTTAACATGGTGTTGTAAGTAACTGATCCTCTGTGCACAAAGCTGCCTCCTCTCCATCCCTCAGCCTGCAGACCCACACGTTCCCCTAATCTGTATTCCTCCCGCTGCGTGCCAGCCTGCTCGGCCCATGACGTGTAATCACCTTTTATATAGTGGAAGCGGACAGTTTGTTCTGTGGTGTTCAGTAAGATAGTGACCCTCTGCAGACTACTCCATCGTAGGGAGAATGTGTCCCTCTTATATACCTGATATAACTAACAAGTAGTGATTCCCTGTATATAGTCTATTGAGGGTTCTGTGCCCTGCCATATACCTATAGTCAGTCTAGGTGGCTCTCCTGTAAGGGCTGATGCAGTAAGGGTGTCCCTGCGCCCTCCTGTGGGTATTGCCAGGGGGTGCCTCTGCCTGCTATGGGTGTGGCCGGGGGGTGCCCCCTGTGGGTGTGGTCGGGGGCTGCCCCAGCGCCGATACAGTGGGGCAAAAAAGTATTTAGTCAGCCACCAATTGTGCAAGTTCTCCCACTTAAAAAGATGAGAGAGGCCTGTAATTTTCATCATAGGTATACCTCAACTATGAGAGACAAAATGAGGAAAAAAAATCCAGAAAATGACATTGTCTGATTTTTAAAGAATTTATTTGCAAATTATGGTGGAAAATAAGTATTTAGTCAATAACAAAAGTTCATCTCAGTACTTTGTTATATACCCTTTGTTGGCAATGACAGAGGTCAAACGTTTTCTGTAAGTCTTCACAAGGTTTTCACAAACTGTTGCTGGTATTTTGGCCCATTCCTCCATGCAGATCTCCTCTAGAGCAGTGATGTTTTGGGGCTGTCGCTGGGCAACACAGACTTTCAACTCCCTCCAAAGATTTTCTATGGGGTTGAGATCTGGAGACTGGCTCGGCCACTCCAGGACCTTGAAATGCTTCTTACGAAGCCACTCCTTTGTTACCCGGGCAGTGTGTTTGGGATCGTTGTCATGCTGAAAGACCCAGCCACGTTTCATCTTCAATGCCCTTGCTGATGGAAGGAGGTTTTCACTCAAAATCTGACGATACATGGCCCCATTCATTCTTTCCTTTACACGGAGCAGTCGTCCTGGTCCCTTTGCAGAAAAACAGCCCCAAAGCATGATGTTTCCACCCCCATGCTTTACAGTAGGTATGGTGTTCTTTGGATGCAACTCAGCATTCTTTCTCCTCCAAACACGACGAGTAGAGTTGTTACCAAAAAGTTCTATTTTGGTTTCATCTGACCATATGACATTCTCCCAATCCTCTTCTGGATCATCCAAATGCTCTCTAGCAAACTTCAGACGGGCCTGCACATGTACTGCCTTTAGCAGGGGGACACGTCTGGCACTGCAGGATTTGAGTCCCTGGCGGCGTAGTGTGTTACTGATGGTAGCCTTTGTTACTTTGGTCCCAGCTCTCAGCAGGTCATTCACTAGGTCCCCCCGTGTGGTTCTGGGATTTTTGATCACCGTTCTTGTGATCATTTTGACCCCACGGGGTGAGATCTTGCGGGGAGCCCCAGATCGAGGGAGACTATCAGTGGTCTTGTATGCCTTCCATTTCCTAATAATTGCTCCCACAGTTGATTTCTTCACACCAAGCTGCTTACCTATTGCAGATTCAGTCTTCCCAGCCTGGTGCAGGTCTACAATTTTGTTTCTGGTGTCCTTTGACAGCTCTTTGCTCTTGGCCATAGTGGAGTTTGGAGTGTGACTGTTTGAAGTGTTGGACAGGTGTCTTTTATATAGATAAAGAGTTCAAACAGGTGTCATTAATACAGGTAACGAGTGGAGGACAGAGGAGCCTCTTACAGAAGAAGTTACAGGTCTGTGAGAGCAAGAAATCTTGCTTGTTTGTTTTTGACCAAATACTTATTTTCCACCATAATTTGCAAATAAATTCTTTAAAAATCAGACAATGTCATTTTCTGGATTTTTTTCCCTCATTTTGTCTCTCATAGTTGAGGTATACCTATGATGAAAATTACAGGCCTCTCTCATCTTTTTAAGTGGGAGAACTTGCACAATTGGTGGCTGACTAAATACTTTTTTGCCCAACTGTATAGAGAGGAATGATTTAGAGAAAGCAATTCTTCAATTTTGGGATTTATTCCCCAAGAATAATCCCTTGAGTGTATTGTGTCTTCATCTGTGTTAGCGCTGCAGTGTTTCCCTGTGTGTCCATCTGGCCGGTCCGTGTCCTATACTATGGTGGCTGAGCCGGTAATGCTGCATTGCCATTATTCTAATTAGGGGACTTTGTAGAGATACAGCTGCTACTTGTTGTTCTACAATGATTGCCCTATGTTATCTGGCCCTGCGGCATGTGTGACTCTCCTCCTAAACACGTGGTCTTTATGGTTATTTGCAGGACAAGACCGCAATGTCATAGCTGATGACCTACCGCACCCGTTTGGTTTGACCCAGTACCAGGACTTTATATACTGGACCGACTGGAGCCGGCGCAGCATCGAGCGAGCCAACAAGACCAGCGGGCAGAATCGCACCATCATCCAAGGCCACCTAGACTATGTCATGGACATCTTAGTATTCCACTCCTCCCGGCAATCCGGCTGGAATGAGTGTGCGTCCAGCAACGGCCACTGCTCCCACCTGTGCCTGGCCACGCCTGTGGGCGGTTACATCTGCGGCTGTCCGGTCCACTTCTCCCTGAACCCCGATAACAAGACCTGCAGCGGTAAGTAGGGTAGGGGTTGTGCGACTGCTTCCTGGCGCCCAGCAGCCACCAGCGTTTAATCTTCCCACCGTGTCCGTCTCAGCCCCCAGCGCCTTCCTGCTCTTCAGCCAGAGAAATGCCGTCAACCGGATGGTCATCGATGAGCAGCAGTCTCCAGACATCATCCTTCCGATTCACAACTTGCGCAATGTGCGGGCCATCGACTACGACCCTTTGGAGAAGCATCTATATTGGATAGATTCCCGGCAGAGCATCCGCAGAGCGTTGGAAGATGGCAGCCAGGTGAGACGGCGTGGGTTATTAACCTTTTTTGTTGCACCTCTGTAAGAACTCTTCCATGTGACAATACATAGATGCATTTCACATTCCCTGTGTGTATCTGTTACCTCATCCCCCTCCCATCTCTTGCAGAATGTGACCGTGGTGTCCAACGCAAACACCAACCAGAACTTTGACATGCAACCGTACGACATGAGCATCGACATCTACAGCCGCTTCATCTACTGGACTTGTGAAGCCACCAACGTCATCAACGTCACCCGCATGGACGGAAGTGCGATCGGTGTGGTCCTGAAGGGCGAGCAGGACCGGCCCAGGGCCATCCTGGTGAACCCTGAGAGAGGGTGAGTTGAATCGAGCATGCTGGGATTATGGGGGAACCAATGTTCCTTCTCCGGGTGCAACCCAAAAATAACCCTCGATCCTGAAGTGTTGTACACCGCTGATGGAAATCACTCTTGTCCTTTCAGATACATGTTTTTCACCAACGTACAGGAACGTTCAGCCAAGATCGAGAGGGCCAAACTGGATGGGACGGAGCGCGAGGTTCTCTTCTCCACCGGTCTCAGCAAGCCCATCGCCCTCGCTCTAGACAACAAGATGGGGAAACTGTTCTGGGCTGATTCGGACTTAAAACGGATAGAAAGCGGCGATCTGTCTGGTAAGGACAATTTACGGAATTAAAGGGTCATTGGCGATAAGGATCTTACACGGCCTTAAATGTTGTGGAAAATGTGAGTTACGTACAATAAGAGGCCTCCCGCCCCCAGGTGGGAACCGCGTGGTCCTGGAAGACTCCAATGTTCTGCAGCCCGTCGGACTCACCGTGTTTGGAAATCACCTCTACTGGATAGACAAACAGCAACAGATGATTGAACGCATCTCCAAAACTGGACGCGAGGGGCGCACAAAAATCCAGGCCCGAATCCCCTCCCTGACGGACATCCACGCCGTGACTGAACTGAACATGCTGGAGTACAGTAAGTATTCTCCCAATGGTGGGCTGCCCTTGTTACACAGGGTTCTCTAGTGCACGCTGCAACCTGTTATTAAGCCCAAAATAATGTTACATTACACGTTGTGGTTTTTTTAAATTTTTTTTATTAATCCACCTTTTTTTTAACGAGGGAATTTAATAATCCTGTTTTTCCCAATTCTATAGAATATAATCTAGTGTTCATTCCCAGCACCCTGCATCTTCCAAAACCCATGCAGTTCCTCCTCCCTGCCTGGATTGTCACGAATATCAGTGCTGAAATACAGACCACACTGTGCTAGAATCACCACAGCAGAGAGTGAGTGTAACACCACGGGCAGGAACGGGTTTTGGAAGATGCAGGGTGCCAGAATGAACATAAGGCTGTGTCCAAAACAATGTCTTAGATTGAGATGCGAGAGGGGTGAATTCGGCTGAAGTCGTTCTTTTTACATCGTAGCTGCTTTACGCATTCCACCCCACCCCGCGCCTGTGCGGACAAACTACATCGGACCATAATGTACTGTAATGGCCGGTTACTAGAGATCTGACCTGTGATGTAATGGAAGCTGAATCATGTGATCTCTCCCCTCTTTCAGAGGAACACCCGTGCTCTCAGGAGAATGGAGGCTGCACCCATATCTGCATTGTGAAAGGAGATGGAACGACCCAATGCTCCTGCCCCATGCATCTAGTTCTCCTACAAGATGAGCTGTCATGTGGAGGTGAGGAGGGAATGGATGGGTTTCCCCGCAGTCGCCGTGCACATGTGATTTGTACAGCGGCGTTGCTTATGTTGCTGTCTGCAAGCAGTGGACACCCCCTGTCCATGGTCATTGTGATGTGGCTCCGGGTTATCCTACTGGCTCCTTACTCTCTGGTATCTCCCTGTTCTGTTCTGCGCTGCTCGGACTGTAGGAATTCTTCATCAGTCCATAGAATCTGCAAACGTTTCCTGTCTGTAGTAAGAATCAGTGACCTTTTTATTGGTTTCATTAGGTGCCCTTTGTACGGTGCTCGTGGCGCCTTTATAAATAAAATACAATAATAATTTACAGGCTTATTATAGGGGTGCACTTGTTATTGGGAGCATAAGTCTACATTACGCTTATTTTCCATTTGAAGCCGCTGTAGCGGTTATTTGTAATTACCAGTCATTAGAGGAATCGCTACGTTCCACGGGGGAACTTGATGCCTGGCTGAGTTTATTTCCAGCTCTGTAATGATATAGCCTTTGGTCCGGCCTCCCCTCTGACCCGTCACCTGCCCCTGGGCGGGGGACTTGCTTGTTGTGGTTTCTGCTTGTGCCCGGTATAAGACCATCAGTGAGCAACAGCCATGTGAACGGGTGATGGTGCATGTGGGGATATCCAGGCTGGAGTGGGCGCGTTTCGCAATGTGATATTGGCCTTGCTGCTGCTATTCTTGGTGTTTTGATATTTGAGACCTAGATACAGTTTGGATGCCAGCGTTACCAGCTTCAGACCGCTGGTGGTTATACCAGTGCTTCACTAGCTCCCGGGATTACCTCTTTACGTTCCTGCTTTGTTCTCTTGCAGAGCCGCCCACCTGCTCCCCGCAGCACTTCACCTGTAACGATGGCGAGGTAGATTGTATCCCCGCCGAGTGGCGGTGTGACGGCTTCACAGAGTGCGTGGACCGCAGCGACGAGGAGAACTGCCCCATGTGCTCAGATACCCAGTACCAGTGTGCCAGCGGGCAGTGCATCGACTCCTCCCTGAGGTGTAACGGTGATGCCAACTGCCAGGATAAGTCAGACGAGAAGAGCTGCAGTGGTATGTACTATCCATCCGGGGCAGTCGCCCTGTGTGTGTGTGGGGGGGGGGGGGGGGGGGGTTGGCGCAGTTGGGGTATCTGGGGATTTATAAATAACATACAATGTAATTGGACGCATATGCTCTCTCCCCAGATATTTGCGCTTCAGACCACTTTCACTGCGGCAATGGGCAGTGCGTCGGCAAACTCCGGCAGTGCGACCATACCCGGGACTGCAGCGACGGCTCCAGCGACCTGGGCTGCTGTAAGTGAGCGTTCCCTGCAGGCTGCTGTGCGGGTGATGATTCTCGCTATCATCGGTGACTGGTCTAACTCTTGTGTCCTCCCTTATAGTCACCACGGACGAGCCGCCGCCCCCTTCAACCAACACCATCGGCTCCATCATCGGCGTCATCCTCACCGTGCTCGTTGTGGGTGGCGTGTACTTTGTCTGCCAGCGGGTGCTGTGCCGCCGCATGAAGGGTGATGGCGAGACCATGGCAAACGATTACGTAGTGCACGGGCCGGCCTCTGTACCTTTGGGATACGTCCCCCACCCCAGCTCTCTCACCGGATCGTTACCAGGTGAATGCGTGGTGCCTGCTGTGGTTAAACGGTTGTCTCCTCTCCTAGTAACTGGAGACCACGTTCCTTTCATCGTACTTGGTTACCCGCGTTCTCCCTCATGTACAGATTAGACCCTCAGCTCTTTCACATCCATGGTGTATGTTGTGTCTTCTGTTGCACTTAGTTGTAGCCCCCCGCCCCCCCTTTTGTCCTTTGAATCCATTGTGTTGGACATGAGCCGTGTTCCTCCTGAAGGACGTTGTGTAACAGGCCAGAAGAGTCTCCTGTTCCCAAGCCGCACGTCAGCTGTGTATGTCCTCCTGCTCACTACACCATTATAACAGAGGACATTACTGATCCGTCTTCTCTCTCCGCAGGGATGTCACGCGGCAAGTCTGTCATCAGCTCCCTGAGCATCATGGGGGGCAGCAGCGGACCACCGTATGATCGCGCGCATGTGACTGGAGCGTCCTCCAGTAGTTCTTCCAGCACGAAAGGGACCTATTTCCCACCGGTGAGTCCTCCGGCCTGTGGGGTCTCCTGAGTATCCTTCCCTTCCCTTTAACCCCTTCCCGCCGCAGCCTGTTTTTGCCTTCCTGACAGAGCCCTTTTTTTCAAATCTGACATGTATCACTTAAGTGGGGATAATTTTTTTTTTGCTTTTACTTATCCCAGTGATTTTGAGATTGTTTTCCCGTGACACATTGTACTTTGAATTAGTGGTGAATTTTGGTCGATACAATTTTTTTTTTTTGTGAAAAATACCAAAATGTCGTAAAAAAATGGAACATTTTGCTATTTGCAAAATGTTAAATTTTCTGCTTGTGAGACAAATAATCATACCACTCAAAATAGTTAATAACTAACATAGACCATATCTAAATTTTAATTTTAAATCATTATTACAACCGCCTTTAATTTTTTTGGACACTAGGGGGCAGCAGAGTCTAAATTTTACACAACACGCAGTTTAACGCTGGTTTTGGCTGTTCACTTTTGAACAGCCAATCGCAGCGATCGCCCAAGACGGGGGGGCAACCCTGCCCCCCCTGGGCAATGAGGGAGGATGTCTGCTGTCAGGGACAGCAGACATCCTCCCTCTGTCACCGCGTCTGTAGACGCGGTGGCACTTTTAAGTCATGACGAACATGTACGTCATGTGTCGGGAAGTACATCCCGGCCATGACGTACATGTACGTCAAATGTCGGGAAGGGGTTAAGTTCTCTGTACTTTATAATTTCCTGTTACCCTTACACTTCGTACTAATGGCTTGTCATTTCATTGTTAGATCTTGAACCCTCCGCCGTCCCCGGCCACAGAGCGTTCTCATTACACCATGGAGTTGGGTTACTCCTCTAACAGTCCATCTACACACAGATCATACAGGTAAGAATATCTTGGACTACAGCTCCCATCATTGCCGGCCTGTAAATGGTGGGAGCGATTGTTTGCTTTGGCTGCAGTCCTTTAATCACCATCTGTTCTTTGTTTTGGTTCCAGCTACAGACCCTACAGCTACCGTCACTTTGCTCCTCCCACCACGCCGTGCAGTACAGACGTGTGCGACAGCGACTACACTCCCAGCCACCGCCTGACGTCCGCCACCGCTAAAGGCTACACCAGCGATCTGAACTACGACTCGGAGCCAGTCCCCCCTCCCCCCACCCCACGCAGCCAGTACCTGTCTGCCGAGGAGAGCTGCCCCCCTTCTCCTTACACAGAACGCAGCTACTCTCATCACCTGTATCCCCCGCCCCCCTCACCTTGCACAGACTCTTCATGAGAGCCCGTACCTGGATTTTACAGCAAACCCTGTGGAGCAGGGGCCTTGGAGACCACCTGCCTTTTTTCCCTTTTTTTTTTTCAATGTACAGTTTTATTTGTTTTTAAGAGGCCCTACCCCCAGAGACGAGCGACATGAACATATCTGTACATAGATAAAAGGATATTTATATAAATATATATATATATATAATTGCCCCCCCTCTCCCTTTCCTTCATCCGCCACAATACCAGTGCCATACAGAAAACATCGCTCCTTCCCTCCGACGTCGTCCTCTTTGTATAAATTCCATTATATTGTAAAATACGAAGGTTTTTTTTTTTTTAGTGGGGGTCTTAAATATCTATTTTTGCAAACTGAACACACGAAATGCCTTAAATCGAACAGCCGCAGAGGATACGAAGTTTTTAATGCCAAATATCCAGCGATTTATTAAGAGAGCAGAGGGAACACCCCGTATGGATCCGCAGAACCGGGTTTGTTTCTTCTTGGTTTGGGTTTTTTAACCCACATTTACTTGCGGAATGCCCCCGGGGCATCGTAGGAATTGGAATATTCTTGGCACGGAATAACTGGGAGATACGGAGCAGGAATCCTCCTGGGCCTATGTAGCCGGGACTATATATCTGTATGTCTTCTGCAGCGACACTTGCTGCACTTGGTGCTAAGAGACAGAGCGCCCGCCCCACAGCCGCCGTCTTACATAAGCTTTTATTTTGTTTTTAGCTGGTTTTATCCCACTAGTCTTAAATTATATTGAGATTTTATTATATTTCAGCTGTAACGTCCACCGATGTTGCCCTATAGACTCTGACCTCTGCTCTCAGTTTCCTGTCTGATCATACCACTAATCGGAATGTGCCGGAAGAAACCACTAGACAAGCTGCTGGGGGGGGGGTTACGGGGAGGCGTCACCAGGACGGCTGGTGCTGTCTGGTCACTTAGCGTCCGATGGAAGTTACTTGGTTTGTGCTTTATCCACCGCAGGCTTCCCCTCTACGGCAGCTGAAGACTTCGCCCTGTTTCACATTTCTACTTTTACCATGCTGCGAGTGTTACGTGTTTTTATAGTGCCGACGATGTGTATATACTGTATTGTATTTATAAACACAATGTAACTGTTTTGTTTGTACTAGCCTCATGTTTATATACCATATATATATATATATATATCCTCGCAGTATGTTTTATACAGTCACCACTGTACAGGCCTCCAACGAGGTGCCTGCTTACCTTGGGGGGGTTGTTAACCCTTAATCCGGACTGTGTGCGGCCAGTCGAAATCCGCGCCCCCCATTACAGGGATAACTCCAGTACGTGTAGAGCCTTAGGTGACGGTCACAGTGATCCCAGCCTGGATATTGGCGGTCCATGCCGGGGTGACCTGTAAGCTACTTATAGTTTGTAACAGTCCTAATCATTGGCCGAATCGTCTAATGAGACGCAACCTGTTCCCATCAGACCGTTACAATCATCTACAAACGCCGATAAATCTGACAATCGGTTACAATGTAATAGAAGAATATTCATGTTACAAACTCCCAATTATTTTCTGTTTCATTTTTGAAATATGGAGGGGGTGTATGAGACCTTTAAGCGTGACTTGCCGTCGTGGCTACTTGGCTGGTATTTATCACGTACCTTCTATAAATAATAGGTCGGAGCGAAACTCTGGACAACGTCTCCATGCTTTAGAATGATACATTTACCCCCTCTCTGGAATACAAGGGAGGAGGATCATCTAATGTCTCTGTTATGGGAAGTGTGAAGGTTGTTCTATTGTATTCGTCCCTAGCAACGCAGGGCAATGTCTGTTTGTATTATGGATTCCAGCGACTATAAAGCAAACGCAACTTGAGACACTTTTGTGGTTAGAGAAAAATAAATCTGTTCTGTATCTTGTGATCACCCTATCACTGGTGAGGAATCACCTGTGTTCTGTAAGGTGTAGCCTAAGGGGGGGTTGTCTGACGTTTTGGGAAGTTTGCAGTGCGTTTAGCTGCCTTTACCGTTGTATCGGACGGTCTTTAATATCGGGCGTTGCCATGATATCGCACAGAATATTGTCTGTATAATGTCTGACGGAGCAGTGTCTAGCCGTTATGTGGACTGGGTCACATCGGTCTGATGGAAATGCCCTCTGGGCCGTGGTATTAGTGCAGCGCTTACTGTGGGCACGTAATACCTACAGCGATGTTATATCTCCAGGAATAGACGTAGGGTGGATGTGTGGTGTGGCTGCACATGTAGTATATGTGTGTAACGTCGCACGCTTCCCCGCAGAACGTCCTTTGTTCTGTAACTGGGAATAGATTTAGTACATTTGCTATAGATGTCGACATGGGGTCCGTCTGCGAACTTCCCTTCCTTCCCTCCCAAGTCTTCAAACTGTTAAGAGTTTATTTACCAAGATGCTATGGACAACCAATCGTATACGAACTATTATCTTATAGAAGGTGCTAAATAAATAGATTCTTATTGGTTGCAACATCCCATCTTCAATATAACTCCCATTTTAGTATATAAACACCTAACAGTCTGATTTATCAGTGAGGATTGTAGAGTCCCCCTTTTATAAGGGCCGCTGCTGCTGGGAACAGTCGCCCGTAGTACGGTTTGGGCCTCTGCAATGTGAGCACGGCCTGGCCTAAGTAGGGGTCACTGCGACCCCCGTAGGTCCCCTCCCTCTCCCCCTAGTGACCGGGACCAGACCCTCTACCACGCTGTGAGTCTCCCCGGGTAAGCAGGCAGCACCCAGCCTGTATCTGGCTTACAGCTTTATATATATGTTACTGTTCTATCTCCTGCCGCTGGTACGACAGATCTGCAAAGGATGTATCCAGGACTTATGCTATCGGCCAACATTTGGTCAGCCCAGAGCCACTCGTTCATAGGTTTTTCTTTTTATATATATATTTTTTTTGTAAAATATGGGCTTTACTTTGTAAGCTGTGTATAAAAGAAAAAAATGAATTTCCTTGTATAAAGTTTCATTATTACTGTAAGCAGACTTGTAACAAAGAATTAATTTTTATAATAAAACAAAAGCTCAAAACATGACTGGTCTCGGTGCCCTTATTTCTGGCTGTAGTTTAATATGTAGATTTTTATTTAGGCTTCTGCTCCAGCCATTACACGCGACCCAGTCACACGGATGTAGCGGTGGACCTGGCGCGGGTGGTGGCACTTTCCTGTCACTTAGCCCTAAACAGTAAGTTTCCATTGGAAGTACAGAGGTGTATTCCATGTGTTTCAGTAACTTGGTCTATTTACTAAGACCGTAGAGATGTGGGAGGCAATGGACCACTGTGCATCCAAGGCCTGTCTAGCCTGTGGCTCTCAGGTGTACAAATCCCAGCATTCCCTGCCACAGTCAGTGTGTCTTGCAGGGAAGTGGGCAGAAGCATCAGGACGTCTCAGGTTGTAGCGCGCAGCCTCGGACAGACCCCACGTTCACAAGGACATTGCACAGCTAAGATTTAATATTGTTATGTTTCCGATGAGGCTGAACGGATCTATGTACTAAGCATTGACGTTAGGAGCTGATTGGCTGGTACTTTTATCTTTTTCCATGTACATAGGTCCCCAAGTCACTGAAACACATGGATGGAAAGCCCTGTACTCCTAATGCAATCTTACATTGGAAGCCTCTAAAGTGACAGAGGAGTGTGTGTGTCGTACGGTTGACACAATGAAAGTAGACATACTTATGAGTGGAGTAAAGAATCTAATTGGGCAAATACAAGACACCTCCCTGCAGGTTTATACGCTCGGCTACAGAGCCAATGCTACTGGCCTAGGTCAGGCATGTCCAAACTACGGCCCTCCAACTGTTGTGGAACTACAAGTCCCATCATGCCTTGCCACCATTTTGATATTAGGGAGTGCTAAAATTATAGGCTTGCTGGGATGTGTAGTTTCACAACAGCTGGAGGGCCACAGTTTGGACATGCCTGACTGAGGGGAACACCCCCCCACGCACACACCCGTTTCCTGCATGGTGGTCGCTATATAGTATGCGATGTTGATAATGCAGAGTTTTGTGTTCCAGGTATAATGTTGGGTGGCATTTCCCACAATGCATCTCTCCTATAAGGTGAGCGGTGTCTGGGCATCAGTAATTCTGCAATGAAGTGTTTTATATCTCTGCACTAATAGACAGTAAACCCACGGTCAGATTCTCCAGCACATCAGACCTTTGTCAGCCATTGTCCGGCCCCGACAGAGCCTGCAATGTGTTTGTATAGAATCTGGTCACAAATGGCGCAGAACAGATTTTAAATTTTCTTGTTTATTCATCCAAAATAATGTCGGCAAAGGTGTTGCCGTAACCGCATTTCCCACATTAGACCAGCCAGTCGCCGCTGCCACCTCCCATATAAAGGCAGAACGGTCCGCTCACGGAGGAGAGACAGCTGTAATGGCCTATCACAGAAGCTATAGGGGGAGGACCCAGCTCTGATGGACACACTGGGCGTTGTGGCATTGCCCTGCTTGGATAGAATCCTCTCCCATTGGTGGAGTCTCTTGGCGATTGCAGCAGCTTTTCCCCGATTTCCCGGTACGGTGCTTGTCTGATCCGACCATTGTGCAGCCTGCGGCTAATACAGACTGTCCTATACAAGTCTTCTATATAAGGCCGCAGGTCAGCTACAACGGAGAACGGGTCCCAAAATACTATTTTATACATTATAATAAGACATATGGAGGAGTCCAGCACCCCGTCCTCTGCTCGGCTCTCTTCTCCCAGAACTTTGGTCCTTTCCTGAGCGTAATAAATGGAAGAGGCGGATTCCCTGCAGGTTTTCTGGCATGAGCCGTCGGATTCGGCGTCTTCGGAGATCAGAAGATTTCCAATGGTGTCCGGATCCTGCTCCCGCCTGGTCATTCCACCTCCTCATCCTCCTCCTCCGGCTGTCCTGTAACCCCCATAACTTTCTCCTGAAATGAGATATAAAATCTGGTGTGAGACTGATTATCACTACTACATAAATAGCCTTGTCTCTGTTACTTTACTATTTAACCATCTATGCCACTGGTTCTCAAACTCGGTCCTCAGGACCCCACACAGATCACGTTTTCCAGGTCACCCAGCAGGTGCACAGGTGAATTGACGCATTTTAAAAGATCCACAGGTGGAGGTAATTATTTCACTTGCGATTCTGTGAGTAGACCTGCAAAACATGGGGACCGAGTTTGAGAACCTGCGATAGCAGCGCCACCTGGTGGTCAGACTTAAAAAAAAGTGCAATCACTTTATATGTAGGTCTCTTCTTGGCCGTTTGTGATCAGGGAATTGGACTTCTGTATAGAAGGGACTGATAATACACTTTATATTTTGGTGCTATATTTGGCGCCACCAAACAGATCATGTTTTCTATACTTTGCACAGAATCACAAGTGAAATATTTTATCTCCTTCTGTGGATCTTTTAATATGTGTCAGTGCACCTGCGACACCTGCTGGGTGACCTGGGAACTGTGTCAGTGAGTGATGACCGCACCTGCACCCCTTGTGGATGGCCTGGGAACTGTGCCAGTGAGTAATGAGTACACCTGTGCTCCTGCTGGGTGTCCTGGGAACTGTGCCAGTGAGTAATGAGTGCAGCTACTCCACTGCTGGGCATCCTGGGAAATATATCAGTAAGTAATCTGTGCACCTACAGGGTGTCTCAGGAACTGTGTCTGTAAGTAATGAGTACACCTGTTGGGCGACCTGGGAAATGTTTCAGTGAGTAATGAGTGCACCTGTGCCCCTGCAGGGAGACCTGGGAACTGTCAGTGAGTAATGAGTGCACCTGTGCCCCTGCAGGGAGACCTGGGAACTGTGTCAGTGAGTAATGAGTGCACCTGTGACCCTGCAGGGAGACCTGGGAACTGTGTCAGTGAGTAATGAGTGCACCTGTGCCCCTGCAGGGAGACCTGGGAACTGTGTCAGTGAGTAATGAGTGCACCTGTGCCCCTGCAGGGAGACCTGGGAACTGTGTCAGTGAGTAATGAGTGCACCTGTGACCCTGCAGGGAGACCTGGGAACTGTGTCAGTGAGTGATGACCGCACCTGCACCCCTTGTGGATGGCCTGGGAACTGTGCCAGTGAGTAATGAGTACACCTGTGCTCCTGCTGGGTGTCCTGGGAACTGTGCCAGTGAGTAATGAGTGCAGCTACTCCACTGCTGGGCATCCTGGGAAATATATCAGTAAGTAATCTGTGCACCTACAGGGTGTCTCAGGAACTGTGTCTGTAAGTAATGAGTACACCTGTTGGGCGACCTGGGAAATGTTTCAGTGAGTAATGAGTGCACCTGTGCCCCTGCAGGGAGACCTGGGAACTGTGTCAGTGAGTAATGAGTGCACCTGTGCCCCTGCAGGGAGACCTGGGAACTGTGTCAGTGAGTAATGAGTGCACCTGTGACCCTGCAGGGAGACCTGGGAACTGTGTCAGTGAGTAATGAGTGCACCTGTGCCCCTGCAGGGTGACCTGGGAACTGTGTCAGTGAGTAATGAGTGCACCTGTGACCCTGCAGGGAGACCTGGGAACTGTGTCAGTGAGTAATGAGTGCGCTTGTGCCCCTGCAGGGAGACCTGGGAACTTTGTCAGTGAGTAATGAGTGCACCTGTGCCCCTGCAGGGAGACCTGGGAACTGTGTCAGTGAGTAATGAGTGCACTTGTGCCCCTGCAGGGAGACCTGAGAACTGTGTCAGTGAGTAATGAGTGCACTTGTGCCCCTGCAGGGAGACCTGGGAACTGTGTCAGTGAGTAATGAGTGCACTTGTGCCCCTGCAGGGAGACCTGGGAACTGTGTCAGTGAGTAATGAGTACACCTGTCCTCCTGATTGGTGACCTTGGAAATTTGTCAGTGAGTAATGAGATTTCTATGCAGTAAAACATTTCCCTGCATCACCTTACCCATCCGCCTTGGCTTTGAATCCAGGGGGTGTAGTTTTCCTTGAGATAGCGAGCCCCAAACCCGAGCACTCTGTTCATGGGTTGATTATCTAGCGCAGTGAGCTTAGTGGTGGCGTGGATACACAGCGCTATTTTACTGGTCTGCTGCTGGTCCTCTGACTCCGCGGCCGGTGCCGTATCGGACACGTAACAGTCTGCTACTTTCCTGAAGAAGCCGTAAGACCAGGAGCTCTGGAGTTTCTGTGAAATGTTCTGATCTTTCATCATCTGGAAGACAAAACAACAATAGGAAAACTGTGCCAGACACGCCCTTCCCCAGGCACGCCCTGCGCCAGACACGCCCTTCCCCAGGCACACCCTGCGCCAGACACGCCCTTCCCCAGGCACACCCTGCGCCAGAGACGCCCTTCCCCAGACACACCCTGCGCCAGAGACGCCCTTCCCCAGGCACACCCTGCGCCAGAGACGCCCTTCCCCAGGCACACCCTGCGCCAGACACGCCCTTCCCCAGGCACACCCTGCGCCAGAGACGCCCTTCCCCTGGCACACCCTGCGCCAGAGACGCCCTT
This sequence comes from Crinia signifera, assembly GCF_055691185.1. Taxonomy (NCBI): domain Eukaryota; kingdom Metazoa; phylum Chordata; class Amphibia; order Anura; family Myobatrachidae; genus Crinia; species Crinia signifera. The sequence continues at coordinate 7,525,922 of NC_139220.1, forward strand.
CCCCAGGCACACCCTGCGCCAGAGACGCCCATCCCCAGGCACACCCTGCGCCAGAGTCGCCCTTCCCCAGGCACATCCTGCGCCAGGCACGCCCTGCGCCAGAGACGCCCTTCCCCAGACACACCCTGCGCCAGAGACGCCCTTCCCCAGACACACCCTGCGCCAGACACGCCCTTCCCCAGGCACACCCTGCGCCAGAGACGCCCTTCCCCAGGCACACCCTGCGCCGGAGACGCCCTTCCCCAGGCACACCCTGCGCCGGAGACGCCCTTCCCCAGGCACACCCTGCGCCGGAGACGCCCTTCCCCAGGCACACCCTGCGCCGGAGACGCCCTTCCCCAGGCACGCCCTGCGCCAGAGACGCCCTTCCCCAGACACGCCCTGCGCCAGAGACGCCCTTCCCCAGGCAAGCCCTGCGCCAGAAACGCCCTTCCCCAGGCACGCCCTGCGCCAGAGACGCCCTTCCCCAGGCACACCCTGCGCCAGAGACGCCCTTCCCCAGGCACACCCTGCGCCAGAGACGCCCTTCCCCAGGCACACCCTGCGCCAGAGACGCCCTTCCCCAGGCACACCCTGCGCCAGAGACGCCCTTCCCCAGGCACACCCTGCGCCAGAGACGCCCTTCCCCAGACACGCCCTGCGCCAGAGACGCCCTTCCCCAGGCACGCCCTGCGCCAGAGACGCCCTTCCCCAGGCACGCCCTGCGCCAGAGACGCCCTTCCCCAGGCACACCCTGCGCCAGAGACGCCCTTCCCCAGGCACACCCTGCGCCAGAGACGCCCTTCCCCAGGCACACCCTGCGCCAGGCACGCCATGCGCCAGAGACGCCCTTCCCCAGACACACCCTGCGCCAGACACGCCCTTCCCCAGGCACACCCTGCGCCAGAGACGCCCTTCCCCAGGCACACCCTGCGCCAGAGACGCCCTTCCCCAGGCACACCCTGCGCCAGAGACGCCCTTCCCCAGGCACACCCTGCGCCAGGCACGCCCTGCGCCAGAGACGCCCTTCCCCAGACACACCCTGCGCCAGACACGCCCTTCCCCAGGCACGCCCTGCGCCAGAGACGCCCTTCCCCAGGCACGCCCTGCGCCAGAGACGCCCTTCCCCAGACACACCCTGCGCCAGACACGCCCTTCCCCAGGCACACCCTGCGCCAGAGACACCCTTCCCCAGACACATCCTGTGCCAGACACGCCCTTCCCCAGACACACCCTGCGCCAGAGACGCCCTTCCTCAGGCACACCCTGCGCCAGAGACGCCCTTCCTCAGGCACACCCTGCGCCAGAGACGCCCTTCCCCAGGAACACCCTGCGCCAGAGACGCCCTTCCCCAGACACACCCTGCGCCAGAGACGCCCTTCCCCAGACACACCCTGCGCCAGAGACGCCCTTCCCCAGGCACACCCTGCGCCAGAGACGCCCTTCCCCAGACACACCCTGCGCCAGAGACGCCCTTCACCAGACACGCCCTGCGCCAGAGACGCCCTTCACCAGACACGCCCTGCGCCAGAGACGCCCTTCCCCAGACACGCCCTGCGCCAGAGACGCCCTTCCCCAGGCACACCCTGCGCCAGAGACGCCCTTCCCCAGACACACCCTGCGCCAGAGACGCCCTTCCCCAGGCACACCCTGCGCCAGACACGCCCTTCCCCAGACACACCCTGCGCCAGACACGCCCTTCCCCAGACACACCCTGCGCCAGAGACGCCCTTCCCCAGGCACACCCTGCGCCAGAGACGCCCTTCCCCAGACACACCCTGCGCCAGAGACGCCCTTCCCCAGACACACCCTGCTCCAAAGACGCCCTTTCCCAGACACACCCTTCAAAAGACACGCCCTTCCCCAGGCACACCCTGCGCCACCCTTGTTCATGGAAAGCGGAGAGAGATAAAGCTCTAACCAATCAGCTCCTTACAGCCGATGGTGATATTGTGCTTCTGTCAATAAGGCCGCGTCATCACAATTTTACGTCGGCATTTCAGCTATAATTCATTGCAAATTTGGATTCACAAGTCATTGTCTATTACAGAGGTCTCCAACTTCCGTCCTCAAGCCGCCATTACAGTCCAGGTTGTAAGGATATCCATGGTTAGCCACCTGTTTAATAAACAAGGACTTGGGGGGGAACCAAAGTTTGCAGCATTGTGAATAAAGATCCCGAGAGAATCTGACTTTCCGGTGACAGTTTGGGAACACGTGAACAACACAGCTAAATATATACTGATTGCAGAGGTCAGGAGCTGGTCACATGACCAGTGACAGCTGAGAGTGAGTGGCAGTTGGGCAGGGCAGACTGAGGTGACAGTTGAGAGTGAGTAGCAGTTGGGCAGGACAGACTGAGGTGACAGTTGAGAGTGAGTGGCAGTTGGGCAGGGCAGACTGAGGTGACAGCTGAGAGTGAGTGGCAGTTGGGCAGGGCAGACTGAGGTGACAGTTGAGAGTGAGTGGCAGTTGGGCAGGGCAGACTGAGGTGACAGTTGAGAGTGAGTGGCAGTTGGGCAGGGCAGACTGAGGTGACAGTTGAGAGTGAGTGGCAGTTGGGCAGGGCAGACTGAGGTGACAGTTGAGAGTGAGTGGCAGTTGGGCAGGGCAGAATGAGGTGACAGTTGAGAGTGAGTGGCAGTTGGGCAGGGCAGACTGAGGTGACAGTTGAGAGTGAGTGTCAGTTGGGCAGGGCAGACTGAGGTGACAGTTGAGAGTGAGTGTCAGTTGGGCAGGGCAGACTGAGGTGACAGTTGAGAGTGAGTGTCAGTTGGGCAGGGCAGACTGAGGTGACAGTTGAGAGTGAGTGGGAGTTGGGCAGGGCAGACTGAGCTGACAGTTGAGAGTGAGTGGGAGTTGGGCAGGGCAGACTGAGGTGACAGTTGAGAGTGAGTGGCAGTTGGGCAGGGGAGACTGAGGTGATGAACAGAGCAGTGAGAATGGGCGCTGCTGTGTTACCACCGATGGAGGCTGTATGAGGCCACATCCCAGGGAGACCCCCAGTGCTGAGAGACAGGCAGTGACAGTGAGGTAGTCTACAATGTCTGCATCCACCGTGAGTAGTGGCAGAAGGAGCAATATGGAGAGCACCATAAGGACTCCAGCAGCCGGCAGTGAGAGGAGGCAGGTTATGAGGTAAACCTGGAGATCCTTATAAAGAGAGAGGCCGGGCCTAGCTGCAGTATGTGGGGACCCTGCACAGATATCAGGTAAAGGTATCACCGGCTGCAAGCCTGGGATATTACGGTGTCAGGCAGCTGCGTTACAGACAGAACTGAGCTTTAGCGGAAACAAATATGCTACGTCCTCATCTTTACGGCCATAACTTACACCAGTTACGTAAGCCGCTTCCAGAATAGCGCCATTGTCCCCTCGCGGTGTGCTGCGCTCGCCACAACTTTACTAAAGGCAATAGATGGTGGCGTGGACGGGTTGGGATCGTTTGGTCTACAGTATGTTGGTCGACACCATTAGGTCGACATGGAAAAAGGTTGACATGGTTCTAGGTCAACATGGGTCAAGGTCGACAGGACATTATGTCGACACACGCATTAGGTCGACAGTCAAAAAGTCAACATGGGGCTTTTCACAGTTTTTTTACCCGAATGTCGACACAGTTGACATGGACACAGTTTGAAGTGCACCACATCCCCACACACCGCTCGCTTCTCTCGCAATTGCCTTCGGGCATGGGGGCTCGCTGCGCTCGGCACACTATTTTATGAAATAACGCCTGTCAGCACATGTCGGCTCAAAGAAAACAGTGAAAAACCCCATGTTGACCTAGACACTGTCGACTTAATGACATGTCGACCTTGACCCATGTCGACCCAATGCTTGTTGACCACCATACTGTAGACCAAATGACCGTACCCCGCATGGACCCAGGTGTTGCTGCAAAGATGAGGAAGTACCACAAATATTTATAAAATTCTCAGCCGGAGTAACTTCTACAGGAACTGCACAGTCAGAGGTAACATTTAGTGGGGCAGATGTATTAAGCTTCAAAAAGTGATAACATGGAGAGTGATAAACCATCAGCTCTTACCTGTCATTTTTCAAACCCAGCCTGTAACATGGCAGTTAGGAGCTGATTTATCACTCTCCATTTTATCACTTTTTGAAGCTTGATACATCTGGCCCAAAGTGGAAGGAGATAACGCCCCAACCAATCAGCTGTGTTTGAATTATGACGGTTGGGAGTTGATTGGCTGCTGCGTTATCTCCAGGTTATCTCTTCTCCAGGCTTATTACATCTGCCCCACTGTCTGCAGCACATATCACTTAACTTTGTGAACAGACTTTTCGGCCACAGACAGAACCCAGCCCTGTGGATCTAATTGTTCAGAGATATCTATTCTAACGCGCAGACAGCTGAATTACCAGGAGTATAATGGACTTTCTCCCCACCGGAAATCTTAGAAATGTGCAACGTAAAAACTACAAACTGCACAAACTGCGCTGTGTAGGAAAGTTAGGAACTGTTTTATCGGGATCTTCCAAACGGTGACTATTTCTATCATCTTCTGATTTATTCTCTCTAACACCCCTTTCACACCAGAAAATGCAGGGACGCACTCGGGAATTACTCTTAATATAAATGTATTGACCTTCATAAAATAATCTATTAAGAAAACCAAGGGGTACATTATTGGAATCATACTAATAGTGCATTACAAACCCCCCCCCCCCCCCATGTTATCACACACTGACCCTGAAATCCCCCCCCCCCCCCCATGTTATCACACACTGACCCTGAAATCCCCGCCCATGTTATCACACACTGACCCTGAAATCCCCCCCGCCCCCATGTTATCACACACTGACACTGACCCCCCCATGTTATCACACACTGACCCTGAAATCCCCCCCGCCCCCATGTTATCACACACTGACACTGACCCCCCCCATGTTATCACACACTGACCCTGAAATCAACCCCCCCATGTTATCACACACTGACCCTGAAATCCCCCCCCCATGTTATCACACACTGAACCTGAAATCCCCCCACCCTTGTTATTACACACAGACCCTGAAATCCCCCCCCATGTTATCACACACTGACCCTGAAATCCCCCCATGTTATCACATACAGACCCCTAAATCCCCCCCCCTGTTATCACACACTGACCCTGAAATCCCCCCCCCCATGTTACCACACACTGACCCTGAAATCCCCCCCATGTTATCACACACTGACCCTGAAATCAACCCCCATGTTATCACACACAGACCCTGAAATCCCCCCCCTGTTATCACACACTGACCCTGAAATCCCCCCCATGTTATCACACGCTGACCCCAAAATCCCCCCCATGTTATCACACACAGACCCCGAAACCCCCCCCATGTTATCACACACTGACCCCGAAATCCCCCCCCCCATGTTATCACACACTGACTCTGAAATCCCCCCCCCATGTTATCACACACAGACCCCGAAATCTCCCCCCATGTTATCACACACAGACCCCGAAACCCCCCCCATGTTATCACACACTGACCCTGAAATCCCCCCCCATGTTATCACACACTGACCCTGAAATCCCCCCCTGTTATCACACACGGACCCTGAAATCCCCCCCATGTTATCACACACAGACCCTGAAATTCCCCCCCCCATGTTATCACACACTGACCCCGAAATCCCCCCCCATGTTATCACACACTGACCCTGAAATCCCCCCCATGTTATCACACACAGACCCTGAAATTCCCCCCCCCCATGTTATCACACACTGACCCCGAAATCCCCCCCCCCATGTTATCACACACTGACCCTGAAATCCCCCCCATGTTATCACACGCTAACCCTGAAATCCCCCCCACCCTTGTTATTACACACTGACCCTGAAATCCCCCCCCATGTTATCACACACTGACCCTGAAATTCCCCCCCCCCTGTTATCACACACTGACCCTTAAATCCCCCCCCATGTTATCACACACTGACACTGAAATCCCCCCCCCATGTTATCACACACTGACCCTGAAATCCCCCCCCCCATGTTATCACACACTGACCCTGAAATACCCCCCCCCCCCCATGTTACTACACACTGTCCTTGAACCCCCCCTTGTTATTACACACTGCCCCTGTGTTAGTTATTGTTCGCTGGTCACATGATTGTATGTTGTGTACGTGTCACTGCCAGCTGCAGCTATTTCCTCCCTGTGAAGGGGGAGGGAGCAGATGGAAAGGTCTACACTGCCAAGGTTAACAGTTAATAAGTCAACATTGAAAAAAAGCTGACACACGCAAATGGTCAACATTAAAAAAGGAGGGGTTGGCTTGGCGTCTCGCGCCACTACACCCGGCACACTTTACAGTCGATGTTAATGTCCCGCAATTTTTGTAATTAATTTTAAAAACGCCGTCTACCTTTACATGTCGGCCTATTGATTGTAAATGCATCAGCCAGATACCGAGGGGGTATCAAACCAACCAATCAGATCCTACCATTTTGCAGACACAGCCTGTAACATGGGGGTAGATGCTAAGTGGTCGGTACTTTATCTCTCTCCAAGGATTCATACACTATCCCCTGGGCATGGAATGAGGACCCCAGGACGTGTCTCACCTGCTCGTTCAAGGCGTCGCCCGACGACCGCAGAATCTCCACAATCTTCGCTATTAACTCATCTTCACCTGAAAAAGAGGGCGAGTCGTGAGGGCGAGACGCACCAATGGTGGAATGGACAAGGAACACAAAGTATCACACACCCTAACAAATATAGTAAGGGGCCAAATTACCAATGGGCCAAACAGGGCTGAAGCTCCAGACCGCCATCACGGGTGTGGTATGGGATCCCGACTGGCAGGACTCAGACAGCATGGCAAGGGCAAAAAAGCCCCTTGCGGGCCTATTCTATTCTCCCCCTATGGGGGTCGTGGCCCTCCACAAGGGAGAATAGCTGGTGGCTGTCGGGCACCCGGCAGTCGGCATTTTGACATTCGGGGTCGGGTAAATTACTGTCGGGATCCCGACGTCGGGTAAATGACTGTCGGGAACGCGTCCGGCACCCGCCATCACCAGGACCTGATAGTGAAGAGCCTGGCACTGACCACACCCCCACAGCACTGGCCACACCTCTCCCACTCCTAGCCCCAGGCCCTGCCCATGTGACCCTAACTCGCCTGGGATTTGCGCAGGTCTCATATATGGCCGGATCAGTGATTATCCTCCGGTTCCCACGGAATACAGTCCTAATACCTGCGCTGCGCAGTCATGGAGGGAGGAGCATGGCAAGCGGATGCAGTATACTAATTCAGGGGTCCGCGTACTCAGGTGTCGGCACTGACACCCCAAAAATGGGAAAAACTCGTGTCGGCCTTTCATTTGTTGACATTTTGCTTTTCAACTTGTGATGTCAGCTGCCCGTTACCCTGCTCCAGCCCCCTGTCCGCTCAGGCCCGCTCCCTCTGGAACGTACTGCTCGGCGAGTATGAATTCGGCTCCCAACAGATGGGTCTGATTTGGCCCCTACGTTGGTGCTGATACTAATAGTATAGTACTAACGCCTGATCATTGATACGGTTCCCCGTCTGTAATTGCGCCATTATGGTCATAGTATTGGTTTATCAATATCTGTGCGCTGAGCCTCCATCTCCTCTGTATAACGTCTATAGGATGGCGGCCATCAAGGGGAGGACTGCCTGGACTCCAGAAAGGGGGCCGGGATATAAAGGGGGCCCGGGACTGGGGCCCATCAGTTATAATTTGTCGTTACCAGCTCACATTTCCCTTGTAGCAAGGTAGAGGTAGAGTAGTACACCGGGGGTCTCACCAGCCACGCCGGGGGTCCGAGAAGAGAAGGGGCCCGCTCATATTGGGGTGAGAGCTCTTACCCTCTCCGTCCGCCTGGACACTGTTCATCCGACCCATGCTCCTGAACCCGTCCGCCCCCTGGCTGTGCGCGGTGATCCTCTGGATAATAGCTTGTACCCTCCGGGCGATGGCGCTGGTACGTTCCACATCTGGGTTCCCTCCTGCACACAGGTAACACTCGTTATATCAGCATCGCGTTATTAATGGCAGGAGCTCGTTATATAGTAACAAATAAACAACTTTAAATAAAATCGTCCAGATTCCCCCGTCACGCATCGCAGCACATCACGCAGCGCATCACACATCGCAGCACACATCGCAGCACACAGCACACATCGCATCACACAGCGCATCACACATCGCAGCACACAGCACACATCGCATCACACATCGCATCACACAGCGCATCACGCATTGCATCACACAGCGCATCACACATCGCAGCACGCAACGCATCACACATTGCATCACGCATCACACATCGCATCACACATCGCAGCACACAGCGCATCACGCAGCACACATCGCAGCACACATCGCAGCACACATCGCATCACATCACGCAGCGCATCACATCACACATCGCATCATGCAGCACACATCGCATCACATCACGCAGCGCATCACATCACACATCGCATCATGCAGCACACATTGCATCACGCAGCGCATCACGCAGCAAACATCGCATCACACATCGCATCATGCAGCACACATCGCATCACGCAGCACACATCGCATCACGCAGCGCATCATGCAGCACACATCGCATCACGCAGCACACATCGCATCACGCAGCGCATCACGCAGCAAACATCGCATCACGCATCGCATCACACAGCACACATCGCATCACACATCGCAGCACACATCGCATCACATCACATCACACATCGCATCATGCAGCACACATCGCATCACACAGCACACATCGCATCATGCAGCACACATCGCATCACGCAGCACACATCGCATCACGCAGCGCATCATGCAGCACACATCGCATCACGCAGCACACATCGCATCACGCAGCGCATCACGCATCACACATCGCATCACGCATCACACATCGCATCACGCATCACACATCGCAGCACACATCGCAGCACACATCGCATCACATCACGCAGCACACAGCACACATCGCATCACATCACGCAGCGCATCACATCACACATTGCATCATGCAGCACACATCGCATCACATCACGCAGCGCATCACATCACACATCGCATCATGCAGCACACATCGCATCACGCAGCAAACATCGCATCACACATCGCATCATGCAGCGCATCATGCAGCACACATCGCATCACGCAGCACACATCGCATCACGCAGCGCATCACGCAGCAAACATCGCATCACGCATCGCATCACACAGCACACATCGCATCACGCATCGCATCACACAGCACACATCGCATCACACATCGCAGCACACATCGCATCACATCACATCACACATCGCATCATGCAGCACACATCGCATCACGCATCGCATCACACAGCACACATCGTATCACACATCGCATCATGCAGCACACATCGCATCACGCAGCGCATCACGCAGCAAACATCGCATCACGCATCGCATCACGCAGCAAACATCGCATCACGCATCGCATCACACAGCACACATCGCATCACACATCGCAGCACACATCGCATCACATCACATCACACATCGCATCATGCAGCACACATCGCATCACGCATCGCATCACACAGCACACATCGTATCACACATCGCATCATGCAGCACACATCGCATCACGCAGCACACATCGCATCACGCAGCGCATCATGCAGCACACATCGCATCACGCAGCACACATCGCATCACGCAGCGCATCACGCAGCAAACATCGCATCACGCATCGCATCACACAGCACACATCGCATCACACATCGCAGCACACATCGCATCACGCAGCACACATCGCATCACATCACGCAGCGCATCACATCACACATCGCATCATGCAGCACACATCGCATCACGCAGCGCATCACGCAGCAAACATCGCATCACGCATCGCATCACACAGCACACATCGCATCACACATCGCATCACGCAGCGCATCACGCAGCACACATCGTATTACACATCGCAGCATACATCGCAGCACACATCGCATCACGCAGCACACATTGCATCACTCAGCACACATCGCAGCACACATCGCATCACGCAGCACACATCGCATCACACATCGCATCATGCAGCGCATCACACATCGCATCACGCAGCACACATCGCATCACGCAGCACACATCGCATCACGCATCACACATCGTAGTACACATCGCAGCATACATCGCAGCACACATCGCATCACGCAGCACACATTGCATCACGCAGCACACATCGCATCACGCAGCACACATCGCATCACGCATCACACAACGCATCACACATCGCATCATGCAGCGCAGCACACATCGCATCACGCAGCACACATCGCATCACATCACACATCGCATCATGCAGCACACATCGCATCACGCAGCGCATCACGCAGCAAACATCGCATCACGCATCGCATCACACAGCACACATCGCATCACACATCGCATCACGCAGCACACATCGCATCACATCACGCAGCGCATCACATCACACATCGCATCATGCAGCACACATCGCATCACGCAGCGCATCACGCAGCAAACATCGCATCACGCATCGCATCACACAGCACACATCGCATCACACATCGCATCATGCAGCACACATCGCATCACGCAGCACACATCGCATCACGCAGCGCATCACGCAGCACACATCGTAGTACACATCGCAGCATACATCGCAGCACACATCGCATCACGCAGCACACATTGCATCACGCAGCACACATCGCATCACGCATCACACATCGCATCACACATCGCATCATGCAGCGCAGCACACATCGCATCACGCAGCACACATCGCATCACGCAGCACACAGCACATCGCATCACGCATCACACATCGCATCACACATCGCATCACATCACGCAGCACACAGCACATCGCATCACACATCGCATCACACATCGCATCACGCAGCACACATCGCATCACACAGCACATCGCATCACGCATCACACATCGCATCACACATCGCATCACGCAGCACACATCGCATCACGCAGCGCATCATGCAGCACACATCGCATCACGCAGCGCATCACGCAGCAAACATCGCATCACGCATCGCATCACACAGCACACATCGCATCACACATCGCAGCACACATCACATCACATCACACATCGCATCATGCAGCACACATCGCATCACGCATCGCATCACACAGCACACATCGCATCACACATCGCATCATGCAGCACACATCGCATCACGCAGCACACATCGCATCACGCAGCGCATCATGCAGCACGCATCGCATCACGCAGCACACATCGCATCACGCAGCGCATCATGCAGCACGCATCGCATCACGCAGCACACATCGCATCACACATCGCATCACGCAGCACACATCGCATCACATCACGCAGCGCATCACATCACACATCGCATCATGCAGCACACATCGCATCACGCAGCGCATCATGCAGCACGCATCGCATCACGCATCGCATCACACAGCACACATCGCATCACACATCGCATCATGCAGCACACATCGCATCACGCAGCACACATCGCATCACGCAGCGCATCACGCAGCACACTTCGTAGTACACATCGCAGCATACATCGCAGCACACATTGCATCACGCAGCACACATTGCATCACGCAGCACACATTGCATCACGCAGCACACATCGCATCACGCATCACACATCGCATCACAAATCGCATCATGCAGCGCAGCACACATCGCATCACGCAGCACACATCGCATCACGCAGCACACAGCACATCGCATCACGCATCACACATCGCATCACACATCGCATCACATCACGCAGCACACAGCACATCGCATCACACATCGCATCACACATCGCATCACGCAGCACACATCGCATCACACAGCACATCGCATCACACATCGCATCACACATCGCATCACGCATCGCATCACGCAGCACACATCGCATCACGCAGCACACATCGCATCACACAGCACACATCGCATCACACAGCACACATCGCATCACACAGCACACCACGCAGCACACATCGCATCACGCAGCACACATCGCATCCCACATTGCATCCCACATTGCATCACGCAGCACACATCGCATCACACATCACACATCGCATCACACATCGCATCCCACATCACACATCGCATCACGCAAACATCACATCACGCAGCGCATCACATCACACATCGCATCATGCAGCACACATCGCATCACGCAGCGCATCACGCAGCAAACATCGCATCACGCATCGCATCACACAGCACACATCGCATCACACATCGCATCATGCAGCACACATCGCATCACGCAGCACACATCGCATCACGCAGCGCATCACGCAGCACACATCGTAGTACACATCGCAGCATACATCGCAGCACACATCGCATCACGCAGCACACATTGCATCACGCAGCACACATCGCATCACGCATCACACATCGCATCACACATCGCATCATGCAGCGCAGCACACATCGCATCACGCAGCACACATCGCATCACGCAGCACACAGCACATCGCATCACGCATCGCATCACACATCGCATCACATCACGCAGCACACAGCACATCGCATCACACATCGCATCACACATCGCATCACGCAGCACACATCGCATCACACAGCACATCGCATCACGCATCACACATCGCATCACACATCGCATCACGCAGCACACATCGCATCACGCAGCGCATCACACATCGCATCACGCAGCACACATCGCATCACGCAGCGCATCACGCAGCAAACATCGCATCACGCATCGCATCACACAGCACACATCACATCACACATCGCAGCACACATCGCATCACATCACATCACACATCACATCATGCAGCACACATCGCATCACGCATCGCATCACACAGCACACATCGCATCACACATCGCATCATGCAGCACACATCGCATCACGCAGCACACATCGCATCACGCAGCGCATCATGCAGCACGCATCGCATCACGCAGCACACATCGCATCACGCAGCGCATCACGCAGCACGCATCGCATCACGCAGCACACATCGCATCACGCAGCGCATCACGCAGCAAACATCGCATCACGCATCGCATCACACATCGCATCACGCAGCACACATCGCATCACATCACGCAGCGCATCACATCACACATCGCATCATGCAGCACACATCGCATCACGCAGCGCATCATGCAGCACGCATCGCATCACGCATCGCATCACACATCGCATCACACATCGCATCATGCAGCACACATCGCATCACGCAGCACACATCGCATCACGCAGCGCATCACGCAGCACACTTCGTAGTACACATCGCAGCATACATCGCAGCACACATCGCATCACGCAGCACACATTGCATCACGCAGCACACATCGCATCACGCATCACACATCGCATCACAAATCGCATCATGCAGCGCAGCACACATCGCATCACGCAACAGATCGCATCACGCAGCACACAGCACATCGCATCACGCATCACACATCGCATCACACATCGCATCACATCACGCAGCACACAGCACATCGCATCACACATCGCATCACACATCGCATCACGCAGCACACATCGCATCACACAGCACATCGCATCACACATCGCATCACACATCGCATCACGCAGCACACATCGCATCACGCAGCACACATCGCATCACGCAGCACACATCGCATCACGCAGCACACATCGCATCACACAGCACACATCGCATCACGCAGCACACATCGCATCACGCAGCACACATCGCATCCCACATTGCATCCCACATTGCATCACGCAGCACACATCGCATCACACATCACACATCGCATCACACATCGCATCCCACATCACACATCGCATCACGCAAACATAAAACACAACAGGGGATCAGGCTGGCCATAGCTTATTGTAGGCATGTCCACCCTTGGCCCTCCAACAAGTCCCAGCATGCCTTGCCACAATTTTGCTATTAGGGAATTCTAAAACTATTGCAAGGCATGCTGGGATGTGTAGTTTCACAACAGCTGGAGGGCCCAGGTTGGACATGCCTTACTTATTGGTTGCTATAGGCAACGTCTCCAAATAAGTGGAAATGTGTTATTAACCCCTTCACATCAGTCACCTGGTGCGCTGCGTACTTTACACTCCATATCTCTTGGGGGTCGCAGACATTGGGGGATCACCCATTTAGGCAGCCTCTTCTTCTTCTTCTTCTTTTTTCGGGGGGTACGGTCTTTCACAGCACCGTTACGGTCTTCCCCATTACAGGTGACTTCGTCTGCCTCCTGCCCGGGAGTCTTCTTACCGATAAGGTTCTGGTATTTACTGGCGGACATCGTCCTTTGTGCATACGCCATCATCACCCTGTACTCCATAGTGGTCTCCTCCTCGTGGAGAGGGATCTCGTCCATCCCGCTCTCTTGCACCGAAACCATTGTGCCGGAGCACGGGACAGCGACTGGAAGACACAATGAAAGTGTTATGGTCTATATGCAAGACTGCCAAGGAGGGGTTAAGAGGTGGTGAGGGGGGGGGGCATACAGCCTGGCAGGGGCGGCACTGCCACAGGCTCCGGTGTCAGCACCCACTGCAGGTCACCTGGGGGTTATACAGCCTGGTAGGCACGGCATTGCCACAGACTCCGGTGTCAGCACCCACTGCAGGTCATCCAGCCTAGCAGGGGTGGCACTGCCACAGGCTTCGGTGTCAGCACCCACTGCAGGTCACCCGGGGGTCATACAGCCTGGCAGGGGCGGCACTGCCACAGGCTCCGGTGTCAGCACCCACTGCAGGTCACCCGGGGGTTATACAGCCTGGCAGGCACGGCATTGCCACAGGCTCCTTTGTCAGCACCCACTGCAGGTCACCCGGGGGTCATACAGCCTGGCAGGGGCAGCACTGCCACAGGCTCCGGTGTCAGCACCCATTGCAGGTCATCCGGGGGTTATACAGCCTAGCAGGGGTGGCACTGCCACAGGCTTCGGTGTCAGCACCCACTGCAGGTCACCCGGGGGTCATACAGCCTGGCAGGGGCGGCACTGCCACAGGCTCCGGTGTCAGCACCCACTGCAGGTCATCCGGGGGTTATACAGCCTAGCAGGGGTGGCACTGCCACAGGCTCCGGTGTCAGCACCCACTGCAGGTCACCCGGGGGTCATACAGCCTGGCAGGGTGACAGGCTCCAGCACCCACTGCAGGTCACCTCATAGTTGCCTTCCTAAAATAGCAGCAATCTCCCGGATTTCACCAAACCCACATTACACGGCGATTACAGGTTTTTTTTGTGGGGGGGGGGAGGGGAGACAAAAAATAAAAAAGTACGAGAAATATACATTCAATTGGAATCATCATTACCATTTCCCTGCATTGGTTATTATAAGGCACAATCCCTATGGCTACATATTATAGAAGATTTCTCCTGACCACTTCTATGGAACCACGTGTCCGACACAATACATGGACAAGTCCTGACACGTATCTGTGTATAATCTACAACAGGAGATCTTACTGACTGCTCTGGGGCTCATCTACATTGGGACGGAAGTAGTTTTATCACACGCCTCTCAGATGTAGTAGTGCACATCCGCGCTTGTAGGTGCCACCTTCCAGGGCCTGCCCAAGGGCCCCCCAATTCTGGTGCCTCCTTTATAATGTCCATGAAAAACTTACTGAAAACTCGGTAAGTAGGGTTAAATTGCATTTGGACGTTATTGCATAGACACCACATTTATTGTCACATATAATATGCTGAGATAGAAGAAAATAAGTATCACTCCGGCCAAAGGGCCCCTAGGCAGGAGGCACTGACACCTTGGGCCCCCCACTTAATCTGATTCTGGTCCATATATGGCGCGAGACACGCCCTGTGGGTGGAGCATGACACTCCCCCTCAATGGGGCACTGTACAAAATTCTAATACCAACTGTAATCTCTCCGAAACTAGTTTTCAAAAGTATGTAACGTCACCTGTATGTTACACAGCCTGAGAGGGGCGCCATTGCCGGTCACCCAGGGGTTATATTGCAGGTCACCAAGCGGTTAATTTCTCTACCCTCAAAAGGGAAGTGAGACAAGGACTAATTATAGCCTCAGTAACAGCTGGATATAGAACACAGATGTCCTGACCCAGGGGGGCACTGATCCAGTACAGGGTGATTTCTGTCTGCGTCTCACAGCGACTGGATCCCGGAGGTGGGTACCGCACAGAGACCAGATCCATGCAGTCACGATGGGCATTTCTGGGTGGTAACTGTGGGAGGGGGATGTAGCCAGATGTGGGGGTGTCGCTGCCAGCGACTGTGTCTAAGCATGCACTGACGACCATCGCCAGCACCATTAGAGTAAAGTTGCAGTCGCTAAGGCGATAGCGCCAGTTCTGAATCAGCCCCAGGGAGTTACAGAACCATAAAGAGTAACATCATCTGCATAGAGACCTGCGATTGGCCACAGATACGCCCCACATGACCCATCCTCAGGGCGGGATTAAGGTCTGTGGGGGCTCTGGACAACAGACTTGTGGGGGCCCCCTATCAATAACAGTGATATAATGGCGGTTATAACAATAAGTATAACTTATCCATCAGCTCCGTGACTGGGATCAATTCCAAATCACACTTTACAAAATGTACCCTAATGTTCCGAATATCCTGAATACATTATATACTATAGTAACAATATATATATATTTTTTTCCTAAAGGTTGAAATGAACATAACATTAATCAGAAATACACTCTATACCAGGCATGTCTCCAGCTGTTGTGAGACTACACATCCCAGCATGCCTTGCCATAGTTTTAGCATTCCCTAATAGCAAAACTGTGGCAAGGCATGATGGGACTTGTAGTTTCGCAACAGCTGGAGGGCCATAGTTTGGACATGCTTGGTCTATACATTGTTAATGTGGTAAATGACTGCACTAGCTACAAACGTCTGGGTTTTAATGGAATATCTGCATAGGTGTACAGAGGCCCATTCCCGCCAACCATCACACTACACCCCAACATGTCCGGGAGGGCGAGGTAAGAAACTTTGCCCAGTTTATGAGCAGGAAGTGTGTCAGGGACTATATGTATGGTACAACAGAGTTAATATTCTACCTGTCTTCCAGGATCTCCTCACACACCTGGCGCCCCCACCCCCCACCCCGGATCTCTTACTTGCAAAACATATTTTTCTAGAAGGGACACAAGTGTCAGGTTTTGCACAAGTCCCCGGCACCAGTCGTGAAACCCTGAGAAAATAGGGGTCACTTCTAAAGGGGGTCCTGATGTTCCACCCAGTTTTCCAAAATACCCCCAGTCTCAGGCCCTCAGGATATAAGGGCCTGACTTACGCTGGGTAAAAGTGGGGTGTGGAGAAGCCATTTGTAACCAGATATTTTAGGTCTCAGACAGATGTCAGTAAAGCTCGGAGATCTCTATACTGTGACACCTGGCTATATACAAAGGCTACTTGTTACCAGCAACCCAAATGTGTCTCCCAGACCCCCGATTCCCAAATCTAGCCCTCGGAACACATCGTCAATGCCGTGTTTTCCATATCTCCTTGCTGGAGCTCAGCTGCACTCATTACTCACTGACACATTTTAAAAGATCCACAGGTGGTGCTGATTATTTCTCTGGCGACTCTGCAAAGAGAGCCAGAAAACATGCCCTGCTGTCAGTGCGTTCCCAGGGCCTGTTCCTACATTACCTCAGCTCTGTGTAACTCGCAGTTCAGCAGTTCCTGACCTGTGCAGCCAGGAAGTCTCTGCAGAGTATATTACCTGTTCCTGTGTACGCCGCGGCCTCCGGGAGATAGGAGACACCGGGGAAAGCCTCAGCTGGAAGTGTTTCGGAATAAGATGTGTCGGTAGGAGATGATGGGAGTAGCTGGAAATCCGGAAGGTTTAACTCTCACGGACAGTGACAGCTCCAGTGCCCCTTCACAGTGTGTGTGATGTGCTCTGTCACAATCACACCATGTAAGCTTGAAGCCACACCCTGTGGGGTCAGAGCTGGTGTGACTGTGTACTCACAGGGGAAATTCCGGGCTTTCCCCTGTCCATATGGAAGGCAGCCCTGGATCCAGCGTCACAGAAGGTGGCCTTTCGGGGAGGGAGTGAGAGATCACTGTTAATAAGTGGCTGTTGATATTTACTATTGGTGTACATAGGAAAAGGGGCTCCAGCCTGCACCCCCAGATGCTTGTAATGAGAGGTGCTACCGTGCTGAGATTTACCTGCATTAGAGGGGGTGGGGGGTGCAATCATTACGTCTCATTCATATATATATATATTTATATTACTCCAATATGCTGGCACTCGAATAGATAAAGTCACAAGAGGTGCCTTCCCAAAAATACAAGAGATTCCAGCTGGGGGGCGGCACTCAAACCAAAGAAGTCAATTCAGTCAAATGAACATGAAAAAACAAAGTGTATTATAGCGCCAAGCGCTTTCGGGAAATATCCCCGTCCTCAGGGCATCAATACGCGGGAGAGAAACCCCGTTTTCATGAGCCGACTTGTGCCGACGGGCGTTTTTTTCAAACCCTACCATCCAATAGGGAATGGAGGGAGAATATATCAGTGTGCCGCTTGCAGCGAGCCACACGAGGGGACGGGGGCACTGATATGGTGTCCATGTCGACTGACGTGAAAAGTTGGGTAGAAAGAAAAATGGGAAAAACTCATGTCGACCTTTTGACCGTACATTGTTTATCTAATATTTGTGTCAACCTTACCCATGTCGACCTATAGATTGTAAGCTTGCGAGCAGGGCCCTCATACCTTTGACTGTCTGTTTGTTGTATCACTGTCTCCTATTTAAAGCTCAATGAAATCTGCTGCTATATAAGAAACTGTTAAGAAATAAATGGATTAAGAGTCAATCTGCTCCAAAAACAGGTTTGTTTATTTGTTTTTACTGCATTCTTTCTTTAGTGCTTCCCGCCCATTATCTCATGAGTAAATATACAGTGCAACCAACACGGAATCGTTAGTAGATGGCGCCACCTTGTGGTATACTGGGGATTTGTAGATGGCGCCACCTTGTGGTATACTGAGGATTAATCGATGGCGCCACCTTGTGGTATACGGGGGATTAGTAGATGGCGCCACATTGTGGTATACTGAGGATTAGTAGATGGCGCCACCTTGTGGTACACTGCAGATTTTTGTCTCTATGACAAAAGTAGGGAAAGCTGTGAGACAACATCATTATTTACAGTTTCTTATATAGCGCAGCACATCATTGGTTGAGTATAGGTGGGATAATCACAGGAAAGCGTAAAGGGTGTGGTCAATGCAAAATGGAGGTAACCCTGCATCTGGTACCCGCAATCGGCCCCTGCTGCGACCCCACAGGTTATTGGGACTAAGCCAAGGTGCGTACACACAGGGGCGATTTTGTGCAAAATTGCGGGAAATATGGTCGCTGAGCGACCATATTGCCCGCAATTAGAGTGTGCACCGTCGATATATCGCCGGGTGCGCGCTCCCGTTTTTGCCCCTGTGGTGATCGCTGGTCGCAGGAACATGCTCCTGCGACCAGCTGATTACCACTGCTGGGCTCCCCCCGGCAGTTTCTTTTTCATCAGCGACCATCTCTTGTCGCTGATGTAAAGTAGAAACTGAGCAATATATCTCCCCCGTGTGTACACAGCACTAGCGGTCTATTTAACAAGCAAAATATTATTAAAATCATGCAAAGTGGAACATGTGCACATGCTGAAGAGATGCATACAATATCCCGACATTCCGATATGGAGAATCCACAAAGAGGATCCATAATTCACACCCCCCCAGCCTAAACCTAAGCCCCCCTTCCCAGACCCTTATCTGTGGCAGATCTTTTTGTTACATAAGGTTCATCCCAAAAACATTCCTGAGCCCCAAGAGTTTGTACCCTCGTTTACCTCCCTGTATTCGACCGACCGCTCTTTCATATTTTTATATCAACCATTGAGATTTTTTCTTCAATTATCTCCCAACAACGTCACATTCCACAAAGGTTGGTGCCAGAGAGGGCTCGTTATACGCGCGGGATGTTATCTGCGTCATCTCAGGAGCGTATCCCAATTGCCAGAGTTGGTTGGTTGTGAAGCGTGTCGCTTCCTATGCCCGGTGCTGTGCGACACATGATTTACCACTCTGCAGACTGTTAGCATTGAGATAATCCAGATAAATATATCGGCAAAATCTGCAGAGGAAACGGTAACTGAAATAACATTTATCATGTGGTACGAGTCACGTACAAGTGTGCAGTCACACTGTGTTGTGTGAGTCAATCAGAGCAGCAGTTCCACACCCACACAGGATTATTTTCACTTCAGTAAATGTAAGAATTCAATTGGTCATCATTTGGCGTAGCTACAAAACAGTAACTCTTTTCAAAATATCTCTGGAGGGAAAACAAGTATGGCTGTCAGACAGTCACTTCGCTAGAGAAACACAGGCTCCCTGTGATGTAAGAGGGGGTGGGAGAGGAGAATTTCACAGTGCAGACAGTCAGGTGTTCCTAAACCCCTCTTATCATTAGATCATGTGATTGTGGTTACCATGGTAACCATGAGGCACTATATAGAATTTTCTATAACATTTCTCCCTCATTAGCAATGTACTATGCTAGAATGACTGGGCGCACACCTGTACAATGTTCGGGATATTACTGCTGGGCGCACACCTGTACAATGGTCTGGAAATTACTGCTGGGCGCACACCTGTACAATGGTCAGGATATTACTGCTGCCTGCACACCTGTACAATGGTCGGGACATTACTGCTGCCTGCACACCTGTACAATGGTCGGGAAATTACTGCTGGGCGCACACCTGTACAATGGTCGGGACATTACTGCTGGGCGCACACCTGTACAATGGTCGGGAAATTACTGCTGGGCGCACACCTGTACAATGGTCGGGACATTACTGCTGGGCACACACCTGTACAATGGTCTGGAAATTACTGCTGGGCGCACACCTGTACAATGGTCGGGATATTACTGCTGGGCGCACACCTGTACAATGGTCGGGATATTACTGCTGGGCGCACACCTGTACAATGGTCTGGAAATTACTGCTGGGCGCACACCTGTACAATGGTCGGGATATTACTGCTGGGCGCACACCTGTACAATGGTCTGGAAATTACTGCTGGGCGCACACCTGTACAATGGTCGGGATATTACTGCTGGGCGCACACCTGTACAATGGTCAGGATATTACTGCTGGGCGCACACCTGTACAATGGTCGGAACATTACTGCTGCCTGCACACCTGTACAATGGTCGGGATATTACTGCTGGGCGCACACCTGTACAATGGTCGGAACATTACTGCTGCCTGCACACCTGTAATGGTCTGAACATTACTGCTGGGCTCACACCTGTACAATGGTCGGGACATTACTGCTGGGCGCACACCTGTACAATGGTCGGGACATTACTGCTACCTGCACACCTGTACAATGGTCGGGAAATTACTGCTGGACTCACACCTGTACAATGTTCGGGATATTACTGCTGGACGCACACCTGTACAATGGTCGGGACATTACTGCTGGGCGCACACCTGTACAATGGTCGGTATATTACTGCTGCCTGCACACCTGTACAATAGTCGGGACATTACTGCTGGGCACACACCTGTACAATGGTCGGGACATTACTGCTGGGCGCACACCTGGACAATGGTCGGGACATTACTGCTGGGCGCACACCTGTACAATGGTCGGGACATTACTGCTACCTGCACACCTGTACAATGGTTGGGAAATTACTGCTGGACTCACACCTGTACAATGGTCAGGATATTACTGCTGGACGCACACCTGTACAATGGTCGGGACATTACTGCTGGGCGCACACCTGTACAATGGTCGGGACATTACTGCTGGGCGCACACCTGTACAATGGTCGGGACGTTACTGCTGGGCGCACACCTGTACAATGGTCGGGACGTTACTGCTGGGCGCACACCTGTACAATGGTCGGGATATTACTGCTGGGCACACACCTGTACAATGGTCGGGACATTACTGCTGGGCGCACACCTGTACAATGGTCGGGATATTACTGCTGGGCACACACCTGTACAATGGTCGGAACATTACTGCTGGGCACACACCTGTACAATGGTCGGGACATTACTGCTGCCTGCACACCTGTACAATGGTCGGGACATTACTGCTGCCTGCACACCTGTACAATGGTCAGGACGTTACTGCTGGGCGCACACCTGTACAATGGTCGGGACATTACTGCTGCCTGCACACCTGTACAATGGTCAGGACGTTACTGCTGGGCGCACACCTGTACAATGGTCGGCACATCGCTGCTGGGCGCACACCTGTACAATGGTCAGGACATTACTGCTGGGCGCACACCTGTACAATGGTCGGGACATTACTGCTGGGCGCACACCTGTACAATGGCCGGAACATTACTGCTGGGCGCACACCTGTACAATGGTCGGGACATTACTGCTGGGCGCACAACTGTACAATGGTCGGGACATTACTGCTACCTGCACACCTGTACAATGGTCGGGAAATTACTGCTGGACTCACACCTGTACAATGTTCGGGATATTACTGCTGGACGCACACCTGTACAATGGTCGGGACATTACTGCTGGGCGCACACCTGGACAATGGTCGGGACATTACTGCTACCTGCACACCTGTACAATGGTCGGGATATTACTGCTGGGTGCACACCTGTACAATGGTCGGGATATTACTGCTGGGTGCACACCTGTACAATGATCGGGACATTACTGCTGCCTGCACACCTGTACAATGGTCGGGCCATTACTGCTGGGCGCACACCTGTACAATGATCGGGACGTTACTGCTGCCTGCACACCTGTACAATGGTCGGGACGTTACTGCTGGGCACACACCTGTACAATGGTCAGGACATTACTGCTGGGCGCACACCTGTAAATGGTCAGGACATTACTGTTGGGCGCACACCTGTACAATGGTCGGAACATTACTGTTGGGCGCACACCTGTACAATGGTCGGAACATTACTGCTGCCTGCACACCTGTACAATGGTCGGGATATTACTGCTGGGTGCACACCTGTACAATGGTCGGGACATTACTGCTGGGCACACACCTGTACAATGGTCAGGACGTTACTGCTGGGCGCACACCTGTACAATGGTCGGCACATCACTGCTGGGCGCACACCTGTACAATGGTCGGGACATTACTGCTGGGCACACACCTGTACAATGGTCGGGACATTACTGCTGCCTGCACACCTGTACAATGGTCAGGACGTTACTGCTGGGCGCACACCTGTACAATGGTCGGCACATCGCTGCTGGGCGCACACCTGTACAATGGTCAGGACATTACTGCTGGGCGCACACCTGTACAATGGTCGGGACATTACTGCTGGGCGCACACCTGTACAATGGCCGGAACATTACTGCTGGGCGCACACCTGTACAATGGTCGGGACATTACTGCTGGGCGCACAACTGTACAATGGTCGGGACATTACTGCTACCTGCACACCTGTACAATGGTCGGGAAATTACTGCTGGACTCACACCTGTACAATGTTCGGGATATTACTGCTGGACGCACACCTGTACAATGGTCGGGACATTACTGCTGGGCGCACACCTGGACAATGGTCGGGACATTACTGCTACCTGCACACCTGTACAATGGTCGGGATATTACTGCTGGGTGCACACCTGTACAATGGTCGGGATATTACTGCTGGGTGCACACCTGTACAATGATCGGGACATTACTGCTGCCTGCACACCTGTACAATGGTCGGGCCATTACTGCTGGGCGCACACCTGTACAATGATCGGGACGTTACTGCTGCCTGCACACCTGTACAATGGTCGGGACGTTACTGCTGGGCACACACCTGTACAATGGTCAGGACATTACTGCTGGGCGCACACCTGTAAATGGTCAGGACATTACTGTTGGGCGCACACCTGTACAATGGTCGGAACATTACTGTTGGGCGCACACCTGTACAATGGTCGGAACATTACTGCTGCCTGCACACCTGTACAATGGTCGGGATATTACTGCTGGGTGCACACCTGTACAATGGTCGGGACATTACTGCTGGGCACACACCTGTACAATGGTCAGGACGTTACTGCTGGGCGCACACCTGTACAATGGTCGGCACATCACTGCTGGGCGCACACCTGTACAATGGTCGGGACATTACTGCTGGGCACACACCTGTACAATGGTCGGGACATTACTGCTGCCTGCACACCTGTACAATGGTCAGGACGTTACTGCTGGGCGCACACCTGTACAATGGTCGGCACATCGCTGCTGGGCGCACACCTGTACAATGGTCAGGACATTACTGCTGGGCGCACACCTGTACAATGGTCGGGACATTACTGCTGGGCGCACACCTGTACAATGGCCGGAACATTACTGCTGGGCGCACACCTGTACAATGGTCGGGACATTACTGCTGGGCGCACAACTGTACAATGGTCGGGACATTACTGCTACCTGCACACCTGTACAATGGTCGGGAAATTACTGCTGGACTCACACCTGTACAATGTTCGGGATATTACTGCTGGACGCACACCTGTACAATGGTCGGGACATTACTGCTGGGCGCACACCTGGACAATGGTCGGGACATTACTGCTACCTGCACACCTGTACAATGGTCGGGATATTACTGCTGGGTGCACACCTGTACAATGGTCGGGATATTACTGCTGGGTGCACACCTGTACAATGATCGGGACATTACTGCTGCCTGCACACCTGTACAATGGTCGGGCCATTACTGCTGGGCGCACACCTGTACAATGATCGGGACGTTACTGCTGCCTGCACACCTGTACAATGGTCGGGACGTTACTGCTGGGCACACACCTGTACAATGGTCAGGACATTACTGCTGGGCGCACACCTGTAAATGGTCAGGACATTACTGTTGGGCGCACACCTGTACAATGGTCGGAACATTACTGTTGGGCGCACACCTGTACAATGGTCGGAACATTACTGCTGCCTGCACACCTGTACAATGGTCGGGATATTACTGCTGGGTGCACACCTGTACAATGGTCGGGACATTACTGCTGGGCACACACCTGTACAATGGTCAGGACGTTACTGCTGGGCGCACACCTGTACAATGGTCGGCACATCACTGCTGGGCGCACACCTGTACAATGGTCGGGACATTACTGCTGGGCACACACCTGTACAATGGTCGGGACATTACTGCTGGGCACACACCTGTACAATGGTCGGGACATTACTGCTGGGCACACACCTGTACAATGGTCGGGACATTACTGCTGGGCACACACCTGTACAATGGTCGGGATATTACTGCTGGGCACACACCTGTACAATGGTCGGGATATTACTGCTGGGCGCACACCTGTACAATGGTTGGGACATTACTGCTGGGCGCACACCTGTACAATGGTCGGGACATTACTGCTGGGCGCACACCTGTACAATGGTTAAGACATTACTGCTGGGCGCACACCTGTACAATGGTCGGGACATTACTGCTGGGCGCACACCTGTACAATGGTTGGGATATTACTGCTGGACGCACACCTGTACAATGGTCGGGATATTACTGCTGGACGCACACCTGTACAATGGTCGGGACGTTACTGCTGGGCACACACCTGTACAATGGTCGGGATATTACTGCTGGGCACACACCTGTACAATGGTCGGGACATTACTGCTGGGCACACACCTGTACAATGGTCTGGATGTTACTGCTGGGCGCATACCTGTACAATGGTCGGGATATTACTGCTGGGCGCACACCTGTACAATGGTCGGGACATTACTGCTGGGCGCACACCTGTACAATGGTCGGGACATTACTGCTGGGCGCACACCTGTACAATGGTCGGGACATTACTGCTGGGCGCACAACTGTACAATGGTCGGGACATTACTGCTACCTGCACACCTGTACAATGGTCGGGAAATTACTGCTGGACTCACACCTGTACAATGTTCGGGATATTACTGCTGGACGCACACCTGTACAATGGTCGGGACATTACTGCTGGGCGCACACCTGGACAATGGTCGGGACATTACTGCTGGGCGCACACCTGTACAATGGTCGGGACATTACTGCTACCTGCACACCTGTACAATGGTCGGGAAATTACTGCTGGACTCACACCTGTACAATGGTCGGGATATTACTGCTGGACGCACACCTGTACAATGGTCGGGACATTACTGCTGGGCGCACACCTGGACAATGGTTGGCACATCACTGCTGGGCGTAAACCTGTACAATGGTCGGGACATTACTGCTGGGCGCACACCTGTACAATGGTCGGGACATTACTGCTGGGCACACACCTGTACAATGGTCGGGACATTACTGCTGGGCGCACACCTGTACAATGGTCTGGACATTACTGCTGGGCACACACCTGTACAATGGTCGGGATATTACTGCTGGGCACACACCTGTACAATGGTCGGGACATTACTGATGGGCGCACACCTGTACAATGGTCGGGATATTACTGCTGGGCACACACCTGTACAATGGTCGGGACATTACTGCTGGGCGCACAACTGTACAATGGTCGGGCATTACTGCTAATCGCACACCTGTACAATGGTCGGGACATTACTGCTGGGCGCACACCTGTACAATGGTCGGGACATTACTGCTGGGCGCACACCTGTACAATGGTCGGGATATTACTGCTGGGCGCACACCTGTACAATGGTCGGTATATTACTGCTGCCTGCACACCTGTACAATGGTCGGGACATTACTGCTGGGCACACTACTTTCCTCAGACCTTTATCCTCATGCTGTGCGATTTCTAAATTAGTTTCCGAGGTGGTGATGGCAGCCTCGATACTCAGTACCTCGTACCTCAGTAATAACACCGGTTCCTAGTGAATTGCTGCATGACTAGTGGTTCAGTGATGGGTACACGGAAACAATAAGACACGGAAGCGGGTTCGTGGCACTTGTCAAATCACATTTCATGTATTTTTTTCTGTACAACAAATCATCCGTTAAAAAAAAGAAAAAAAAGAAAGAAAGAACCCAAAATTTAAAAATCAAAAATGTAGAAAACTGTCAAAATAAAAATCCCTTTGCGGCCAGGCCGATGACTGCGCCCCGTGCGTGACAATGCCTCATGTGTCCCTTACAGGAATGAAAACAAGGAGTTCATGGTGGAGGAAGTGAAGGAAAAAGGGAACAGGAGGTAATGTCGTGTGTACAGAACAGGGCGCAGGGAGTTAGCCACAGTGTCGCAGGGAAGGCGTGGAATCCGGCACCACCTCGCACGCCGCCGTGTTATGGAAGCAGCGACCGGAGCCATAGAGTGTCGCCACCGTCGGCGTGAGGCACCGGCAGACCGCAGGTAAAAGGCGTCTAGTGCAATTTACAAGTGATAAAAAAGATTAGAGAAAAATCGTGTCAAAAAGCGGGGGCGCACGGATCCAAATCCCAGTGCGCCACCGCGGTCACAGTGCGTCGTCCTCACTATCTCTCTCTCCAGTGCAAATACTTCCCATTATACGGCATATACAGGAATGGACGTCAATATCAACATCGATTCCAAAGTCTTGGTGTTGGGCGCGCGCAGCCTCTCCCTCAGAGTACCAGGAACCGGCCATGTCATGCGGGTATACTCCCAGCATTGGCCTTACATTGTCGGTGGGAGAGGCACCGCGCTCACTGTCTGTAATCCAGTCCGTGTGATGCCTCCACCTGCTCAGATGCCGTGTCATTGCCGAGTTATTTTTTTCAGCATTCATCCTCCTGATACAATTGCTCGTCCAGCTCCTGAGATTCCAGATGCTCCAGACGGTCCGTCCGGCCGCTCATTATCTCATCCGGAGTCTTCATGAACCTATCGGGGAAAGAGGAAAGGTTTCACTGGGGTGAGAACGGGCCCGCCTGTGCGCGCTGGGGGTGAGAACGGGCCCGCCTGTGCGCGCTGGGGGTGAGAACGGGCCCGCCTGTGCGCGCTGGAGGTGAGACCGGGCCCGCCTGTGCGCGCTGGGGGTGACACCGGGCCCGCCTGTGCGCGCTGGGGGTGAGACCGGGCCCGCCTGTGCGCGCTGGGGGTGATGCCGGGCCCGCCTGTGCGCGCTGGGGGTGATGCCGGGCCCGCCTGTGCGCGCTGGGGGTGATGCCGGGCCCGCCTGTGCGCGCTGGGGGTGATGCCGGGCCCGCCTGTGCGCGCTGGGGGTGATGCCGGGCCCGCCTGTGCGCGCTGGGGGTGATGCCGGGCCCGCCTGTGCGCGCTGGGGGTGAGACCGGGCCCGCCTGTGCGCGCTGGGGGTGAGAACGGGCCCGCCTGTGCGCGCTGGGGGTGAGAACGGGCCCGCCTGTGCGCGCTGGGGGTGAGAACGGGCCCGCCTGTGCGCGCTGGGGGTGAGAACGGGCCCGCCTGTGCGCGCTGGGGGTGAGAACGGGCCCGCCTGTGCGCGCTGGGGGTGAGAACGGGCCCGCCTGTGCGCGCTGGGGGTGAGAACGGGCCCGCCTGTGCGCGCTGGGGGTGAAAACGGGCCCGCCTGTGCGCGCTGGGGGTGAAAACGGGCCCGCCTGTGCGCGCTGGGGGTGAGAACGGGCCCGCCTGTGCGCGCTGGGGGTGAGAACGGGCCCGCCTGTGCGCGCTGGGGGTGAGAACGGGCCCGCCTGTGCGCGCTGGGGGTGAGAACGGGCCCGCCTGTGCGCGCTGGGGGTGAGAACGGGCCCGCCTGTGCGCGCTGGGGGTGAGAACGGGCCCGCCTGTGCGCGCTGGGGGTGAGAACGGGCCCGCCTGTGCGCGCTGGGGGTGAGAACGGGCCCGCCTGTGCGCTCTGGGGGTGAGAACGGGCCCGCCTGTGCGCGCTGGGGGTGAGAACGGGCCCGCCTGTGCGCGCTGGGGGTGAGAACGGGCCCGCCTGTGCGCGCTGGGGGTGAGAACGGGCCCGCCTGTTCGCGCTGGGGGTGAGAACGGGCCCGCCTGTGCGCGCTGGGGGTGAGAACGGGCCCGCCTGTGCGCGCTGGGGGTGAGAACGGGCCCGCCTGTGCGCGCTGGGGGTGAGAACGGGCCCGCCTGTGCGCGCTGGGGGTGAGAACGGGCCCGCCTGTGCGCGCTGGGGGTGAGAACGGGCCCGCCTGTGCGCGCTGGGGGTGAGAACGGGCCCGCCTGTGCGCGCTGGGGGTGAGAACGGGCCCGCCTGTGCGCGCTGGGGGTGAGAACGGGCCCGCCTGTGCGCGCTGGGGGTGAGAACGGGCCCGCCTGTGCGCGCTGGGGGTGAGAACGGGCCCGCCTGTGCGCTCTGGGGGTGAGACCGGGCCCGCCTGTGCGCGCTGGGGGTAATGCTGGGTGATACTGGGCCCACCTGTGCACGCTGGGGGTGAGACCGGGCCCACCTGTGCGCGCTGGGGGTAATGCTGGGCCCACCTGTGCGCGCTGGGGGTGATGCTGGGCCCACCTGTGCGCGCTGGGGGTGATGCTGGGCCCGCCTGTGCGCGCTGGGGGTGAGAACGGGCCCGCCTGTGCGCGCTGGGGGTGAGAACGGGCCTGCCTGTGCGCGCTGGGGGTGAGAACGGGCCCGCCTGTGCGCGCTGGGGGTGAGAACGGGCCCGCCTGTGCGCGCTGGGGGTGAGAACGGGCCCGCCTGTGCGCGCTGGGGGTGAGAACGGGCCCGCCTGTGCGCGCTGGGGGTGAGAACGGGCCCGCCTGTGCGCGCTGGGGGTGAGAACGGGCCCGCCAGTGCGCGCTGGGGGTGAGAACGGGCCCGCCTGTGCGCGCTGGGGGTGAGAACGGGCCCGCCTGTGCGCGCTGGGGGTGAGAACGGGCCCGCCTGTGCGCGCTGGGGGTGAGAACGGGCCCGCCTGTGCGCGCTGGGGGTGAGAACGGGCCCGCCTGTGCGCGCTGGGGGTGAGAACGGGCCCGCCTGTGCGCGCTGGGGGTGAGAACGGGCCCGCCTGTGCGCGCTGGGGGTGAGAACGGGCCCGCCTGTGCGCTCTGGGGGTGATGCTGGGCCCGCCTGTGCGCGCTGGGGGTGAGAACGGGCCCGCCTGTGCGCGCTGGGGGTGAGAACGGGCCCGCCTGTGCGCGCTGGGGGTGAGAACGGGCCCGCCTGTTCGCGCTGGGGGTGAGAACGGGACCGCCTGTGCGCGCTGGGGGTGAGAACGGGCCCGCCTGTGCGCGCTGGGGGTGAGAACGGGCCCGCCTGTGCGCGCTGGGGGTGAGAACGGGCCCGCCTGTGCGCGCTGGGGGTGAGAACGGGCCCGCCTGTGCGCGCTGGGGGTGAGAACGGGCCCGCCTGTGCGCGCTGGGGGTGAGAACGGGCCCGCCTGTGCGCGCTGGGGGTGAGAACGGGCCCGCCTGTGCGCGCTGGGGGTGAGAACGGGCCCGCCTGTGCGCGCTGGGGGTGAGAACGGGCCCGCCTGTGCGCGCTGGGGGTGAGAACGGGCCCGCCTGTGCGCGCTGGGGGTGAGAACGGGCCCGCCTGTGCGCTCTGGGGGTGAGACCGGGCCCGCCTGTGCGCGCTGGGGGTAATGCTGGGTGATACTGGGCCCACCTGTGCACGCTGGGGGTGAGACCGGGCCCACCTGTGCGCGCTGGGGGTAATGCTGGGCCCACCTGTGCGCGCTGGGGGTGATGCTGGGCCCACCTGTGCGCGCTGGGGGTGATGCTGGGCCCACCTGTGCGCGCTGGGGGTGAGAACGGGCCCGCCTGTGCGCGCTGGGGGTGAGAACGGGCCCGCCTGTGCGCGCTGGGGGTGAGAACGGGCCCGCCTGTTCGCGCTGGGGGTGAGAACGGGCCCGCCTGTGCGCGCTGGGGGTGAGAACGGGCCCGCCTGTGCGCGCTGGGGGTGAGAACGGGCCCGCCTGTGCGCGCTGGGGGTGAGAACGGGCCCGCCTGTGCGCGCTGGGGGTGAGAACGGGCCCGCCTGTGCGCGCTGGGGGTGAGAACGGGCCCGTCTGTGCGCGCTGGGGGTGAGAACGGGCCCGTCTGTGCGCGCTGGGGGTAATGCTGGGCCCGCCTGTGCGCGCTGGGGGCAATGCTGGGCCCGCCTGTGCGCGCTGGGGGTAATGCTGGGCCCGCCTGTGCGCGCTGGGGGTAATGCTGGGCCCACCTGTGCGCGCTGGGGGTAATGCTGGGCCCACCTGTGCGCGCTGGGGGTAATGCTGGGCCCACCTGTGCGCGCTGGGGGTAATGCTGGGCCCACCTGTGCGCGCTGGGGGTAATGCTGGGCCCACCTGTGCGCGCTGGGGGTAATGCTGGGCCCACCTGTGCGCGCTGGGGGTAATGCTGGGCCCACCTGTGCGCGCTGGGGGTAATGCTGGGCCCACCTGTGCGCGCTGGGGGTAATGCTGGGCCCACCTGTGCGCGCTGGGGGTAATGCTGGGCCCACCTGTGCGCGCTGGGGGTAATGCTGGGCCCACCTGTGCGCGCTGGGGGTGAGAACGGGCCCACCTGTGCGCGCTGGGGGTGAGAACGGGCCCACCTGTGCGCGCTGGGGGTGAGAACGGGCCCACCTGTGCGCGCTGGGGGTGAGAACGGGCCCACCTGTGCGCGCTGGGGGTGAAAATGGGCCCACCTGTGCGCGCTGGGGGTGAGAACGGGCCCACCTGTGCGCGCTGGGGGTGAGAACGGGCCCGACTGTGCGCGCTGGGGGTGAGAACGGGCCCGACTGTGCGCGCTGGGGGTGAGAACGGGCCCGACTGTGCGCGCTGGGGGTGAGAACGGGCCCGCCTGTGTGCTCTGGGGGTGAGAACGGGCCCGCCTGTGTGCTCTGGGGGTGATGCTGGGCCCACCTGTGCGCGCTGGGGGTGATGCTGGGCCCACCTGTGCGGGCTGGGGGTGATGCTGAGCCCACCTGTGCGGGCTGGGGGTGATGCTGGGCCCACCTGTGCGGGCTGGGGGTGATGCTGGGCCCGCCTGTGCGCGCTGGGGGTGAGACTGTAAATAACAATCAGTGTATTTCCCCCTATATATAGCTGTAGGTTACCCTCTGGTACACCACCGCCTCTTTGTCCTAGTGGTGGTCCGCTCAAATAATGCCAACTGCACTGGAGGGTGACCTCTGAAGGCATCCGTATAATGGGGTGATTCAGGTTGGTTTGCAAACTCCTTTTTTAATGAACAAAACAATGCTGCACTGCAGGTGGGGCAGATGTAACAGGTGCAGAGAGAGTTAGATTTGGGGGAGGTGTGTTCAAAATCATATCTATATTGCAGTGTAAGAATAAAGCAGCCTGTATTTACCCTGCACAGAAACAAAAAAAAACCCACCCAAATCTAACTCTCTCTGCACCTGTTACATCTGCCCCCCTGCAGTGCACATGGTTTTGTCTATTAAAGGAGTTTGCTTTTGCACACCAACCGGAATCACCCCCAATATGTATATACTGCATAAGACCTATACTAATATTCCATGTTTGTACCTTAATATTTACAATGAGACCACTCCAATAGGATAAAGAGAAGTATAAAGTTCTCACTAAGATGATCTATACCCCAGAGTCCGGAACCGTTACCTGAAGAGTAACCGCTGGCCGGGCTCCTTGCGGATGATGTTCAGTTTGTAGTAATGGCGGAGCGCCCGAGACATCTTCTCATATGTCATGTTTGTCCTGTTCTGTGTGCAGAGGAGAGAGAGGAGTAAGAAGCTTTCTGCATCTAGACAGACGTGGCGGGGGAGAAGAGGCAGGCGTGGCGGGGGAGAGAAGAGGCAGGTGTGGCGGGGGAGAGAAGAGGCAGGTGTGGCGGGGGAGAGAAGAGGCAGGCGTGGCGGGGGAGAGAAGAGGCAGGCGTGGCGGGGGAGAGAAGAGGCAGGCGTGGCGGGGGAGAGAAGAGGCAGGCGTGGCGGGGGAGAGAAGAGGCAGGCGTGGCGGGGGAGAGAAGAGGCAGGCGTGGCGGGG
The DNA here is from genome assembly GCF_055691185.1 of Crinia signifera. Taxonomy (NCBI): domain Eukaryota; kingdom Metazoa; phylum Chordata; class Amphibia; order Anura; family Myobatrachidae; genus Crinia; species Crinia signifera. Next base: position 7,558,737 of record NC_139220.1, read on the forward strand.
GAGAGAAGAGGCAGAAGTGTCGGGGGAGAGAAGAGGCAGGCGTGGCCGGGGAGAGAAGAGGCAGGCGTGGCTTGGGAGAGAAGAGGCAGGCGTGGCTTGGGAGAGAAGAGGCAGGCGTGGCTTGGGAGAGAAGAGGCAGGCGTGGCAGGGGAGAGAAGAGGCAGGCGTGGCAGGGGAGAGAAGAGGCAGGCGTGGCAGGGGAGAGAAGAGGCAGGCATGGCCGGGGAGAGAAGAGGCAGGCGTGGCCGGGGAGAGAAGAGGCAGGCGTGGCTTGGGAGAGAAGAGGCAGGCGTGGCAGGGGAGAGAAGAGGCAGGCGTGGCAGGGGAGAGAAGAGGCAGGCGTGGCTTGGGAGAGAAGAGGCAGGCGTGGCGGGGGAGAGAAGAGGCAGGCGTGGCGGGGGAGAGAAGAGGCAGGCGTGGCGGGGGAGAGAAGAGGCAGGCGTGGCAGGGGGAGAGAAGAGGCAGAAGTGGCGGGGGAGAGAAGAGGCAGACGTGGCGGGGGAGAGAAGAGGCAGGCGTTGCAGGGGAGAGAAGAGGCAGGCGTGGCGGGGGAGAGAAGAGGCAGATGTGGCGGGGGAGAGAAGAGGCAGACGTGGCGGGGGAGAGAAGAGGCAGACGTGGCGGGGGAGAGAAGAGGCAGATGTGGCGGGGGAGAGAAGAGGCAGATGTGGCGGGGGAGAGAAGAGGCAGATGTGGCGGGGGAGAGAAGAGGCAGGCCTGGTGGGAGAGAGAAGAGGCAGATGTGGTGGGGGAGAGAGGAGGCAGGCCTGGCGGGAGAGAGAAGAGCCAGAAGTGGTGGGGGAGAGAGGAGGCAGATGTGGTGGGGAGAGAGGAGGCAGACGTGGCGGGGGAGAGAGGAGGCAGGCCTGGAGGGAGAGAGAAGAGGCAGACGTGGCGGGGGAGAGAAGAGGCAGATGTGGCGGGGGAGAGAGGAGGCAGGCCTGGCGGGAGAGAGAAGAGGCAGAAGTGGCGGGGGAGAGAAGAGGCAGAAATGGCGGGGGAGAGAAGAGGCAGACATGGCCGGGGAGAGAAGAGGCAGACGTGGCGGGGAGAAGAGGCAGACGTGGCGGGGAGAAGAGGCAGACGTGGCGGGGAGAAGAGGCAGACGTGGCGGGGAGAAGAGGCAGGCGTGACAGACAATTATAGGTAGGTGGGACGGACAAGAAGAGGCAGAGTTTGTGGGTAAAAAGAGGCAGTGGGCAAAAACTGAAGAGATGGCGGGCAAAAAGGGGCAGAGGTTGCGGGCAAAAAGAGGCAGAGGTGGTGGGGAAGAAGAGACAGACAAGGGATCCGGTAAGATAGACAGAGTAAGTGCATGTAATACCTTGTGGTTCCCCCAGAGGCGCGCCAAACCATTGGGATCCATGATTCGGAAAACCATGGATTCCTTATCTTCCCAGCGGATAAAGTTCTCGTATCTGGTGTCAGACAGGAGCTGGTAGACGTAGTCCCAGAGCAGACGGCAGTCTGGAGCGAGGGGAAGACAAACGGAACAATCAGGAAAAGATCACACAAACACACACACACAATGACTGCACATTAATGCTCCAAATCAACACATCACACACTAATATCCCTACACATTCTAACAGCCACATATCACACCTGGTCCTCTGATCCCTACACTAATATCCCTACACATTCTACTAACACCCACATATCACACCGGGTCCGCCGCTCCCTACTCTAATATCTCTACACATTCTACTAACACCCACATATCACACCTGGTCCTCCGATCCCTACACATTCTACTAACACCCACATATCACACCGGGTCCTTCGCTCCCTACACTAATATTCCTACACATTATACTAACACCCACATATCACACCTGGTCCTCTGATCCCTACACTAATATCCCTACACATTCTACTAACACCCACATATCACACCGGGTCCTCCGCTCCCGACACTAATATCTCTACACATTCTACTAACACCCACATATCACACCTGGTCCTCTGATCCCTACACTAATATCCCTACACATTCTACTAACACCCACATATCACACCTGGTCCTCTGATCCCTACACTAATATCCCTACACATTCTACTAACACCCACATATCACACCGGGTCCTCCGCTCCCGACACTAATATCTCTACACATTCTACTAACACCCACATATCACACCTGGTCCTCTGATCCCTACACTAATATCCCTACACATTCTACTAACACCCACATATCACACCTGGTCCTCTGATCCCTACACTAATATCCCTACACATTCTACTAACACCCACATATCACACCGGGTCCGCCGCTCCCTACTCTAATATCTCTACACATTCTACTAACACCCACATATCACACCTGGTCCTCTGATCCCTACACTAATATCCCTACACATTCTACTAACACCCACATATCACACCTGGTCCTCTGATCCCTACACTAATATCCCTACACATTCTACTAACACCCACATATCACACCGGGTCCGCCGCTCCCTACTCTAATATCTCTACACATTCTACTAACACCCACATATCACACCTGGTCCTCTGATCCCTACACTAATATCCCTACACATTCTACTAACACCCACATATCACACCGGGTCCGCCGCTCCCTACTCTAATATCCCTACACATTCTACTAACACCCACATATCACACCGGGTCCTCTGATCCCTACACTAATATCCCTACACATTCTACTAACACCCACATATCACACCGGGTCCTCCTCTCCCTACACTAATATTCCTACACATTCTACTAACACCCACATATCACACCAGGTCCCCCGTTCCCTACACTACTATCCCTACATTCTACTAACACCCACATATAACATACCCGCTCCCTACAAAACATTTACAAGTAAATACCCCCCCCCCCCAACATCTCACATGGCGCCGGCGCCCTCAGATACAGCTTACGTACCCGCGATCCTTCCCATGGGGATGACCTGCTCCTCGGGGGGAGAGATAGATACCATGACGTGGTTCATGTACGCCATCTCCTCTCTGTGAGATAAGTTCATGGGTTTTCCCTCTCGCTGCTGCCCGTCATCTGGTCCCAGCCGCGGCTGCTTAAATTCCACAGGATGGCGCGGATTGAGAAGCAGCGGGTGCATGATGGGGCTGGGCATAAGCTGAATGACCCGATGGTTCTCCTGGCGCGGGCTGCTGGATTTGGGGATAGTTTCAGCAGGACAGTGGTTGGTCTCAGCAGGGGACACGGATAAGGGGTAAGGGTCCTGGCTGTGGTGGTTGGTTTCACTTTGCAAGCGGTGGAGGCGATCAGCGGGAGAGGGACGACGGAGGTTGCTGTCCAGTGGTGAGCGCAGGGGGCGGGGCTCAGGGTCTGGGGAGGGGTGGTGGTTAGAAGACAGAGGGGAGTGGGACCGATGCCGCAGCTCTATGGTGGGGGTGTTCTGCAGGTGGACATCGGAGGGGGTTCTCAGGGGTCTGTGTTGAAGGTGATCTAGGGAACAACATTCCAAATATTAATGGCAGAAATAACATCACAGTCCCTCCAGTCTGTTTGATGAATTGTATGCATATTATAGGGACCCTTCCTCGTGATGCGCGGGCCCGCCATCGAGTGTCGCGTCGATAGATAGTATGTGCTATAGTATATCTATAATATCGATCGAACTGCAGGAGCGATTTTAACCACATGCGATCGCTCGGATGCAATCTGCGGGTGAGGGGCACTGGGAACACATCGGGATTGGGGAGAGGGGGCCGGAGAGACCACTGCTGGTGTCCGTCTGGGTACTTTAGCGCTGTGAACGAGCGCTAGTGGGTGGGGGGGGTCAGCGGTGGCGGCAGAATTGTTTGAAACACTGGGCAGCCCTTTGATTGGCTGAGAGAGCTCAACCAATTAGAGGGATACCCAGTATTTATTTATTTATTTTAATTCTGATGGAATAAGTGTATGGGCAGCATAAGACTCGGGAGAGAGATAAAGTCACTGTATTCCGCAGAGGCGCCACATACCCCTAGCACTTACCATCATGGTGGTTCTGGTGCAGCATAACCTCGGGCTGGCTGTGAAAAGAGTTTCCAGTGTGATACACGGATGAGTGAGACGGGCGCGGTTTCCGCTGTCGCAGGATGTGCTGCAGAACTTCGTACAATACGTCACCTGCAGCGCAACATCTGTGTTACTGTAATGTGTACAACACTCACTGCAATATCTATACACACGTTCCAGTGCACACAGGGTGTCATATAGGAGCACAGGATCTCACATACACAAGGGATGCAGTTACCATATAGGAACCCGAGCAGGTCCCCAGCAGCACAGAGTATATCAGGAGATGAGGGATGTGTTAGTGAGGACAGGGCTGCATGTGACAGGGGCAGTGACATGATGTGAGGAGGGGAATGGAGGCAGCAGGAAGCCACAGACTGAGAGTTATATAGTGGGAGGAGCAGGGTCCCCAGCAGCACAGAGTATATCAGGAGATGAGTGATGTGTCAATGAGGACAGGGCTGCATGTGACAGGGGCAGTGACATGATGGGAGGGGGGGAATGGGGGCAGCAGGGAGCCACAGACTGAGAGTTATATAGTGGGAGGAGCAGGGTCCCCAGCAGCACAGAGTATATCAGGAGATGAGTGATGTGTCAGTGAGGACAGGGCTGCATGTGACAGGGGCAGTGACATGATGTGAGGAGGGGAATGGAGGCAGCAGGAAGCCACAGACTGAGAGTTATATAGTGAGAGGAGCAGGGTCCCCAGCAGCACAGAGTATATCAGGAGATGAGTGATGTGTCAGTGAGGACAGGGCTGCATGTGACAGGGGCAGTGACATGATGTGAGGAGGGGAAAGGAGGCAGCAGGAAGCCACAGACTGAGAGTTATATAGTGGGAGGAGCAGGGCCCCCAGCAGCACAGAGTATATCAGGAGATGAGTGATGTGTCAGTGAGGACAGGGCTGCATGTGACAGGGGCAGTGACATGATGTGAGGAGGGGAATGGAGGCAGCAGGGAGCCACAGACTGAGAGTTATATAGTGGGAGGGGCAGGGTCCCCAGCAGCACAGAGTATATCAGGAGATGAGGGATGTGTCAGTGAGGACAGGACTGCATGTGACAGGAGCGGTGACATGATGTGAGGAGGGGAATGGAGGCAGCAGGAAGGCACATACTGAGAGATATATAGTGGGAGGAGCAGGGTCCCCAGCAGCACAGAGTATATCAGGAGATGAGTGATGTGTCAGTGAGGACAGGGCTGCATGTGACAGGAGCGGTGACATGATGTGAGGAGGGGAATGGGGGCAGCAGGAAGCCACAGACTGAGAGTTATATAGTGGGAGGAGCAGGGTCCCCAGCAGCACAGAGTATATCAGGAGATGAGTGATGTGTCAGTGAGGACAGGGCTGCATGTGACAGGGGCAGTGACATGACGTGAGGAGGGGAATGGAGGCAGCAGGATGCCACAGACTGAGAGTTATATAGTGGGAGGAGCAGGGTCCCCAGCAGCACAGAGTATATCAGGAGATGAGTGATGTGTCAGTGAGGACAGGGCTGCATGTGACAGGGGCAGCAACAAGATGTGAGGAGGGGAATGGGGGCAGCAGGAAGCCACAGACTGAGAGTTTTATAGTGGGAGGAGCAGGGTCCCCAGCAGCACAGAGTATATCAGGAGATGAATAAGGAACAGGAGGCTCCTATCACACTGAAGCAGGAAGACTGTGGTGTGAATGCACTTCTGTATTTCCTAGAACTTCTGTTACTACTTAGTAATTACACATTAGTATTATCCATAGTTACGTGGATGGGGGGGGGCACTGTATGTGGTGCACACCATCGCACATTGGGGCTATCCCTAAAACAGAATCCTGTTACATACTGTAGTTCTGTGTGAGTTACAATAGGTGGCGCCAGGGGACAATAATATACAAATATATTTTACCTTGATAAACTTACTAAGATGGGTGTTCTGTTGGAAGGTGCTAATACAATTATTAGTGGAATCTGATTGGTTGCTACAGGCAACATTCCAACTTCAATAGAACTCCCAGCTTAGTAAATTTACCCCAACTGTCAGACCACTAAGCCGTTGTCTTTTATTAACATTCATACACCTAGGGGGCCAATCAAATTACCCGTGACTTCATTGCAGGGATAGTGAGAGTTGGGGATGAGATCCGGCCACGAGGGAGGAGAATTGTATCGCTGCTACCGCTGTGGTTGATTGGACCGACCCCCAAGAGCCTGAGCCAGGGAGATGTACCAAACCTGCTAGAGCAATGCAGTTGCCCATAGCAACCAATCAGCATGGACTCACCTGAGTGATGGCAGCGGTATCTGAAGTCTTCCTTGGTGAGGAGCAGCAGAGCTTTGCCGTTCATCTCAAAGGTGTTATTGTCTATGGGATGTAGGGAGAACTCGCTCTCTGCCCAGCGCAGCCACTGCGTCACGTCATCCCGCGACCAGTGCGAGGGGGGGAGACCTGCAACCAATAGGATCAGGGAGAAAGGTTAGTTCTATGCTCCTCATACGCCGCCACCTCCAGAAGGTGACTGGACTTTGGGGCTACGTCCAATCATCTTTTTTACACATTATTTATTTGAATTGATATAACAAACGTGAGCGACGCTGGGATTTTGTAGTGGATATAATGCACATTGCTCACAGATGTTGGCGCGGGTGCCAGAGGACTCACCGGCAGTAGGGATTCCAACAGTCATTACCCCGACTGCTAAAAGCCCGACAGACGGGCAGCGGCTATTCTCCCTTGTGGGGGTCCACGACCCCCATAGAGGGAGAATAAAATATGTGGTGAGTGTAGCGAGCCCGCAAGGGGCTTTGTTGCTCTCCCCCCGCTGTCTGAGCCCCCCGCAGTTGGGATTCTGTCATCGGGGTAATGACTGTCAGGGTGTTATACCACACCCTGTATTTTGTATACTGTATTTTTCAACACACCCTGTACGTTACCTCGTCATTTTTTTGTTTGCTATGTACGGCGCTGCGGACACTTTGCGGCGCCCTATAAATAAACGTACTACTACTACTACTACTACTACCTGTTGGCACGCAAAGGGTTAATATCAGCATTAGACACATGCAAAGGATTAAGTGGGTATGAGACCCTATTAGTAGATGCCGGTGAGAGCCGCCCCTCACTGCACCTCATCTCTCCAGGAAGCTCCTGATTGGAGGAGGAAACAGACGTATCTGTGAGCGGCTATAACACAGCGCAGCCCCGGACAGATACGGTGGCCATACACACGCAGATTTATCTTCAGATCTGTCTGGTTGGAACAGAAACATGGTTATGGATGAGATCAAATGACAGTTGACCATTTGCTTGGAAATGCTGGAGAACTGACAAACTGTCACTCATCCATAACCATGTTTTTGTTCCAACCAGCCAGATCTGAAGATAAATCTTACTAGTGTATGGGCACCTTTACCCCGGTGTCCATGGAAACCGCATGTAAACACAGCCTTCATCAGGAGCCATAACTCGCACCAGACTGATGCTGGAGTCCAGGCCGAACCGCCTGCACCAGGTGGGGAGAGCTGGGGGGTAATTAGCATATAATAACACCACCAGGTCCACTGGAATGGTCACGTATAAACAAGTCGGTAAAAAAAACAAAACACTAAAAACTTGTCGACTTTTTCATGTACTGACCATGTTTATCTCGACATTTTGCTAGTGTCGACAATTCTGTCAATGTCAACCTATAGTATGTCAACCATTTGTAGGTGATGTATAGGGGTAGAAATGTGCACTCTGTAAGTGTGGCCCAGGCTGGGTTTTACAGTTGTGAGCTGACTGGCACTTTATCTCTTTCTAATGCTAATGCAGGGCATGCTGGGATGTGTAGTTCAACAACAGCTGGAGTGTCAAGGTTAGCCATCAAGGTCCTAGGTAGTGCCCTGGATCTTATAGTTCCACAACAACAAAACTTTCTCTGCTGACTAAAAAACCCAATATATGATTATTTAGGTAGTCTCTCTGTTACTTTATTTACAGTTCTTATACTCCATTGCCCTTTACATTTTACTCAAGACCAACCCAACATCTTCCTAATATCTGTGCAATAAACCCCCGGATGCTGTGTAACAGAATGAGGAACCCGTATGTTTGGGACAGGAACAGTTCACGGCCGGCTACACCTCACACTGGTCACACCTAGATCCGTTATCATCTGCCCCCAACCCAGGAAACTCTCCATAATCAGAGTATCGTCCTCTCCCACCGGGTGATCATGTGAGGAGGTTTCTCTGGAGGCAAACATCTCTCCGCCATGATCCGCCTCATGTGACTGTATTGCTGTTTCCACGCTGCCTCAGGCCGCGCAGTCCTGGTGCTCCTGGGAAATATCATTACTGGGAACCAGATCCGGCCTGCGCTGCTGGTGGTACAGATCTCTGCCCTAATCCCCAGTCAGCCGAATGTCTATTTACTCTGCGGACGGTGACAAGTCAGGGAGCTGACCCGGCACATCGATCACCCCAAAAACGTGCGCAGTCCCCCAGAGCAATCCGACATGACCCATGAGTATTATTAGGATATGACACTTGCGCACACTCAGATGATAGGAATAGTATATTAGGTTGTTCCCAGCCGGGGATGTGTACGTCCGTAGTCCAGGGCTGGCGGGGTCTAGTCACCAGAGAGCGAACAGATGTCCGATAGTGAATTTCATTCAGAATCCCATTAGGAAATACAGGTTCCATCCAAGAGGTTTGCGGCAGGAAACCTCATCGTCCCACGCAGGAAATTCTTTCCACTTCGTGTCCTCACATAGGAAATTTCCCTTCTGTAGGGGATGGGGGAGAGTGGGGGACAGTCTCAGCTGGACTTCTGGAAGGGAACGAATACCCCTTTCACACCACAACTAAATTACCGGGTTAAATCTTTTCAACCCGGGAATTTGCTGGAAAACCTGGGTTTTTCTTTGGTGAGAGAGGGTCAAAATGGGTCTTAAATCCCAACACTCCAGGCCTGCTCTTGACCAGGGTCGGTGAGCTGGGATTTAAAAAAGGTGCAATTTAAAAGGTGCTCCAGCCTATCAGCTCCACACTGTCATTTTTTTAACCCATGGCAGTTGGGAGCTGACTGAGCACCATTTCTCATATGCGTGAGTTTTAAATAGCTCATGTATATAAATATGGGAAACTTAATAATAACTTTGCAGGCAGAGGGGCTTTATCCGCGAAATGTACAATGAACATGCGCGGGACAGTACATTTATCGGTACTTGTTTCCTAGAACGGCCACAATCGCGGGCATCGTGTTCCTTAAAGTTAAGGTACACGATGCCCGCGATGGACCCGATTTCCTTTGAAATCAGGTCCATTTTGCCGGCAAAGGCAAAATCGGGGGCATCGCCTCGGTCGCGTGCATTAACATGTCCCCCAAAGCGACCGACGCGATTTCCCCATAGGCTTCAATGTTAAAATATTTTTAACATTGAAATCGGGAGCATCGCGTCGGTCTTGTGCCATTATAATGGCACAAGATGAGATGGACTTGATTAAGTCCATTTTACATAGGAAACAATGTGAAATGGGCCAATATGACCCATTTCACATTGTATATGGCCCCGTCATGGGTTACGCAACCCCATTGTGAACGTCACCCCACGATTGACGCCAACCCGAAGCGTGGCGAGCGCAGCGGTACGCGTCCTCCGACCTTTTCATTCCCCTACTATACACGTCGGCGTGGAGTTGAGAATATATAGTGTGGCGAGCGCAGCGAGCCCCACGAGGGGACCCGTATACCTGTGAAGTTATACGCTGCGCTCGCCACGCTTCGGGCTCGGTGGCTCGCTGCGCTCGCCACACTTTATATTCTCAACTCCACGCCGACGTGTATAGTAGGGGAATGAAAAGGTCGGAGGACGCGTACCGCTGCGCTCGCCACGCTTCGGGTTGGCGTCAATCGTGGGGTGCCATTGAGGGGGTAAAATTGGGGGTCTGGGGACTACTTTACATTGAATCCAATGTAAAATAGGGTCCCAGGGACCCTATTCACATTTGATTCAATGTAAAAATCGACCGACGCGATTTTTCCGACACGATCACCCCAGTGCAAATCGGTGTGGTCGTGCTAGGAAACAAGTACCCATTTATCTGTTACGGGCAGACATATTGGATCCGTACAGTTAGGGGCTGACGCAGGGTATCTTGTGTGGACTTGCAGTGCGCATGCTCAGTACAATGGGGGTTTGCACGGCGACCAATCACGCAATGGCCGCATACAGATCATAGAGCGCATGATGAAACGGCTACAAACATCAGCCATTACTCTGATCGCAAGACGTTCGCAAGTTCATTGACAGGAAGTCTGGGTTTGTGGGATGGGGAGGGTCGGTGAAATGGGCGCTGATTGGCAATGCTACGCAGACACAGATTGGCGCGTTATCCTCGCCTTAGTGGGCGTCGTCGCTGCATTATGGCAGGTGAGTCGGCAGTTACACCGACACCTAAATGTGAACGCATTTGCTATGTACAAAAATCAATCCGATATTTTGCATTTATCGAGGTGCACCACAAACGTTATTTTTATTTTCTTCATTCAAATGAATAATACTGCAATTGTCAGACAGGTGAAGCAACTAACGGGGTGTTCCCGATTACCGGTCACACCTGTCTGGCACACAGGCTGCAGGGGCTGGAACCTCCTCAGAGATTTGCCTGGATCCATCTTAAAGGGTTAAAACAGGACGGGGAAGTTCAGGCCCCTCCAGCAACAAAGTAGTGAGAAGATTTCCCATGAAATTGCGCAATGTGCCTCACTGGAGAATTCCCCTGCGCGCGGTCTCAGCGCTGACGACGTTCCGGATAGAACTGTTGGATGCTTTGTGCATGACTGTGCAGGGACAGCGTGGGCTCTGACTGTAGGGGGGGGGGGGGGGGGGTGGGGGACGGCTGCAGGAAGGGAGACATGCACAGACAGTATACCCAGCGCTATGTGTGGATGGCAGCCAACGGTTTTAGTGTCAGCTGCCTGCAGTAGATTCTGAGCACTGGAATGGGTTCGGCACCCACAAAGTGTGATCGCAGTAGGCGGGGTCTGTGTGTAACATTCCCTCCATATAACTAACACCCCCCCACACAGCCTGTATACCTCACACACCACCACACAGCCTGTATACCTCACACAGCCTGTATTCCTCCATATACCTCACACACCACCACACAGCCAGTATACCTCCATACACCTCACACACCACCACACAGCCTGTATACCTCACACACCACCACACAGCCTGTATACCTCACACACCACCACACAGCCTGTATACCTCCATATACCTCACACACCACCACACAGCCTGTATACCTCCATATACCTCACACACCACCACACAGCCAGTATACCTCCATACACCTCACACACCACCACACAGCCTGTATACCTCCATATACCTCACACCACCACACAGCCTGTACACCTCCATATACCTCACAGCCTGTATACCTCCATATACCTCACACACCACCACACAGCCTGTATACCTCCATATACCTCACACAGCCTGTATACCTCCATATACCTCACACACCACCACACTGCCTGTATACCTCCATACACCTCACACACTACCACACAGCCTGTATACCTCCATATACCTCACACACCACCACACAGCCTGTATACCTCAATATACCTCACACACCAACACACAGCCTGTATACCTCCGTATACCTCACACAGCCTGTATACCTCCATATACCTCACACACCACCACACAGCCTGTATACCTCCATACACCTCACACACCACCACATAGCCTGTATACCTCAATATACCTTACACCACCACACAGCCAGTATACCTCCATATACCTCACACACCACCACACAGCCAGTGTACCCCCATACACCTCACACAGCCTGTATACCTCCATATACCTCACACACCACCACACAGCCTGTATACCTCCATACACCTCACACACCACCACACAGCCTGTATACCTCACACACCACCACACAGCCTGTATACCTCACACACCACCACACAGCCTGTATACCTCCATATACCTCACACACCACCACACAGCCTGTATACCTCCATATACCTCACACACCACCACACAGCCAGTATACCTCCATACACCTCACACACCACCACACAGCCTGTATACCTCCATATACCTCACACCACCACACAGCCTGTATACCTCCATATACCTCACAGCCTGTATACCTCCATATACCTCACACACCACCACACAGCCTGTATACCTCCATATACCTCACACACCACCACACTGCCTGTATACCTCCATACACCTCACACACTACCACACAGCCTGTATACCTCCATATACCTCACACACCACCACACAGCCTGTATACCTCAATATACCTCACACACCAACACACAGCCTGTATACCTCCGTATACCTCACACCACCACACAGCCTGTATACCTCACACACCACCACACAGCCTGTATACCTCCATATACCTCACACACCACCACACAGCCTGTATACCTCCATATACCTCACACACCACCACACAGCCTGTATACCTCAATATACCTCACACCACCACACAGCCAGTATACCTCCATACACCTCACACACCACCACAAAGCCAGTATACCTCCATATACCTCACACCACCACACAGCCAGTATACCTCCATATACCTCACACACCACCACACAGCCTGTATACCTCACACACCACCACACAGCCTGTATACCTCCATATACCTCACACCACCACACAGCCTGTATACCTCACACACCACCACACAGCCTGTATACCTCCATATACCTCACACACCACCACACATCCTGTATACCTCCATACACCTCACACACCACCACACCGCCTGTATACCTCCGTACACCTCACAAACCACCACACACCTCACACACCACCACATAGCCTGTATACCTCAATATACCTCACACCACCACACAGCCAGTATACCTCCATATACCTCACACACCACCACACAGGCTGTATACCTCCATATACCTCACACACCACCACACAGCCTGTATACCTCCATACACCTCACACACCACCACACCGCCTGTATACCTCCGTACACCTCACACACCACCACACCGCCTGTATACCTCCGTACACCTCACACACCACCACACAGCCAGTGTACCTCAATATACCTAACACCACCACACAGCCAGTATACCTCAATATACCTCACACACCACCACAAAGCCAGTATACCTCCATATACCTCACACACCACCACACAGCCTGTATAACTCCATATACCTCACACCACCACACCGCCTGTATACCTCCGTACACCTCACACACCACCACACAGCCAGTGTACCTCAATATACCTCACACCACCACACAGCCAGTATACCTCCATATACCTCACACACCACCACAAAGCCAGTATACCTCCATATACCTCACACACCACCACACAGCCTGTATAACTCCATATACCTCACACCACCACACCGCCTGTATACCTCCGTACACCTCACACACCACCACACAGCCAGTGTACCTCAATATACCTCACACCACCACACAGCCTGTATACCTCCATATACCTCACACACCACCACACAGCCTGTATACCTCCATATACCTCACACACCACCACACTGCCTGTATACCTCCATATACCTCACACACCACCACACAGCCTGTATACCTCCATATACCTCACACACCACCACACAGCCAGTATACCTCCATACACCTCACACACCACCACACAGCCTGTATACCTCCATATACCTCACACACCACCACACAGCCTGTATACCTCCATATACCTCACAGCCTGTATACCTCCATATACCTCACACACCACCACACAGCCTGTATACCTCCATATACCTCACACAGCCTGTATACCTCCATATACCTCACACACCACCACACTGCCTGTATACCTCCATACACCTCACACACCACCACACAGCCTGTATACCTCCATATACCTCACACAGCCTGTATACCTCCATATACCTCACACACCACCACACAGCCTGTATACCTCCATATACCTCACACACCACCACACAGCCTGTATACCTCCGTATACCTCACACCACCACACAGCCTGTATACCTCACACACCACCACACAGCCTGTATACCTCCATATACCTCACACACCACCACACAGCCTGTATACCTCCATACACCTCACACACCACCACACAGCCTGTATACCTCCATATACCTCACACACCACCACCACACAGCCTGTATACCTCAATATACCTCACACCACCACACAGCCAGTATACCTCCATACACCTCACACACCACCACAAAGCCAGTATACCTCCATATACCTCACACCACCACACAGCCAGTATACCTCCATATACCTCACACACCACCACACAGCCTGTATACCTCACACACCACCACACAGCCTGTATACCTCCATATACCTCACACCACCACACAGCCTGTATACCTCACACACCACCACACAGCCTGTATACCTCCATATACCTCACACACCACCACCACACAGCCTGTATACCTCAATATACCTCACACCACCACACAGCCAGTATACCTCCATACACCTCACACACCACCACAAAGCCAGTATACCTCCATATACCTCACACCACCACACAGCCAGTATACCTCCATATACCTCACACACCACCACACAGCCTGTATACCTCACACACCACCACACAGCCTGTATACCTCCATATACCTCACACCACCACACAGCCTGTATACCTCACACACCACCACACAGCCTGTATACCTCCATATACCTCACACACCACCACACAGCCTGTATACCTCCATACACCTCACACACCACCACACCGCCTGTATACCTCCGTACACCTCACAAACCACCACACACCTCACACACCACCACATAGCCTGTATACCTCAATATACCTCACACCACCACACAGCCAGTATACCTCCATATACCTCACACACCACCACACAGGCTGTATACCTCCATATACCTCACACACCACCACACAGCCTGTATACCTCCATACACCACCACACAGCCTGTATACCTCCGTACACCTCACACACCACCACACCGCCTGTATACCTCCGTACACCTCACACACCACCACACAGCCAGTGTACCTCAATATACCTCACACCACCACACAGCCAGTATACCTCCATATACCTCACACACCACCACAAAGCCAGTATACCTCCATATACCTCACACACCACCACACAGCCTGTATAACTCCATATACCTCACACCACCACACCGCCTGTATAACTCCATAAACCTCACATACCACCATACAGCCTGTATAACTCCATATACCTCACACACCACCACACTGCCTGTATACCTCCATATACCACCACACTGCCTGTATACCTCCATATACCTCACACACCACCATACAGCCTGTATACCTCCATATACCTCACACACCACCACACTGCCTGTATACCTCCATATACCTCACACACCACCACACAGCCTGTATACCTCCATATACCTCACACACCACCACACAGCCTGTATACCTCCATACACCTCACACCACCGCATAGCCTGCATACCTCAATATACCTCACACCACCACACAGCCTGTATACCTCCATATACCTCACACAGCCTGTATACCTCCATATACCTCACACCACCACACAGCCTGTATACCTCCATACACCACCACACAGCCTGTATACCTCCATATACCTCACACACCACCACACAGCCTGTATACCTCCATACACCTCACACACCACCACACAGCCAGTGTAACCCCATACACCTCACACAGCCAGTGTACCCCCATACACCTCACACAGTCAGTGTACCCCCATACACCTCACACAGTCAGTGTACCCCCATACACCACCACACAGCCTGTATACCTCCATATACCTCACACACCACCACCACACAGCCTGTATACCTCAATATACCTCACACCACCACACAGCCAGTATACCTCCATACACCTCACACACCACCACAAAGCCAGTATACCTCCATATACCTCACACCACCACACAGCCAGTATACCTCCATATACCTCACACACCACCACACAGCCTGTATACCTCACACACCACCACACAGCCTGTATACCTCCATATACCTCACACCACCACACAGCCTGTATACCTCACACACCACCACACAGCCTGTATACCTCCATATACCTCACACACCACCACACAGCCTGTATACCTCCATACACCTCACACACCACCACACCGCCTGTATACCTCCGTACACCTCACAAACCACCACACACCTCACACACCACCACATAGCCTGTATACCTCAATATACCTCACACCACCACACAGCCAGTATACCTCCATATACCTCACACACCACCACACAGGCTGTATACCTCCATATACCTCACACACCACCACACAGCCTGTATACCTCCATACACCACCACACTGCCTGTATACCTCCGTACACCTCACACACCACCACACCGCCTGTATACCTCCGTACACCTCACACACCACCACACAGCCAGTGTACCTCAATATACCTCACACCACCACACAGCCAGTATACCTCCATATACCTCACACACCACCACAAAGCCAGTATACCTCCATATACCTCACACACCACCACACAGCCTGTATAACTCCATATACCTCACACCACCACACCGCCTGTATAACTCCATAAACCTCACATACCACCATACAGCCTGTATAACTCCATATACCTCACACACCACCACACTGCCTGTATACCTCCATATACCTCACACACCACCACACTGCCTGTATACCTCCATATACCTCACACACCACCATACAGCCTGTATACCTCCATATACCTCACACACCACCACACTGCCTGTATACCTCCATATACCTCACACACCACCACACAGCCTGTATACCTCCATATACCTCACACACCACCACACAGCCTGTATACCTCCATACACCTCACACCACCGCATAGCCTGCATACCTCAATATACCTCACACCACCACACAGCCTGTATACCTCTATATACCTCACACAGCCTGTATACCTCCATATACCTCACACCACCACACTGCCTGTATACCTCCATATACCTCACACACCACCACACACCTCACACACCACCACACAGCCAGTATACCTCCATATACCTCACACACCACCACAAAGCCAGGATACCTCCATATACCTCACACACCACCACACAGCCTGTATACCTCCTTACACCTCACACACCACCACACCGCCTGTATACCTCCGTACACCTCACAAACCACCACACACCTCACACACCACCACATAGCCTGTATACCTCAATATACCTCACACCACCACACAGCCAGTATACCTCCATATACCTCACACACCACCACACAGGCTGTATACCTCCATATACCTCACACACCACCACACAGCCTGTATACCTCCATACACCACCACACTGCCTGTATACCTCCGTACACCTCACACACCACCACACCGCCTGTATACCTCCGTACACCTCACACACCACCACACAGCCAGTGTACCTCAATATACCTCACACCACCACACAGCCAGTATACCTCCATATACCTCACACACCACCACAAAGCCAGTATACCTCCATATACCTCACACACCACCACACAGCCTGTATAACTCCATATACCTCACACCACCACACCGCCTGTATAACTCCATAAACCTCACATACCACCATACAGCCTGTATAACTCCATATACCTCACACACCACCACACTGCCTGTATACCTCCATATACCTCACACACCACCACACTGCCTGTATACCTCCATATACCTCACACACCACCATACAGCCTGTATACCTCCATATACCTCACACACCACCACACTGCCTGTATACCTCCATATACCTCACACACCACCACACAGCCTGTATACCTCCATATACCTCACACACCACCACACAGCCTGTATACCTCCATACACCTCACACCACCGCATAGCCTGCATACCTCAATATACCTCACACCACCACACAGCCTGTATACCTCCATATACCTCACACAGCCTGTATACCTCCATATACCTCACACCACCACACTGCCTGTATACCTCCATATACCTCACACACCACCACACACCTCACACACCACCACACAGCCAGTATACCTCCATATACCTCACACACCACCACAAAGCCAGTATACCTCCATATACCTCACACACCACCACACAGCCAGTGTACCTCAATATACCTCACACCACCACACAGCCAGTATACCTCCATATACCTCACATACCACCACACAGCCTGTATAACTCCATATACCTCACACACCACCACACAGCCTGTATAACTCCATATACCTCACACACCACCACACAGCCTGTATACCTCCATACACCTCACACACCACCACACAGCCTGTATACCTCCATATACCTCACACACCACCACACAGCCTGTATAACTCCATATACCTCACACACCACCACACAGCCTGTATACCTCCATACACCTCACACACCACCACACAGCCTGTATACCTCCATATACCTCACACACCACCACACAGCCTGTATACCTCCATACACCACCACACAGCCTGTATACCTCCATATACCTCACACACCACCACACTGCCTGTATACCTCCATACACCTCACACACCACCACACAGCCTGTATACCTCCATACACCTCACACACCACCACACAGCCTGTATACCTCCATATACCTCACACACCACCACACAGCCTGTATACCTCCATATACCTCACACACCACCACACAGCCTGTATACCTCCATACACCTCACACACCACCACACAGCCAGTGTAACCCCATACACCTCACACAGCCAGTGTACCCCCATACACCTCACACAGTCAGTGTACCCCCATACACCTCACACAGTCAGTGTACCCCCATACACCACCACACAGCCTGTATACCTCCATATACCTCACACACCACCACACAGCCTGTATACCTCCATACACCTCACACTGTGGGGCAGGATGACGCAGGATAAGAAACAATGAAATGGAGCAGAATGTAGAGTATACTCCTGAGATGGGGGCACACCCCCGGACAATGTCTGGACGACTCCGTGTGATTGGCTAGCACACTGGGTTCTACATTACACTATAGACCGGGAGGCGGAGCATAGTGACAGGTACTCACGCAGGTGTGCCGGCAGCCTGACGGGCTCCTCTTCCATCTTGTGAGGCCGTGGCCCCAGGACATGGAGCAGGGAGGGGGAGGGTGCGGTGCAGTTCTGCCCCGGGCTCTCTGGGGGTGAGAAGGAATTCTGCTCCTGCTGAGAAATGCAAGAAAGAAGATATATAACGTGCTGCATGGTTATACCTCCAATACCATCACTGGGGTATTATACCTGCCCCCCAATATCAGACGTCTCCGGGGGATCCCTGATGTAACGTACATTGTCCCACATCACCTCGTCTCCTTGTGCTGCACCGGCCTCCTATACACCTCCCCAGGCCATCCCCAGTGCTGCACCGGCCTCCTATACACCTCCACATGCCTTCCTCAGTGCTGCACCATTCTCCTATACACCTCTCCAGGCCTTCCTCAGTGCTGCACCATTCTCCTATACACCTCCACAGGCCTTCCTCAGTGCTGCACCGGTCTCCTATACACCTCTCCAGGCCTTCCTCGGTGCTGCACCAGTCTCCTATACACCTCTCCAGGCCTTCCTCGGTGCTGCACCAGTCTCCTATACACCTCTCCAGGCCTTCCTCGGTGCTGCACCAGTCTCCTATACACCTCTCCAGGCCTTCCTCTGTGCTGCACCAGTCTCCTATACACCTCTCCAGGCCTTCCTCTGTGCTGCACAATCTCCCATATTTTGTGACACCATTTTTACATTCCCCGGAGAGTGCCACCTCCACCTGCTGCGCTACCTGCAGTCTGGGGTATTGGGGGAGGCGGAGTTTATCTGTGGCACCACCTCAGGCCTATTGCAGTACAGCTCTGAGAGACGTAAATTATTCTTATAGATTACGGTCAGGGAATAAAATAGGTTGCTATGGGTAACTGCACCATTTTTCTGCACACTGGGTTTAGCAAATGCATTAATGCCTTATTATTATACCGTTTATATATGGGAACAACAAAGGTGCCAGACTGTAGCGGCCTCTTGTGTATGGAGATGGAGGCAGCCATTTTGTGGCTGAACCAATATTAATGAGAATGAAATTACTAAGCCGCCAGTTGTGAATGTTCACTTTTAGGGCCAGATGTACTAAGCTTGAAAAGTGATAAAATGGAGAGTGACAAACCACCAGCCAATCGGCTCTCAACTGCCATTTCACTGTGTGCTTGAAAAATGTCAGTTAGGAGCTGAATGGTTGGTGGTTTATCACTTATCAAAGCTTAGTACATCTCGCCCTTAATGAGAACTTCTGTACAAAATGTCCGCCGACACGTGCGGGGGCCGGTGCTCTGACAAAACGATTATTTTGGATGTATTATACATGTGAAGGGGGCTTCTTCACCTTCTTCTTTATGGTCAGATGTCAGACAATGACTGGTAACATGGGCCGTCGGCAGTTCTGTGGGTCGGTTACGCAGGGCGGTACCATGTCCAAAGGGGCCGCTGTCGTCATGCGAAACTGACCTCGGTTAATTGAAAATGTCAACGCCCCAAATAATCATCATATAATCGTATTCAATGGACCAGACCCAATGCATAGGCCGCTGTGCAGTGCAACCCCTCAGCTGTTTGTTCTGCATTCACATGGCAGGGAGTACGCCCTAAACTTTTCCATGAACCCCCTTATATTGCCATCACAGCGCCCGCCCCATCTTTTACGCTACTCTCCCCCCACATCCCCCCCATCCACCCCTGGCCCAATTTCCCAGTCTGAAATAACTATAACGGCTCGCATTTCAATATTCTAGCAGCTGCCAAGGGTTCTTTATATAGACTACGTCTGCCCACCCCTGTCTGATACCTGCCCCACACCCCATTTCCTCACCAAGAGATTAACCCTTTGCGGCACCGGCGCCTTACTCAGAGCCAACCACTTTGGAGATGGAAGAGTTAAAATTGAGGGACTGCTGAGTAACAAAAAATAAAAAAAAGACCCTGCGTCATCCGTGGTAAATTAAACCTCTGCGCTCAAATCTTTGTCAAGTCTGATTATTAACTCCTTCATTACCGGAGACCACTGCGGGCGCTCGGTCTCGCTCTCTTACCCATTTCCTCCAATCTCCTCTGATTCTCCTCATGTCCCGTCATCGGCCCCTTATTCCTCCTTTCCTGCGCTCGCTCCCTCCCGTCACCCGGCCTCCACTCTCTTCCTGGTGACCCTCCCACCTCCGTCTCACCCCGACCTGGTTCCTTCACTTCTCTCTTTGGAAACTCTCCCTGATCGTTTCTCCTTTTCATCTTTCTCAGAGCCTCTGTGTACCAGACAGGGTTCCCCGCTCGCCCTCAGTGCCCGGCCTATACCCCCCCCCTTCCATTACATGAGAGACTGGAAACTCCGCCAGCAATGGAAGGGTTAACTACGCTCCACACATTGGGGAGAGTCTGTGCATCTCCAGAAGCTTTGGATCCGGCCCAATAGAGAGCGGAAGTAAAAAAACCGACCAAACTGGTCAAACGGGCCTTGTGTCAACACGGAAAAGGCCGGGGGAACTCGGCTAAGGGGTGTAAACATGTCCTCGCCGGTGCCACTCCCGCTTCAGACATGGTCTCAGGTAGAAGGAAGCTACGGTATCTGGATGATAGATCTACAGCAATAGGTCGACACAGGCAAAATGTCAACTGTTGTTTTTCACATTTTTTTTTCCTTCATTTTGTGATACTTTATCATTCACGTGGACTCCCAATTGGGAACAGAAAAGCGAGCCATGAGAGGGTACCCGTTACATATGTCGACCTTTTGCTCGGGACTATCTTCTGTCAGTCAACTTAATGCATGTCAACCTTTTTGGGTCGACCACTGTATGTCAATGCTGGATACAAACCCAGTGATGACGTACGGTTAGTTAATAATTCTCATAACGCTAACAAGGAGTCGTTACGGAGGACAGGCCGCTGAGGTAACAGGAGCTGGAGATTGCACCATTGCAGCTTATGAAGGACCCTCAGTCCTGTGACCGACGGCATCTGGCTTCTGAACGTCTGGGAAATTCCCCCGAAAAGACGGAATTGTTCTGAGATCAGCAGATGTCACGTGTGATCATCGCCCCACAGGCAGAGAACCAGGTGAATCACAGCCAAAAATTCCAGACAGACAACAAAAACATTACATGCAGAACAGAGGGTTTGGGATCGTCTCTTTCCACAATTGTACGTGAACGCTGGGCGCACACCTGACCGACGTGTCCACAGAGCGGCCGACTCAGATAACAATAAACGCTGCTCGGCAGCTTCATATGTGTAGATCGGGGCACCTGGCTGGGCAGTGAACGAGTCGACATGAAAATAATGTTGACAGACGTCGGGGCTTATTCAAGCGTTTTTTTTTTTTTTTTACTCCTATCAGAGCAATTCAATTGTTGCCTATTGCTTTATAGGTGTATAAACAGACGGTGTTACGTTGAGCATAGCGGCTCATCCTGAATTAAGTCTAAGGACATTTAAAAGGTGCCAAAATTATTTTATAAACCATCCGATCGGTCACCCAATTTCTCTTGAAATCCAGAAGACTCCGGGCCCAAAGATGTCCGGCGCACACACACACACAGGACGATTGTGTAAATGAGGTCGCGACAGAGGGGGTGGTTAATAACCAGCGATGTCGCTGATTTTATCACCCGGGGCTTTCGAGCTTCCAAACCACGGAATTTGCACAGATTGTTTCTCACACCTCAGGAGGCGGTGAGAAGAAAAGTCACCTCCGCGGCTAACGGGTGTCTATAGCAGCAACAATTGAATCTCTCTGTTTTGTGATCCCTAGTGGTGGCCGCAAGGGAAAACTGCTGCATTAACCCAATCATGTCGACAGCCAAAGAAATAAGTTATGTCAGAACATTCCGCACCCACATGTCTGCTGTGTAGGTCAGACAGGTAGGTGCTACAGGGGGCGAATAGAGATAGTACCCCGCACAGGACAAAGAGTTTAGTACAATGTAGTTATAGAACCAACTTCAATACTATTGAGTCTTAACAAATATAGACAGTATTAAGTGTTGGAGGTGCCCCCAGGAATCAAGTACTAGTATACTTAAACACAGGGAAACAGTGGTCCACAAGTAGAGGGCCACTGTTCACAGAAAGGATTCCTTTTTGGAGGCACACTTTTGAGTAAATGATGGTGTTGAATGAGTGAAGTAAAACTTAACTTTTATTTCCAATTATTTTTTTAAAAATAATGCTAACTCTATGTTTACATATAGTGCATAGTTTGCCATAGAGAATTAAATGCGTGAAAAAATGTTTTAAGAATTTTTTACATTTTTCGATGAAAAAACAAAAATGGAAAAACAAAACAGGGGTGGGCCACTCAAAATTAATAACGTATTTTTATCAGCATAAAGACAAATTGCCATGAATTAATATCGATAGGGTGGCCGAAAAGTGGTGTTATTCAGTAATCATATGTTGTTAACAAATGATTAAATAGGGTCCAACATAGGCCCAGCTGATGGTGTGTCCAGTGTCTGTGAGAAGTCTGTACTACTGGTATGTTTCGTATTGTCAGAAAGTAATTTTACAAAAAAATATATGTGAATTAACCAGGTACAGATACTTAATCACAAATAATACCCGTTGGTGGTAAAGGATGGTATTAATACACAAGCATAAATGCTAGCATAAAAAATGTCAGGTATCCTTATGAGGTGGAAAAAGTTAAAGTACAGTGGATTAGATTTCAACTCTTTCTGCTGCCCACTGTCTTCACCCTCTGTCCGCTCCTATTTGTGAAGACAGTGGGCAGCAGAAAGAGTTGAAATCTAATCCACTGTACTTTAACTTTTTCCACCTCATAAGGATACCTGACATTTTTTAATTACAGGGGGTGCAGGGGTGCGGCTTCTCACCCGGGCCTTATTCTGGTCCACATGCAACGCTGAAAAATCGTTTGGCGAATTCCTCCGCACGGCTGCGAATGAATGTGTGATGGTGGCACAAACGGTGCCTCCTGCAGTCCTACCACTAGGTGGCGAGCAACAAAACAATTCAAGCATTGCTCAGTATGGCCGCCGTTGCGGATACTATGGCTAAGTGGTATCGTCATATTGGGGGGGTGGGAACTAGTGACAGATAATACGCCAGGACAGGCCAACCTGTGGCTCTCCAGAGGTTGTGAAACTACAAATCCCAGCATGCCTTGACACAGTTTTAACACTCCCTTATAGCAAAACTGTGGCAAGGCATGATGGGATTTGTAGTTTGACAACATCTGGAGAGCCACAGGTTGGCCAGGCCTGTAATACGCCATGTATAATAATCGCACCTGTATACTCTCCCTGCAGAACACGGACATTGGTCAATTCAAACACCAAACGCTAAAACCAGCCGCAACAATCGCTGTCTATCCAGACTACTAATCCAAAACTAAACCCAGGCATAAACTCCATTTATAGACCCATTCCGAAATGGACCTGTATTTTGTACGTAGCGGAGGGATACAGTATTCAGAGATTTTTCTAGTTACTTACTGCCACGGCCATATTTTTGCAAAAGTTCACTGACGGCATAGCTAGATAAGAAAGCAAAGGTTCAACCAGTCATTCAAGTCATAAATTCCAGCTTTACTGCAGCGCTGTACAATAAGGGGACAGACTATACCATGGTAACAGTACATACAGTGATACAGAAGGTGAGAGGTCCCCACTCACTACAGATTACACTGTATCACCAGCATATACTGCAGCGCTGTACAATAAGGGGACATACAGACTATACCATGGTAACAGTACATACAGTGATACAGAAGGTGAGAGGTCCCCGCTCACTACAGATTACAATGTATCACCAGCCTATACTGCAGCGCTGTACAATAAGGGGACATACAGACTATACCATGGTAACAGTACATACAGTGATACAGAAGGTGAGAGGTCCCCACTCACTACAGATTACACTGTATCACCAGCATATACTGCAGCGCTGTACAATAAGGGGACATACAGACTATACCATGGTAACAGTACATACAGTGATACAGAAGGTGAGAGGTCCCCGCTCACTACAGATTACACTGTATCACCAGCATATACTGCAGCGCTGTACAATAAGGGGACATACAGACTATACCATGGTAACAGTACATACAGTGATACAGAAGGTGAGAGGTCCCCGCTCACTACAGATTGCACTGTATCACCGGCATATACTGCAGTGCTGTACAATAAGGGGACATACAGACTATACCATGGTAACAGTACATACAGTGATACAGAAGGTGAGAGGTCCCTGCTCACTACAGATTACACTGTATCACCGGCATATACTGCAGCGCTGTACAATAAGGGGACATACGGACTATACCATGGTAACAGTACATACAGTGATACAGAAGGTGAGAGGTCCCCGCTCACTACAGATTACACTATATCACCGGCATATACTGCAGCACTGTACAATAAGGGGACATACAGACTATACCATGGTAACAGTACATACAGTGATACAGAAGGTGAGAGGTCCCTGCTCACTACAGATTACACTGTATCACCGGCATATACTGCAGTGCTGTACAATAAGGGGACATACAGACTATACCATGGTAACAGTACATACAGTGATACAGAAGGTGAGAGGTCCCCGCTCACTACAGATTACACTGTATCACCAGCATATACTGCAGCGCTGTACAATAAGGGGACAGACTATACCATGGTAACAGTACATACAGTGATACAGAAGGTGAGAGGTCCCCGCTCACTACAGATTACACTGTATCACCAGCATATACTGCAGCGCTGTACAATAAGGGGACATACAGACTATACCATGGTAACAGTACATACAGTGATACAGAAGGTGAGAGGTCCCCGCTCACTACAGATTACACTGTATCACCGGCATATACTGCAGCACTGTACAATAAGGGGACATACAGTGATACAGAAGGTGAGAGGTCCCCGCTCACTACAGATTACACTGTATCACCAGCATATACTGCAGCGCTGTACAATAAGGGGACATACAGACTATACCATGGTAACAGTACATACAGTGATACAGAAGGTGAGAGGTCCCCGCTCACTACAGATTACACTGTATCACCAGCATATACTGCAGTGCTGTACAATAAGGGGACATACAGACTATACCATGGTAACAGTACATACAGTGATACAGAAGGTGAGAGGTCCCCGATCACTACAGATTACACTGTATCTCCAGCATATACTGCAGCGCTGTACAATAAGGGGACATACAGACTATACCATGGTAACAGTACATACAGTGATACAGAAGGTGAGAGGTCCCTGCTCACTACAGATTACACTGTATCACCAGCATATACTGCAGTGCTGTACAATAAGGGGACATACAGACTATACCATGGTAACAGTACATACAGTGATACAGAAGGTGAGAGGTCCCCGCTCACTACAGATTACACTGTATCACCGGCATATACTGCAGTGCTGTACAATAAGGGGACAGACTATACCATGGTAACAGTACATACAGTGATACAGAAGGTGAGAGGTCCCCGCTCACTACAGATTACACTGTATCACCAGCATATACTGCAGCGCTGTACAATAAGGGGACATACAGACTATACCATGGTAACAGTACATACAGTGATACAGAAGGTGAGAGGTCCCCGCTCACTACAGATTGCACTGTATCACCGGCCTATACTGCAGCGCTGTACAATAAGGGGACATACAGTGATACAGAAGGTGAGAGGTCCCCGCTCACTACAGATTACACTGTATCACCGGCATATACTGCAGTGCTGTACAATAAGGGGACATACAGACTATACCATGGTAACAGTACATACAGTGATACAGGAGGTGAGAGGTCCCCGCTCACTACAGATTACAATGTATCACCAGCCTATACTGCAGCGCTGTACAATAAGGGGACATACAGACTATACCATGGTAACAGTACATTGGCCCTTATTCTAATCGGCACGGTACGGCCCGCGTGCGGCCGTACCGCCGATGTTTTTGGTCTGCACATGCGCAGAGGTCATTCTGCGCATGTGCAGCCCCCTTCGCCGCAGACGTCTTTCGTCCGCCGCAAAGGGGGCGTATAGGGGCGTGAGAGGCATCATGCCCTCATTTCCCTATGTGTACGCCCCGCGTTTCATGGGCGTTCCCATGCAAACGCGGGGCGTATGCATGGTAATGAGGGCATGACGCCCTCATTACCATGACATGGGGGCGGAAAGCTGACGTCGCCGGATGTCAGCTTTCAGCCCCCATACAAGCTACCACACGGACGATTGTCCGTGTGGTCTCAGCTTGCGGGAGCTGCCGCGGCGTGCGGCCCTGCCTTCGATGGTCGACGACCATCGAATGCAGGGGGCAGCTCCCACCATGGTGGAGGCGTACGCCTCCACCATTTTTGTGCGGATCGCCAGCCGTCCGTGTAAGGACGGCCGTGGCGATCCGTCTGGTGGGCGGCCCTTGGTTTGTGCGGTCGGAGCCCCGTGTGCGGCTCTGACCGCACCAACCAGAATAAGGGCCATACAGTGATACAGAAGGTGAGAGGTCCCCGCTCACTACAGATTACAATGGATCACCAGCCTATACTGCAGCGCTGTACAATAAGGGGACATACAGTGATACAGAAGGTGAGAGGTCCCCGCTCACTACAGATTACACTGTATCACCGGCATATACTGCAGTGCTGTACAATAAGGGGACATACAGACTATACCATGGTAACAGTACATACAGTGATACAGAAGGTGAGAGGTCCCCGCTCACTACAGATTACACTGTATCACCAGCATATACTGCAGCGCTGTACAATAAGGGGACATACAGACTATACCATGGTAACAGTACATACAGTGATACAGAAGGTGAGAGGTCCCCGCTCACTACAGATTACACTATATCACCGGCATATACTGCAGCGCTGTACAATAAGGGGACATACAGACTATACCATGGTAACAGTACATACAGTGATACAGAAGGTGAGAGGTCCCCGCTCACTACAGATTACACTGTATCACCAGCATATACTGCAGCGCTGTACAATAAGGGGACAGACTATACCATGGTAACAGTACATACAGTAATACAGAAGGTGAGAGGTCCCCGCTCACTACAGATTACACTGTATCACCAGCATATACTGCAGCGCTGTACAATAAGGGGACATACAGACTATACCATGGTAACAGTACATACAGTGATACAGAAGGTGAGAGGTCCCCGCTCACTACAGATTACACTGTATCACCGGCATATACTGCAGCGCTGTACAATAAGGGGACATACAGACTATACCATGGTAACAGTACATACAGTGATACAGAAGGTGAGAGGTCCCCGCTCACTACAGATTACACTGTATCACCAGCATATACTGCAGCGCTGTACAATAAGGGGACATACAGACTATACCATGGTAACAGTACATACAGTGATACAGAAGGTGAGAGGTCCCCGCTCACTACAGATTACACTGTATCACCAGCATATACTGCAGCGCTGTACAATAAGGGGACAGACTATACCATGGTAACAGTACATACAGTAATACAGAAGGTGAGAGGTCCCCGCTCACTACAGATTACACTGTATCACCAGCATATACTGCAGCGCTGTACAATAAGGGGACATACAGACTATACCATGGTAACAGTACATACAGTGATACAGAAGGTGAGAGGTCCCCGCTCACTACAGATTACACTGTATCACCGGCATATACTGCAGCGCTGTACAATAAGGGGACATACAGACTATACCATGGTAACAGTACATACAGTGATACAGAAGGTGAGAGGTCCCCGCTCACTACAGATTACACTGTATCACCAGCATATACTGCAGCGCTGTACAATAAGGGGACATACAGACTATACCATGGTAACAGTACATACAGTGATACAGAAGGTGAGAGGTCCCCGCTCACTACAGATTACACTGTATCACCGGCATATACTGCAGCGCTGTACAATAAGGGGACATACAGACTATACCATGGTAACAGTACATACAGTGATACAGAAGGTGAGAGGTCCCCGCTCACTACAGATTACACTATATCACCGGCATATACTGCAGCGCTGTACAATAAGGGGACATACAGACTATACCATGGTAACAGTACATACAGTGATACAAAAGGTGAGAGGTCCCCGCTCACTACAGATTACAATGTATCACCAGCCTATACTGCAGCGCTGTACAATAAGGGGACATACAGACTATACCATGGTAACAGTACATACAGTGATACAGAAGGTGAGAGGTCCCCGCTCACTACAGATTACAATGTATCACCAGCCTATACTGCAGCGCTGTACAATAAGGGGACATACAGTGATACAGAAGGTGAGAGGTCCCCGCTCACTACAGATTACACTGTATCACCGGCATATACTGCAGCGCTGTACAATAAGGGGACATACAGACTATACCATGGTAACAGTACATACAGTGATACAGAAGGTGAGAGGTCCCCGCTCACTACAGATTACACTGTATTACCATCATATACTGCAGCGCTGTACAATAAGGGGACATACAGACTATACCATTGTAACAGTACATACAGTGATACAGAAGGTGAGAGGTCCCCGCTCACTACAGATTACACTGTATCACCGGCATATACTGCAGCGCTGTACAATAAGGGGACATACAGACTATACCATGGTAACAGTACATACAGTGATACAGAAGGTGAGAGGTCCCCGCTCACTACAGATTACACTGTATAACCAGCATATACTGCAGCGCTGTACAATAAGGGGACATACAGACTATACCATGGTAACAGTACATACAGTGATACAGAAGGTGAGAGGTCCCCGCTCACTACAGATTACACTGTATTACCATCATATACTGCAGCGCTGTACAATAAGGGGACATACAGACTATACCATGGTAACAGTACATACAGTGATACAGAAGGTGAGAGGTCCCCGCTCACTACAGATTACACTGTATCACCGGCATATACTGCAGCGCTGTACAATAAGGGGACATACAGACTATACCATGGTAACAGTACATACAGTGATACAGAAGGTGAGAGGTCCCCGCTCACTACAGATTACACTGTATCACCAGCATATACTGCAGCGCTGTACAATAAGGGGACATACAGACTATACCATGGTAACAGTACATACAGTGATACAGAAGGTGAGAGGTCCCCGCTCACTACAGATTACACTGTATTACCATCATATACTGCAGCGCTGTACAATAAGGGGACATACAGACTATACCATGGTAACAGTACATACAGTGATACAGAAGGTGAGAGGTCCCCGCTCACTACAGATTACACTGTATCACCGGCATATACTGCAGCGCTGTACAATAAGGGGACATACAGACTATACCATGGTAACAGTATATACAGTGATACAGAAGGTGAAAGGTCCCCGCTCACTACAGATTACACTGTATCACCGGCATATACTGCAGCGCTGTACAATAAGGGGACATACAGACTATACCATGGTAACAGTACATACAGTGATACAGAAGGTGAGAGGTCCCCGCTCACTACAGATTACACTGTATTACCATCATATACTGCAGCGCTGTACAATAAGGGGACATACAGACTATACCATGGTAACAGTACATACAGTGATACAGAAGGTGAAAGGTCCCCGCTCACTACAGATTACACTGTATCACCGGCATATACTGCAGCGCTGTACAATAAGGGGACATACAGACTATACCATGGTAACAGTACATACAGTGATACAGAAGGTG
Organism: Crinia signifera; assembly: GCF_055691185.1. Lineage (NCBI taxonomy): Eukaryota > Metazoa > Chordata > Amphibia > Anura > Myobatrachidae > Crinia > Crinia signifera. The sequence continues at coordinate 7,589,472 of NC_139220.1, forward strand.
AAAGGTCCCCGCTCACTACAGATTACACTGTATCACCAGCATATACTGCAGCGCTGTACAATAAGGGGACATACAGACTATACCATGGTAACAGTACTTACAGTGATACAGAAGGTAAGAGGTCCCCGCTCACTACAGATTACACTATATCACCGGCATATACTGCAGCGCTGTACAATAAGGGGACATACAGACTATACCATGGTAACAGTACATACAGTGATACAGAAGGTGCGAGGTCCCCGCTCACTACAGATTACACTGTATCACCGGCATATACTGCAGCGCTGTACAATAAGGGGACATACAGACTATACCATGGTAACAGTACATACAGTGATACAGAAGGTGAGAGGTCCCCGCTCATTACAGATTACACTGTATCACCAGCATATACTGCAGCGCTGTACAATAAGGGGACATACAGACTATACCATGGTAACAGTACATACAGTGATACAGAAGGTGAGAGGTCCCCGCTCACTACAGATTACACTGTATTACCATCATATACTGCAGCGCTGTACAATAAGGGGACATACAGACTATACCATGGTAACAGTACATACAGTGATACAGAAGGTGAGAGGTCCCCGCTCACTACAGATTACACTGTATCACCGGCATATACTGCAGCGCTGTACAATAAGGGGACATACAGACTATACCATGGTAACAGTACATACAGTGATACAGAAGGTGAAAGGTCCCCGCTCACTACAGATTACACTGTATCACCGGCATATACTGCAGCGCTGTACAATAAGGGGACATAGGGTTACCACCTTTTTGTTGAGAGATTCCCGGACATTGGCCCGCCCCTTGACACACCCACTGACCCATCCCAGCCCCACCCCCAGACCCGCCCCCAGACCCGCCTTATGTTGATTTTTTTTTAAACCTTTGCTTCCATTTCATTCTTGATTTTGCATACCATAATTCCAGTTACATGTTATATCACATACATTAATGGCCATTACAAGTTATGCCACACATCGTGATGCTAATTCCGTGTTATGCCATATACCGCAATGGCCATTACACATTATGCCAGGACTCAACAGAATTTTTGCACAGGATGGACAACATGGACAGTGCGCGCCGAAGGCGCGCGTCAAATTTTTGACATAATCCCGACACACCGCAAACCCATTATATAGTATACCACATGCCATAATGGCCATTACAAGTTATGCCACACATCGTGATGCCAATTACGTGTTATGCCATGTACTGCAATGGCCATTACATATTATGCCAGGACTCAACAATTTTTTTGCAAAGGATGGACAACATGGACAGTGCGCGCCGAAGGCGCGCGTCAAAATTTTTGACATAATGCCGACACACCGCACACCCATTATATAGTATACCACATGCCATAATGGCCATTACAAGTTATGCCACACATCGTGATGCCAATCACGATGTATTATTCCATGTACTGCAATGGCCATTACACATTATGCCAGGACTCAACCAAATTTTTGCACAGGATGGAAAACATGGACAGTGCGCGCCGAAGGCGCGCAGCAAAATTTTTGTCATAATGCTGACACACCGCACACCCATTATATAGTATACCACATGCCATAATGGCCATTACATTTTATGCCACACACCGTAATGCCCATTGCACGTTTTAATGAACTTTGTAATTCCGATTACTCATAAGCCCACACATGATGCCCATGACATACTATATAACACACCGTAATGCCCATTACATACTATATAACACACCGTAATGCCCATTACATACTATATAACACTGCAATGCCCATTACATACTATATAACACACCGTAATGCCCATGATATACTATATAACACCGCAATGCCCATTACATACTATATAACACTGCAATGCCCATTACATACTATATAACACTACGCAATGCCCTTGACATACTATATAGCACCGCAATGCCCATGACATACTATATAACACCGCAATGCCCATTACATACTATATAACACTGCAATGCCCATTACATACTATATAACACTACGCAATGCCCTTGACATACTATATAGCACCGCAATGCCCATGTCATACTATATAACACCGCAATGCCCATGTCATACTATATAACACTAAGCAATGCCCATGTCATACTATATAACACACCATACACATTTGACACATAAGTGCCACTTACCTATATGCTCAATGCCAGGGGCTTCATGCCGATGCCAAGGTGGACTGAATTTGCTCGTTGCCGAGGGGGATAGATCTGTGCCTCTGTGCTCGTTGCCGAGGGGGATAGATCTGTGCCTCTGCTCGTTGCCGAGGGGGATAGATCTGTGCCAGTGTGCTCGTTGCCGAGGGGGATTGATCTGTGCCAGTGTGCTCGTTGCCGAGGGGGATTGATCTGTGCCTCTGTGCTCGTTGCCGAGGGGGATTGATCTGTGCCTCTGTGCTCGTTGCCGAGGGGGATAGATCTGTGCCTCTGTGCTCGTTGCCGAGGGGGATTGATCTGCGCCAGTGTGCTCGTTGCCGAGGGGGATTGATCTGTGCCAGTGTGCTCGTTGCCGAGGGGGATTGATCTGTGCCAGTGTGCTCGTTGCCAAGGGGGATAGAAACCCCCTCCCCCGCCTGCGGGAGGCAGACAGGCTTGTCAGTGTGCCTGTGCCTGCCTGCCCGTCCCCTCACGTCTCCCCCGCTGTATTCGCGGGAGAGACGTGCTGCTGTGCTGAATGATTTTAACGTTTCTAACTCCCGCTGCTGGACCGCTAGCCAATGGCCGTTCGCGGTCCAGCAGCCAATCAACTGGTGGCTGCTGGACCGCGAGCGGCCATTGGCTAGCGGTCCAGCAGCATATGCAGCACCGCAGCAGCACGTCTCTCCCGCATACACAGCGGGGGAGACGTGAGGGGACGGGAGCAGGGCAGCGGGGGAGCGGGGAGACGAGGGGGCGGCGGCGGCGGCGGGCGGGTTATTCCCGGACTATGTATAGTCCGGGAAAGCCACCCGCCCGGACTCCGGACGCCGGTCTTAATTACCGGACTGTCCGGAGTAATCCCGGACGGGTGGTAACCCTACATACAGACTATACCATGGTAACAGTACATACAGTGATACAGAAGGTGAGAGGTCCCCGCTCACTACAGATTACACTGTATTACCATCATATACTGCAGCGCTGTACAATAAGGGGACATACAGACTATACCATGGTAACAGTACATACAGTGATACAGAAGGTGAAAGGTCCCCGCTCACTACAGATTACACTGTATCACCAGCATATACTGCAGCGCTGTACAATAAGGGGACATACAGACTATACCATGGTAACAGTACTTACAGTGATACAGAAGGTAAGAGGTCCCCGCTCACTACAGATTACACTATATCACCGGCATATACTGCAGCGCTGTACAATAAGGGGACATACAGACTATACCATGGTAACAGTACATACAGTGATACAGAAGGTGCGAGGTCCCCGCTCACTACAGATTACACTGTATCACCGGCATATACTGCAGTGCTGTACAATAAGGGGGACATACAGACTATACCATGGTAACAGTACTTACAGTGATACAGAAGGTGAGAGGTCCCCGCTCACTACAGATTACACTGTATCACCGGCATATACTGCAGCGCTGTACAATAAGGGGACATACAGACTATACCATGGTAACAGTACATACAGTGATACAGAAGGTGAGAAATCCCCACTCACTACAGATTACACTGTATCACCGGCATATACTGCAGTGCTGTACAATAAGGGGACATACAGACTATACCATGGTAACAGGAACATACAGTGATACAGAAGGTGAGAGGTCCCCGCTCACTACAGATTACACTGTATCTCCAGCATATACTGCAGCGCTGTACAATAAGGGGACATACAGACTATACCATGGTAACAGTACTTACAGTGATACAGAAGGTAAGAGGTCCCCGCTCACTACAGATTACACTGTATCACCAGCATATACTGCAGCGCTGTACAATAAGGGGACATACAGACTATACCATGGTAACAGTACATACAGTGATACAGAAGGTGAGAGGTCCCCGCTCACTACAGATTACACTGTATCACCGGCATATACTGCAGCGCTGTACAATAAGGTGGCATACAGACTATACCATGGTAACAGTACATACAGTGATACAGAAGGTGAGAGGTCCCCGCTCACTACAGATTACACTGTATCACCGGCATATACTGCAGCACTGTACAATAAGGGGACATACAGACTATACCATGGTAACAGTACATACAGTGATACAGAAGGTGAGAGGTCCCCGCTCACTACAGATTACACTGTATCACCGGCATATACTGCAGCGCTGTACAATAAGGGGACATACAGACTATACCATGGTAACAGTACATACAGTGATACAGAAGGTGAGAGGTCCCCACTCACTACAGATTACACTGTATCACCGGCATATACTGCAGCGCTGTACAATAAGGGGACATACTGACTATACCATGGTAACAGTACATACAGTGATACAGAAGGTGAGAGGTCCCCGCTCACTACAGATTACACTGTATCACCGGCATATACTGCAGCGCTGTACAATAAGGGGACATACTGACTATACCATGGTAACAGTACATACAGTGATACAGAAGGTGAGAGGTCCCCGCTCACTACAGATTACACTGTATCACCGGCATATACTGCAGCGCTGTACAATAAGGGGACATACAGACTATACCATGGTAACAGTACATACAGTGATACAGAAGGTGAGAGGTCCCCGCTCACTACAGATTACACTGTATCACCAGCATATACTGCAGCGCTGTACAATAAGGGGACATACAGACTATACCATGGTAACAGTACATACAGTGATACAGAAGGTGAGAGGTCCCCACTCACTACAGATTACACTGTATCACCGGCATATACTGCAGCGCTGTACAATAAGGGGACATACAGACTATACCATGGTAACAGTACATACAGTGATACAGAAGGTGAGAGGTCCCCGCTCACTACAGATTACACTGTATCACCGGCATATACTGCAGCGCTGTACAATAAGGGGACATACAGACTATACCATGGTAACAGTACATACAGTGATACAGAAGGTGAGAGGTCCCTGCTCACTACAGATTACACTGTATCACCGGCATATACCGCAGCGCTGTACAATAAGGGGACATACAGACTATACCATGTACAGACTATACCATGGTAACAGTACAGTGATACAGGAGGTGAGAGGTCCCCACTCACTACAGATTACAATGTATCACGGCATATACCGCAGCGCTGTACAATAAGGGGACATACAGACTATACCATGGTAACAGTACATACAGTGATACAGAAGGTGAAAGGTCCCCGCTCACTACAGATTACACTGTATCTCCGGCATATACCGCAGCGCTGTACAATAAGGGGACATACAGACTATACCATGGTAACAGTACATACAGTGATACAGAAGGCGAGAGGTCCCCGCTCACTACAGATTACACTGTATCACCGACATATACTGCAGCGCTGTACAATAAGGGGACATACAGACTATACCATGGTAACAGTACATACAGTGATACAGAAGGTGAGAGGTCCCCACTCACTACAGATTACACTATATCACCGGCATATACTGCAGCGCTGTACAATAAGGGGACATACAGACTATACCATGGTAACAGTACATACAGTGATACAGAAGGTGAGAGGTCCCCGCTCACTACAGATTACACTGTATCACCAGCATATACTGCAGCGCTGTACAATAAGGGGACATACAGACTATACCATGGTAACAGTACATACAGTGATACAGAAGGTGAGAGGTCCCCGCTCACTACAGATTACACTGTATCACCGGCATAGACTGCAGCGCTGTACAATAAGGGGACAGACTATACCATGGTAACAGTACATACAGTGATACAGAAGGTGAGAGGTCCCCGCTCACTACAGATTACACTGTATCACCGGCATATACTGCAGCGCTGTACAATAAGGGGACAGACTATACCATGGTAACAGTACATACAGTGATACAGAAGGTGAGAGGTCCCCGCTCACTACAGATTACACTGTATCACCGGCATATACTGCAGCGCTGTACAATAAGGGGACATACAGACTATACCATGGTAACAGTACATACAGTGATACAGAAGGTGAGAGGTCCCCGCTCACTACAGATTACACTGAATCACCAGCATATACTGCAGCGCTGTACAATAAGGGGACATACTGACTATACCATGGTAACAGTACATACAGTGATACAGAAGGTGAGAGGTCCCCGCTCACTACAGATTACACTGTATCACCGGCATATACTGCAGCGCTGTACAATAAGGGGACATACAGACTATACCATGGTAACAGTACATACAGTGATACAGAAGGTGAGAGGTCCCCGCTCACTACAGATTACACTGTATCACCAGCATATACTGCAGCGCTGTACAATAAGGGGACATACAGACTATACCATGGTAACAGTACATACAGTGATACAGAAGGTGAGAGGTCCCCGCTCACTACAGATTACACTGTATCACCGGCATATACTGCAGCGCTGTACAATAAGGGGACATACAGACTATACCATGGTAACAGTACATACAGTGATACAGAAGGTGAGAGGTCCCCGCTCACTACAGATTACACTGTATCACCGGCATATACTGCAGCGCTGTACAATAAGGGGACATACAGACTATACCATGGTAACAGTACATACAGTGATACAGAAGGTGAGAGGTCCCCACTCACTACAGATTACACTGTATCACCGGCATATACTGCAGCGCTGTACAATAAGGGGACATACAGACTATACCATGGTAACAGTACATACAGTGATACAGAAGGTGAGAGGTCCCCGCTCACTACAGATTACACTGTATCACCGGCATATACTGCAGCGCTGTACAATAAGGGGACATACAGACTATACCATGGTAACAGTACTTACAGTGATACAGAAGGTGAGAGGTCCCCGCTCACTACAGATTACACTGTATCACCAGCATATACTGCAGCGCTGTACAATAAGGGGACATACAGACTATACCATGGTAACAGTACATACAGTGATACAGAAGGTGAGAGACCCCCGCTCACTACAGATTACACTATCACCGGCATATACTGCAGCGCTGTACAATAAGGGGACATACAGACTATACCATGGTAACAGTACATACAGTGATACAGAAGGAGAGAGGTCCCCGCTCACTACAGATTACACTATATCACCACCATATACTGCAGCGCTGTACAATAAGGGGACATACAGACTATACCATGGTAACAGTACATACAGTGATACAGAAGGTGAGAGATCCCCGCTCACTACAGATTACACTATCACCGGCATATACTGCAGCGCTGTACAATAAGGGGACATACAGACTATACCATGGTAACAGTACATACAGTGATACAGAAGGAGAGAGGTCCCGCTCACTACAGATTACACTGTATCACCAGCATATACTGCAGTGCTGTACAATAAGGGGACATACAGACTATACCATGGTAACAGTACATACAGTGATACAGAAGGTGAGAGGTCCCCGCTCACTACAGATTACACTCTATCACCGGCATATACTGCAGCGCTGTACAATAAGGGGACATACAGACTATACCATGGTAACAGTACATACAGTGATACAGAAGGTGAGAGGTCCCCGCTCACTACAGATTACACTGTATCACCGGCATATACTGCAGCGCTGTACAATAAGGGGACATACAGACTATACCATGGTAACAGTACATACAGTGATACAGAAGGTGAGAGGTCCCCGCTCACTACAGATTACACTGTATCACCTGCATATACTGCAGCGCTGTACAATAAGGGGACATACAGACTATACCATGGTAACAGTACATACAGTGATACAGAAGGTGAAAGGTCCCCGCTCACTACAGATTACACTGTATCACCAGCATATACTGCAGCGCTGTACAATAAGGGGACATACAGACTATACCATGGTAACAGTACATACAGTGATACAGAAGGTGAGAGGTCCCCGCTCACTACAGATTACACTGTATCACCGGCATATACTGCAGCGCTGTACAATAAGGGGACATACAGACTATACCATGGTAACAGTACATACAGTGATACAGAAGGTGAGAGGTCCCCACTCACTACAGATTACACTGTATCACCGGCATATACTGCAGCGCTGTACAATAAGGGGACATACAGACTATACCATGGTAACAGTACATACAGTGATACAGAAGGTGAGAGGTCCCTGCTCTCTACAGATTACACTGTATCACCGGCATATACTGCAGCGTTGTACAATAAGGAGACATACAGTGATATAGAAGGTGACAGGACACCTACTAATGATGGTTGCAGTTGCCAGCACTAGCGCTTCCAGGTCGCATTCTCCTGGCATAAACCTTGTATATATATATATATATATGACCAGGTGACGAAGCAGCGATTCCAGTTCCGGCTGTAAGGAAGCAGAATTAGGGTGCTGGGATTACTACAGGATCCTATCCTCATTCTCATGGTGTTTGCGGCTCACGTCCAATCACGATACAGGGTACTGGCATCACTGGGCATTTTCGTCATTGGCACAGCTGGGCGCGCCGTCACCCACTATTCTTCCCAGATAATCCGTGTGCCATACAAGTAGATTATGGACCGTGGGAAGGGGCAACTTCTAAGATCAGAAGCTGGAAATAACAACTTTGCACTTTGGGCCGGAATCATGTTTAGAAGTAAAGCAAATGATCAGGTAAATGGAAAAAAAATGCTGCGCTGCAGGGGGGCAGATGTAACATGTGCAGAGAGATTTATATTTAGGAGGGTTATATTGTTTCTGTGCAGGACAAATACTGCCTTCTGCAGCATGTAGCTCCACACGTTAGACAGCTTTATTTTTAAAGTGCAATTTAGATTTCAGTTTGAACATCACCGAAATCTAACTCTTTCTGTAAATGTAACATCTGCCCCCCTGCAGCACAGTATGGTGTTACCTGGGTGTCTCTGCACATGGTACATCTGTCCCCTCTGCAGTACAGCATGGTGTTACCCAGGTGTCTCTGCACATGGTACATCTGCCTCCTGCAGTGCAGCACGGTGTTACCTGGGTGTCTCTGCACATGGTACACCTGCCCCTCTGCAGTGCAGCATGGTGTTACCCAGGTGTCTCTGCACATGGTACATCTGCCCCCTCTGCAGTACAGCATGGTGTTACCCAGGTGTCTCTGCACATGTTACATCTGCCCCAGCTGCAGTGCAGCATGGTGTTACCCAGGTCTCTCAGCGCATGTTACATCTGCCCCCTGCAGTGCAGCATGGTGTTACCCAGGTGTCTCTGCACATGGTACATCTGTCCCCTCTGCAGTACAGCATGGTGTTACCCAGGTGTCTCTGCACATGGTACACCTGCCCCTCTGCAGTGCAGCATGGTGTTACCCAGGTGTCTCTGCACATGGTACACCTGCCCCTCTGCAGTGCAGCATGGTGTTACCCAGGTGTCTCTGCACATGGTACACCTGCCCCTCTGCAGTGCAGCATGGTGTTACCCAGGTGTCTCTGCACATGTTACATCTGCCCCCTCTGCAGTACAGCATGGTGTTACCCAGGTGTCTTTGCACATGGTACATCTGCCCCTCTGCAGTACAGCATGGTGTTACCCAGGTGTCTCTGCACATGGTACACCTGCCCCTCTGCAGTACAGCATGGTGTTACCCAGGTGTCTCTGCACATGTTACATCTGCCCCTCTGCAGTACAGCATGATAATTTGCTTTACTTGGAACATGAATCAGGCCCTTTGCACACAGATGTGTTTCGTCAATATATTACTGTGAAAACCGTCCGTGTGGTGATTTCCAGGCCACCGACACCTCTGTGTATTCCACCAACATTACGTATTTCCTACTTGGTCACGCGTAAATGCCCATTACGGACTGACACGTCATCTCTCTGTGCCCAGAGCCCTTTATACCCTCGGCAATGCCCAGGCCACGCGTTCACTTCACCACCAGCCGCTCCTTTAGCTCTGCACAATATGTAAATAAGTCATCAACATCGTTTATTTGTACGTCGCCACAAGTTCCAGAGCAGGGAACAATTACACACAACAAATAGGAGCTAAGAGACAGGAACGCAGACGTATGAGAACGGTATCATGCCCGGGCAGGAGGGGTGTGAATTCCTAGAGGTGGGATTATTACGCAGGACTGAGAATGGGCATCTGCGGAGGGGGCAGAATGGAGATGTAGGGTTCAGAGGGTCCTGCTCGTCAGCGCTTTCTGCCCTCTCTAGAGGGAAGGTCCAGAGGGAGACAGGGACAGTGGGTGCGTAAAGAGGGATCAGGTGAGGGCAAGAGGTGCGCCCCTAACTGCTGTATTTCTGGATGCGTCCATGCAGATGTAGATGATGGCAATGTGAACGCCAAGCTGTCGCCTCGCCAGGCGTATGACAATGGAGTGTAGGTCTTATCTGACAATATCTGGAATATTCCAGCGCTACCTGAGGACAGCGATACACAGCAGAGATAAAGCCGAACACTACAAACAGCCCGGATAATCACATTCCTGCCGTCACACCGCGTCTATTCTCAGGTGAGATCACCTGACGGACAGGAAGCGGCAGTCTCCAAGGGTTTAACCCCTTCTCAGAGGATACAGACTGCAACAAATGCTGCTGCACCAGCACTCCAGAAGTTCTGGTTCAGTGCTGTAGTCAGCAAGTCAGAACTGCAGTCACCACACCAGAAGGACAGAAGCGGACTCCGCAATGCCTGTGCCAGGGTAAGGAAAGGTGGCAACCTGGCAAGCTGCAAAGGATTCTGGGAACGGCGCTACAACAAGACAGAGCAGAGGGGGATAACTCTGTATAACAGACTTAGGTGCCCTGTAAGGGGCTCCGGGTCACCTTCAGCTGAATAGTCTACAATTACTGGAAGCGGCTGAGTGTTACTCTGTGTACAGCGTATTTATGTCTGTAACTAACATGTGTAAGCCCCAGGAATTAGCGCTACTGACGTTATGTACTAAACGGAGATGGCAATAACTGGACTGCAGACGTCTGAGACTCAATGGGGGAATTCTGCACTAAGGGGGTCATTCTGGTTGACTCGAAAAGGTGCGAATTTCAAATAAACGCATCCCGCATGAACGCCGATTTTCATCGCACACATGCAAATGGACGTCTTGCATAAAAATCCCATGGGTGCGACCCGTGCCCGCCGCCCCACGCCCCCCAACCGCCCTGCTCTGTGCAAATGGGATGGCGACTATATAAGTCACCGCGTCCGTTCACTCCCCTGCGCAGGGAGCGATCAGAATTGAATGACCTCCTAAAACCGCAGCAGCCGGCCCACTCCCGGCTTACGTTACATCATCATTGCTAGACAGATAAAAGCGGCTTGCTCATTGGTCACTGGGTTTCAGCACAACTTTGCAAATGTTATTCACTTGCCATCAAACATTTCCTTACGGCAAAAGTCCGTAAGAAGCTTCGTGTCTTTCCAAGCGGACAGGTGCAAAGGAACACAGCGTTCCCCAAAGGACACCCCCCCGAAACGGTTAATGGTAGACGTGGAAACACAGATCTATTCCAGAACATGACTGGTTTCCTCTTTCTAAGCAACAATATTAAAGTGTGTATTGTAGAAATCTGCTGAGGACGGAGGCGTGCCTGTATCTGGCATCATCCTCAGAAAGTGAGAGCTGGCCTGTCTGCTGTGCGGTCTCCTAGCTAACACTGCATGGGCTATACAGGCTGGCGGACCAGTATAGGGCCAGGACCATAGCAGACAGCTTTGGTTTACATTATATGCGGATCACACGCATTTATCACTGTATGCGGTAAAGTAGAAGGTCGGATATTCCGCTAAACTTTAGCCCCATTTGCATTGAAGATCCACAGTAAGGAGCAGATGTATCAAGCTTTAAAAGTGATAAAATGGAGAGTGATAAACCACCAGCCAATCAGGTCCTACCTGTCAATTTTCAAACCCAGCCTTTAACATGGAAGGTAGGAGCTGATTGGCTGGTTGTTTATCGCTTTATCACTTTTTGAAGCATGATATATCTGGCCCCAAGCCTGAGCCACACATTTGGGGTCTATGTACTAAGGTTTGGAGAAAGACACAGTAGATGAGGATAAAATACTGGCCAATCAGCTCCTAACTGCCATGTTGCATGCTGTGTTTGAAAAATGACAGTTTATGTTTTCCATCCACTTTACTACAAGCAGTCGCATACGATAACCCTTGAACCCCCCCGGCAGCTTCCTGGGTGGCTGGACCGTATCCGATACATCGGTTGCAGTCCTTTTAAATGCGATGCATCGTACACGATTCTAGCAAGGCCTGGGGGATCCGATAAATCGATAGTGCATGTCTTGCGATCTGCTGCCCCGATCCGCATGGGACCGTGCATCGGATCGTAATCGGAGGGGAAGCACAATGCGATTTCAGTTTTCCTCCGATGTCTCGGCCCAATCCATCGAATTGGGTGAAAAGTGCAGAAATCGCACTAGTGTATGGTGGGCCGTAGTACATAGACCCCGTTATCGTTCCGCTGCATAAACTAAACCTAACATCCGTATGTAACACAGCGCTGATAGGAACATTGTTAATACGATTAGTGACAGGCGTAGTACAGCTTAGGGATCACTGCTACCGGGAATCTGCTGTGGTTGCTGTGTTGACAAAAGGTTGACACAAGCAATAGACACAAGCAATAGGTTAACACATTAAAAGTTGACAGTTTTCAAGTTTTTTTGTTGTTAATGTCGGCATGGACCCCCAATTAGTGTATCCATAGGAAGAAAAATGTGACGAACTCACGTTGACCTTTTCACGTGTCGACCTACTGCTTGTGTCCACCTTTTGTTCATAATCGACATTGTGCCCGTCGAATATTCACGGTCGACCTAGAAACTGCTGACCTATCATCCGGATACATGGGAAATACATGTTTTTTAGGAATCACAATAATTTTCGGGCGCATGCGGATTATTAAATCCACTTTGTCCGATTGTTTGGAACACCTTCGGTGCCAGGCACACCCCAGAACGATAATCGGAGAGTGGAAGGGACCCCAAAACACTGGTATAATACTAAACCTAACACCCCCCTCCAAATATAAATCCGATCAGCGCCGAGAATGAGGAAACAAAAAATAAACCAAGAACGAGGAAACTATTGATAAAGCGTCAGCTCTTGAGACCAACTCGCTGCGTTTTGTCAGAGGTTGGAAACTGCAAAGCCAATTAATCCAGAAAGCCGGGTATAAATGATAGAATACTGACCACCTGGGCAATCCGTGGCCTTTCCCCCCTGGCAGCCCAATGTTACATTATTACTTCCACAATCCCGTCCCGGCCACATGTTACATACCACATGCATATAATGGGATTGTTCTATAGGGAACAAAAATAAACATAAATCAACTTTTTGTGGCACCTGCGCTGTGGCATAGGTGTGAGCCAATTCCCAGTAATAGAAATACCAACTGCATGGTGGTTGTCTATTCCCCAAATGACACACTTCCCTATGGGCAGAGCCTGGCATGGGTGCCAGGGGCAGAGATGGGCACCCTAGGGTGCTGCTCACTTACCTTAATGTTAAACTGTGCAGAAGACATTGCCAGCAATCAGGATAACCCCGCTCTCTGCTGCGGTGCTGGGGGGCAGACACCGGCTCCCATCAGCCCCCCTGACTCCCAGAAGTTAGCACATTGTGTTCCTGGGTGCTGGGAGTTGGGGTGCAGGACAGGGGGAGCCTGCAGGTTTGGGTTTGCTGGTCCCTGTGTTTTGGGATCTGAGTGTTTTTTTTCTGTTTTCCTTCCTGGAAGAGAGAAGTGGAGGCAGAAGTGAGTCCCCCCCCCTTCCTCCCTCATTGATCACAGTGCAAGTCCTGAAACTGACGTGTATTCCCAGCACTAGCCTCTGCCAGCTCTGCCTCTTAAAGGGCCAGCAGCACCAGGAAGCAGGGACTGGGAAGTGGCAGCAGTGGGGGAGGATGGAAGTAATGGGGAGGGGGGATGGAGAGAGAGGGGGGAGGGGCTGCTAGGGCAGAAGTGACAGATGGGGAGTGACAGAAGAGTGCAAGCTCTTCCGCCTCCTGCTGCATTCATTTCTCTGCTCTTCCTTAATTAACCCCTTCACTGTAATATGTAGTCTGCTCTGCTCCTGCCGGCCTCTAGGGGCAGAACACTCAGTGCGACTATAACAGGGGGGGGGGGGGGGGGGGTCAGTGTGCTCTGTGTATAACAGGGGCAGAACACTCAGGGGTCAGTGTGCTCTGTGTATAGCAGGGGCAGAACACTCAGGGGTCAGTGTGCCCTGTGTATAACAGGGGCAGAACACTCAGGGGTCAGTGTGCTCTGTGTATAGCAGGGGCAGAACACTCAGGGGTCAGTGTGCCCTGTGTATTGCAGGGGCAGAACACTCAGGGGTCAGTGTGCTCTGTGTATAACAGGGGTAGAAGAACACTCAGGGGTCAGTGTGCCCTGTGTATAACAGGGGCAGGGGCAGAACACTCAGGGGTCAGTGTGCCCTATGTATAACAGGGGCAGAACACTCAGGGGTCAGTGTGCCCTGTGTATAACAGGGGCAGAACACTCGGGTCAGTGTGCTCTGTGTATAAAAGGGGCAGAACACTCAGGGGTCAGTGTGTCCTGTGTATAACAGGGGCAGAACACTCAGGGGTCAGTGTGCCCTGTGTATAACAGGGGCAGAACACTCAGGGGTCAGTGTGCCCTGTGTATAACAGGGGCAGAACACTCAGGGGTCAGTGTGTCCTGTGTATAACAGGGGCAGAACACTCAGGGGTCAGTGTGCCCTGTGTATAACAGGGGCAGAACACTCAGGGGTCAGTGTGTCCTGTGTATAACAGGGGCAGAACACTCAGGGGTCAGTGTGCTCTGTGTATAACAGGGGTAGAAGAACACTCAGGGGTCAGTGTGCCCTGTGTATAACAGGGGCAGGGGCAGAACACTCAGGGGTCAGTGTGCCCTATGTATAACAGGGGCAGAACACTCAGGGGTCAGTGTGCCCTGTGTATAACAGGGGCAGAACACTCGGGTCAGTGTGCTCTGTGTATAAAAGGGGCAGAACACTCAGGGGTCAGTGTGTCCTGTGTATAACATGGGCAGAACACTCAGGGGTCAGTGTGCCCTGTGTATAACAGGGGCAGAACACTCAGGGGTCAGTGTGCCCTGTGTATAACAGGGGCAGAACACTCAGGGGTCAGTGTGCCCTGTGTATAACATGGGCAGAACACTCAGGGGTCAGTGTGTCCTGTGTATAACATGGGCAGGGGCAGAACACTCAGGGGTCAGTGTGCCCTGTGTATTGCAGGGGCAGAACACTCAGGGGTCAGTGTGTCCTGTGTATAACATGGGCAGGGGCAGAACACTCAGGGGTCAGTGTGCCCTGTGTATAACAGGGGCAGAACACTCAGGGGTCAGTGTGCCCTGTGTATAACATGGGCAGAACACTCAGGGGTCAGTGTGCCCTGTGTATTGCAGGGGCAGAACACTCAGGGGTCAGTGTGCCCTGTGTATTGTAGGGGCAGGGGCAATGTTGCCAGCTGCTGAGTGACATCACTGTGTAGTGTGAACAATAGGATGTAATGATGGATAAATAATAACTTCCGGGACACGGGCA
Source organism: Crinia signifera (assembly GCF_055691185.1). Taxonomy (NCBI): domain Eukaryota; kingdom Metazoa; phylum Chordata; class Amphibia; order Anura; family Myobatrachidae; genus Crinia; species Crinia signifera. The sequence continues at coordinate 7,605,112 of NC_139220.1, forward strand.
GTGTCAGTGATTATAATGTGGGGGGTGCGGGGTGGGGGAGGATCACAGAGGGAAGACACAGGGGGCAGAGGCAGAGAAAAAGCAGCGCGGTCCCTTTAAGAAGAGCTACCCGGAAATGTCAGCAGCTCATGTTGCAGAGAGAGGGAGAGCTGGGAAATGAGGAAGAAGGGGGAGGACATGGCTGCAGCCAGGGGGGAGGGGGCAGCCAGGAGGAAGAGAGCGTGACATCCTGTGTGTGTGAGAGGAAGAGAGCGTGACATCCTGTGTGAGAGAGAGGAAGAGAGCGTGACATCCTGTGTGAGAGAGGAAGAGAGCGTGGCATCCTGTGTGAGAGAGAGGAAGAGAGCGTGACATCCTGTGTGAGAGAGAGGAAGAGAGCGTGACATCCTGTGTGAGAGAGGAAAAGAGCGTGACATCCTGTGTGAGAGAGGAAGAGAGCGTGACATCCTGTGTGAGAGAGAGGAAGAGAGTGTGACATCCTGTGTGTGAGAGAGGAAGAGAGCTTGACATCCTGTGTGTGAGAGAGGAAGAGAGCGTGACATCCTGTGTGTGAGAGAGGAAGAGAGCGTGACATCCTGTGTGAGAGAGGAAGAGAGCGTGACATCCTGTGTGAGAGTGAGGAAGAGAGCGTGACATCCTGTGGGAGAGAGAGGAAGAGAGCGTGACATCCTGTGTGAGAGAGGAAGAGAGCGTGACATCCTGTGTGTGAGAGAGGAAGAGAGCGTGACATCCTGTGTGTGAGAGAGGAAGAGAGCGTGACATCCTGTGTGAGAGAGAGGAAGAGAGCGTGACATCCTGTGTGAGAGAGAGGAAGAGAGCGTGACATCCTGTGTGTGAGAGAGGAAGAGAGCGTGACATCCTGTGTGTGTGAGAGGAAGAGAGCGTGACATCCTGTGTGAGAGAGAGGAAGAGAGCGTGACATCCTGTGTGAGAGAGGAAGAGAGCGTGACATCCTATGTGAGAGAGAGGAAGAGAGCGTGACATCCTGTGTGAGAGAGAGGAAGAGAGCGTGACATCCTGTGTGAGAGAGGAAAAGAGCGTGACATCCTGTGTGAGAGAGGAAGAGAGCGTGACATCCTGTGTGAGAGAGAGGAAGAGAGCGTGACATCCTGTGTGAGAGAGAGGAAGAGAGCGTGACATCCTGTGTGAGAGAGAGGAAGAGAGTGTGACATCCTGTGTGTGAGAGAGGAAGAGAGCGTGACATCCTGTGTGTGAGAGAGGAAGAGAGCGTGACATCCTGTGTGAGAGAGGAAGAGTGTGACATCCTGTGTGAGAGAGAGGAAGAGAGCGTGACATCCTGTGGGAGAGAGAGGAAGAGAGCGTGACATCCTGTGTGAGAGAGGAAGAGAGCGTGACATCCTATGTGAGAGAGAGGAAGAGAGCGTGACATCCTGTGTGAGAGAGAGGAAGAGAGCGTGACATCCTGTGTGAGAGAGGAAAAGAGCGTGCCATCCTGTGTGAGAGAGGAAGAGAGCGTGACATCCTGTGTGAGAGAGAGGAAGAGAGCGTGACATCCTGTGTGAGAGAGGAAGAGAGCGTGACATCCTATGTGAGAGAGAGGAAGAGAGCGTGACATCCTGTGTGAGAGAGAGGAAGAGAGCGTGACATCCTGTGTGAGAGAGGAAAAGAGCGTGACATCCTGTGTGAGAGAGGAAGAGAGCGTGACATCCTGTGTGAGAGAGAGGAAGAGAGCGTGACATCCTGTGTGAGAGAGGAAGAGAGCGTGACATCCTGTGTGTGAGAGAGGAAGAGAGCGTGACATCCTGTGTGTGAGAGAGGAAGAGAGCGTGACATCCTGTGTGAGAGAGAGGAAGAGAGCGTGACATCCTGTGTGAGAGAGAGGAAGAGAGCGTGACATCCTGTGTGTGAGAGAGGAAGAGAGCGTGACATCCTGTGTGTGTGAGAGGAAGAGAGCGTGACATCCTGTGTGAGAGAGAGGAAGAGAGCGTGACATCCTGTGTGAGAGAGGAAGAGAGCGTGACATCCTATGTGAGAGAGAGGAAGAGAGCGTGACATCCTGTGTGAGAGAGAGGAAGAGAGCGTGACATCCTGTGTGAGAGAGGAAAAGAGCGTGACATCCTGTGTGAGAGAGGAAGAGAGCGTGACATCCTGTGTGAGAGAGAGGAAGAGAGCGTGACATCCTGTGTGAGAGAGAGGAAGAGAGCGTGACATCCTGTGTGAGAGAGAGGAAGAGAGTGTGACATCCTGTGTGTGAGAGAGGAAGAGAGCGTGACATCCTGTGTGTGAGAGAGGAAGAGAGCGTGACATCCTGTGTGAGAGAGGAAGAGAGCGTGACATCCTGTGTGAGAGAGAGGAAGAGAGCGTGACATCCTGTGGGAGAGAGAGGAAGAGAGCGTGACATCCTGTGGGAGAGAGAGGAAGAGAGCGTGACATCCTGTGTGTGAGAGAGGAAGAGAGCGTGACATCCTGTGTGAGAGAGAGGAAGAGAGCGTGACATCCTGTGTGAGAGAGAGGAAGAGAGCGTGACATCCTGTGTGTGTGAGAGAGGAAGAGAGCGTGACATCCTGTGTGTGTGAGAGGAAGAGAGCGTGACATCCTGTGTGAGAGAGAGGAAGAGAGCGTGACATCCTGTGTGAGAGAGAGGAAGAGAGCTTGACATCCTGTGTGAGAGAGAGGAAGAGAGCGTGACATCCTGTGTGAGAGAGAGGAAGAGAGCGTGACATCCTGTGTGTGAGAGAGGAAGAAAGCGTGACATCCTGTGTGAGAGAGAGGAAGAGAGCGTGGCATCCTGTGTGAGAGAGAGGAAGAGAGCATGACATCCTGTGTGAGAGAGAGGAAGAGAGCGTGACATCCTGTGTGAGAGAAAGGAAGAGAGCGTGGCATCCTGTGTGTGAGAGAGGAAGAGAGCGTGGCATCCTGTGTGAGAGAGAGGAAGAGAGCATGACATCCTGTGTGAGAGAGAGGAAGAGAGCGTGACATCCTGTGTGAGAGAGAGGAAGAGAGCGTGGCATCCTGTGTGTGAGAGAGGAAGAGAGCGTGACATCCTGTGGGAGAGAGAGGAAGATAGCGTGACATCCTGTGTGAGTGAGGAAGTGAGCGTGACATCCTGTGTGTGAGAGAGGAAGAGAGCGTGACATCCTGTGTGTGAGAGGAAGAGAGCGTGACATCCTGTGTGTGAGAGGAAGAGAGCGTGACATCCTGTGTGAGAGAGGAGGAGAGCGTGACATCCTGTGTGTGAGAGAGGAAGAGAGCGTGACATCCTGTGTGTGAGAGAGAGGAAGAGAGCGTGACATCCTGTGTGAGAGAGTAAAAGAGCGTGACATCCTGTGTGAGAGAGGAAGAGAGCGTGACATCCTGTGTGAGAGAGAGGAAGAGAGCGTAACATCCTGTGGGAGAGAGTAGAAGAGAGCATGACATCCTGTGGGAGAGAGAGCGTGACATCCTGTGGAAGAGAGAGAGGAAGAGAGCGTGACATCCTGTGTGTGAGAGAGGAAGAGAGCGTGGCATCCTGTGGGAGAGAAGAGAGCGTGACATCCTGTGTGTGAGAGAGGAAGAGAGCGTGACATCCTGTGGGAGAGAGAGCGTGACATCCTGTGGGAGAGAGAGCGTGACATCCTGTGTGTGAGAGAGGAAGAGAGCGTGACATCCTGTGTGTGAGAGAGAGGAGGAGAGCGTGACATCCTGTGACAGAGAGAGGAAGAGAGCGTGACATCCTGTGTGAGAGAGAGGAGGAGAGCGTGACATCCTGTGACAGAGAGAGGAAGAGAGCGTGACATCCTGTGAGAGAGAGAGCGTGACATCCTGTGTGAGAGAGGAAGAGAGCGTGACATCCTGTGGGAGAGAGGAAGAGAGCGTGACATCCTGTGTGAGAGAGAGGAAGAGAGCGTGACATCCTGTGTGAGAGAGGAAGAGAGCGTGACATCCTGTGGGAGACAGATCGTGACATCCTGTGGGAGAGAGAGCGTGACATCCTGTGTGAGAGAGAGGAAGAGAGCGTGACATCCTGTGTGTGAGAGAGAGGAGGAGAGCGTGACATCCTGTGACACAGAGAGGAAGAGAGCGTGACATCCTGTGAGAGAGAGAGCGTGACATCCTGTGTGAGAGAGGAAGAGAGCGTGACATCCTGTGTGAGAGAGAGGAAGAGAGCGTGACATCCTGTGGGAGACAGAGCGTGACATCCTGTGGGAGAGAGCGTGACATCCTGTGTGTGAGAAAAGAGAGCGTGACATCCTGTGGGAGAGAGAGCGTGACATCCTGTGTGTGAGACAGGAAGAGAGCGTGACATCCTGTGGGAGAGAGAGGAAGGAAGCGTTATATCCTGTGGTGGAGAGAGCGTTATACCCTGTGGGGGAGAGAGCGCGACACCCTGTGTGTGAGAGAGGAAGAGAGCGTGACACCCTGTGGGAGAGAGAGCGTGACATCCTATGGGGGAGAGAGGAAGAGAGCGTGACATCCTGTGGGGGAGAGAGCGCGACATCCTGTGTGTGAGAGAGGAAGAGAGCGTGACATCCTGTGAGAGAGAGAGCGTGACATCCTGTGTGAGAGAGGAAGAGAGCGTGACATCCTGTGTGAGAGAGAGGAAGAGAGCGTGACATCCTGTGGGAGACAGAGCGTGACATCCTGTGGGAGAGAGCGTGACATCCTGTGTGTGAGAAAAGAGAGCGTGACATCCTGTGGGAGAGAGAGCGTGACATCCTGTGTGTGAGACAGGAAGAGAGCGTGACATCCTGTGGGAGAGAGAGGAAGGAAGCGTTATATCCTGTGGTGGAGAGAGCGTTATACCCTGTGTGTGAGAGAGGAAGAGAGCGTGACACCCTGTGGGAGAGAGAGCGTGACATCCTGTGGGGGAGAGAGGAAGAGAGCGTGACATCCTGTGGGGGAGAGAGCGCGACATCCTGTGTGTGAGAGAGGAAGAGAGCGCAACATCCTGTGGGGGAGCGAGCGCGACATCCTGTGAAGTGGGAGTCTCCACTATGTGGTGAAGCACAAGGCGGAGACTGAGATTTGAATATTTCCAGAATCGCTATGGAGAGACTGCTGCATTACTGACCCTCTCTGGGACAGTCCCTAACACCTTCCCATAAGTCCCTGCTCCCATAAGAGAAATCATTGACATATAGGCCCTCATTCTGGTCTGATCGCTGCCCTACGCATTTGCACATGGGAGAGAGATGTTCAGCAACTGCTCATGCGCATAAATATAAAACGTTGTGTGTGTGTGTGTGTGTGTGGGGGGGGGGGGGGCAGCATCCCCCCCACACACCCCCCATTTTGAAGGCGTGGCCGGTCCAGGATCTGCGTCGTCTGATCTGACAGCCAGACACAGATCTCGCTGTGGCACAAATCTCTCTTCTCACAGACCCCAGATACCCCCCCCCCCATCACTGTGCTCCAGTACACTCCAAATTTTGATTATAACGGTGGTTGAAATACTGAGAATATAATATAAAATATTTGAAGCTCTCGTCTACTCTATAGTAACGATCCAGGGCTTATGTCATAGCAGATTAGGTGTTTCTCATCTGTTTTGTGTGATGGCCTCAGCGATATAAGAGGAGGTCGGACGAGGTCTTTGTTATATCGCCAACTGCGCTCGTCTCCACGAGTCCTCTGTCTGCAACAAGACCGTCTTAAGGAACTTAGCTGGGTGGGGTAATGGGGCATTCGCCTGTAGGCTGTTTATTGAGGTTGTTGGGGGTAAAGCCCAGTGGTGCATACGCTACAATGGTCTGTATAGGAAGGGGTGTGGATACACTGCCCAATGTATTTTGGTTTTATCACTAACCCTCTATTTATGATGATTCCTCAATGGTACCACAGGTGCCTCTGACTCAGCTGACGAACAGGTGGAACAGAGCCCCCCTACACTATTAGCCCCTGAGGACGAGCAATGATGGTGAGCAGCGCCCATAGCTCGCGGCTCGTTCTTTTCAGTGAGGTGGAAACTGCGAGTTTGCCCATTAAAACGGCAAGGCCGCCACAAAATGCAGCTGCATTTGCGGCAAACCTATGCATTTAAGGGAGTCATCGCCGTCCACTGACAGCAAGGATTTCCCCAGAACGTTGAATATGGCGAGCGGCCGGCGCGGCTTTTCCTTGCCGAAAATAAGTCATACAAACCCCCCTCACCACCGCTGGCACTGAATACAGTAGTATGGCTGGATCTGCTGGTGTACACGGGAGGACCTCACCCCAACTACACAACATGCAAATGAAGAACATATTCAAAACAGCAAGACTTTTAATTTGAATAAAACCAACATGAATGTTTACCCAGGGGTCGGATTCTGATTTGGCAGCAGTTACAATGTAGCTGGTACAACCTGCCTGCAACGCAAGGGGTGGAAATATATGTTTCGGGTAGAAATGTTGGGTAAATACTGGCTGCTTCTGCACGTAACCCACAAATGCCCGCCAGCTTTTTTCCGACACAGTAACTGAGATTTTTGATACCCCTTTATAGACATTTAACTCTCTCTGCACGTTACATCTGCCCCTCTGCAGTACAACATCAAGGGTCAAAGGGACTATTTCGGACATGTTTGTAAAACCCAATGGTTGCGCATGTACAGAATGGGTCCTCTGTCCTAGAACCCATTACCCCCAAGCCGCAGCCTGATTTGACAGGTTGCTGGCATTGGTTGCACCTGCCTGTCTGGGTTAGTATGGCATTGCCCGCTAGTTCCCTCTTCCTGTCAGTAAGAGGGGGTGTGTCTGGTGTGCCGCACCTGCTTATGCTTCTTTCCTTATACGTTTCCTGCTCTGGGCTTGTAAAGAAACTGAAGTGAATCAGCCTGGAGGCGGGGTTATAGGGAGAGGGGTGGTGCAGCGTGGAGGCGGGGAACCTGCTGCGCTATATAAGACACTGTAACGGAACCTGCTGCGCTATATAAGACACTGTAACAGAATCTGCTGCACTATATACGACACTGTAACGGAATCTGCTGCGCTATATAAGACTCTGTAACGGAATCTGCTGCGCTATATAAGACGCTGTAACAGAATCTGCTGCGCTATATAAGACTCTGTAACGGAATCTGCTGCGCTATATAAGACACTGTAACGGAATCTGCTGCGCTATATAAGACACTGTAACGGAATCTGCTGCGCTATATAAGACACTGTAACGGAATCTGCCGCGCTATATAAGACACTGTAACAGAACCTGCTGCGCTATATAAGACGCTGTAACGTAATCTGCTGCGCTATATAAGACACTAACGGAATCTGCTGCGCTATATAAGACACTGTAACGGAATCTGCTGCGCTATATAAGACGCTGTAACGGAATCTGCTGCTCTATATAGGACTCTGTAACGGAATCTGCTGCGCTATAGAAGACGCTGTAACGGAATCTGCTGCGCTATATAAGACGCTGTAACGGAATCTGCTGCGCTATATAAGACACTGTAATACATTTGTGGGAGTGGGGAGAGCGGAGCTGGGCTGCATTCTGTAACCACGGGTGCGTTTGGTACCTTGGCAGGATACAGAATCAGTTTTGATTCTGTATCCTGCATTCTGTATCTGTTTAGAGTATTTAGCCACGCAATTTATTGGGGCAACACATGGTTTACATCGGGCTTGGAAAACAGTAATATTTTAAATATTACTGCGGGTGGGCAGCTGAAATCAGCAGGGGGGGGGGATGACTGCTACTTAGTTATGCGGGGGTACACACCAGGACGATTTGGCCAAAAATGAGCCAATCTCGACCGATTGTATGTAAATCGGCCATGTTTTGGGCCATTTCGTAATATCTGGGCTCCGGTTTTTCATATGAGACCGGGCCCGCTTCTCAGGTAGGATCTGAGAAACGACTATTGAAGTGGGTGCGGGTCGCGATTGGATCAGGTGCATTTTCTGAACAGGTTGGTGGCTCCGTACGTTCCTGTAACGACCGGCTCACGAGCTGCACCGTGCTGGTGTAAGTCTTGCTGAATCAGGCCATATGTCATCACCAACAACATTTGCATTTAGAATATATCCTTTATAAGGGTGGAGGAGACACAACAAGGCGAAGGAGACAGGGTCTTTGTAAAAGGGGTTTCTAGACGTGACCCCACAGAGCCATCTTGCCAGGTACAGAGATCGGAAACTATTTACAGTGAGACATTGGATGTTTTAACTATTTGAAACGGGAAACTGTCATCTATCAGACCACACTTAGTTCGACAGTCATTAGGTCGACCACGGAAAGTCGACATGGGCCAAGGTCGACAGGGTTAAAGGTCGACATGGGTCAAGGTCGACATGAGTTTTTCACTGGTTTTTGAGCCGAGTAGGGGTCCCCTGTATTTTGGGGACCAGCACGAGGCTCTACTAGCAGGGTGTGTAATGCCATAGCCAATTGACACGCTTGATGGGGTCCCATGGCCAAAGCATTACTCTCCAAGGCCGGGAGTTTTTGGAGAGGTGGAGACCCCCCAAATAAAGGGGTCCATCCCCCCTCCAGGCCTGCATGGTGGGTGCTGGGTTGATAGCTGGTTTCAACAGTAATATTGACCTTTACAGTAGAACTACAGGTCCCAGCAAGTCTGCCCCACATGCTGGTACTTGGGAGAACCACAGGTACCAGCTTGTGGAGCATTATAGGCCCGCCGGTCTCTATAGCCCCCCTGTAAAGGAAATATTAAAATAAAAACACAAACACAAGTTTTGGTTCCCTGTAAGTAGGGCCCCTCCTTTTGAATCCAAAACGGGGAGCCCCAGATTTCTAAATTGCCAACTCCTTCTAACCACCACTTTAACCCCATTGTTAGAGTGCTGCAGTGACCCCTGGTGGATGAAGGAGTAGGGAACTGTCCTGGTATTATCCTACATTATTATGGATTGTGGTCTTCTTTTGAATTAAATGGTTTTATTGAAAGATGTAAAATAAATCACATCAAAGCGTAATTATTTTGGATTGTTAATGTTGAATAGCATTAGTACATAGCAGCTGATGAAGGTGTCTTCTACATAGCAGTAGTCATATAATAAGCAGGATTAGACATTTTCATCAAAAATAAATGCAAGAAAAATGGTTTTAAACAAAAAATAATGTGCTTTTCTGTCCAACCCAACCCTACCATTATGTGCCATTGTGTCACCGCTATACGAAGAACGAACCCAGTCCTGTAGGGCAAGTCAACCTCAATGGATAACGCAACGGAAAGTAGCAGCAAGCGGTGATGCCAAGTGAACTTTCCCCGTATCTACGAGTTACCGGCGTTATATTGGGTTTTCACTCTAATGCTACGCCTACATTACAGCAAGCATGATGTAAAAATAAGCGTACATACAAGAAATACATTGCAGCCAATTCACATCTTCACTTATAGAAATCAAAAACATTTAATGTTCTTAGAATCACGACCGTTATAGTAGTTCATGGGGTTTTGTGAAACGTTGTTACCCCACAACAAATATTATTTTCGCCTAGGGAACAGATGCACAATTCCCCACTGTAGTGATTTTCCGCAGCTATGCATGCATGGGAGCTGGGCGCGTACACCTGTGTGCCCTTCAGCGCGGTACGCATCCCACTTGCAGCTGCATGTAGGGTGGCCATACCCGGGATCAGAATCGACGGGATCCCGGGATTTGGCCCCCAAAACACCGGGATTTCAATCCCGGGAATGGCAATTCCAATCCCGGGATTAGACTGCGCATGCGCAGTCTAATGCCGGGCAGCGTCTGAGCACCGCTTTCCCTGTAACCGGCCCTGCTCAGCGTGACAAGGTCATAGGTCACGCTGCGCAGGCCACACAGGTGCACAGACAGTCTAAGCCGCCTTGACCTATACTGTCCTTGACGGAAACTGCCCGGCTTCCAGAAACCCCGCCTACCCACCCAGCTCCCGGAGAACTCACCTAGTACCCACCCAGCTCCCGGAGAACTCTCTCTCCCACCCAGCTCCCGATGACCATGCCGACTCGCCCAGCTCCCGGCAACATCACCATGCACAGCCACCCACCGTGCTCCTGCCCGCACCTGCCACGCCCTGTAAGTAAACATGCAGGGCATTTTTTCTTTTTTTTAGGGAAGCCAATCCCGAGAATCCCAGGATTGAGCATTTTTCAATCCCGATTGGCTTCCCTAGATGCATGGCATAGGGTGCTCGCCTGTTTGCTATGTTACAGGGCCGACGCAATTGTGACCTATTTAGAGGTGAGTGCACCCAGATTGGTCGGTATTTTCAGATGATTGGGTATATCATTAATGACCCGTGGGAGCATGCATCGTTAACAATATACTGGGTACACACTGAACTGGGCATCACGGATGGTGTAGTGGTTAGCATTACTGCCTCACATCGCTGAGGTCATGGGTTCAATACCCACCATGGCCCTAACTGTGTGTAGTTTGTATATTCTCCCCGAGCTTGTGTGGGTTTCCTCCGGGTGCTCCGGTTTCCTCCCACAATCCAAAAATATACTGGTAGGTTAATTGGCTTCCAACAAAAATTAACCCTAGAATGTCTGTGTGCGCGTGTACATGTGGTAGGGTATATAGAATGTAAGCTCCACTGGGGCAGGGACTGATGTGAATGTTCAACCATACTCTGTACAGCGCTGTGGAATATGTGTGCGCTATATAAGAAACTGCTAATAAATAATCAATATGCACAATGATATCGGTAACGATATTGTTATATTGCATATGATTTATCATATCGTATAGAGCGTACCCAGTTTTGATTCATCACACCGAGACTCAAATACAAATCAGTTACCAAATTCCCTCAAGGTAAGTGCATAAAAAAGGAACCGTAATGGGGTCTCATCCAACCCCAACAGTAACACTTTTTTTGTTCAACAGGATAATTAATCCTGAACCAGCGATCATATAATTAATCAATATGTGTAGGATACACTGTAGTGTAAAAACAGATACAATTGATAGCAGTTTCCTTTTGTAGCAAATGTAGATTAAAAACTCAAAAGAGTATAGATTGTCATCAAGTACAGGTTCTTCTATCCACAGCACTTCTGCCTTGACATTCATCTCCTGACTGGTGACATCACCACAACGCTGTGAGTGACATCACCACAACGCTCTACTTAGTATAAGTTTCTTAGATGTCTATTGGCTTTTTATAGCATCAGTTAATGAAATCATTGAGTTATTTCAGAGAATTACTCTCAGCTGATAACACAGGACTTCTTCTGCTCCTCCTCATATTCCAGAACATACTCGGGATAGATTTGAGGCATATCAAACACCACAAAGATGGAAGGGTTGTTGATATTGTCCACGCAGGAGTCATAGCTTTGGATACGGTTGGGCTTCAGAGGAGGGACCCTCATGGTGGGGTCTCCTATCGCGTAGTCTCCCACAAGCACCCGTGCAACGAACATGGTCCTTTTGCCGCTAGAGTTGGGTAGTGAGTAATTGTGGGAGTAGGAGGCGTCTCTGGCAAAGTAACTTCCTGTGGGAAGAATTTGGGAGAATTAAGACGGGATCTGCAGGCTGTAGAAAACATCCTGAATGACTGCGTACGAGTCAAGCTGTGCTGCAACTAGGGACAATGAAATATTGGACGTACCTTGGCCGTAAACAGTACCATGGGTTCCACAGATTCGCCAGTCAAAATTCTTATTGCAGATGGCATCAAGATGGGTACTATCAGTGCCATGAAACAGCTGGCGCTCCGACACCGCCTTACCAGGATTCGCTTTCTTCATATGTTCATTTTTCCTAAAAACATTTAGGGACATTGAGAAAAGTTGATCTATGGGGACCGGTGTAAAACTGATAGTGTAACGAGAGCAACCAATGGTTTACTTAGTAGACGTTGCTGCGGACAACACTACTGTTGTAATAGTCTCAACTATATGCCCCAATTTGGGCCTCATTAACAAAGTGGTTTGTAAGACAGTAGTAGATGAGCGCAGAGCTTCCCGGGTTGGCACATGGATGTCTTTTACAATGCGCAATGAGTGCGCTCCATTACATCTAAACTCCCAGTGGTGTTGACGTGAGTCACATGACCAAGCATGGTATATGTATGTGAATATATATTAGCCTCACAGTAGTGCATTATGTTTCTCTGCCAACATAAGTAATAAAGAGCAGGCTCACCACTGGTAGAGCTGCCAGAGAGAGGGATTCTGTATGCGCCATATTTTTTTCACCGTCTGCCCGGAGAGCGTCATAGAGAACATTTTGACGAGGTCTGTGAACTCCCTGGATGTCTCACTGATGGCAGCTTTCTATGTGAGAAAGAAAAAATAAAAGCACATTTATCAGCCTGTGTCTCCTATATCATTGTATAGTAATTGTATGTTCTATCCATCTGTCACTGTCATTAGCTAGCATCGCAGCGGTTGCCCCAGAGCCGGATTACGCCGTCGGGAGGGCTGGGGTCACTTCCCTTGGACACAATACAGCACGTTTTTTACTGACCTCTGAGTGCCATCCTTTCTTCACTTCGTATATATATATATATATATATATATATATACATATACACATACACACACACACCACGTGAAAAGCCTGTGTTTGTCCCTCTGTACCTTACTCTGTAGAAGACCTCACAGGGTCAGTGCTGCCTCTGATTAAAAACCCTCCCATGACGAGGCTGCTGCTGTCCTCCATGGGCCTGAGAAGCATGTAAGACGCTTCACCAACAGAGTGACGGAATTGTCACATTGGCAGATAGGTGAAGCTGTAGCACTACCCCACTCCCATGCACAAAACCTTTAGCTAAAAATATATTTCTTTATATGTTTAAAAAATATATATTTTTTATAAATACATGCCGATCACAGGGGGACCAGGGGCACTGACCCCATGAGCCCCCCCCCCCCTTAATCAGGCCCTGGGTTGACCCTCCTATTCTCTCTTCCCCATCCCAATATTGTATACCTCTTCCCTCCTTCCATTCGCTCTCCTCTCCACCCCCCACAGTCTACCTATTTGCTCCTCCCACCCCTCATTCTGTCTCCCTGCCTCTTCCCCCACCCATCCCTCATTCTGTCTCCATTCCTCTTCCCCCACCCATTTTTTCTACTCTCACCCACCATTCTGTGTACCTATCTCTTCCCCCACCGATTCTCTCCTCCCTCCCTCCCTCATTCTGTTTCTCCGCCTCTTCCCCTTACCCACTCTCTCCTCCCACCCTCATTCAGAGAGTTATATAGTGGGAGGAGCAGGGTCCCCAGCAGCACAGAGTATATCAGGAGATGAGTCATATGTAAGGGCAGCATGTGACAGGGTACGTAGATTATGCAAACAGTGGACACTATCACTAGAATGTTACTGTATTATTCAACTATACTCTGTAAAGCAATGCATAATGTGTGCACTATATAAGAAACTGGTAATAAATAAATAATAAATAAATGATACCTTATGACCTATTTCCGGCAAGGCAGCAGTGTCCCAATGCATTGGGTAGATCCCTGACCTCAGTGGAGACACTGGTGTGTTGGTGGCAGTTGATTTTGTTCTGTGAAATAAAAAAAGTTAAATGATGTGAAATGTTGGCGCCACCTAGAGGATTATCCAGCAACAGCACCCACTGTTTTTAAGGTTATTAAGTCATTTCTGTATGGTTAGGTCAGTGGTTCCCACAGTGTGAGCATATGCACTCTGGGGTGCCTTGGGACACTTTCAGGGGTGCCTCAAGTTGGAGGTCCAAGACGAACTCAAATTATTTATGGTCAATGTACTAGGCAAAACCTGTTCTGGTGGCTTTCAATCATAAAATACATGGACAACCAGAAGCGAATCCTGTCGCTCCCCACACCCCCAAGTCTAAGCACAATTTACTTAAATTTCATATATTTTTTTCAAACAAATTTTATTGAGAAGATCACATTATACAACAAGGGCCAAAACAATGGAAAACATACAATAGAATAAATTGAATCCCTAGAAAATATATATAATACTAGTAAGCCCACTCTAAGCAAATGCTTTAAAAAAACTAGTTGGCTACCTTGTGATTGCCTCTGTGTTTGTGCATGTGTGAGAGAGAAAGATGTAGTTTCACTCGTGGCCAACAGATGGCAGTGTTTTGGAGACACAGAATCAGACACTAGATATATATATATATATATATATATATATATATATATACATATACACAGATGATCAGGCTATGCGGAAGAAACAGACTAGTATGTAAATCAGTTTTAGGTTATACAGAACACAAAAAGAGCTCCGAAAAAAATGACCAAAAATGAGGCTGCATAAGAGAAAGGAACCAGAAAACATAAAAGAAAAGCAATAAGAGGAAATAAGGGGAAAGGAAAGAAGAGATCCTCTGGGAAGAGTCCTAGGAGTAAAGGTGCTGACACACACGGAAAGATATTAGATCCAATCTAACATCTATCCAATTTTCCTTTTTGGACGGCGAGATCACAGCAGCCAAAAGGAGGGAGGTGAGCAGGGACAGCCCCAATTCCTCATCTTCAATAGCAGCCCAAACCTTCCGAGTCTCAGGGTTGCACTATTGCACACACTGCGAAAGTTGGGTGGCTAAATAATACCGTCTAAAATTAGGAACACCCAACCCACCAGACGTCGCAATAATTTTTAAATGTACCTAAGGATGTTTTTTGCCCAAATAAAACAACGGTTAATCAATTTTTGTTTTAAAAAGAATTTCTCAGTAAAAGCTTTTGGCCTAGGAGTGCCGGAAAAAAATATCTGATTCTCTTGGGCGCGGTGACTGTCTACAGGGACATTGTCGACCATTTTGGCCGTAACTGGGAAACTCATATGGCTAATAATAAGAATAATGATATTAAGAAAAAAAGAACATTAGAACATTTTTGTTGAGGTCCCCTGGTAACGTGACCACCACATCTCCCTTGCCTGGCTCGCTGCCCCTCATCCTCAGTACGTATTTGCTCTTGCCCTGTACTAAGTGCACATGATCCACTTCCCAACAGGGAGCTTACGGTTCCGTAGGCATGCCTCACTTAGCTCTGCCGCTGCGACAGCATCTAGTTACTGGACAGAAAGACGCACAGGTCTGCAGCTCCATACATACGCAATGGGAATTTACGCCATATATGTTAGACAAACGGGCAAATTTCAACCTGGTATCAGCCCCTAACTGCTGAATTACAAAAATAATGTGACAAAGACAAAAAATAAAACTATAAAATGAAAAAATAAAAGCAGTAACTCCATTTTGTGACTGTCCAGGGGGCGACAGCTGGATGAGTGGTCCGCAGCACCCAAAATGTGATTGTCCAGGTGGTAATAGCTGGATGAGTGGTTAGCAGCTCCCACTACAAGACTATTCTGGTGATGTCAGCTGGAGGAGTGGTCCGCACAACCCAATATGTGACTGTACAGGTGGGCGACAGCTGGAGGAGTGGTCCGCACCAACCAATATAAGACTGTACAGGTGGGCGACAGCTGGATGAGTGGTCCGCAGTACCCGAAATGTGATTGTCCAGATGGTGTCAGCTGGATGAGTGGTTAGTAGCTCCCACTATAAGACTATCCTGGTGGTGTCAGCCGGAGGAGTGGTCAGCACCACCCGATATGTGACTGTCCAGGTGGAGTCAGCTGGAGGAGTGGTCAGCACCACCCAATATGTGACTGTACAGGTGGGCGACAGCTGGATGAGTGGTCCGCAGCACCCAAAATGTGATTGTCCAGATGGTGTCAGCTGGATGAGTGGTTAGCAGCTCCCACTATGACTATCCTGGTGGTGTCAGCCGGGGGAGTGGTCCGCACCACCCGATATGTGACTGTCCAGGTGGAGTCAGCTGGAGGAGTGGTCAGCACCACCCAATATGTGACTGTACAGGTGGGCGACAGCTGGATGAGTGGTCCGCAGCACCCAAAATGTGATTGTCCAGATGGTGTCAGCTGGATGAGTGGTTAGCAGCTCCCACTATGACTATCCTGGTGGTGTCAGCCGGGGGAGTGGTCCGCACCAACCGATATGTGACTGTCCAGGTGGAGTCAGCTGGAGGAGTGGTCAGCACCACCCAATATGTGACTGTACAGGTGGGCGACAGCTGGATGAGTGGTCCGCAGCACCCAAAATGTGATTGTCCAGATGGTGTCAGCTGGATGAGTGGTTAGCAGCTCCCACTATGACTATCCTGGTGGTGTCAGCCGGGGGAGTGGTCCGCACCACCCGATATGTGACTGTCCAGGTGGTGTCAGCCGGGGGAGTGGTCAGCACCACCCAATATGTGACTGTACAGGTGGGCGACAGCTGGATGAGTGGTCCGCAGCACCCAATATGTGACTGTACAGGTGGGCGACAGCTGGATGAGTGGTCCGCAGCACCCAAAATGTGATTGTCCAGATGGTGTCAGCTGGATGAGTGGTTAGCAGCTCCCACTATAAGACTATCCTGGTGGTGTCAGCCGGAGGAGTGGTCAGCACCACCCGATATGTGACTGTCCAGGTGGAGTCAGCTGGAGGAGTGGTCAGCACCACCCAATATGTGACTGTACAGGTGGGCGACAGCTGGATGAGTGGTCCGCAGTACCCGAAATGTGATTGTCCAGATGGTGTCAGCTGGATGAGTGGTTAGTAGCTCCCACTATAAGACTATCCTGGAGGTGTCAGCCGGAGGAGTGGTCAGCACCACCCGATATGTGACTGTCCAGGTGGAGTCAGCTGGAGGAGTGGTCAGCACCACCCAATATGTGACTGTACAGGTGGGCGACAGCTGGATGAGTGGTCCGCAGCACCCAAAATGTGATTGTCCAGATGGTGTCAGCTGGATGAGTGGTTAGCAGCTCCCACTATGACTATCCTGGTGGTGTCAGCCGGAGAAGTGGTCAGCACCACCCGATATGTGACTGTCCAGGTGGTGTCAGCCGGGGGAGTGGTCAGCACCACCCAATATGTGACTGTACAGGTGGGCGACAGCTGGATGAGTGGTCCGCAGCACCCAATATGTGACTGTACAGGTGGGCGACAGCTGGATGAGTGGTCCGCAGCACCCAAAATGTGATTGTCCAGATGGTGTCAGCTGGATGAGTGGTTAGCAGCTCCCACTATAAGACTATCCTGGTGGTGTCACCCGGGGGAGTGGTCAGCACCACCCGATATGTGACTGTCCAGGTGGAGTCAGCTGGAGGAGTGGTCAGCACCACCCAATATGTGACTGTCCAGGTGGTGTCAGCTGGAGGAGTGGTCCGCACCACCCGATATGTGACTGTCCAGGTGGTGTCAGCCGGGGGGAGTGGTCAGCACCACCCAATATGTGACTGTACAGGTGGCAATAGCTAGGTGACTGTCCTGGTGGGTCCCATGGGGTAATAATAATTTTATTTATATAGGGCTTTCTCCAACAAGACTCAAGGGTACTCCCCTCTGGAGCACCCTCACAAATACCCAGTCACCTGGCAGGCCTGACGGACAAGGCTTTGCTCTAGAGGTAGCGCTGCTTGGACCTGTGAACGGAAAACCTTGATAAATTTCATGTGGGTCTTGCAGTATTTAAAATAAGTTCATTATTCAGTTGATGGTCATAGATGGACAGAGGAGAGGTGCAATCTGACGATGATGGCAATTTCACAGGTCTTCCAATGGGCTCCTGCCGGTGAGGAACCCCATGCCCATAAGTGAAAATGAGATGAGGAGGCCACATAAAATCAATACCAGTAGATACCATTTTGTCGCTCTACTTGACCCACTGCCCGCGGACTATAAGGGCTATGTCATTTCTGATTTTTTTTTTTGGACCATCGATGATCACACTTATACAAAGACTGACTCCTAAAGAGACTTCCTGCTTCGGGTAAATGAAAGATCAGGGGCTGGTTTAGCATTAATTCCTGTTGTCATTTTAAAACTATTGTTCAAAGCTTCTGATGACTGCCAGCTGTGACTAACCAATGGATGGTGGGTATGGTTGGACAGGGCAAGGCCATTTATTTGCTTTGTGAATCAGCCATTTTCTTTTCCTCACCACGGTCTTTGTTCCCGGGAATTATCCAACTATAAGTCTTGTTAGAAGACTTGGATTCTAGAGTAAGGAATTTCGGGTGATTGCTGAATTTCAGGTTCTGGATAGAAGGACACCCCAAGCTGTTACCTCGTACAAATGATAAATAAGCTTCTCACAGGGTTGTAGGGTCTTGTAGAGTTCCCACAGTTTAAGGTACAGGTCAGCGAGAACACACACACATGCCTTTCTCTCAGCACATTCAGGGGTAGATGTATAAAGAAGTGATAAAGGAGGAGAATTGATAAAGTGCCTGGTACTTTATCACCGGCCAATCAGCTCCTAACTGTCCCTTTTTAAACCCAGCCTTTAACGTAACAGTCAGGAGCTGATTGGCCGGTGATAAATACCAGGGACTTTATCACTTCTCCTCCCTTATCACTGCTTCATACATCAACCCTTATAGGACCTACACCCAGACAACCCTTCATCTCCTACCACATCATGATCGCTCAGTGACAGCAATATCTGCTACATACTAAACAACAATCCACTCAAACAAAACCCTTAGGGTACAATATGACATTCCATAAATTCTCACATAAACCTGACCATACGCAGTCAGTACAAACAAGTCAGACGAGATCTCTCTGGAGGTAAGAGACCTTATTATGCCCTTGTACCTTTTATTGTGACGTTAGATACACCCAGGAGGGGCCCAGTTCTACGTATCCCTCCTACACCACACAGCTACATTTCATTCCTTCAAAATGTATCTGAATAATCATAGTCCCAAAGGGGACACTGGAGATACAATACCCTGGGGTATAGACAGGTGGTCAGTGAGAGCTGGCAAATTTAGAAGTGCAAAGAAGCGGAGTTCCGGGTCTGTGGCAACCTGATGGAGACAGGAGAAGGACGGTCAGGGCTTAACTAATAAGCACCTGCCGTGAACTTGGGCACCTGAGGTATTCCCGTCTTCACGCTAAGTGAATAAGTACTGCTAGCGCGGCCCTTGCCGCACCGCGCCTTTATTAAGTTGGCTGCAGCGCTTTCTTAGGGCTCCAGCCTGGGCAGCGCTACCTTTATTAAGAAGTGCTGACCCGGCCACGCTGTTCATCGCACTTAACAGCACCCAGTCCGTGGGCTCCTATCTCTTCCTCACAGAAGGGGAGGCCTTGCAGTGATTGTACTGTGCTCTGAAGGTGGTTAGCATGTTCCTTTGTATTGCAGGCTAGTAGCAGCCGCCATCTTGAAGCCGATCCCGCCTACACATTCTCCTCCCTGCTTCAATGTGTCAAGAAAAAAATGCTGATACCTGATAGGGTGCCATGATTCAAGAACGTTTGGGAACCGCTGCCTTAGACAATTAATGAATTTCTTAAGAAAGAAGTACAGATGATGCCTCCTATTGGTTGGTGTACTAATGTTTAAATCTACATATATATTATATTGGAATCAGTAGCTCACATCTGGCATTTTTCATATGCTGAACATACAGGTAGTGCAATAAACCCGGGTTATGTATCTATAATTCTATTACCTTCCTTTCAGCAACTTCACATCTTCAAAGCTTAGGAATTTGGGTCTCCTGCAGACCTCCTTCACGGTCTGGTAGACCAGGTTCTTCTGCTTCATTTCTGAAAGGAGAGGAGATCGTTAATGAATAATACTGTCATCTCGTTCCCAGAGTTGTGGAGGCCTCTGCACTATTGGGGTCCCGTTGTAAATCTATAGAGACTCCGCCTTATACTCTGCACTATTGGGGTCTCCAATATTGGAAGAGCTCATTAGAACTAAATATAGATTTCACTACAGAGGCGATCCACAAGAGGCCTCCGCCAAAACAAATAAATCACCAGGGCCAGATGGGATTCAGCCCAGGGTTCTAGTAGAACCGTGAGCAGCGTTAGTAAATCCTCTGTATTACATTTTTGATAAATCATTTACATCTGGTATTCTGGAGAAGAGCGGAAATAGTACCAATATTAAAAAAGGGAAAAAGAGATGGTCCCGTAAATTTTAGACCTGTGAGCTTTAGACATCAATTATTTGAGGGAGTTTTAAAGGTTTGTATCCTGAATTATTTAGAGGGGCATGGTATAATCAGTAGAAACCAGCAAGGTTCTGTAAAAACAATTGTTCTTGCCAAACTAACCTAATAAGTTTTAACGAGGAAGTCAGCAAGAACCTAGATATGGGGTATGCTGTAGACGTGATCAGGTTGGATACCAGTGCTAAGTGGGGTACCACAGGGATCGGTGCTAGGGCCGCTACCTATTTAGTAATGATATACAGGAGGGAATACTCAGCAAAATTATCCATCTTTGCGGATGACACAAAACTGAGCAGGGTGATTAGAACAGACATGGATGTCTCCCCGCTTCAGAGGGAATTAAATAAACTAGATATGCGGAGAAATGGAAAATGAGGCTCAGTGTTGATAAATGTAAGGTTATGCATCTTGGGAGAAATAACCGGTGTGCTAACTCAGGCTGGAGGAGAGAAGATTTCGTACCCTCCAAAAAGGAAAGGCTTATTTAGGGCAGTAATAGTATGGAACGCTCTTCAGCGGACCCAATAAATACATTTACATTAAGGTTAGACAAGCGTTTATTGGATAAAAACATCCAGGGGTACACCCGATAAACCTCATGACCCCCCAACAGTTCACGTTTTCCAGGTCTCCTCACAGAATCACAAGTGAAGTAATTAGCTCCACCTGTGGATCTTTTAAAATGTGTCAGTGAATAACGAGTGCACCTGCAAGGTGACCTGGAAACCGTGAACTGTTGGGGGGGTCCTGAGGACCGAGGTTGATAACCCCTGCTCTAAGGGGTCAAAGGTTGAACTTGATAGACGTACGTCTTTTCTAAACTACTATGTTATAGATTCAACTGTATTGGGACAGTTCCGACCCTAATTCCTGATCAGATTTGTTGAGACGGATCTACTGCACCAAAGCCGTTGACTACCTCGGAAGTTGATCTCGTATCGCTGCTGTCCGGCTGTGAATGGGATAATCCCGGTGGGGTCGGACAGATAGATGCTTTCGAGGTCTGCAGACAGGATGGTTGAACTCACGTTCTTTGTGTTCTATAAGAACAGAGACAGATGTGAAACATGCAGCTCACAAGCCACCCTCACCCCAAACTAGAGAGTGAATTCTATGGGCTTCCGGTCTTAAGGATTCTATCTGGCATAGAAGGGGGCGTTAACAGCAATCCCATCTTATCAGAAAGTCGCAGCGCGGGCTTACAGAATGTCCATACGGCGTCCAGTTGCCGTATTCATCCTTCCAGTACCAAATCCACTCAGTGGTCATCACGTATTCCGGGGGTTTTGTGACAGACGACAGGGTGGAGAGCCGGCGGACGAGGCTTGTGCCAGATTTGAAGGTCTCAAAGTTGACCAATGGCATGCTGAGAAACAAAGAGGGGGAGGAGTTACCTGCAGAAGGCACCGCCCTCCCCTTACGAGACACGTATTATGGATTTATATAGGAATTCTAGAAGGGTTTATTTGCAGCCCGCCGGCAGTTAGGAGCTGATACTTTATCTCTCTCCACTGGTGATTGTGGATCCTACCTGGTGACTTTAGGATCGCAGTAGGCCTTCTCAACATTCTCCATATTGTGAAGATCTTCCCAAATTGCTCCGCTCAAGACTTGCCAGCGGTACGGTAAGTAGAAGTGCATATCCGGGCATTTACCTGCGGGCAGAGGGCACCTGGTAATATCCGGAACGCTGAACAGTGGCCGTTGCTAGAACAGGTGATGTCAGGAGGAAACCCAACATCATAGATCCTACTAGTTGTATAACAGGATGAAATGTTCCGTACCCAGTAATCAGATGACGATAGAAGAATATACAGAAACAAACCGACTAATATAGCTTTTTATATTACGGTATAATACAATCTGTCTGTATAGGAGTTACGTGCTAGAGCGGGGTCCAGGAATCTCAGATTTGTTCCAGTATGAATTTATTATGTCGACACCACAATGTCGACATTAGGCTGCAGATAGTGTTAGGTATAGAGTCCTAACAATATAGAAATGTTATGTCCACATATGTCAGCACAACGACCGTGTCACCACTCTATCGACATCCGGTACTACACCCAGTAACGCTAAGGGCTACATTTACTGTCAGAGGTTCTGGTGCTGAAAACAATAATAATAAATACATAATGTGCCCAATTTAGTGCTTAATATTTCTGCAATGCCCTTAGAAGAGGCGCGCTTAGTAAGTACGCCCCAATGTCTCCCCAGCGAGGCCCATCGGCACTTACCGGCCAGCTTGCAGTACTTCCACAGATTGGAGACACAAATATCAGGGACTTTATCAGGCGTCGCTAAAGACAAACAAAAAAATACATCGAATTATTTGCAAATTACTAACACTTCTACAAATAAAAAGAGGTGCTGTTGCCCGTAGCAACCAAATCAGATTGTGTCTATCATTTTCTACGGTGCAATAGAGAAGTGAAAGACAAAGGGGCCAATTCTGGTTACGAATTCGGCCCCTGCCGCGATGCACTGGCGCCAGGCTATTCGCTGCGGGAGAGAGGGACAGAAGAGGACGGCACTGGGCGTTCTCATGGGAATGGGGGCAGGACAAAGTCTGCAGCTGATGTCACATGACGTTAGTCGCTCCGCCCAGTCGTCATCCCGGCATCTGAAAATATAAGTTAGTCTCCACTGCTTCATATTTGCGATGGCAGGAGAAATCAGTCGATGGCGAGGACCATCGAATGATTTTTTTCACCGTGCAGCCGCATGTGAGGGGGGAGCATGCTAGTGAGGGGATTCACGTGGTGTTTACCTGTTCCCTAGGCTTCGAACAAACGCAGCTTGGCGATCAGGACTGAATGAGGCCCTAAGTGACCATATTTGTATATTAAATAAATCGCCCTTTCAAAAGAACCCTTTCTTTCCTCAAACACTGGACACAAGAGCTTACATTTGCTGGGTGGCGTAAGCCTACCTGGGGACGGTTTGTTGACCGGCTGATCCTGGGAAACGTCATATCTGGCGGCAGAAAGTTGGCTGAGGTCAGGTCTTGACACTGGCTTTACGCTGGCGAGGACCTTGCTTGGATGGTCAGCTCCCTCAGATAGCCTGGATGGGTCTCCATAGAGGCTGGATGCACGGAGGCTGCTGATACCACCAGGGGGGGATACTGCGGTCTTAGCAGGTGCTGTAGCGGTGGTATGAGCCGGTATGGGTGGAACGCCAGATGACCTATCGCTCAGATCACTGGACACTGGCTTGACGCTGGTGAGGACCTTGCTTGGATGGTCAGCTCCCTCAGATAGCCTGGATGGGTCTCCATAGAGGCTGGATGCACGGAGGCTGCTGATACCACCAGGGGGGGATACTGCGGTCTTAGCAGGTGCTGTAGCGGTGGTACGAGCCGGTATGGTTGGAACGCCGGATGACCTATCGCTCAGATCACTGGACACTGGCTTTACGCTGGTGAGGACCTTGCTTGGATAGTCAGCTCCCTCAGATAGCCTGGATGGGTCTCCATAGAGGCTGGATGCACGGAGGCTGCTGATACCACCAGGGGGGGATACTGCGGTCTTAGCAGGTGCTGTAGCGGTGGTACGAGCCGGTATGGGTGGAACGCCGGATGACCTCTCGCTCAGATCAAAGGTCACTTTACCGGATACTGAATTTGCTCCAGTGAGCGATGTTGGCTGATGTAGGGATAATCTGACCGAAGGCGTTGGTGGGACATTGGATGGTCCAGGCGGTTGACTGGATGGTTTAGGTGGACTGGTCGGTGCAGTCGCTGCATTGTTGGGGGTAGCAGGTAATATAGGATTCTGCTGAAGAGGGTGCACCAGTGGCACGTAGTATTGTCTGGATTGTGCACCTGATTGATAAAGATCCATAAACTTTGTCACATTGAATGTAGGTGGTGGTGCAGGAAATGGTGTTGGCCTATTTATTCTCCTATACTGTGGCAGGGGCTGGGCTGCCGGTGGTGCACTTGGTGTTGGGGTAATTCCCGGCTTAGCAGATCCTGCAGGCGCCATCTGGTGAGAAGTATTTGGACCATCTCTTAGAGATTCACCAGCAACAGAATAATCTGACTTCTGTCTACCGAGAGATGTTGGTGGAACGGGGGATGGTGCGACTGGCTCACTGGATCCTGTACGTGGAGCGCCTGGTGCACCCGTTGCTTTGTCTGATTTAGCGGATAATAGCCGCTCTCTGCCAGTTTGCGCTGCATTAGTTACGGCGGCACTGGGCTGGACAGGATGCACTTTGGGCTTGTTGGCTGGTTTGGGCCGTCTCTCTAATCCCTCTTGTGCTTGCCCAGAACTGGGTGTTTCGGGTGTAAACCAATCTTCCATCAACTTTTCTAGCTCCGTTTTCTGATGTTCGCTGTCACTGTCACTTTCTACGGACCCGCCGTATTCAGATGCTGGTCTGCTGCCAGATCCTTCCCAAACCTGGAACCCTACATGACGAAACCAAAATGACAATTGCGTTGTTAGGAACAATGGCGGAATTATGAAATGAAAACACACATGGTGTAAATGATATGACACTAGAATCATTGTTAACGTTTAACCAGTTAGTTGCAGAAATAATTATCATCATTTTCCGGCTCAACTCCGCGTTCGCACCAGACACAATAACTGTATAGTACCAGCGGCCAGAAGAATGATTTATTAGCCGGATACCTGTTCCTTCTGCCGGTCTTTCTCGACTCTTGTCCTGCGATACACCTCGAGATCCAGGTCTACCTCTGTTTTTGGGCCGTCCCCGTCCTCTGCCCCTGCCCCTGGGACCTCGCGGTGCCCCCCTTCTCATGTCCCTGCCTCGTTCCTGGTGCCGCTGGTTGTGTCGGAGCACGCAGAGCATCTGAAAGTTCTGCACAGCGTCCACGGGCAGCTTGTGGCGATCGTACAAGTTAGGGTTCGTCTCCAGAAGATTGTGTGACTTAAAGCAAACCTGGTGGTAACATTTCCCTTGCGTAAAATATCCACATATGTGCAGCCGTGTACACGCTTCCCCTTCCTCGCAGGTGCTGTCTAGGTATTTCCGACAGATCTGTGGAGAATAGGGATCGGTGAGACAGTGATCCACCCGACACCGGTGATGTACGAGGTGCGCTCGCAAAACAATTCTAACTTTATAGCAGATGTTACATTCATTTATATATATATTACATCACTGCAGTAGCACAAGAGACTTTTAAAACAGCAATATTTAGGCTGGTATCTGATCACTGGTGGATGAAGGCAGCCTGGGGCCCTGGGCTTGACACATGCCAGGGGCCCCGTCACTCATACATGTCTTAGACATAAATTCAAATAAAGCTATACTTGATGTCACGAATACAAGCCTCCGATGTCCGGTCCGGGCACCCCTCATGCCGCATTTCCCGGATTGCGACCAGTTTCAGTGCACTGCAGCGTGCGCACATGTGAACCATAGCAAAAAACGCCTAATAGCAATTTTCGCTATTGTACGTCAGCCCCTGAATTAGGCCCAGTGTGCAGCCACAACGTCTGGCTGCTGGCAGGAAAGCTCCGGTGCCGCTATGACAAGGCCACGGAACCAATCCTAGCCCAGCGCTGGTAATTCTCACCTCCGGAAGCAGCTGGCTGTCATTCTGCAGCAGGAGGACCTTTAATTCCTGATCATTCAGACCGCTGAGCTCGTTAGCCTTCAGCACCATCTGGTTATGATCCGATAATATGTCGTGGGACAACTTGCGCGGACACCTGGAACAAGAGCCAACATATTTATTATTTTAGCCAAAGCTGAATTTAAATAAAAACAAAATATATTTCAGCTGTGTTTAAGCCAACAGGACTGCGAGGGCGCTGCCGCTACGGGGTCCAGAGGTGAGAGAGGGGCAGCGCAAGATCACCCTCCCATGGATGGCCCCCACTCGTTTACTGCTCCCACCCACCTTATACTCCAAACAGAACAGTTAAACTTTTAAACTTTACTATAATCATATGGCTGAAATTGATATAATAACTACTACTATCACGCGGGTGATCTGTATCTAGTAGGGGTAGTGGTGTGAGTTTATTACATTATTATCATCATCTGTCATTTAGAAAGTGCCACACGGGTTCCGTGGCTCCAATATATCTCTGGGCACCCCTTATTTGCAGCATGCCCCCCTCCCTCCTTCTGTTGGCCCTTCCATTGTTTTGTCCTGCCCTACGGCCCGTCTCCTGGATATACACAAACATGTGGTCACATGGGGAGAGTGATGCAACGTCAGAGATCAGATGCAGCTGGTTTGGTCCAACTCCGGATAACCTAACAGCTGAATCAGAGAGGCAGTTATCAGGCGCTGCTGCTGTACAGTACATGAGCTGCTTCCGGCGTCTACTCCACCCAAATCTACAGAGCGTTCCAAACAGCTGGTATACTGAGCAGGCAGCCACTGCACCATCGTCACAGAACGCCATCAGGGCGGTGGTTATCAGGCGCTGCTGCTGTACAGTACATGAGCTGCTTCCGGCGTCTACTCCACCCAAATCTACAGAGCGTTCCAAACAGCTGGTATACTGCGCAGGCAGCCACTGCACCATCGGCACAGAACACCATCAGGGCGGTGGTTATCAGGCGCTGCTGCTGTACAGTACATGAGCTGCTTCCGGCGTCTACTCCACCCAAATCTACAGAGCGTTCCAAACAGCTGGTATACTGCGCAGGCAGCCACTACACCATCGGCACAGAACGCCAACAGGGCGGTGGTTATCAGGAGCTGCTGCTGTACAGTACATGAGCTGCTTCCGGCGTCTACTCCACCCAAATCTACAGAGCGTTCCAAACAGCTGGTATACTGAGCAGGCAGCCACTGCACCATCGGCACAGAACGCCATCAGGGCGGTGGTTATCAGGCGCTGCTGCTGTACAGTACATGAGCTGCTTCCGGCGTCTACTCCACCCAAATCTACAGAGCGTTCCAAACAGCTGGTATACTGAGCAGGCAGCCACTGCACCATCGGCACAGAACGCCATCAGGGCGGTGGTTATCAGGCGCTGCTGCTGTACAGTACATGAGCTGCTTCCAGCGTCTACTCCACCCAAATCTACAGAGCGTTCCAAACAGCTGGTACACTGCACAGGCAGCCACTGCGCCATCGGCACAGAATGCCATCAGGGCGGTGGTTATCAGGCGCTGCTGCTGTACAGTACATGAGCTGCTTCCAGCGTCTACTCCACCCAAATCTACAGAGCGTTGCAGACAGCTGGTACACTGCGCAGGCAGCCACTGCACCATCGGCACAGAACGCCATCAGGGCGGTGGTTATCAGGCGCTGCTGCTGTACAGTACATGAGCTGCTTCCAGCGTCTACTCCACCCAAATCTACAGAGCGTTCCAAACAGCTGGTACACTGCACAGGCAGCCACTGCACCACCGGCACAGAATGCCATCAGGGCGGTGGTTATCAGGAGCTGCTGCTGTACAGTACATGAGCTGCTTCCGGCGTCTACTCCACCCAAATCTACAGAGCGTTCCAAACAGCTGGTATACTGAGCAGGCAGCCACTGCACCATCGGCACAGAACGCCATCAGGGCGGTGGTTATCAGGCGCTGCTGCTGTACAGTACATGAGCTGCTTCCGGCGTCTACTCCACCCAAATCTACAGAGCGTTCCAAACAGCTGGTATACTGAGCAGGCAGCCACTGCACCATCGGCACAGAACGCCATCAGGGCGGTGGTTATCAGGCGCTGCTGCTGTACAGTACATGAGCTGCTTCCGGCGTCTACTCCACCCAAATCTACAGAGCGTTCCAAACAGCTGGTATACTGAGCAGGCAGCCACTGCACCATCGGCACAGAACGCCATCAGGGCGGTGGTTATCAGGCGCTGCTGCTGTACAGTACATGAGCTGCTTCCAGCGTCTACTCCACCCAAATCTACAGAGCGTTCCAAACAGCTGGTACACTGCACAGGCAGCCACTGCGCCATCGGCACAGAATGCCATCAGGGCGGTGGCTATCAGGCGCTGCTGCTGTACAGTACATGAGCTGCTTCCAGCGTCTACTCCACCCAAATCTACAGAGCGTTGCAGACAGCTGGTACACTGCGCAGGCAGCCACTGCACCATCGGCACAGAACGCCATCAGGGCGGTGGTTATCAGGCGCTGCTGCTGTACAGTACATGAGCTGCTTCCGGCGTCTACTCCACCCAAATCTACAGAGCGTTCCAAACAGCTGGTATACTGAGCAGGCAGCCACTGCACCATCGGCACAGAACGCCATCAGGGCGGTGGTTATCAGGCGCTGCTGCTGTACAGTACATGAGCTGCTTCCAGCGTCTACTCCACCCAAATCTACAGAGCGTTCCAAACAGCTGGTACACTGCACAGGCAGCCACTGCGCCATCGGCACAGAATGCCATCAGGGCGGTGGTTATCAGGCGCTGCTGCTGTACAGTACATGAGCTGCTTCCAGCGTCTACTCCACCCAAATCTACAGAGCGTTGCAGACAGCTGGTACACTGCGCAGGCAGCCACTGCACCATCGGCACAGAACGCCATCAGGGCGGTGGTTAATCAGGCGCTGCTGCTGTACAGTACATGAGCTGCTTCCAGCGTCTACTCCACCCAAATCTACAGAGCGTTCCAAACAGCTGGTACACTGCACAGGCAGCCACTGCGCCATCGGCACAGAATGCCATCAGGGCGGTGGTTATCAGGCGCTGCTGCTGTACAGTACATGAGCTGCTTCCAGCGTCTACTCCACCCAAATCTACAGAGCGTTCCAAACAGCTGGTATACTGAGCAGGCAGCCACTGCACCATCGGCACAGAACGCCATCAGGGCGGTGGTTATCAGGCGCTGCTGCTGTACAGTACATGAGCTGCTTCCAGCGTCTACTCCACCCAAATCCTACAGAGCGTTCCAAACAGCTGGTATACTGAGCAGGCAGCCACTGCACCATCGGCACAGAACGCCATCAGGGCGGTGGTTATCAGGCGCTGCTGCTGTACAGTACATGAGCTGCTTCCGGCGTCTACTCCACCCAAATCTACAGAGCGTTCCAAACAGCTGGTATACTGCGCAGGCAGCCACTACACCATCGGCACAGAACGCCAACAGGGCGGTGGTTATCAGGAGCTGCTGCTGTACAGTACATGAGCTGCTTCCGGCGTCTACTCCACCCAAATCTACAGAGCGTTCCAAACCAGCTGGTATACTGAGCAGGCAGCCACTGCACCATCGGCACAGAACGCCATCAGGGCGGTGGTTATCAGGCGCTGCTGCTGTACAGTACATGAGCTGCTTCCGGCGTCTACTCCACCCAAATCTACAGAGCGTTCCAAACAGCTGGTATACTGAGCAGGCAGCCACTGCACCATCGGCACAGAACGCCATCAGGGCGGTGGTTATCAGGCGCTGCTGCTGTACAGTACATGAGCTGCTTCCAGCGTCTACTCCACCCAAATCTACAGAGCGTTCCAAACAGCTGGTACACTGCACAGGCAGCCACTGCGCCATCGGCACAGAATGCCATCAGGGCGGTGGTTATCAGGCGCTGCTGCTGTACAGTACATGAGCTGCTTCCAGCGTCTACTCCACCCAAATCTACAGAGCGTTGCAGACAGCTGGTACACTGCGCAGGCAGCCACTGCACCATCGGCACAGAACGCCATCAGGGCGGTGGTTATCAGGCGCTGCTGCTGTACAGTACATGAGCTGCTTCCCAGCGTCTACTCCACCCAAATCTACAGAGCGTTCCAAACAGCTGGTACACTGCACAGGAAGCCACTGCACCACCGGCACAGAATGCCATCAGGGCGGTGGTTATCAGGAGCTGCTGCTGTACAGTACATGAGCTGCTTCCGGCGTCTACTCCACCCAAATCTACAGAGCGTTCCAAACAGCTGGTTATACTGAGCAGGCAGCCACTGCACCATCGGCACAGAACGCCATCAGGGCGGTGGTTATCAGGCGCTGCTGCTGTACAGTACATGAGCTGCTTCCGGCGTCTACTCCACCCAAATCTACAGAGCGTTCCAAACAGCTGGTATACTGAGCAGGCAGCCACTGCACCATCGGCACAGAACGCCATCAGGGCGGTGGTTATCAGGCGCTGCTGCTGTACAGTACATGAGCTGCTTCCAGCGTCTACTCCACCCAAATCTACAGAGCGTTCCAACAGCTGGTACACTGCACAGGCAGCCACTGCGCCATCGGCACAGAATGCCATCAGGGCGGTGGTTATCAGGCGCTGCTGCTGTACAGTACATGAGCTGCTTCCAGCGTCTACTCCACCAAATCTACAGAGCGTTGCAGACAGCTGGTACACTGCGCAGGCAGCCACTGCACCATCGGCACAGAACGCCATCAGGGCGGTGGTTATCAGGCGCTGCTGCTGTACAGTACATGAGCTGCTTCCAGCGTCTACTCCACCCAAATCTACAGAGCGTTCCAAACAGCTGGTACACTGCACAGGCAGCCACTGCGCCATCGGCACAGAATGCCATCAGGGCGGTGGTTATCAGGCGCTGCTGCTGTACAGTACATGAGCTGCTTCCAGCGTCTACTCCACCCAAATCTACAGAGCGTTCCAAACAGCTGGTATACTGAGCAGGCAGCCACTGCACCATCGGCACAGAACGCCATCAGGGCGGTGGTTATCAGGCGCTGCTGCTGTACAGTACATGAGCTGCTTCCAGCGTCTACTCCACCCAAATCTACAGAGCGTTCCAAACAGCTGGTATACTGAGCAGGCAGCCACTGCACCATCGGCACAGAACGCCATCAGGGCGGTGGTTATCAGGCGCTGCTGCTGTACAGTACATGAGCTGCTTCCAGCGTCTACTCCACCCAAATCTACAGAGCGTTGCAGACAGCTGTACACTGCGCAGGCAGCCACTGCACCATCGGCACAGAATGCAAACAGGGCGGTGGTTATCAGGCGCTGCTGCTGTACAGTACATGAGCTGCTTCCAGCGTCTACTCCACCCAAATCTACAGGAGCGTTCCAGACAGCTGGTATACTGAGCCGGCAGCCACTACACCACCGGCACAGAATGCCATCAGGGCGGTGGTTATCAGGAGCTGCTGCTGTACAGTACATGAGCTGCTTCCTGTGTCTACTCCACCCAAATCTACAGAGCGTTCCAAACAGCTGGTATACTGCGCAGGCAGCCACTGCACCACCGGCACAGAATGCCATCAGGGCGGTGGTTATCAGGCGCTGCTGCTGTACAGTACATGAGCTGCTTCCAGCGTCTACTCCACCCAAATCTACAGAGCGTTGCAGACAGCTGTATACTGCGCAGGCAGCCACTGCACCACCGACACAGAACGCCATCAGGGCGGTGGTTATCAGGCGCTGCTGCTGTACAGTACATGAGCTGCTTCCAGCGTCTACTCCACCCAAATCTACAGAGTGTTCCAAACAGCTGGTACACTGCACCACCGGCACAGAATGCCATCAGGGCGGTGGTTATCAGGAGCTGCTGCTGTACAGTACATGAGCTGCTTCCAGCGTCTACTCCACCCAAATCTACAGAGTGTTCCAAACAGCTGGTACACTGCACCACCGGCACAGAATGCCATCAGGGCGGTGGTTATCAGGAGCTGCTGCTGTACAGTACATGAGCTGCGTCCGGCATCTACTCCACCCAAATCTACAGAGCGTTCCATACAGCTGGTACACTGCGCAGGCAGCCACTGCACCATCGGCACAGAACGCCATCAGGGCGGTGGTTATCAGGCGCTGCTGTACAGTATATGAGCTGCTTCCGGCGTCTACTCCACCCAAATCTACAGAGCGTTCCAAACAGCTGGTATACTGAGCAGGCAGCCACTGCACCATCGGCACAGAACGCCATCAGGGCGGTGGTTATCAGGCGCTGCTGTACAGTATATGAGCTGCTTCCGGCGTCTACTCCACCCAAATCTACAGAGCGTTCCAAACAGCTGGTATACTGAGCAGGCAGCCACTACACCATTGGCACAGAACGCCATCAGGGCGGTGGTTATCAGGCGCTGCTGCTGTACAGTACATGAGCTGCTTCCGGCGTCTACTCCACCCAAATCTACAGGAGCGTTGCAGACAGCTGGTACACTGCGCAGGCAGCCACTGCACCATCGGCACAGAAGCCCAATAGGGCGGTGGTTATCAGGAGCTGCTGCTGTACAGTACATGAGCTGCTTCCGGCGTCTACTCCACCCAATCTACAGAGCGTTCCAAACAGCTGGTATACTGCGCAGGCAGCCACTGCACCATCGGAACAGAACGCCATCAGGGCGGTGGTTATCAGCGCTGCTGCTGTACAGTACATGAGCTGCTTCCAGCGTCTTCTCCACCCAAATCTACAGAGCGTTGCAGACAGCTGGTACACTGCGCAGGCAGCCACTGCACCACCGGCACAGAACGCCATCAGGGCGGTGGTTATCTGGCGCTGCTGCTGTACACAGTACATGAGCTGCTTCCGGCGTCTACTCCACCCAAATCTAAAGAGCATTGCAGACAGCTGGTACACTGCGCAGGCAGCCACTGCACCACCGGCACAGAACGCCATCAGGGCGGTGGTTATCAGGCGCTGCTGCTGTACAGTACATGAGCTGCTTCCGGCGTCTACTCCACCCAAATCTACAGAGCGTTCCAAACAGCTGGTACACTGCACAGGCAGCCACTGCGCCATCGGCACAGAACGCCATCAGGGCGGTGGTTATCAGGCGCTGCTGCTGTACAGTACATGAGCTGCTTCCAGCGTCTACTCCACCCAAATCTACAGAGCGTTGCAGACAGCTGGTATACTGAGCAGACAGCCACTGCACCACCGGAACAGAACGCCAACAGAGCGGTGGTTATCAGGCGCTGCTGCTGTACAGTACATGAGCTGCTTCCAGCGTCTACTCCACCCAAATCTACAGAGCGTTGCAGACAGCTGGTACACTGCGCAGGCAGCCACTGCGCCATCGGCACAGAACGCTATCAGGGCGGTGGTTATCAGGCGCTGCTGCTGTACAGTACATGAGCTGCTTCCAGCGTCTACTCCACCCAAATCTACAGAGCGTTGCAGACAGCTGGTATAATGCGCAGGCAGCCCACTGCGCCATCGGCACAGAACGCCATCAGGGCGGTGGTTATCAGGTGCTGCTGCTGTACAGTACATGAGCTGCTTCCGGCGTCTACTCCACCCAAATCTACAGAGCCAGACAGCTGGTATAATGCGCAGGCAGCCACTACACCACCGGCACAGAATGCCACCAGGGCGGTGGTTATCAGGCGCTGCTGCTGTACAGTACATGAGCTGCTTCCGGCGTCTACTCCACCCAAATCTACAAAGCCAGACAGCTGGTACACTGCGCAGGCAGCCACTGCACCACCATTAGGGCAGCGCTGCCAACAGAGATATTCCAGGTATGTATAACTGCACAGTACCACTTCTCTTACCCTGTATGCTGGATCTAATCCTCAGTATGGTTATGTGGCACATCCTGGTGGGTGTAGTGGTCAGCATTGCTGCCTGACAGCGCTGAGGTACTGTATGGTATTCAGTGAAGGGAGATTGCCCCCTGTATATACTGTAGTATCCTGCCAACCAGTACCCACCTGGTGCCCTCCTGTGTTTGAATATAGTATGGTGCCAGCCAGGGCCCACCTCCTACCCCCTATGTGTACTTATATAGGATGCTGCCATACAGTACCCACCTCCTACCCCCCTGTGTGTGGGTATATAGGAAACTGCCAGACAGTGCCCACCTCCTGCCCCGTGTGTGGGTATATAGAATGCTGCCAGTCAGTGCCCACCTCCTGCCCCCCTTGTGTGGGTATAGTATGCTGCCAGTCAGTGCCCACCTCCTGCCCCCCTTGTGTGGGTGTAGTATGCTGCCAGTCAGTGCCCACCTCCTGCCCCCCCATGTGTGGGAATATAGGATACTGCCAGACAGTGCCCACCTTCTGCCTTACTGTGTGTGGGTATATAGGATGCTTCCAGCCAGTGCCCACCTCCCATCCCGTGTGTGGGTATAGTATGCTGCCAACCAGTGCCCACCTTCTGTCCCCTGTGTATAAGGGGTATATAGGGTGATGCCACCTGTGTATATGGGTATATAGGGTGATGCCCCCTGTGTATAGGGGTATATAGGGTGACGCCACCTGTGTATATAGGTATATAGGGTGATGCCCCCTGTGTATAGGATGATGCCCCCTGTGTATAGGGTGATGCCCCCCTGTTTATATGGGTATATAGGATGATACCCCCTGTGTTTAAGATGATGCCCCCTGTGTATATGGGTGTATAGGGTGATGCCCCCTGTGTATATGGGTGTATAGGGCGATGCCCCCTGTGTATATGGGTATATATGGTGATGCCCCCTGTGTATATGGGTGTATAGGGCGATGCCCCCTGTGTATATAGGGTGATGCCCCCTGTGTATATGGGTATATAGGGTAATGCCCCCTGTGTACAGGGTGATGCCCCCTGTGTATATGGGTATATATGGTGATGCCCCTGTTTATATGGGTGATGCCCCCTGTGTATATGGGTATATATGGTGATGCCCCCTGTTTATATGGGTGATGCCCCCTGTGTATATGGGTGATGCCCCCTGTGTATATGGGTATATAGGGTAATGCCCCCCCTGTGTATATGGGTATATATGGTGATGTCGTCTGTGTATATGGGTGTATAGGGTGATGCCGTCTGTGTATATGGGTGATGCCCCCTGTGTATATGGGTGTATAGGGTGATGCCGTCTGTGTATATGGGTGTATAGGGTGATGTTCCTGTGTATATGGGTGTATAGGGTAATGCCCCCCCTGTGTATTGGGTGATGTCCCCTGTGTATATGGGTGTATAGGGTGATGCCCCCTGTGTATATGGGTATACATGGTGATGCCCCCTGTGTATATGGGTGTATAGGGTGATGCCCCCTGTGTATATGGGTATACATGGTGATGCCCCCTGTGTATATGGGTGTATAGGGTGATGCCCCCTGTGTATATGGGTGTATAGGGTGATGCCCCCTGTGTATATGGGTGATGCCCCCTGTGTATATGGGTGTATAGGGTGATGCCCCCTGTGTATATGGGTATATAGGGTAATGCCCCCTGTGTATATGGGTATATAGGGTAATGCCCCCTGTGTATATGGGTATATAGGGTAATGACCCCTGTGTATAGGGTGATACCCCCTGTGTATATGGGTATATAGGGTAATGCCAACCGTGTATTGGGTGATGCCCCCTGTGTATCTCTTATATATTTGGCTACATCTGTCACTCAAAGTGTGTCTGACTCTCTAACGCTGGGTGGAGCCTCTGACTCACATGACAGAGAACCAGCCCAGTGAGCCCACAGTCATAGGAGGGACACATTGCTCTGCTCCTGCACTTTCCTTTTAATGTATGATTGCCATCACCTGTGTTGAAGCACCTTTCCTATCAATTAACCTGTTCAACACAGATGGAGGTAATCATACATTAGGAAGAAAGTCCAGCGGCAGAGCATTGTGTCCCTCCTGGCATGGGTCATGTTGGGAGGTATGCACAGTGCCAGACACCCTCTGCCTCCCCATGTTACCCAGCAAAGACACAGCTACTCACCAGACACACCAGGTGAGCGCCCCCACCGCCCCACCTCCCGCGATTCGCGGGGCCCCTCCCACGATTCGCGCGCTCCCCCGCGAATCCCTCCTACCGCAATTCGCGCCCCCCCCCCACCCGCGATTTGCGGCAACCCCAGCCCCCACGACCCCCCCTCCGGCGATTCGCTGCAACCCCCCAAGCCCATCCCCCCCTGCACCCCCCGCGACCCTCCCGTGATTCGCGGCAAACCCCCCGGCCCCGCGAACCCCCTCCCATGATTTGCTGCAACCCCCGCGCCCACCCCTCCCGCAATTCGCAGCACCCACCCCCCGCGACCCCCCCCTCCCCCAATTCATGGCACACACACCCCCCCCTCCCATGGACACCACCCCCCCAGCTGCCGCGATTCACAGCAACCCCAGGATCAAATGGCACATGCAAAAACTGACACGGCTATGGTCGACGATGAAAAAGGTTGACATGAGTTTTTGAAGATTTATTTTTCATTTTAAGAATGTTTTCATATTCATTCTCATGTGTCGACATGGTCACCAATGAAGTGCCACAATTATGTCAACATTTAATGTGTTGACCTTTCTGTGTTGATTTTTTCTTGTGGCGATTTGCGGCACCCCAGCGACCCCCTCCCGTGATTCGCGGTACCTCCCCACACGACCCCCCTCCCGCGATTCGCGTCACCCACCCCCCGCGACCCCCCCCCCCCGCAATTTGCGGCACCCCCCGCGACCCCCCCCCCCCCGCACAATTCGCAGACACCCCCCACCTCCCTCCCCCCCCCCTTCATGGCAACCCCACGTTTAAATGGCACATGCAAAACACTGACATGGCTATGGTCGACAATGAAAAAGGTTGACATGAGCTTTTGAAGATTTATTTTTCACTTTTTGAATGTTTTCATATTCATTCTCATGTGTCGACATGGACACCAATGAAGTGCCACACTTATGTCAACATTTACATGTGTTGACCTTTCTGTGTTGATTTTTTCTTGTGGCGATTTGCGGCACCCTCCCGCGATTCGCAGCACACCCCCCACAATTCGAGGCACCCACAGCGACTCCCGCGATTTGCGGCCCCACCCCGTGACACCCCCTCCTGCGATTCGTGGCACCCTGCGACCCCCCCTCCCACGATTCGCGCCGGCCCCCCCTCCCGCGGTTCGCGGTACCCCCTACCGCAATTTCCCCCCCGACCCCCCTCCTGTCATTGCGGCAACCCCCCGCCCGCGCGACCCACCCTCCCACGATTCACTGCAACCCCCCGCGCCCCCCCCTCCCACGATTCGTGGCACCCACCCCCCCCCCCCCCCGCGACCCCCCCTCCCGCAATTCACGGCATCCACCCACGACCCCTCCTCCCGTGATTCGCGGACACCCCTCACCTCCTCCCTCCCCCCCCCGTGCGTGATTCATGGCAACCCCAGGATTAAATGGCACATGCAAAACACTGACACGGCTATGGTCGACAATGAAAAAGGTTGACATGAGTTTTTGAAGATTTATTTTTCTTTTTTTGAATGTTTTCATATTCATTCTCATGTGTCGACATGGACACCAATGAGGTGTCACACTTATGTCAACATTTACATGTGTTGACCTTTCTGTGTTGATTTTTTCTTGTGGCAATTTTTTTCCAGTGACAACTATGTGCACGTCAACCTAGACATCATCAACCAATTCTTTGTATAATATATAACACCTGTTCTGTTTTACTGTAGGTGTTTT
Source organism: Crinia signifera (assembly GCF_055691185.1). NCBI lineage: Eukaryota > Metazoa > Chordata > Amphibia > Anura > Myobatrachidae > Crinia > Crinia signifera. The sequence continues at coordinate 7,642,228 of NC_139220.1, forward strand.
AGGTCAGATCTTTTACTGCTACTATTACTGTTTATGTAAATGCATTCTGAATGACAGCAACATCCTACCATCCTTCTACAAGAATATATAACCAACATCGCGCCCCGTGCCCCCCCCTCCCGCAATTCGCAACCCCCCCTCGCGCAATTCACGCCCCCTCCCGCACTTTGCGGACCCCCGCCCTCTCCCGCGATTTGCGGACACCTGCGCCCCCTCCCTCCCTTGATTCACGGCACCCCCGTGCCCCTCCCGCAATTCACGGCACCCCCGTGCCCCTCCCGCAATTCACGGCACCCCTAAGCCCCTCTTTAGTCCCCCGTATACTCACACACCCCTATCACTACCCAGCTTCCTGCTCTCCTGAACCGTAACTTCCACCACTGGGGAGTCGCTGACGCAGTTTTTCCCACATGCCCCTATCATGCCTCATAGCCCAGCCTCCTGCTCTCATGCACCCGAACTCCCACCCAGTAGGAGGAGACACTGACTCAGGGCCACCATCCTGTACTCCTGTACTGCCACGCTGGACCCTCACCCACTGGCAGAAGCTGCACAGTATCTCCCACCCTCCTCTTTAGTCCCCCTTATGTCCACACACCCCTATCACTACCCAGCCTCCTGTTTTCCTGTGTCGTGACCTCCGCCAGTGGGGAGCCGCTGACTCAAAAACACCCTACTATACTATTGCACACACACACACACACACACACACACCTAAACAACATGCACACACAGCCCCCCCCCCCCCACACCCACAAATGTCACTGTACCATCCACACTATCAATGTACATCTTACTCTGTAACCGCTTTTTAATTAAACAAAACAATACACACCCCCTTCCACATCATATGCTCTCTATGTAACACATTTCACCTATAAATCAAGTTGCAATACAGGCATCTTACATACAATTCTAACCATATGTCTCACAATACAAATGTTCACAAATTAAGGGGGCGCAGCCCCTTACGACGGTGTGAAGAGCGCCCGTAGGGCAAGATGAATCACCTAGTATGGGTATATATGGTGATGCCCCCTGTGTATATGGGTGTATAGGGTGATGCCCCCTGTGTATATGGGTATATAGGATGCTGCCCCTGTGTATATGGGTATATAGGGTGATGCCCCCTGTTTATGGGTATATATTGTGATGCCCCCTGTGTATATGGGTATATAGGGTAATGCCCCCCTGGGTATATAGGGTAATGCCCCCTGGGTATATGGGTGTATATATAGGGTGATGCCCCCTGTGTATATGGGTATATGGGTATATAGGGTGATGCCCCCTGTGTATATGGGTATATAAGGTGATGCTGCCCCTGTATATACTAGGGTGATGCCCCCTGTGTATATGGGTATACATGGTGATGCCCCGTGTATATGGGTGTATAGGGTGATGCCCCCTGTGTATATGGGTGTATAGGGTGATGCCCCGTGTATATGGGTGTATAGGGTGATGCCCCCTGTGTATATAGGGTGATGCCCCCTGTGTATATGGGTATACATGGTGATGCCCCGTGTATATGGGTGTATAGGGTGATGCCCCCTGTGTATATGGGTGTATAGGGTGATGCCCCGTGTATATGGGTGTATAGGGTGATGCCCCCTGTGTATATAGGGTGATGCCCCCCTGTGTATATGGGTATACATGGTGATGCCCCCTGTGTATATGGGTGTATAGGGTGATGCCCCCTGTGTATATGGGTATACATGGTGATGCCCCCTGTGTATATGGGTGTATAGGGTGATGCCCCCTGTGTATATGGGTATACATGGTGATGCCCCCTGTGTATATGGGTGTATAGGGTGATGCCCCCTGTGTATATGGGTGTATAGGGTGATGCCCCCTGTGTATATAGGGTGATGCCCCTTGTGTATATGGGTATATAGGGTAATGCCCCCTGTGTATAGGGGTATATAGGATGCTGCCCCTGTGTATACAGGGTGATGCCAGGCAGCAGTACCCACCTGATGTCCGCCCAGCAGGTGCCCCGCAGGTACTCCCGGCACAGGTGAAGGCTCCCGCACTCCTCCTCATCCTCCTCTTCCTTCCTCAGGTACCGGCGGCAGATCCGGACCGGGCTCTGGGCCAGCACCAGCTCCCCCACCTGCGGGAACCTCTGCGCCTCCTCCCGCAGGATCTGCTCCGTCTGCTCCGGGGGGAGCTCCAGCAGCTGCGTCAGCCGCGCCCGCCCCAGCCGCCCCCCGTGCGAGCACAGCAGCTTGGTGAGGAAGGCGGTGACCGTGGGGTCGGACATGGTGGCGGCTCCGGGGGTCTCACGTCACTCACTGCCCGGGCCCCAGCCGCGTCCTCCGAGCGCCGGCAGAGACTGGCCGTCCCCGGGGTGTCCGGGCTGTTCCTCTCCCTCCTCCCGGCCGGGGCGGATCCTCCTCTGACGCCGAGAAACGAAACTGAAACTGGTCCCAGTGCCGGCGGCAGAGTAACTAACTGAGGGCTGACAGTGACACCGAAAGGTCGACACGGACAAAAGGTCGACATGCAAAAGATAATGCGAGGGTACGCGCTATGGCAATTGGAGGTCCGTGTCGTCAGGTGCCGACATTGACATAACGTTGATTTAGAAAATCATGTTGACCTTTTCATGTGTCGACCTCTTTTGTATATCAACTTTATTTTGCTTGTGTCGACCTTTTGATGTTGTCGTTTTATTGCGTGTCAGTATACGATCGTTAGGTCGACGTGGATTTTCCCTTTTGTTTTTGAGCCGACATGTGCCGACAAGGATATTTTACCACTAGGTCATGGTGGGAGAATAGAATAGTGTGCCGGGTGTAGTGATGGGACGCGGTGCACTTTTTCAGTGTTGACATTTCGGGTAAAAAAAAAAAGTGAAATACCTTTTAACTGTCGACCTAGCCCATGCCAACCCAACGCTTGTGTCGACCTAAATCCATGTTGACCTTCCCATGTGTCAACCATTGCTCATGTAGTCGACCCAATTCATGTTGACCTTAGTGCTGTCGACCCTATGACCCATACCCTGCATGTCAACCTTTTGTCTGTGCCAATCTATGGCATGTCAACCTTTTATCTGTGTCGACATATTGTATGACAAACTTTTTTTGGGGGGACCAATTATCTACCTTGACACTGTAGATCTTTCAAACCATACCCAATTGTCTCTCCCTAGTGGTGTGACCCCAGGTAATTACGGTAGGTGACACGTTGTATTACATCTGGCGCTCTGCGTCAGGCGCAGTATAGTATGTTATGTAGTATGAGGTCACAAGGCCGGGGAGACAGCACGTAGCACATCTCTGCGTGGCTTTGTTTGCACAGTGATAATTTAGTGGACTATGACCTGGTCGCAGAGGGAGGAAAACATTTCCTTCATTACACCCGATACAGACGCCCAGGCACATGCCTTAGCTGCCCAGCCTCCGTCCAAGTGTCCACATAAGACATCCCGATAATAGGAGTTATACAGACCTGATCGCAAAGCACATTTTTTTAGCAAAAAAAATGCAGGTGGGGCAGATGTAATAGGTGCAGAGAGAGTTAAATTTGGGTGGGGTGTGTCCAAACTGAAATTTAAATTGCAGTGTAAAGCTGTGTACACACGGGGAAATATGATCGCTGGCAATATATTGCTCAGCGTCCCGTTTTCATTAGCGACCAGAGATGGTGGCTGATGAAAATGTCACACTGCCGGGAGAAGAGGCGGGGGATGTCGCTGGTCAGAGGAGCATGCTCCTCCGACCAGCTACCATTAGTGGGCTGAAGACGGGAGTGCGCACCCGGCGTTTTATCGCCAGTGCACACTCCAATCGCTGGCAATATGGTCGCTCAGCGACCATATTGCCAGCAATTTTTGCCCATGTCTACGCACCTTTAAAATAAAGCAGCCAGTATCTACCCTGCACAGAAACAAAATAACTCACCCAAATGTAACTCTCTCTGCACGTTACATCTGCCCCATCTGCATTGCACATGTTTTTTTCCACTTGATAAAAATTGTGCTTTGTGATCAGGTCTGAATTACCCCATTATCAGAATGTGGCAGTAAGGGTTAGGCTGCGGTTCCCGGGAGATAGTATAAGGCAATAGGGGCAGGGTTAGGCTTTGAGGGAGGGGCATAGGGCCACTTGACTCTGTCAGATGACTCTGCTGGAGCCAGGGAAGTGTGCGCGTATGACATGGGTGCATGGCCAGCCCCGCTCTCTGTGTGGCCTGACTGGCCCTTCAGGCCATCAGCCCTTCTGGCATTGGCCGCCCCTGACAGTCACATGACCACCAGGAAGACTCCGCTGTATGTAAATCACAGCTGCTGGGCCACTGTTGACATTTGATTAGTGTCTGTATGATGAATGTCAATATAACGATGTCAACACTGTGGGGTTTATCTGCTAAGCAGCTTCTGGTCACATGCACGGCAATGCATTTACTAACAAAACACCTAAATACTGTACGGTTAGTAGGGTGATACTGTACGGTTAGTAGGGTGTTACTGTCCTGTTAGTAGGGTTATAGTTGTACGGTTAGTAGGGTGTTACTGTCCTGTTAGTAGGGTCATAGTTGTACGGTTAGTAGGGTGTTACTGTCCTGTTAGTAGGGTTATAGCTGTACAGTTAGTAGGGTGTTACTGTCCTGTTAGTAGGGTGATACTGTACAGTTAGTAAGGTGTTACTGTCCTGTTAGTAGGGTTATAGCTGTACAGTTAGTAGGGTGTTACTGTCCTGTTAGTAGGGTGATACTGTACGGTTAGTAGGGTGTTACTGTCCTGTTATTAGGGCTATAGCTGTACGGTTAGTAGGGTGTTACTGTCCTGTTAGTAGGGTTATAGCTGTACTGTTAGTAGGGTGTTACTGTCCTGTTAGTAGGGTTATAGCTGTACGGTTAGTAGGGTGTTACTGTCCTGTTAGTAGGGCTAAAGCTGTACGGTTAGTAGGGTGTTACTGTCCTGTTAGTAGGGTTATAGCTGTATGGTTAGTAGGGTGTTACTGTCCTGTTAGTAGGGTGTTACTGTCCTGTTAGTAGGGTTATAGCTGTACGGTTAGTAGGGTGTTACTGTCCTGTTATTAGGGCTATAGCTGTACGGTTAGTAGGGTGTTACTGTCCTGTTAGTAGGGTGTTACTGTCCTGTTAGTAGGGTTATAGCTGTACGGTTTGTAGGGTGTTACTGTCCTGTTATTAGGGCTATAGCTGTACGGTTAGTAGGGTGTTACTGTCCTGTTAGTAGGGTGTTACTGTCCTGTTAGTAGGGTTATAGCTGTACGGTTAGTAGGGTGTTACTGTCCTGTTAGTAGGGTGTTACTGTCCTGTTAGTAGGGTTATAGCTGTACGGTTTGTAGGGTGTTACTGTCCTGTTATTAGGGCTATAGCTGTACGGTTAGTAGGGTGTTACTGTCCTGTTAGTAGGGTGTTACTGTCCTGTTAGTATGGTTATAGCTGTACGGTTTGTAGGGTGTTACTGTCCTGTTATTAGGGCTATAGTTGTACGGTTAGTAGGGTGTTACTGTCCTGTTATTGGGGTATAGCTGTACGGGTAGTAAGGTGTTACTTGAAAATAAAAATATGGGCGCTATAGAGGTGAAGAATATAAAGAGAGGCTAATACTCCCCTATTTAGGTCCATCTGTTGTTTTCTTTTCTATTCCTTGTCCCGTGTCGTTATATGAAAAGACAAGAAAAGGGAGAAAAGAGGGCAATTTCCCTCGTGTAATCCTGTTTTTACTTATGTGTCAAAACAATAACCTCCTATGTTATAGTATAAGTGATATGGATCAATGGAGTGTGGGGGTTAACTCCCCCTTCCAGATACACTCACACAATATCAGAATATCAACGGCATGTAATGAAACTTTTGTAATAAAGCCAGAACTGTATCCCAAGAATAATAGTATGTTGGGGGTAGGTCCCCCTACCCAATTTACTCACTCAGAGTCGGAATTCAAAACGCGTTTCGATCCGGGCTGGATCTTTGTCAAGGCACCTTATAACGATACGCGACAAGGAATAGAAAAGAAAACAACAGACGGACCTAAATAGGGGAGTATTAGCCTCTCTTTATAATTCTTCACCTCTATAGCGCCCATATTTTTATTTTCAAGTATTCTTCACCCTAAAACGTTTCAAAAAGGTCCAGGTGGGCCTTTTTTACTTGAAGAAAAAATACAGGCAGCTCCCTCTGCGCAGTTTGGTCTAGATCCCATACCCCCTTTTTTTATTTCAGTAAGGTGTTACTGTCCTGTTAGTAGGGTTATAGCTGTACAGTTAGTAGGGTGTTACTGTCCTGTTAGTAGGGTTATAGCTGTACGGTTAGTAGGGTGTTACTGTTTTGTTAATAGGGCTATAGTTGTATGGTTAGTAGGGTATTACTGTCCTGTTATTAGGGTTATAGCTGTACTGTTAGTAGGGTGATACTGTCCTGTTAGTAGGGTTATAGCTGTACTGTTAGTAGGGTGTTACTGTCCTGATAGTAGGGTTATAGCTGTACGGTTAGTAGGGTGTTACTGTCCTGTTAGTAGGGTGATACTGTACTGTTAGTAGGGTGTTACTGTCCTGTTAGTAGGGTTATAGCTGTATGGTGAGTAGGGTGTTACTGTCCTGTTAGTAGGGTTATAGTTGTACGGTTAGTAGGGTGTTACTGTCCTGTTAGTAGGGTTATAGTTGTACGGTTTGTAGGGTGTTACTGTCCTGTTAGTAGGGTTATAGCTGTACTGTTAGTAGGGTGTTACTGTCTTGTTAGTAGGGTTATAGTTGTACGGTTAGTAGGGTGTTACTGTCCTGTTAGTAGGGTTATAGCTGTACAGTTAGTAGGGTGTTACTGTCCTGTTAGTAGGGTTATAGCTGTACAGTTAGTAGGGTGTTACTGTCCTGTTAGTAGGGTTATAGCTGTACTGTTAGTAGGGTGTTACTGTCCTGATAGTAGGGTTATAGCTGTACGGTTAGTAGGGTGTTACTGTCCTGTTAGTAGGGTGATACTGTACTGTTAGTAGGGTGTTACTGTCCTGTTAGTAGGGTTATAGCTGTATGGTGAGTAGGGTGTTACTGTCCTGTTAGTAGGGTTATAGTTGTACGGTTAGTAGGGTGTTACTGTCCTGTTAGTAGGGTTATAGTTGTACGGTTAGTAGGGTGTTACTGTCCTGTTAGTAGGGTTATAGCTGTACTGTTAGTAGGGTGTTACTGTCCTGATAGTAGGGTTATAGCTGTACGGTTAGTAGGGTGTTACTGTCCTGTTAGTAGGGTTATAGCTGTACTGTTAGTAGGGTGTTACTGTCCTGATAGTAGGGTTATAGCTGTACGGTTAGTAGGGTGTTACTGTCCTGTTAGTAGGGTGATACTGTACTGTTAGTAGGGTGTTACTGTCCTGATAGTAGGGTTATAGCTGTACTGTTAGTAGGGTGTTACTGTCCTGTTAGTAGGGTTATAGCTGTACGGTTAGTAGGGTGTTACTGTCCTGATAGTAGGGTTATAGCTGTACTGTTAGTAGGGTGTTACTGTCCTGTTAGTAGGGTTATAGCTGTACGGTTAGTAGGGTGTTACTGTCCTGATAGTAGGGTTATAGCTGTACGGTTAGTAGGGTGTTACTGTCCTGTTAGTAGGGTTATAGCTGTACTGTTAGTAGGGTGTTACTGTCCTGATAGTAGGGTTATAGCTGTACGGTTAGTAGGGTGTTACTGTCCTGTTAGTAGGGTGATACTGTACTGTTAGTAGGGTGTTACTGTCCTGTTAGTAGGGTGATACTGTACTGTTAGTAGGGTGTTACTGTCCTGATAGTAGGGTTATAGCTGTACTGTTAGTAGGGTGTTACTGTCCTGTTAGTAGGGTTATAGCTGTACGGTTAGTAGGGTGTTACTGTCCTGATAGTAGGGTTATAGCTGTACTGTTAGTAGGGTGTTACTGTCCTGTTAGTAGGGTTATAGCTGTACGGTTAGTAGGGTGTTACTGTCCTGATAGTAGGGTTATAGCTGTACGGTTAGTAGGGTGTTACTGTCCTGTTAGTAGGGTTATAGCTGGTACTGTTAGTAGGGTGTTACTGTCCTGATAGTAGGGTTATAGCTGTACGGTTAGTAGGGTGTTACTGTCCTGTTAGTAGGGTGATACTGTACTGTTAGTAGGGTGTTACTGTCCTGATAGTAGGGTTATAGCTGTACTGTTAGTAGGGTGTTACTGTCCTGTTAGTAGGGTTATAGCAGTACGGTTAGTAGGGTGTTACTGTCCTGATAGTAGGGTTATAGCTGTACTGTTAGTAGGGTGTTACTGTCCTGTTAGTAGGGTTATAGCTGTACGGTTAGTAGGGTGTTACTGTCCTGTTAGTAGGGTTATAGCTGTACTGTTAGTAGGGTGTTACTGTCCTGTTAGTAGGGTTATAGTTGTACGGTTAGTAGGGTGATACTGTCCTGTTAGTAGGGTTATAGCTGTACTGTTAGTAGGGTGTTACTGTCCTGTTAGTAGGGTTATAGCTGTACTGTTAGTAGGGTGTTACTGTCTTGTTAGTAGGGTTATAGTTGTACGGTTAGTAGGGTGTTACTGTCCTGTTAGTAGGGTTATAGCTGTACGGTTAGTAGGGTGTTACTGTCCTGTTAGTAGGGTTATAGCTGTACAGTTAGTAGGGTGTTACTGTCCTTTTAGTAGGGTTATAGCTGTACGGTTAATAGGGTGTTACTGTCCTGTTAATAGGGCTATAGTTGTACGGTTAGTAGGGTGTTACTGTCCTGTTATTAGGGCTATAGCTGTACGGTTATTAGGGTGTTACTGTCCTGTTAGTAGGGTTATAGTTGTACGGTTAGTAGGGTGTTACTGTCCTGTTTGTAGGGCTATAGCTATACAGTTAGTAGGGTGTTACTGTCCTGTTAGTAGGGCTATAGCTGTATGGTTAGTAGGGTGTTACTGTCCTGTTAGTAGAGCTATACAGGTCCACAATGTTCAGCAACAATCACTGCCAGATCTTATGTGTTGGGTGCCGTACAGAAGTGGGTGAAGAAACCTCTTAACTCCTTTATGCCCACGCAGCCCGCTATGTAACTGTGCAGGCGAAGGATAAACAGGATTATATTGCTGTTTATTTAACAATGGCACATCTGTGAAAGATTGCGCCCCGTCAGTTGCGGTCCCTCCTACGTACTTCTGGGTATCCCTCTGTATCAATACACAGGTGGATCACAGCCCAGAGAGGGAATGCACTCCCTAGAGTGTGTGAGATTGAGTATCACACTCTAGGTGTACGCACTTGCACACAGTTATGAGCGAGTAGGGCTATAGCTGTACGGTTAGTAGGGTGATACTGTCTGGTTAGTACAGTGATACTGTCCTGTTAGTACGGCGTTACTGTCCGGTTAGTAGGGTGTTACAGTCCTGCTAGTAGGGCTATAGCTGTACGATTAGTAGAGTGATACTGTATGGTTAGTAGGGTGATACTGTCCGTTAGTAGGGTGTTACTGTCCAGTCAGTAGGGCTATAGCTGTGCGATTATTAAGGTGATACTGTCTGGTTAGTAGGGCGATACTGTATGGTTAGTAGGGTGATACTGTACAGTTAGTAGGGAGATAGTGTACAGTTAGTAGGGCGAAAGTGTACAGTTAGTAGGGTGATATTGTCCTGTTGGTAGGGTGTTACTGTACTGTTAGTAGGGCGATACTGTGTGGTTAGTAGGGCGATAGTGTACAGTTAGTAGGGCGATATTGTCCTGTTGGTAGGATGTTACTGTCCTGTTAGTAGGGCGATACTGTGTGGTTAGTGGGGTGATAGTGTACAGTTAGTAGGGCGATATTGTCCTGTTGGTAGGGTGTTATTGTCCTGTTAGTAGGGCGATACTGTATGGTTAGTAGGGCGATAGTGTACAGTTAGTAGGGCGATATTGTCCTGTTGGTAGGATGTTACTGTCCTGTTAGTAGGGCGATACTGTGTGGTTAGTGGGGTGTTAGTGTACAGTTAGTAGGTTATTTGACAACTGTAATGGCAGCACGTCACCTCCAGTGTCACCTGTGGGCAGGTGTGCGGGACACAAGCCAGGTCTAGGGGGTCACTGTCACACCAGTAACATGTCGCAGTTCTTGTTTTGCAGGTCAGGACTTGCTGACATCGATGTAATGCGGCCTGGTGCGCGGTGTGAGTCACAGGTGGGTGGGTATGATCTCAGTGTGTGAGTACACTTATCAGCAACACCCATGGCAACAACACAGAAGTGCTTCATATAGGAGCGACACTGGACTAGGGAATGGGGACTGTTTGTACCCACGCATTCATCAGGCGCTAACTGTCCGGACGCGCATGTTTGTGATTTTTGGACTTCTGTGCTCCATACTGAATTGGGCCCTGAGTAATAAAGGGAAGATAAATTGTATGGAGATTTAGAGCCTCAGACTTCATTCTCAAAATGGGCAAAACCATGCTTCACTGCAGGTGGGTAGATGTAACAAGTGTAGAGAGCATTAGATTTGGGTGAGGTTTGTACTTCAAACTGATATCTAAATTGCAGTGTAAGAATAAATCAGCCAGTATTTACCTTGCACAGAAACAAAATAACTTGACCACATTTAACTCTCTCTGCACCTGTTACATCTGCCCCATCTGCAGTGCAGCATGGTTTTGCAAATTTTGAGAACAAATTTGTCCTGCAATCAGATCTGATTTAGGCTTGTAGTACCAGCCAATCAGATCCTAGCTGCCATGTCATAGGCTGTTTGAAAAATGACAGTAGCTGATTGGCTGCTATTTTATCTCTCTCGAGTGTACATAGGCCCCTAAGTGGCATTTACAGATGATACCAGTGTTAGGTGAAGTGTCCTGATCACTGATGCCCCTGTCACACGTCAGCCCCACCCCAACATTCAGCCCTTGTGCGCAGTGTATAGCACACACACATAACCAGACCGTGGGGATTAGGAAATGTTGTGCAATAACACGGACATGTGAGCTCCGGGGTAACGGCATGGTGACGGGCTATATTTGTATAATGACGGAGGTAAGCGCAGAGCAGGTAGGTGCCCCTTACGCCCAGGTGCGGGCAGCTCTGTCTGTGTGCAGCTACAACACCTATTAATGTGGAAGCCGCACACTGAAGTTGCCCATACACGCACCGATCACGGCGTGCGTTCTGGGCTAAAATAGCATCGCATCACATTGCATGCCTTGTGCATGCAATGCGATGCAATGAAAAGCAAGTGCAGCACATATTTTTGTAGTGAGCGCACTTCAAAGCACAGATCGCCCCACCGGGATCGGTGCGTGTATGGGCACCTTAACAGCTACGGATTGTACATGGTGTTCTCAGACAGTCGATCTTTTCCATGTGGATCTTTTGCTTGTGATTGTCGAACTTTTGGTGTCTACTATTGTCTGTGAGTCCTCTGGATCCGGATAAAATGGCGCCTAGGACAGACCCCATCTAGGAACCATGCATCTGCACATGGCCACCCCAGAATCTCCTGAAGGGCAGGTCTGTTTCTGAGTTGGGGTGTGCGCTGTGTGCCGCCATTCAAGGACTACAATCCCCATCATGCCGAGTAGCCAATGGGCCTATTAACTGTATTGGTGTGGTATGGCGGTCCAACAGGGGGGATCCCGACATCGGAATTCTGACTGCCGGTACTCCGACAGGAAGGGGGGGCGCAAAGAAACCCCTTGCGGGCTCGCACTCGCCATGCTGTGGGCTCGGTGACTCACTTCACTCATTACAGGTTCTTGTCTCCCTCTATGGGGGTTGTGGACAACCACAAGGGAGAATAGCCCCTGTCAGTCAGGATAACCCCTGTCGGAACACCAGCAGTCGGGATCCCTCCTGTGGGAGCACCGGCAGTCAGGATAACCCCTGTCGGAGTACCGGCAGTCAGGATCCCCCCTGTCGGAGTACCGGCAGTCGGATCCCCCTGTCGGAGCACCGGCAGTCGGGATCTCGCCCATGTCGGAGCACCGGCAATCGGGATCCCCCCCTGTCGGAGCACCGGCAGTCGGGATCTCCCCCCTGTCGGAGCACCGGCAGCCGGGATATCCCCCCGCCGGAGCACCGGCAGCCGGGATCCCCCCTGTCGGAGCAGCGGCAGTCGGGATTCCCCCCTGTCGGAGCAGCGGCAGTCGGGATCCCCCCTGTCGGAGCAGCGGCAGTCGGGATCCCCCCTTTCGGAGCACCGGCAGTCGGGATCCCCCCTTTCGGAGTACCGGCAGTCAGGATCCCCCCTGTCGGGCAGTCATCCGGCACCCTAACCGTATATAGGCCATTACCTAGGGGGCCCAGAACTATGGACACAGTGCTTTATGCTGGTTCTGTCTGCTGCTATTATAATGCTATAAAGCCTGCAATAAGAAGCACACAGTGAGCATTACATGGTGATGCACTACAGAGACTGTCAGCCTGTCAGGAGCAGCCTTTATAAGGATAGTGTATAGTCCTTTACCCCTCAGTCACAGTCAGTCAGTGACTGAAAACCGCGCATGCGCACTGGGTAGGTATCTGAGCGTTCTGTCCGCGCAAGCGCACTTGGTGTCTCCAAGGGGTTAAGTACCGCGCATGCGCACTGGGTTCCCTCAGGGCTGCACATGGAAGAGGGAGGAAGCAGGGGGCGGGTGTAGAGCGGCCAGGATGAAGCAAGGGGCGGGACGGGGGAGGAGCTCTTCACTCTCCCCGCCTTTCATTCAGTTTCGTTTCTCCGTCTGGTCAGGACTGTGTCACCCAGGTCAGGCGGCGCTGTTGTTGCCATAGGGGAGGAGGGACTGGGAGGTAAACCTGCGGCCGGGCGGGGCAGACCCGGCATCGCAGCACCCAGGGCACCGAGCAAGGGGCAGACCTGCAGGCCAGGGGGCATTTGGGGCAGAGAGGACTGTACGGGTTCACTGACTGGTAGGAAGTTTATGGAGGAAAACGGAGATGCTGGAGGCATATAGAGGACTGTGGGGGTAAGTGCAGAAAGGGGGCAGAAGGAGGACTGTAGGGGTAAGTACAAGAGGGGGCAGAGAGAGGACTGTGGGGTAGGTGCAGGAGGCGGCAGAAGGAGGACTGTAGGGGTAAGTACAGGAGGGGGGCAGAGAGAGGACTGTGGGGGTAAGTACAAGAGGGGGGCAGAAGGAGGACTGTGGGGGTAAGTACAGGAGGGGCAGAAGGAGGACTGTGGGGGTACAGGAGGGGGCAGAAGGAGGACTGTGGGGGTAAGTACAAGAGGGGGGCAGAAGGAGGACTGTGGGGGTAAGTACAGGAGGGGCAGAAGGAGGACTGCGGGGGTACAGGAGGGGGCAGAAGGAGGACTGTAGGGGTAAGTACAGGAGGGGGCAGAAGGAGGACTGTGGGGTAAGTGCAGAAAGGGGGCAGAGAGAGGACTGTGGGGGTAAGTGCAGAAAGGGGGCAGAAGGAGGACTGCGGGTGTAAGTACAGGAGGGGCAGAGAGAGGACTGTAGGGTAAGTACAGGAGGGGGCAGAAGGAGGACTGTGGGGTAAGTACAAGAGGGAGGCAGAGAGAGGACTGCGGGGGTAAGTACAGGAGGGGGGCAGAAGGAGAACTGCGGGTGTAAGTACAGGAGGGGGCAGAAGGAGGACTGTGGGGGTAAGTACAGGAGGGGGCAGAAGGAGGACTGCGGGGGTAAGTACAGGAGGGGCAGAGAGAGGACTGTAGGGTAAGTACAGGAGGGGGCAGAAGGAGGACTGTGGGGTAAGTACAAGAGGGAGGCAGAGAGAGGACTGTGGGGGTAAGTACAGGAGGGGGCAGAAGGAGGACTGCGGGGGTAAGTACAGGAGGGGGCAGAAGGAGGACTGGGGGTAAGTAAAGGAGGGGGGCAGAGAGAGGACTGTGGGGGTAAGTACAGGAGGGGGCAGAGAGAGGACTGTAGGGGTAAGTACAGGAGGGGGGCAGAGAGAGGACTGTAGGGGTAAGTACAGGAGGGGGGCAGAAGGAGGACTGTGGGGGTAAGTACAGGAGGGGGGCAGGAGGACTGTAGGGGTAAGTACAGGAGGGGTAGAGAGGACTGTGGGGGTAAGTACAGGAGGGGGGCAGAAAGAGGCCTGTAGGGGTAAGTACAGAAGGGGTAGAGAGGCCTGTAGGGGTAAGTACAGGAGGGGTAGAGAGGACTGTAGGGGTAAGTACAGACAGGAAGGGGTAAATATACGATGGTAGGGAGTACACAGTTGGGGTAGATAGAGGTGGCAGGGGGTGTGAGGCTCAGTACATAGAGAAGACTTGGGGTAAATGTGCCCAGCTCTCTGAGGGCACACCTAGTTGGTAGGGCGGCAATATATTACATATAAGGGTAGATAATTCCCATAGCGGAAGCCTCAGGACATGTCGGACTCCCTTTCCATGCGACTCTGTAAGGTGCTCTGCACCAATGGGGGCAGCATGGAGCTGTGGCAGCTGGGCAGGGCCCTGGGTCTCTCCTCTCAGAAGATGGCACAGCTGCTGGAGGCAGAAGAGGGTCGCACCCTGGTGACCAGGCAGCAGGGAAACAACCGATTGTGTGTATACGTTAGCAAACTGCGGATATGTGCGGACAGGAACCAGGAATGTGCTGGCAACTGCGACAGACTCCACCTGTGCCGCTACTACGTCCTGGGGGGCTGCACCAGGTGAGCTGGGGGCTATATACCTCATCCTGGGGGGCTGCACCAGGTGAGCTGGGGGCTATATACCTCATCCTGGGGCTGCAGCAGGTGAGCTGGGGACTATATACCTCATCCTGGGGGGCTGCACCAGGTGAGCTGGGAGCTATATACCTCATCCTGGGGGCTGCAGCAGGTGGGCTGGGGGCTATATACCTCATCCTGGGGGCTGCAGCAGGTGAGCTGGGGGCTATATATCTCATCCTGGGGGCTGCAGCAGGTGAGCTGGCGGCTATATACCTCATCCTGGGGGCTGCAGCAGGTGAGCTGGGGGCTATATACCTCATCCTGGGGCTGCACCAGGTGAGCTGGGGGCTATATATCTCATCCTGGGGGCTGCAGCAGGTGAGCTGGGGGCTATATACCTCATCCTGGGGGCTGCAGCAGGTGAGCTGGGGGTATATACCTCATCCTGATGGCTGCACCAGGTGAGCTGGGGGGTATATATCTCATCCTCATGGCTGCAGCAGGTGAGCTGGGAGCTATATACCTCATCCTGGGGGCGGCAGCAGGTGAGCTGGGGGGGTATATACCTCATCCTCATGGCTGCAGCAGGTGAGCTGGGGCTATATACCTCATCCTGATGGCTGCACCAGGTGAGCTGGGAGCTATATACCTCATCCTCATGGCTGCAGCAGGTGAGCTGGGGGTATATATCTCATCCTCATGGCTGCAGCAGGTGAGCTGGGAGCTATATACCTCATCCTCATGGCTGCAGCAGGTGAGCTGGGGAGTATATACCTCATCCTCATGGCTGCACCAGGTGAGCTGGGGCTATATACCTCATCCTCATGGCTGCACCAGGTGAGCTGGGAGCTATATACCTCATCCTGGGGGCTGCAGCAGGTGAGCTGGGAGCTATATACCTCACCCTGACAGCTGCACTAGGTGAGCTGGGGGTATATACCTCATCCTGGGGCTGCACCAGGTGAGCTGGGGGGTATATACCTCACGCTGACAGCTGCACCAGGTGAGCTGGGGGGTATATACCTCACCCTGACGGCTGCAGCAGGTGAGCTGGGGGGTATATACCTCATCCTCATGGCTGCAGCAGGTGAGCTGGGGGGTATATACCTCACCCTGACGGCTGCAGCAGGTGAGCTGGGGGATATATACCTCATCCTCATGGCTGCACCAGGTGAGCTGGGGCTATATACCTCATCCTCATGGCTGCACCAGGTGAGCTGGGAGCTATATACCTCACCCTGACGGCTGCAGCAGGTGAGCTGGGAGCTATATACCTCACCCTGATGGCTGCACCAGGTGAGCTGGGGGGTATATATCTCATCCTGGGGGCTGCAGCAGGTGAGCTGGGGGGTATATACCTCATCCTCATGGCTGCAGCAGGTGAGCTGGGGCTATATACCTCATCCTCATGGCTGCAGCAGGTGAGCTGGGAGCTATATACCTCATCCTCATGGCTGCACCAGGTGAGCTGGGGCTATATACCTCATCCTCATGGCTGCACCAGGTGAGCTGGGAGCTATATACCTCATCCTGGGGGCTGCAGCAGGTGAGCTGGGGGGTATATACCTCATCCTGGGGGCTGCAGCAGGTGAGCTGGGGCTATATACCTCATCCTGGGGGCTGCAGCAGGTGAGCTGGGGGGTATATACCTCATCCTGGGGGCTGCACCAGGTGAGCTGGGGCTTTATACCTCATCCTCATGGCTGCAGCAGGTGAGCTGGGGGGTATATACCTCACCCTGACGGCTGCAGCAGGTGAGCTGGGGGGTATATACCCCACCCTGACGGCTGCACCAGGTGAGCTGGGGGGTATATACCTCACCCTGACGGCTGCATCAGGTGAGCTGGGGGGTATATACCTCATCCTCATGGCTGCAGCAGGTGAGCTGGGGGGTATATACCTCACCCTGACGGCTGCAGCAGGTGAGCTGGGGGGTATATACCTCATCCTGAGGGCTGCAGCAGGTGAGGATGGGGCTATATACCTCATCCTCATGGCTGCAGCAGGTGAGCTGGGGGGTATATACCTCATCCTCATGGCTGCAGCAGGTGAGCTGGGGCTATATACCTCATCCTCATGGCTGCACCAGGTGAGCTGGGGGGTATATACCTCACCCTGACGGCTGCAGCAGGTGAGCTGGGGGGTATATTCCCCATCCTCATGGCTGCACCAGGTGAGCTGGGGGGTATATACCTCATCCTGATGGCTGCAGCAGGTGAGCTGGGGGGTATATTCCCCATCCTCATGGCTGCACCAGGTGAGCTGGGGGGTATATACCTCATCCTCATGGCTGCAGCAGGTGAGCTGAGATCTATATACCTCACCCTGGGGGCTGCAGCAGGTGAGCTGGGGGGTATATACCTCATCTTCATGGCTGCAGCAGGTGAACTGGGAGCTATATACCTCACCATGGGGGCTGCACCAGGTGAGCTGGGGGGTATATACCTCATCCTCATGGCTGCAGCAGGTGAACTGGGAGCTATATACCTCACCATGGGGGCTGCACCAGGTGAGCTGGGGG
This sequence comes from Crinia signifera, assembly GCF_055691185.1. NCBI lineage: Eukaryota > Metazoa > Chordata > Amphibia > Anura > Myobatrachidae > Crinia > Crinia signifera. The sequence goes on from NC_139220.1 coordinate 7,659,263, forward strand.
GTATATACCTCATCCTCATGGCTGCAGCAGGTGAGCTGAGATCTATATACCTCACCCTGGGGGCTGCAGCAGGTGAGCTGGGGGGTATATACCTCATCCTCATGGCTGCAGCAGGTGAACTGGGAGCTATATACCTCACCATGGGGGCTGCACCAGGTGAGCTGGGGGGTATATACCTCATCCTCATGGCTGCAGCAGGTGAACTGGGAGCTATATACCTCACCATGGGGGCTGCACCAGGTGAGCTGGGGGGTATATACCTCATCCTCATGGCTGCAGCAGGTGAGCTGAGATCTATATACCTCACCCTGGGGGCTGCAGCAGGTGAGCTGGGGGGTATATACCTCATCCTCATGGCTGCAGCAGGTGAACTGGGAGCTATATACCTCACCATGGGGGCTGCACCAGGTGAGCTGGGGGGTATATACCTCATCCTCATGGCTGCAGCAGGTGAACTGGGAGCTATATACCTCACCCTGGGGGCTGCAGCAGGTGAGCTGGGGGGTATATACCTCATCCTCATGGCTGCAGCAGGTGAACTGGGAGCTATATACCTCACCATGGGGGCTGCACCAGGTGAGCTGGGGGGTATATACCTCATCCTCATGGCTGCAGCAGGTGAGCTGAGATCTATATACCTCACCCTGGGGGCTGCACCAGGTGAGCTGGGGGGTATATACCTCATCCTCATGGCTGCAGCAGGTGAGCTGAGATCTATATACCTCACCCTGGGGGCTGCAGCAGGTGAGCTGGGGGGTATATACCTCATCCTCATGGCTGTAGCAGGTGAACTGGGAGCTATATACCTCACCATGGGGGCTGCACCAGGTGAGCTGGGGGGTATATACCTCACCCTGATGGCTGCACCAGGTGAGCTGAGATCTATATGTAAAGTGAAAAGAAAAATGTCTTTGGCGCTAGGGAATATGGTAGTGTAATGTGTCACCCTGCGGCCACCAGGCTGGAGGAATGCCAACCTCCTTTAATCAATGCACAAGAAAAAAAAAGCGTGGGGCGCTCAAAGGTCCACAAGGAAATTAAAATTTCTTAGACATACACACAATACAATACATATACAGACACAAAGTTATTACACATACATACACACAATACAATACATATACAGACACAAAGTTATTACACATACACACAATACAATACATATACAGACACAAAGTTATTACATATACCACCTAACGCTTCTTATGGATTTTTTGATCCTTTCAATAGATGTGAAGGCTGGTTTATATATGCGCAGCGCAGCCTCAGCTATAGTCAGCGGCAAATAACTTTGAAGCCATCCAGTAAGTAAATATATTGGGTATATTCCGGCCACACTGGTATAGTGCAACAATGGTACTTAAATAGACAATTATGTTACCTCCAATGGTGCCAATATCAGCAACAGTGTCCTTCCTTGTAGGAGAACGAGCAGCTCCTGCAGCAATAACCGCGCGCACAGAACCAGTGCAGCGAGCGGGCCATGGGTTGGAGTGCCGGCACCAGCTCCGTGAGGGCACCCGCCTCTCCTGGCTGTGTATTGTGGTGCGCCAAGTCTCCCTGGATCTCCCGTCTCCTGCACGTAGCTGTGACAGGCGTGCTTCGGCCTCGACGCTCTGCCACCGCTTCTGAGGTTAGCCGCTGGGAGAGGGACGTTCACTCGGGTATGGGAGAGAACGTGTTGCCGGGTGACACTTGCAGACTCCTCTGAGAACGCGTTTCGCTGCTCTCTGGGCTCTTGACTTGAAAAAGCCACCCAGAGCGGCGAAACGCATTCTGCCAATGCTGTGGCAGAGCGTCAGGAGCCCGTTTCAGAGGAGTTTGCAAGTGGCACCCGGTAACACGTGCACCCCCACACCCGAGTGCACGTCTACCTCCCAGCGGCTAACCAGAGCAGCGCTGTCAAGGCCGAAGCATGCCTGTCACAGCTACGTGCAGGAGACGGGAGATCCAGGGAGACTTGGCGCACCGCAATACATACACAGCCAGGAGAGGCGGGTGCCCTCACGGATACATATACAGCCAGGAGAGGCAGATGCCCTCACGGATACATATACAGCCAGGAGAGGCAGATGCCCTCACGGATACATATACAGCCAGGAGAGGCAGATGCCCTCACGGATACATATACAGCCAGGAGAGGCAGATGCCCTCACGGAGCTAGGGCCGCCACTCCAACCCACGGCCCGCTCGCTGCACTGGTTCTGTGTGAGCGGTTATCGCTGCAGGAGCTGCTCATTCTCCTACAAGGAAGGACACTGTTGCTGATATTGGCACCATTGGAGGTAACATAATTGTCTATTTAAGAACCATAAACAGAGACATTGTTGCACTATACCAGTTTGGCCGGAATATACCCAATATATTTACTTACTGGATGGCTTCAAAGTTATTTGCCGCTGACTATAGCTGAGGCTGCACTGCGCAGATATAAACCAGCCTTCACATTGACTGTCTATTGAAAGGATCAAAAAATCCATAAGAAGCATTAGGAGGTATACCGGTATGTAATAACTTTGTGTATATCATATGTATTGTATTGTGTCTAATAAAGTTACATTTCTTTGTGGACCTTTGAGCGCCCCACGCTTCTTTATTCTTGTGAGATCTATATGTAACCTGGCGACTGCTTCTATAGGATATCCGCATAGTGGCGATGGTTTCCGATAGTCTGTGTTAGAGCGGACCCCGAAGCACAAGCAGCGGGCTCGCAGACCAGCCTAACGTCATTTCCTCTGTTATACCACAGGTCGCACTGTAAGTTTAATCACTCCATCGTTCAGGAGCAGATCACCCACGTGTTACAGCAGCACCTGCTCGCGGGCCTGACCATTACGGAGCTCCGCCCCCTATTATTACAGAACGACCCCAACCTCCTGCCCGATGTAAGTACCGAGGTGAATCCGTCACACAGCGGCTTTTATTTAGCTGGGTCTGTCAGATCTCAGTATTAAGATATTGGTGTATAATAATCATGTTGCAGAATCCCCTCTTCTCGCAGAGATCACCTGATCTCCCGTCCTGTCCATTGGTCCCCTTTCCAGCACATTGGTCAGATCTCAGCTGGTGAGACCCTTCACTCAGATCAGCCATGTAAGGTCCCGGCTCACAAGTGCTGTTCCCTGGCCTACTGGTGGTGGTGGTTACAGCTTATTACAGCTAACGTTACGTGGTCAGCGTTGTGTCAGCGCTTATTACATTGTGTGGGAACCATTGACCATTTTAACCTGCCTGACATGACCGGTGTGAATGTGTTCCTGAAACACCCCCACTATCCACGCCAGCCCGAAGTGTGGCAAGCGAATGTGGTACGCGTCCTCCCAACTTGTTCATACCCCCACTATCCACGTTGGCGTGGAGTTGACTTTATAGAGTGTGGCGAGCCTCCGAGCCCAAAGTGTGGCAAGCGAATGTGGTCAAGTGATCCGCGTCCCCTCGCGGGGCTCGGTAGCTCGCTGCGTTGGCCACACTTTATAAATTCAACTCCTCGCAACGTGGATAGTGGGAGTATGAACAAGTCAGGAGGACGCGTACCACGCTTCGGGCTGGCATAGACAGTGGGGGTTTGAAATGGAGGCATTTGCCAGTATGTAACACGGAGCACCGCACCCCCTGCTACCGAACCCCTAACCCTGTCCGCAGGGTTGCCGTACCCTGCGGCAATCGTTACTGAGACGCATAAGCATCTGAGGCGCTCGTGCGTCTCAGGCAGATGGAGCACCCCTCCACCGGCGTCCACCAGCGAAGGGGATCTGCCGGTTACCGGCGCTGTGTGAGAAGCGCTCACTAGGCTTACCAGGGATGCCGGGGACAGAGCTGCAGCTCCCGGGGACAGTACGGTGACTACGCTAGGCTATGCTGAAAACGTAGCATAGCCTGGCGCCGTGATCATACACAAGAACCGAATTTGCATTAGGACATAGAATGTGACGACAGGTAAGAACCCCTTGGCCCATCTGCCCAGCGAACCTATTGTATCTTTAAGCTGGGTACACACTTGACCACGATATCGTTACCTATTTCCGCAGAACTCCCAGGCTAATGTAATAGTGCAGATGTCATTCAGTGACGTCACAGCGCAGTCTCTGACAGTATAGGGGGTATTATCATTCAGTGACGTCACAGCGCAGTCTCTGACAGTATAGGGGGTATTATCATTCAGTGACGTCACAGCGCAGTCTCTGACAGTATAGGGGGTATTATCATTCAGTGATGTCACAGCGCAGTCTGACAGTATAGGGGGTATTATCATTCAGTGACGTCACAGCGCAGTCTCTGACAGTATAGGGGGTATTATCATTCAGTGACGTCACAGCGCAGTCTCTGACAGTATAGGGGGTATTATCATTCAGTGACGTCACAGCGCAGTCTCTGACAGTATAGGGGGTATTATCATTCAGTGACGTCACAGCGCAGTCTCTGACAGTATAGGGGGTATTATCATTCAGTGACGTCACAGCGCAGTCTCTGACAGTATAGGGGGTATTATCATTCAGTGACGTCACAGCGCAGTCTCTGACAGTATAGGGGGTATTATCATTCAGTGACGTCACAGCGCAGTCTCTGACAGTATAGGGGGTATTATCATTCAGTGACGTCACAGCGCAGTCTCTGACAGTATAGGGGGTATTATCATTCAGTGACGTCACAGCGCAGTCTCTGACAGTATAGGGGGTATTATCATTCAGTGACGTCACAGCGCAGTCTCTGACAGTATAGGGGGTATTATCATTCAGTGACGTCACAGCGCAGTCTCTGACAGTATAGGGGGTATTATCATTCAGTGACGTCACAGCGCAGTCTCTGACAGTATAGGGGGTATTATCATTCACAGACGTCACAGCGCAGTCTCTGACAGTATAGGGGGTATTATCATTCAGTGACGTCACCGCGCAGTCTCTGACAGTATAGGGGGTATTATCATTCAGTGACGTCACAGCGCAGTGTCTGACAGTATCGGGGGTATTATCATTCAGTGACGTCACAGCGCAGTCTCTGACAGTATCGGGGGTATTATCATTCAGTGACGTCACAGCGCAGTCTCTGACAGTATAGGGGGTATTATCATTCAGTGACGTCACAGCGCAGTCTCTGACAGTATAGGGGGTATTATCATTCAGTGACGTCACAGCGCAGTCTCTGACAGTATAGGGGGTATTATCATTCAGTGACGTCACAGCGCAGTCTCTGACAGTATCGGGGGTATTATCATTCAGTGACGTCACAGCGCAGTCTCTGACAGTATCGGGGGTATTATCATTCAGTGACATCACAGCGCAGTCTCTGACAGTATAGGGGTATTATCATTCAGTGACGTCACAGCGCAGTCTCTGACAGTATCGGGGGTATTATCATTCAGTGACATCACAGCGCAGTCTCTGACAGTATAGGGGGTATTATCATTCAGTGACATCACAGCGCAGTCTCTGACAGTATAGGGGGTATTATCATTCAGTGACGTCACCGCGCAGTCTCTGACAGTATAGGGGGTATTATCATTCAGTGACGTCACAGCGCAGTCTCTGACAGTATAGGGGGTATTATCATTCAGTGACGTCACAGCGCAGTCTCTGACAGTATCGGGGGTATTATCATTCAGTGACATCACAGCGCAGTCTCTGACAGTATAGGGGGTATTATCATTCAGTGACATCACAGCGCAGTCTCTGACAGTATAGGGGGTATTATCATTCAGTGACGTCACCGCGCAGTCTCTGACAGTATAGGGGGTATTATCATTCAGTGACGTCACAGCGCAGTCTCTGACAGTATAGGGGGTATTATCATTCAGTGACGTCACAGCGCAGTCTCTGACAGTATCGGGGGTATTATCATTCAGTGACATCACAGCGCAGTCTCTGACAGTATAGGGGGTATTATCATTCAGTGACATCACAGCGCAGTCTCTGACAGTATAGGGGGTATTATCATTCAGTGACGTCACCGCGCAGTCTCTGACAGTATAGGGGGTATTATCATTCAGTGACGAAGTTCCAACACTCTGAATCCCGGAATGAATACCCCCCATAGTCAACATTGAGCTGCACGTACAGACGATGGAGAACATCATTAAGGACCTGCGGGAGCATCGTTAACGACATAGTGCGCACACACTAGACCATATGCACCGATACATTGTTACCAATATCGTTATCGTTTGCAGACTTAGTCTAGCTGTAGTTCTTTGTTTCCTGGTTTATGCTCCTTCCTTATGATTACTCCCCCCGCATTGTTCCCTGTGAGGATCCGGGGGAGGCAATATCTCCGTGTCCTTGGGTGTGAGATAGGCGCAGAGATACTTTTCAGAATGCAGAATATGGGGGAGGATATGGGACAAAACCTCTCAGTTAACCCTTTAGTCACATATTTGAAGGAGACGGGTTTATGTTCAGACAGCTGGATGAGCGGAGGGGGCCCCCTCTGGTTCCAAATACCGTATGGTTTTCTGACATTTGGTGCATGCATTTGTAGGTAGTTATACCGTGGCCCAAACTGCGCAGATAGTCATTTTGTGGTTGCGCCAAATCATGGCCTCATATGAGGCCACGTGTCTGGACAGCGCATATCGTACGCGGCAGGTCCTGTGTGTGTGTCTCTCTCTGCACCGTCAGTATATGCCAGTCTGGGCGTATATAGGGGGTTATTCAGACCTGATTGCTCGGCTGTTAATTTGTAGAGCTGACTTCCCCTCACACACCTGGCCACACCTGTGTATTACCTGACACTCCCAGATAACAGCGGCTCCCCATGTAATGATTCCCCAGTGTGTGCAGTCTGTGTGTAGCCCAGGACTTACTCAGCGGCTGTGATAGAATCAGGCTGATCGGGGGCGGAGCTGACATCACATGACTTCCCCTCACACACCTGGCCACACCCGTGTATTACCTGACACTCCCAGATAACAGCCGCTCACCATGTAATGATTCCCCAGTGTGTGCAGTCTGTGCGTAGCCCAGGACTTACTCAGCGGCTGTGATAGAATCAGGCTGATTGGGGGCGGAGCTGACATCACATGACTTCCCCTCACACACCTGGCCACGCCTGCGTATTACCTGATACTCCCAGATAACAGCCGCTCACCATGTAATGATTCCCCAGTGTGTGCAGTCTGTGTGTAGCCCAGGACTTACTCAGCGGCTGTGATAGAATCAGGCTGATCAGGGGCGGAGCTGACATCACATGACTTCCCCTCACACACCTGGCCACGCCTGCGTATTACCTGACACTCCCAGATAACAGCCGCTCACCATGTAATGATTCCCCAGTGTGTGCAGTGTGTGTGTAGCCCAGGACTTACTCAGCGGCTGTGATAGAATCAGGCTGATCGGGGGCGGAGCTGACATCACATGACTTCCCCTCACACACCTGGCCACGCCTGCGTATTACCTGACACTCCCAGATAACAGCCGCTCACCATGTAATAATTCCCCAGTGTGTGCAGTGTGTGCGTAGCCCAGGACTTACTCAGCGGCTGTGATAGAATCAGGCTGATCAGGGGTGGAGCTGATGTCACATGACTTCCCCTCACACACCTGGCCACACCTGCGTATTCCCTGACACTCCCAGATAACAGCCGCTCACCATGTAATGATTCCCCAGTGTGTGTGTAGCCCAGGACTTACTCAGCGGCTGCCATAGAATCAGGCTGATCGGGGGTGGAGCTAATGTCACATGACTTCCCCTCACACACCTGGCCACGCCTGCATATTACCTGACACTCCCAGATAACAGCCGCTCACCATGTAATAATTCCCCAGTGTGTGCAGTGTGTGTGTAGCCCAGGACTTACTCAGCGGCTGTGATAGAATCAGGCTGATCAGGGGCGGAGCTGACATCACATGACTTCCCCTCACACACCTGGCCACGCCTGCGTATTACCTGACACTCCCAGATAACAGCCGCTCACCATGTAATGATTCCCCAGTGTGTGCAGTGTGTGTGTAGCCCAGGACTTACTCAGCGGCTGTGATAGAATCAGGCTGATCGGGGGCGGAGCTGACATCACATGACTTCCCCTCACACACCTGGCCACGCCTGCGTATTACCTGACACTCCCAGATAACAGCCACTCACCATGTAATGATTCCCCAGTGTGTGCAGTGTGTGCGTAGCCCAGGACTTACTCAGCGGCTGTGATAGAATCAGGCTGATCAGGGGTGGAGCTGATGTCACATGACTTCCCCTCACACACCTGGCCACTCCTGCGTATTCCCTGACACTCCCAGATAACAGCCGCTCACCATGTAATAATTCCCCAGTGTGTGCAGTGTGTGCGTAGCCCAGGACTTACTCAGCGGCTGTGATAGAATCAGGCTGATCAGGGGTGGAGCTGATGTCACATGACTTCCCCTCACACACCTGGCCACACCTGCGTATTCCCTGACACTCCCAGATAACAGCCGCTCACCATGTAATGATTCCCCAGTGTGTGTGTAGCCCAGGACTTACTCAGCGGCTGCCATAGAATCAGGCTGATCGGGGGTGGAGCTAATGTCACATGACTTCCCCTCACACACCTGGCCACGCCTGCATATTACCTGACACTCCCAGATAACAGCCGCTCACCATGTAATAATTCCCCAGTGTGTGCAGTGTGTGTGTAGCCCAGGACTTACTCAGCGGCTGTGATAGAATCAGGCTGATCGGGGGCGGAGCTGACATCACATGACTTCCCCTCATACACCTGGCCACGCCTGCGTATTACCTGACACTCCCAGATAACAGCCGCTCACCATGTAATAATTCCCCAGTGTGTGCAGTGTGTGTGTAGCCCAGGACTTACTCAGCGGCTGTGATAGAATCAGGCTGATCGGGGGCGGAGCTGATGTCACATGACTTCCCCTCACACACCTGGCCACGCCTGCATATTACCTGACACTCCCAGATAACAGCCGCTCACCATGTAATGATTCCCCAGTGTGTGCAGTGTGTCTGTAGCCCAGGACTTACTCAGCGGCTGTGATAGGAACAGGCTGATCAGGGGAGGAGCTGATGTCACATGACTTCCCCTCACACACCTGGCCACGCCTGTGTATTACCTGACACTCCCAGATAACAGCCGCTCACCATGTAATGATTCCCCAGTGTGTGCGTAGCCCAGGACTTACTCAGCGGCTGGGATAGAATCAGGCTGATCGGGGGAGGAGCTGATGTCACATGACTTCCCCTCACACACCTGGCCACGCCTGTGTATTACCTGACACTCCCAGATAACAGCCGCTCACCATGTAATGATTCCCCAGTGTGTGCGTAGCCCAGGACTTACTCAGCGGCTGGGATAGAATCAGGCTGATCGGGGGTGGAGCTGATGTCACATGACTTCCCCTCACACACCTGCGTATTACCTGACACTCCCAGATAACAGCCGCTCACCATGTAATGATTCCCCAGTGTGTGCAGTCTGTGTGTAGCCCAGGACTTACTCAGCGGCTGTGATAGAATCAGGCTGATCGGGGGTGGAGCTGATGTCACATGACTTCCCCTCACACACCTGGCCACGCCTGCGTATTACCTGACACTCCCAGATAACAGCCGCTCACCATGTAATGATTCCCCAGTGTGTGCGTAGCCCAGGACTTACTCAGCGGCTGGGATAGAATCAGGCTGATCGGGGGCGGAGCTGACATCACATGACTTCCCCTCATACACCTGGCCACGCCTGCATTATCCCTGACACTCCCAGATAACAGCCGCTCACCATGTAATGATTCCCCAGTGTGTGCAGTCTGTGCGTAGCCCAGGACTTACTCAGCGGCTGTGATAGAATCAGGCTGATCGGGGGCGGAGCTGACATCACATGACTTCCCCTCACACACCTGGCCACGCCTGCGTATTCCCTGACACTCCCAGATAACAGCCGCTCACCATGTAATGATTCCCCAGTGTGTGCAGTCTGTGTGTAACCCAGGACTTACTCAGTGGCTGTGATAGAATCAGGCTGATCGGGGGCGGAGCTGATGTCACATGACTTCCCCTCACACACCTGGCCACGCCTGCGTATTCCCTGACACTCCCAGATAACAGCTGCTCACCATGTAATGATTCCCCAGTGTGTGCAGTGTGTGCATAGCCCAGGACTTACTCAGCGGCTGTGATAGAATCAGGCTGATCGGGGGCGGAGCTGATGTCACATGACTTCCCCTCACACACCTGGCCACGCCTGCGTATTCCCTGACACTCCCAGATAACAGCCGCTCACCATGTAATGATTCCCCAGTGTGTGCAGTGTGTGCATAGCCCAGGACTTACTCAGCGGCTGTGATAGAATCAGGCTGATCGGGGGCGGAGCTGATGTCACATGACTTCCCCTCACACACCTGGCCACGCCTGCGTATTCCCTGACACTCCCAGATAACAGCCGCTCACCATGTAATGATTCCCCAGTGTGTGCAGTCTGTGCGTAGCCCAGGACTTACTCAGCGGCTGTGATAGAATCAGGCTGATTGGGGGCGGAGCTGATGTCACATGACTTCCCCTCACACACCTGGCCACACCTGCATATTACCTGACACTCCCAGATAACAGCCGCTCACCATGTAATGATTCCCCAGTGTGTGCAGTGTGTGCATAGCCCAGGACTTACTCAGCGGCTGTGATAGAATCAGGCTGATCGGGGGCGGAGCTGATGTCACATGACTTCCCCTCACACACCTGGCCACGCCTGCGTATTCCCTGACACTCCCAGATAACAGCCGCTCACCATGTAATGATTCCCCAGTGTGTGCAGTCTGTGTGTAACCCAGGACTTACTCAGCGGCTGTGATAGAATCAGGCTGATCGGGGGCGGAGCTGATGTCACATGACTTCCCCTCACACACCTGGCCACGCCTGCGTATTCCCTGACACTCCCAGATAACAGCCGCTCACCATGTAATGATTCCCCAGTGTGTGCAGTCTGTGCGTAGCCCAGGACTTACTCAGCGGCGTGTGATAGGATCAGGCTGATCAGGGGCGGAGCTGATGTCACATGACTTCCCCTCACACACCTGGCCACACCTGCGTATTCCCTGACACTCCCAGATAACAGCCGCTCACCATGTAATGATTCCCCAGTGTGTGCAGTCTGTGTGTAACCCAGGACTTACTCAGCGGCTGTGATAGAATCAGGCTGATCGGGGGCGGAGCTGATGTCACATGACTTCCCCTCACACACCTGGCCACGCCTGCGTATTCCCTGACACTCCCAGATAACAGCCGCTCACCATGTAATGATTCCCCAGTGTGTGCAGTCTGTGCGTAGCCCAGGACTTACTCAGCGGCGTGTGATAGGATCAGGCTGATCAGGGGCGGAGCTGACGTCACATGACTTCCCCTCACACACCTGGACACTCCCAGAAAATGTCCGGTTACCACTCAAACATCAGCATCCTGTCAGTCACCTTGCCAACGCCCCAAAAAAATAAAAATAAGGCAGCTGGGTGCTATTGCAGGAAGGTTTGAATAACCCCCATCATCTCTCTCTCCTGCAGGTCTGTTTGCATTATAACCGCGGAGAAGGCCCTCACGGTTCCTGCACCTACAAAGCCAGCTGCAGCAAGCTGCACATCTGTCAGCACTTCCTCCAAGACGACTGCAAGTTCGGAGGCAGCTGCAGGAGGTCCCATAACCTGGCTGCGGAGGAGACGATACAGAAACTGATGAAATGGGGGCTGGCCGCCAGCATTGTGCCGGAGATCCTGGAAATTTACCTCAACGCCAACGCTATAAAGAACGGCACTAATGCTCCTCCGGAAACGGCAATTAGATCCCCGGCTAAGGAGGGCAAGCGTCCAGGTTTGTTTGGGGCGACGGTTCTGTGACGCACCGCCATCTTGTACCTCTCTCCCTGGCACAGAGCTCGGAACGCACACAGAAAGCAGAGACCCACGACACGGTATCATGAGGTCATAAATGGGGTTCTGCGGCTCTAGCCCTGTGTGCCTGGTGCGGGAACGGTACCCCGGAACTGGGCGAGGGCAAAAGTAATGATAACCGAACTGTTTCTTCCGCAGCCTCAGCCAGACCCCAGAAATCAGCCGAGCAGCCGATAGAGGAAATCTGCTTGTACTTTGCATTAAACAGCTGCAGCTTCAACGGTGAGACCCAGAAGACACCCCCCCCCCCCCCACACACACACACCATATCTGTGCACGTGACCCCCCACCCCCACATCGCAGCTTTTCTATGATGCGGAACAACAATACAATGTGGCAGAATGTTGGGTAACTGGCTTTTGTCCGGTGTTACAGAAAGGTGCTTGCGGGAACATTATCACCTTCCGTATCGCTGGCAGGTCTGCGTGGACGCTACGTGGGAGGACTTACCGGGTATGGAGAGCATTGAGGAGGCATACTGTGACCCCAACACCAGGTATTGGACCTTATTCTGGTTCGTTCTCACAGCGACCAATGTTGTGCAGCCGCATTTCTGCACATGTGCATATACCAGGTACACGGGGCATCGGCGGATAGTCTCACCCATGGCTAAACCCAGCGTTTCATGGGCATTCCCATGGAATTCGACGGGTGACGTGGGCAGGCAGCTGTCATCACCGAAAGTCAGCTGACCCCGAATTTCTGTGCGCACATATATATAAGTGACCTGAGTCTGGCCTCAATCGGCCGATCTCGGACGCAGAGTTGGACGTCATTTGATTTGATTTAAATTGTAACTACTGTTGATTACTATGTTGTGTTCGTGTAATAGGTCACAGAAAATGTCAGCATTATGTAACCAAATAGGGTGACTGGGTACTCTTTACCTAGAACGGCGCCCGCGATTCTAATCGGGGGTAAAAAATCGCGGTCATCGCGGGTAAATCGCGGGTACATAAAAATCGTGTACCCGCGATCACCGCGATTTTCCCATAGGGAACAATGTTAAAAAGCCTGATTGACCGCGATTTTACTTTAAAATGCCTCAATGCCCGCGATTTTCACATAGGAATCAATGTTAAATGGGCTACAGAGCCCAAATAGTCACAATTAACCCTTAAATGTCACCCCAATTTTTGTACGCCACCCCACGATCCACGCCAACCCGAAGCGTGGCGAGCGCAGCGAGCCCGCGAGGGGCGGCGGTACGCGTCCTCCGACCTTTTCATGCCCTACTATCCACGTCGGCGTGGTGTGAGAATAGAATAGTGTGGCGAGCGCAGCGAGCCACCGAGCCCGAAGCGTGGCGAGCGCAGCGAGCCCCGCGAGGGGACGCGGATACCTTCACAGTTATACGCGTCCCCTCGCGGGCTTCACAGGTATCCGTGGCGAAAAGCGGACACCTGTGAAGCCCGCGAGGGGACGCGTTTACCTGTGAAGGTATCCGCGTCCCCTCGCGGGGCTCGCCACGCTTCGGGCTCGGTGGCTCGCTACGCTCGCCACACTATTCTATTCTCAACTCCACGCCGACGTGGATAGTAGGGCATGAAAAGGTCGGAGGACGCGTACCGCCGCCCCTCGCGGGCTCGCTGCGCTCGCCACGCTTCGGGTTGGCGTGGATCGTGGGGTGGCGTACAAAAATTGGGGGGACATTTAAGGGTTAATTCTGCCTATTTGGGCTCTGTAGCCCATTTAACATTGATTCCTATGTGAAAATCGCGGGCATTGAATGCAAAATCGCGGTCAATCAGGCTTTTTAACAGTGATCGCGGGCATCGCGGTGATCGCGGGCATCGCGTCGCGGCCATTTATGTACTGCCCGCGATGTCGCGATCACCGCGATGGGCGCCGTTTTAGGTAAAGAGTACCGGTGACTGTCCCGGTTGGGTGCAGTTTCTTGTGCTAGCCTGTAGAGGGCGCTGTAGTGTAACCATGATGTATCCCCGCTTACAGAAAGACGGTGAAGCACATAAACTTTGATGCCATGACGTTCAAGAGCGGGAAGATAAGGCGCCTCTCCACACCGTCCTCCGCCTCCAAGCCGCCTCATTTCATCCTGACCACCGAGTGGCGCTGGTACTGGAGGGATGAATGCAAGAAGTGGATTGAGTATGGCCAGGAGGTAAATAACAGCCTACGCTCTGGTCTCACAATCATTCCTTAGTGCGTTTGTTCCCTATTTGCTCTGTATTATCCAGATGGAATGAGAATAGATTGGTTTTTGTATATTAGGGAAAGTAAGACTTGTCCTGGGGTACTGACGGTGGGTGCTGTCCACAAAGCCTGGGGGGGGGGGGGGGGGGGGGGCTGCTCCTTCCTTCCCCGAGCCAGGGCTGGGTCTGACCGGGCAGCCACATAATTCTGGGGGGAGGGGGCTCATACAAATGTCTTGCACCCTCAATTACAGGCGCTGCACGTCAAGCGAGTAAGACTTCCGTAGACACTACTATTCCGTGCCCGCTTGGCCTGCACCGGTTTACACCGTATATGCAGCAAGGGTCCGCAGGTCGATGCCCCCAGTACACTCTCGGTCATTTGTAAGCATCCTGTAACCATGTTTGTAGTACTACAAGTGTCAGCATACACATGGCTGTCATGGTATGTTTGCACTTAAGGAACTACAAGTTCCTAGCTTGCACTGGGAGCCAGAGACGACTTGACTTTGTAGTTCTCAATATTATGGCACCCGACACCCAGGGATACGGGTGAGGGTCATTATGGGTAAGCTAGCTTTCCCGTAGGGAATTCAGTCCCATGTTGCGGGCTGGGGCTGCTGGTAGGGGGACCCCTGCTACAGTATCACCAGCCCCACCCCAATACTGCACCGTGTATGCTCTTCTGTTTGTCCAGCACCTTAGTCACTAGACTCCAGATCTAAGCTCATTTTGTTTTGCAACAGACGGACGGCCACAAATCTTCCACCATCACCAGCCGGGACCTAGAGAATGTTTTCCTGTCTGATAAGACGACCAACATTCAGTTCAAGGCCGGGAAGCAGGATTACGTGCTGAGCTTTAAAGGTATAGATCACCGGTGTCTGCTATAACAGCGCTCGCTGCGGACAATACACAGTCTCTGCACCAAACTCTCTGTTCCTGTACTTATTGTGTTTCTGTCCCTTGTCTGACATCGGCCACCCTGGCTTACTCCATCTTTGCCTCTCCCAGACATGGTGCAGAGGAACACGCGCTTCGGAACAGAACGGGACGTGTGTCGGAGACCTAAGTTTGTGTCTGCGGAGGACGTGAGGAAGATGAAAATGAAGTAAGTGTACATGGCGGTGGTTCTAGGATCTGTATTATGTCCCCTCCCCCTTTCTCAGAGCAACACCGATGTAAATACAATATTCAGTAACAAATACATATAGAGGTGTATTCAATGTGGTCGGCGGGGATTGCAGAAAACAAGCGATCCTCGCCGTTTAACCCCCGTGCCGGCCGCTCGCCCTATTCAACATTCCAGGGGAAAATCCTCGCTGTCAGAGGACGGCGAGGATTCCCCCAAACAGCGAGGCTCGTTGCATTTAGCCACGAGTCTCGCTGTTTTAGCGCCCGCATGCGCTGTTTCTCCCTCGCTCCAAAAACGGAGCAAGGGGAAACAGCGTATGCAGGGGGGGGGGGGGGTAGTTGAATACGGACCCTGCGAGCTGTGACAGCGAGCAGGCAGCACTGTCACAGCTCGCCCCCAGCATTGAATACTGCCCCTAATGTCTTCATTCTCCCATCCCTGAACCATTATTGGTCAGCCTTCTTATACTACTAGAATGCTGCGGAGTCCGGCTACTTTGTATAGAGCGTCCCCACCAATATGGAATGGGCTTATGTACAATGAGGCACGAGCCACCGCAGCAGAGGGGGATTTGATATTGAATGTTGGGCGCTGAAGAACTAATGGAATCTTTCTGTGTTCCAGGAAGTCTGACTCTTCTAAAACAAATAACGATAAGTCCACACCTACACACTGGGACAAAGGGCAGGTCCCAGAAGTGGGATACACGGTGAGTAGGTGGAACAGCCTTGTGATACAGCGAGCGGTCACTAGGGGGCGCTGTTACAGCAGTCTGTAGCTGATATTGGCTTGCAGCTGGGTTTTTTTTTTACTTTATTATTGAAGCATCATGTGTCACATACAGACATTGTAAGGGTTAAAGGTACAATTAACAAATACAGCAATAATCACAGAGAACTATGTAGTACATAGGTAATGGAGAGTCATAATAATCGAGCAATAACCCAATAGGCTCAATCATACAAAAGTCTGTTATAATAGAGATTAAGATAACGTATCAAAACTGTGAGAACTGTATAAGATAGGAGCCGGGCCTACTGCTTGTCTACTTACTGTCCATGTGGACTTCTCAGGACTGACTGCAGGGCACATTTTGTTTGCCAATGGACATAATCATGCTGCAGTGCAGGGGGGCAGATTCAAACTGAAATCTGAATTGCAGCGTAAAAATAAAACAGCCACTATTTATCATGCACAGAAACAAAGTAACTCTCTCTCACCTGAGTTAGTCCCACCTGCAGCGCAGCATATGTATAACGAAACACACAGACAATATTGTCTCATGTAAAAAACTGAAGCTTCTGCTCCTGTTTCCGCAGCTGGTGCCCCTGAGCCGGGCGTCGGAGGAGTACAAGACGATCGAGACCATGCTTCTCCGCACCCTAGACTACCAGATCAAGAGTATTGAGAGGATTCAGAATCCGGCGCTCTGGGAGGTTTACCAGTGGTGGGTGTGAGCGCCCCCTGGCGGGAGCTCCATGTATTGCGGCCGCTTCCATTGCCTCACTCCTGCAGCGTTAGTAATAGATCATTTCTTACAGGCAGAAAGAGCAGATGAAGAAGCAGAACGGGGGGAAGGAGGTGGACGAACGGCAGTTGTTTCACGGCACCAGCAGTAACCTGGTGGACGCCATCTGCCAACAGAACTTTGACTGGCGCATCTGTGGGGTTCATGGCACAGCGTATGGGAAAGGTGAGGAATGCGTCTTAGGGTAGGGCTCCCCCATTCCCTACCTCCAACCCTTGTTGGAAAATACATAAAAATATTGTACTACTGTATATCACATATAGACAATATGATGTTCTCCAGATGCTGTTGAACTATAAGTCCCAGCAAGCCCACATTAGCTGGAGAAGCCACAGTTGCTCAAGAACTACCTTAGAATCTCCCGTATTAATGTGTGATGTCATTTGCCGAGGCCCCGCCTCCCGCTGAGATGTCATTTGCCGAGGCCCCGCCTCCCGCTGAGATGTCATTTGCCGAGGCCCCGCCTCCCGCTGAGCCAGTAATGTACAAGGTCCTCCCAGTTTCTGACTTCCTGTCCCTCTTGTAGGCAGCTACTTCGCCAGAGACGCCTCCTATTCCCATCAGTACAGCAGCCACGCAGACCGCCACCAATACGTCATCTTCGTGGCCCGGGTGCTGGTGGGAGACTTTATCCGTGGATCCTCCTCCTACCTACGCCCGCCTGCCAAATCGGCCTCCTCCTCGAGCTTCTACGACAGCTGTGTTGACAGTGAGCGTAACCCATCGATATTCGTCCTCTTTGAAAAGCATCAGATATACCCGGAATACCTCATCAGGTACACGGAACAGCAGAAGGGCCTGTCCGGGCTGAGGGCACTGCTGGGTAAGGGTCGGATATGACCCAGATTGTCGGCATAATCTGATCGTAGTGCGTCGTCATAACCACAGAATGCTTAGATCATATAGAAAACACTAGAGCCTCCATCTACTGAGGTTGTTGTAGACCGCTGCTGCCATGCTGGAAATCTTCTGTACTCGTAGCGGTTATTATACCGCCGCAACATAATCAGGCACCTCTACTGGCAGCAAACGTACATAGACGCAGCAAACGTTTTTGTATATTAAGGTTTTAAATCACTAATAACAATGTATAGCAGTCACTCCGGTTTGTCTAGAATTTTAAATGTTTTTTTTAGTTTTGTTTTTAAAGAATATATTCAAGAGATTTCTGTATTGTCCTTAACGGTTTAGTTCATGGATTTAGGGCATAACATACGAAGCCTCACTGTCTGCATTTATGACCCATGTCGCGTTGGTGTGGGTAAACGGTTAATGAACGAAGATAAGGCCGAGATGTTACTGGGCTACATACTGAGATGTCGCCTCTCTGTTCCGCCACTGCGGACCGATACAGACAGGAAGTCACGTACATCGGGGCTGTGCCTACTGAATCTTCTACCGATTGTTTAGTGTTTCTACAGTTTTGCGAACAATTTCTATTTCCTTAATTAAATGGCTTTACCAACCTTACAGAGTGGTGCGACTGCTGGTACTAATATCTGCCAGAAGGTATATGGGCAAGTGTCAGCCTAACGTGGCACAGTCAAGGTTATCAAGGCCAGAAATATTCAGATTTTGTTGAACTAAGGTCCATACAACAGTAATGAAAAAAACATCCAAACGGGTTTTAAAATAATTTTCTAATGGGGACAGGAGCTGAGAGCACTTCCACAGTAAGAGGAGAAATTACTAATTCCAAAAATGAAGGGCACCGCGCTCAGTGGTAGCATAGGGCAGCACCGCTGTGTCAGCTTGTTGTAGCATAGGGCAGCACCGCTGTGTCAGCTTGTGGTAGCATAGGGCAGCACCGCTGTGTCAGCTTGTGGCAGCACCGCTGTGTCAGCTTGTGGCAGCATAGGGCAGCACCGCTGTGTCAGCTTGTGGTAGCATAGGGCAGCTCCGCTGTGTCAGCTTGTGGTAGCATAGGGCAGCTCCGCTGTGTCAGCTTGTGGTAGCATAGGGCAGCTCCGCTGTGTCAGCTTGTGGTAGCATAGGGCAGCACCGCTGTGTCAGCTTGTGGTAGCATAGGGCAGCACCGCTGTGTCAGCTTGTGGTAGCATAGGGCAGCTCTGCTGTGTCAGCTTGTGGTAGCATAGGGCAGCTCCGCTGTGTCAGCTTGTGGTAGCATAGGGCAGCTCCGCTGTGTCAGCTTGTGGTAGCATAGGGCAGCACCGCTGTCAGCTTGTGGTAACATTAGGGCAGCACCGCTGTGTCAGCTTGTGGTAGCATAGGGCAGCACCGCTGTGTCAGCTTGTGGTAGCATAGGGCAGCACCGCTGTGTCAGCTTGTGGTAGCATAGGGCAGCACCGCTGTGTCAGCTTGTGGTAGCATAGGGCAGCACCGCTGTGTCAGCTTGTGTACTGGAGACTAAAAAGTGCCCACACACGGATAGATATCGGATCCAATCCGATATCTATCCTATTTCCTTTGAAATCCAGAACCCCCTGATCATGGCCACACACAGAACGATTGAGTAAACGATCAGAAGGTTTACTCAGTAGTTCAGTGTGGACATGATCAGGGGTATATGGGATGTGCCCCTCTGCGGCAGCACAGACACCGAGAGGCTGGCAGCGGGCAAGAGATTTCAAATGAATAAGGCTGATTGGCTAAGAGCTCGCAGCCAATCCGGAGCCACCCATTGATTATGTTTCAGTGTCCATGTCGACATTCAGGACAGAAAAAAGTGAAAAACTCCATGTCGGCATTTTGCCTGTCAACCTACCTCTCATGTTGACCTAATGACCCCGTTAACCTAAACTAATGTCGACCAACATGCTGGTGGACCTTATGATCCATACCCTGAATAACATGGTGCATAAAGCATCGTGCAGTAACCCATAGCAACCAACCAATTTTGTTATGGCTTTCAGGGGCTGTCACAAGCAGACTCATCCTATAGGAAGCTCCTGTGGATTTGCACGGCTCCAGAGCACATGACTGTGGGAGAACAGGTGTAACATAATACAGACATACTGGGTAAATACAAAATAAATGTCAAAATCAGGGGGAACTCGGCCCTGCTGAGCTTACAATCGAATGAACGGGAATGCTATGACTGTAGCAGGGTTATGACAGGATAGGACACTGCATTATGAGATCATCTCCCCTCACTCAGTGGTAGCAGAGCTCTGGGAGGAAAACAGGAGGCAAACAATGGAAACTCTACTCTATATAAAAAGTAACATTCCTATTATAAGGCGCCACAAGGGTTCTGCAGCGCCTGCCAATACATACACAAGCAAAAGGAAGAAGAAAAATAACGAGAATATTTTATTTGATATTTTATAACATTCGTTCAATAGATTCTACAAGAGGGGGGGGGGGGGGGGGGGAGACACACTGGATTATAGCCCATTTAACAAAGCCTCAAATTGCTACAAGAGGTTTGGGATAGAAGACTAATGGATGGCGATTTCATATCATGACCTTTTCCTTTAAGAACGTGACAGAAGTTACTGTACACACAGTTCTGTTATTACTAAGTCCTAATTATTGTGGTGCATTCAGGACACTGATGAGCTATATATACAGCACCCTGCCATGCACCCAATCCTCCACCAGCTCCCACTGCAGCGACAGGACAGCCAGCAATGGGGTACGGTTAGCAGGGCGATGGCAGATCCACTGCTAGAGAAAGACACTTTGCTCGGGAAGAGGATGGCGCAGTAATTAGCCTGGCGCGGTGGTCATAGGGTTACAGTAGAGCACACAGTCTCCAGCGCTGCCACAAAGCTAATGGCTCCGTGTTCGGTAACGGCGAGAGTTCTGACCCAAGGGGCGACTATCACCCTTTCTGCTGCTGGACCTGCAGTGCCATATTCCGCATTTTAGATACATCCAATAGAATGCAGATCCAGGTGGGCACATCATTGGTAGTGATGCTGAGTTGCCGCGATTGATGCAGATCCAGGTGGGCACATCATTGGTAGTGATGCTGAGTTGCCGCGATTGGCTGGGTTAGGCGTTAGCGAGATAAGATTTTCACATGCACTCCGTCTTTAGGCCGCAGCGTTGACGCCGTGGTGACCTGGAGCGGGATCTGCAGAAGAGATCAGAACCATAACTAATCTGACCCTTCTGTTGCAGCAGCATTGTCAGATGTAGACTTATCGGTTTGTACAGTGATGGCCAACTCCAGTCACAGGTGCACTCATTACTGACTGACATTTTAAAAGATCCACAGGTGGAGCTAATTATGTCACTTGTGATTCTGTGAGGAGACCTGGAAAACGTTAACTATTGGTAGCTCTCGAGGACGAGTTGGCTACCCCTGGGTTTGTACATTGTGACATATACACACACAGATGTGGACTGTTTTGCCTTATTGAAAGGCTATGTTCTGGCTGCCATGATGTAATACCACCGGTCAGTCACCAGATGGTGCTGTTGCCTGTAATGAAGGGTTCTAGACACACAAGTAAATACTGTACATACTGTAGTAGGTAATGGAGTACAACAAAAGGTTACCTGAGTTTGGGGACACTTCTCAAAGCGAAACTTCTCCAGGATCCGGAACAAGGTGATTTTAGCTTCCAAGATGGCTAGCCTCATGCCGATACAGCTGCGGGGTCCTGCCCCAAATGGAAGGTAGGAGAAAGGGTGGCGATTCTGTTTTTCTTCAGCAGAGAACCTGTCAAAAATAAATAAATTAATGTGACTTGAAACTATATATATTTTCCCCCTTTTGCTGTAAACATTGAGGAAAATATTACAATGATTTAGTAAGTTTATGTCTTCAGAGTACAGTTCCATTATGTACTGCCTCTTCTCCGTAATCCTTTCCTTTAATGATTTGTGATCATGTGAGGACTACCATTCGCTAAATGCAGCTCAGAAGCACCTCCAGAGTTTGCCACAAGCTTCAGTGACACAGAGTTATACATTTAGATGTAGTAAAAGCGGTCCGAGACGTTACAGGGTATCAGCCAAATGCTAATTAGTGAGCGACCAGGTAAACTGAAGACCTAACATTTTATGGGTATTACAGGAGATAAGATTTGTCTTTAGTGCAGCGGTTGCGTCTCATTTCTGCTGGCAACGCAGAACCTTACGCTTAGAATCATAACCTTATTCCAGCAATGTTCCGCATCGCCAGCCATTATCACACGGTACATCCGTAGTACAGTGTGACCGATGGATAAACCAAGTGCAGCTGGTCTAGCGGTTGCGTTACCTCTCCGGACGGAACTTCTCAGGCTCCGGCCAGTACTTGGGGTCATTCTGTATAC
Organism: Crinia signifera; assembly: GCF_055691185.1. Lineage (NCBI taxonomy): Eukaryota > Metazoa > Chordata > Amphibia > Anura > Myobatrachidae > Crinia > Crinia signifera. The sequence goes on from NC_139220.1 coordinate 7,681,162, forward strand.
ACCCGACCGGAATCTCCACCAAAGTGCCGGCCTTTATCTTACACCCCATCACGGTGTAATCATGAGTCGCTTCCCGGGCGAATCTAGACATCGGGAGAGGCAAAAAAATCTAAAACTTTTCTTGTAGCAGTTGAAACCCTGAAAAATGGCAGAAACGTGAGACCTAGAACAGAACTGTAACACACCTGAAGGCGGGAGGGTACATGCGCAGAGCCTCCGAGATCACCATGTCCATGTACGGAAGATCGTGCACCGTATTGTAGTCTGCGCTCTCCTGCAGGAACAACAACCGGCATCTTCTAAGAGAGGTAGGTTTTACATGTGAAACCGCCAATCTACCAATATGCGGGGCTGCTAAAATACAAGTACCTCTACCTAGAGGTCTCTAGAGTGGGTTCAAGGCTTGTTAAGAGATGTTAGGATAAGTACCCCAGAAGATACACTAGCCATTATTAAAAAGAAAAACTATAGAGAGGATGCTGAACAAAATGGAGGACACTGGAAACTGTTGTGGACCACAAAGGAGGAAATTAGAAACTGTTGTGGACCACAATGGAGGACACTGGAAACTGTTGTGGACCACCATGGAGGACACTGGAAACTGTTGTGGACCACCATGGAGGACACTGGAAACTGTTGTGGACCACCATGGAGGACATTGGAAACTGTTGTGGACCACAATGGAGGACTTATTAATCAACTGTAATAATTTATATTGCAACCATGGCACGAAATGGAACTACTTACGTGTTTTTCCGCAAACTCATCCACTTCTCTAAGAAGAGTCTCCTGACACTCAGGGTTGGTGACCAGAAGGTAAGTGACAAAAGTCAGGAGACTGCAGGTGGTCTCATAGCCAGCGATAAGGAAGATGAAGGCCTGGCCTAATATCTCATCCTCATTGAGCGTTTTGGTTTTCTTGCTCGGCTCATCGGCGGACCTTTTCTGCGGAGCCGCCAAGTCAGCCTGGTTCACGATGTCAAAATGATCCACGGCCACATGGGCGACAGAGTCCCTGGCTTCCAGCATGAGCTGCAGAAAATCACGGCGTCTCTGGGCACAGAGGAAACAAACCAGGGACATTGTGTTACTTCTCCTCAAAACAACCAAGTGGTTGTCAATGCCCCTCCCACGATGAAGTTTAGATTTGTATGAATTAGGGATCAGCGGGGGAGGGGAACTGACAATCATTTGTCCTGTTTGAAAAGAATTGTGGAGAGAGACAGAAGACCACCAGGCCCAGCATACTGTAAATAGCTTAAATAAAGCTTTGCAGGTTTTTTTTTTTTTTTAAAGGAAATACATTTTTTGGAAAGTCAACAGACACAAAATATATCTACTCTTTGGCTTGTATTACAAGAGGTGGGCAATAAGTTTTCGGATGCACAAAAAGTATTCTAATTTACAAACAAAGTGAACATTAAATATTTTTTAAGTATTTACCATTAGAGTCTGTGCAAAGTTAGAGGCCCTCAAACCACTTGGTGACACCGCTGGACCAGTGCATAGCCATTGTCAGTGTCTTCTACATGCATTGGGTTGGCGTACCAGTCTTGAGCGATGGTGCTCTGCTGCACGAGTGGTACAGTAGCTACATGACCAGTCTTGGCCACAAACAGCCACTGTCTGTTTGGCCACACTGAGCTCACATCGAAACTTCTGTGGTGGCACACCACCAATTGGGCTCACTGTTTGGTCTCCGGGTCAAAACCGTAGATCCAGAATTCATCACCATTGATGATCTCCCAAACAGAGTTTGAGCGACCAATCATCAAACCTAGTCAGCATGTTGCGAGGACCAAGTCACCCGAGCCTTCTCCTGCTCTCGTCAGCTGCAGAAACCTTGCTCCAGCCAAACTTTTTATGTTGTATCAAGAGGGTGGATCCCAATGAAATGCCCGTTTCCTTCTCTAACTGGGCCACGGTCACCCTGGCGTCCACAACTGTGGCAGCAACACTGTCTCACACACAGTGCAATGCACAAACCACTCACAAGTCCTTCAAGATCCTGTATTTTCTCTCTGCTGAGGGCCATAAGGGGTCTGTGAATAAAGTGAACGTGACGTTTTCTTCGGTGTGCAGTTCTGCTTCTATATGGTTCTGTGTCCTGACATTTGACAAGAACTTTTACAGTTCAGAGTCAGATTACATCTACTTATGCACCGCACATCTGGAAACTTACTGCACACCCTTCACACAAAACAACGTCCTTATTCCTAACCGGGATTAGCAAAGTGCAGATCTTTAATACAGGTAAAGCACTGCAGAGCGAAACGCGTTGCTGGAATCTACCCAATCTGTACCTCTGTAGTGGGCTGCTGGTCCCGCTGAGCGATCATATCCCTAATGAATTTGCGGAAGAAGCCGTTGATCTGATCGCGGTTTTTATTGGGCAGACAGCGGGCGATTGGGATCATGATGGCCGGAAAAGCCACTGTGGAGATAAAGGACAGAAAGAAGATTTTAATTAGACACTCTGAAATTTGGGGAAGGGGTTCCTTCTGAACTCCTGGGAGATTATACAGCCCTGTCCTTTCTTCAGTGAAATGGGCGGGGACTAATGATGCAATTTGCTGTCAACTGGATCATGGCCCCACCCTCCACAACATAGTGCCACGAATTGCAGCATTACATTGCAGTGGTCAGAGAGAGCCCACCCGGTTTATAGAAAGAAAACCTTACTATAATGCACAGAAAACACCAATAATTAGGATTTTACTCAATATTAATGGAATCACCTTCCAATGACAACTATATAAAAAGAATCCACACACCCGCAGCTCCGCTTTGTGAACTGACCATAATACTGTAAGTTTCTGAGGTAAAAAGTCTCTAAAACATAAAATTCCACAACAACTGAAATGTAATGTGGTGGAAACTAAAATCTCACAAAAATAAAAAATAAATAAATATTTATTAATGCTCGTGTTAAAATTTTTACCTCAGAAACCTCAATTCATTATTTTACTGCAACAAATAGATTTTATAATCATTTTATTTTTTATTATCAAATTTCCCCTTTCCCAATAGTTCTATGGACTTGAAAAAGTGGTTCCAAAATTGTGTTATGGCGGGTCAATGATGAGTCGTAGGTGATTAACCACTTCTGTGGCAAGATGGCGAATGGTACTTTTGTCCTTACATAGGCCCTTATTCTGATCGGTGCGGTGTTTTCCGCTTGCGGTCGTACCGCCGATGTTTTTCGTCTGCGCATGTGCAGAGGTCACTCTGCGCATGTGCAAGCGGTTTCGCCGTACGTTTTTTTTAGACTCCGCACAGGGGGCGGAGAGGGGCTACTTAGCCTCATTACCCTATGCATACGCCCCGCGTTTCATGGGCGTTACCATGCAAACGCTGGGCGTATGCATGGTAATAAAGCCGTGACGCATGTGTAGGGGGCGGCCATCTGACATCGCCGGATGTCAGCTGCCCGCCCCCATACATGATTTCATACGGACAAGTGTCCGTGTGGTCTAGGGTGGCGGGAGCTGGTGGAGCGTGCGGCCCTGCATTCGATGGTCGGCGACCATCGAATGCAGGGGCTGCTCCCAAGATGGAGGAGGCGTATCCCCGTCCACTTTCATGCGGACCGCCACATATCCGCGTACGGACGGAGGTGGCGATCCGTATGGAAGGCGGGGATTCGCCTGCACGGTCCTGGCCGCATATTCTGATCTGGCCGCACAGATCAGAATAAGGGCCATAGTGACCTGGCTTAGCAAGATTGGGGTAACACAGACATACGACCACGTGGAGTGCATCTCCGGATGACGTCCCCGCCAAGAACACTCACTTGTCAACAGGACCAGCGGCTTGAAGGGGGTGAACAATTCCAGAAACTTTTTGCTGTTCTGCACAACGGGGTGGTCCGGGTTCTTCTGGGAGTCCACTCTTGTGCCGAACGCTACGCTGGCCACGATGTCCATAGTGTAACAGGCGTAACATCTGAGGAGGGGGGACATTGACAACAGAAAATAACCACTACATTGTATATTCAGGTGCAAAATACAAAGGGGGTGTACTAAGCCTCTGAGAGTTCGCACATCTGCCCCAAAGTGCCTTGTAATATACAAATATTTACTGTAAAAGAACTTGAGGCGTTTTGAAATGGCAAATATAAATATCATATGAAAGTATAAGCTATTGTTCGTTGTTATCAGGCGTCTTTAGCGTTTTTCAAGGCTGTAAGTGGCAGTATTACCTCTGGACGTTGCAGGTTTCCCCGGAGTCGGCGTATCGCTGTAAGCTACTGACCAGGACGTCGCAGTCCTGGTTTATCAGGGGACACATCTACGAGAGAGATAAGCGCCCAATTTTATACAGATGCCGCTAGCGACCCCCGCAGCCAGCACCACATAACCGCAGACGATAATAAAGGTCATTATTCAGAAACTTAATTCGTCCATATTTAATTAATAAAATCCTGAAGACACCTCGACCCTCCCTCCGACCCTACTCCTGCGTCCGCAGATGGAGTCACCTCTTTCATGCGCGCTGCACTGAAGGACGGCGTCAGAACGCTGCGCACCCGCTTCCACTGTTCGTCCCGGAGACACAGCAGGCTGTCGCTCATGGGCTTGGTGGCCAGGTTCATCTTCTGCGGGGGCAGGAAAGAGAGACACATGGGGTGGGGACGGGAAGATACAGACACCGCAACAGCACCACCGACCACATAGGAGCACAACGCAGCGGCAGCGCCTGCGCTATCCAGGGGCATTTACCATCCTGTTGGTGAAGTTCGCAAAGTCCTTCTGCAGGACCTGTTTGACGGCCTCGGGGTCCGATATAAGCACCACCGGGCGCCTCCCCATGTAATACCTGCAAGTGGCATGGAGAGAACAGTCAGGTTCTCCCTGTAGAGGATCAGTGATTTCGGGTTAAATGTTCCTGGTTCTCTCGCCAGGTATCAATCAGCGATTCATAAACATTGCACATTCTAGGCGTGTTACTCAGAGTTTCAGGTCATTACCGGCTATGGTAACGTTATATACTGCATGAGAACGCTCTCCTAAAAACACAACCCCTCATAGGCCTAATGGAGGCCAGTCCTCAACAGGGGCGGCTCCAGCATAGTTTAAAATTTAAATAGGGGCGGCACAGCAACTGCCACCAACTGCCATTCCAAACTGACTTACTGGCAGTGGGAGTGGCTCCCTGTTTGAATTTTGAACTGTGCTGCAGCTCCGCCTCTGGTCCTCAATATACAGGGTTTCATCTAGCCCTATGGCACAGTGGCGTAGTGGTTAGCAAGTCCTATCTGTGTGGGGTTTGTATGTCCTCCTTAGGTATGCATAGGTTTCTCCATGATGCTCCAGTTTCCTTCCATTCTCCAAAAAGCAGATAGACTGGTCCCTGTATCATATATTCACTACATCTGCCCATGTGCTGTATATCAGCCAGTACAATGGTTTATGCACCATATACTGGTAACTAGAATGCTCCCTGTATTGCATATTGGCCACTAGTATGGTCCCTGTATTGTATATTAGGCTCTAAAATGGCCCTTATATTGCATACCAGCCACTAGAATGCTTCCTGTATTGCATATTGGCCACTAGTATGGTCCCTGTATTGTATATTGGGCTCTAAAATTGCCCTTGTATTGCATACCAGCCACTAGAATGCTTCCTGTATTGTTTACCAGCCACTAGAATGGCCACTGTATTATATATCGGCCACTAGAGTGCTCACTGTATTGTATTTGGGACACTAGAACTCTCACTGTATTGTATACCAGCCACTAGAATGAACCCTGATTTGGATATCAGGCACTAGAATGCTCCCTGTAGTGTGTTTCGACCACTTGAGTACTCTTTGTATTTTGTTGGGGGCCATGGCTTTGTTAGGTGGGGTGGCGTAACTAGATATCTGCAGGCCCCATATCAAATATTTGTAAGGGCACCCCATGTACCATCCAATGGTGAAAAAAATATGTAACATATTTAACTTTGACAGGAAAATAGGCCCCTTTGAGCTCTGGGCCCCATAGCAGCTGCACTCCCTGCACCTATGGTAGTTACGCCCTTGGGTGGGGCTGAAAGATGTTGTTATTCTTTAAAGCTTTTGACTACAATTTTTCATGTATTATATTACCCTGCACACAAAGTCTACTTACCTTTACCTACAGGCAGAGCCCTCCTCCTCTGCGGTGCCATCTTCCCAGTGACATCTGTGCTCGCTCGTGTGCTGGGGCCACTTTCTGAATATCACTAGGAAGATGGAGGAGGAACCAGCTTGGGGGAGAAGGTTGCCAGCTACACATGGGCCCTTCTGGTGGTAATACGCCCATGCTAGTGTATATCCCCCGTCTGGTACCTGGCAGAGGCTTTACTGCGCTTGGCATCCAATCTAAGTGTTTAGTACCAGGGAGAATCTGGGACCCGATTTTCTGACCCTCCTAATTCTACTGAACATACAATGAATCACACATGAACATGTCACTGGAGTATGGGACAGAGACGGAACACGACGATCAGTTCTCACCCTGTGATTGGTCCATAGGTCTGCAGCATCTCCCTCGTACCTTCCCAGACTCCCTGGGAATTAAAAGCAGAATTTACCATCATCACATTGCAGAGGGAGAATCTAGGCCTCAGCCATACGCCCTGCGTCACCCCCACCCCAAATTCTGTCTACTTCAATGTAACACACAAAGGGGCGGCTCTGCCGGATGTAACCAGGACACAGACAGAGCAATTATCCGGCAGATACGTCTATTACCCCCATAAACATACAAGGTCTCATGTAAATTCTCACCTTCTGGAAGAGGAGGACGTTCCCGATTAGAGGAAGCGGTTTAGGATGTTTTATCCCCATTTCCCACAGCTGGGAGAAAGCGGATAGAGAGTACCTGCAGGTTACAGCACACAAACATTAAAATGCCTTACAATTACTGCACTTATTTCCAGTAGCTGTACATTCGTGATCATTTGGCCGCTAGGGGGCGACATTGCCTTGCAGCCTCATTTTGTCTCACCTACCAGAAGGCTTGCAGGGAAACTTGGGGCACGGTGTAAAATGAGCCAGACCCTACGCGTTTCACAGGAAAGCCAGCCCCACGGGCACCTGTGCACTATAGACAAATACATTCTGATCTATGGGAAGATGTAGAACTGCTCTGGGCCTGAAATGCTGTTTGCAGAAGGTTAAAATGTTTTTTTTTCCTACGCTAGAGAATGGTCCGTCTGGAACACGAGAGAGGCTTCGGCATCAATACAGGAGACAGATACCCAGCGGGGATGAGAGGACACCGGGAGTTCACATCGCAATGGTACGGGGGGCAGAGTGTGGTGAGAAGAAGAGACGGCCGCCTGCATTCGCAGCAGTCTCCTGGGGAGCAGAGGTGATCTGTAACTCTGCTTCCAACGCAGACACTGAGGGTCGCTGTTCATGCCTGTCCTAATGTATCACCGTCATCCTGCGGCACAGCCAGCGTGAGGTCAGGCGGTAGAAGCCCCCCCCCCCCCCCACCGCTGCGTTCTGCCAAAGGGTAAGATCTGAGCCGCGGTCTGCTGGAAGATACACTAGCAGGTACATTGCCTCATCAGATGGCTGTAAGGAGTCACGAATTGCCATATGAAGTTGCGGTTAAATGCTAATATGGGGAGACGCTAACCCGTGTGACACAGGACCCACTGCGACGGCATCATTTGCAGAAACATCGCAATCATCCGGTCACCCCGGAGCCTGATCAGATCTCCCGGGACGCACTTGTGATTGTAATATATATGCAGGCTGAGAAACCACCGTCCGATCTGCCAAGACGAGACAGCGATCGCCCGACCACTCCCTGTTCCCACCTCCAACGCTGGCTTCCTGTCAATCCATCTGCAACTTAAATCTCACTGGGACCGCACTCACAGCTCACAAACCATCAATATGCGGACAACAGACGCTTGCCTCTGCGCCTCAATGAACTTGAATGCCTTTACGTTCAACAGGATCCAAGTAAGGAACTCTATAAACTTGGAGAGCGCAAAATATAGGCAAAGGCGTAACTACCATAGGTGCAAGGGGTGCAGCTGCTATGGGGCCCAGAGCTGAAGGGGGCCCATATTTCCTGTCTATGTAATATGTTTTACATACATTTATCACCATCAGTTGCTAAATAGGGGGCCCTTACAAACTTTTGCTATGGGGCCCACGAATATCTAGTTACACCCCTGAATATAGGGGTAACCTATCAGTCACTGGTGTCAACGTGACAAGTCTGTAATCTATAAATTTCATTTACTGTTTCGTTATATAATAATATGGAGTTAATTTGCCTTTAATGTTGTATCCGCCAAGTGCATATAATGTGAATATGGCTGCTACTACTGTAACGCACCTCCACTTTCAGGGGCAGATGTATGAAGCAGGGATAAGGGAGGAGAAGTGATAAATTGCCCGGTACTGTACTTTATCACTGGCCAATCAGCTCCTGACTGTCCCTTTTTTAAACTCAGCCTGGATCTGATTGGCCGGTGATAAAGTCCCAGGCACTTTATCACTTCTCCTCCCTTATCACTGATCATACATCTGCCCCTCAGTTCTTCTCCCTACAATGTGTCACATTCTGTTGGCTCAGCTTAGAACCAGCGGCTGTACGAGGCGGTGCAGAGCCGACGTGCACCACTAAACTACACTGATGCCGACACTGTATAGGAGGGGATTTCCCATTCCAACACTTAAGAGCTGGATGCATGTGGAGATCACACACGCGTGTCCTATGACATGTGCAGATGGTGGGGACGCAGCTGTAATATTATTTAACGACAAAATCTTCTCTGGAAAACATCTGCATGTGTTTTATACAAAGTTTTCTGTAGAGAGTTTGATGCTAAGTCGCTCCACCTGCGACCTTTTCCACTGCGTAACACTCCACCTGTAAACCATGCGGCTAGTAACACAACTCGGCATATTGCAACAAATGACCACATTACAGATTGGAGACTTCGGGGAAACACGTCCACCATCAGACAATACATTATAGGACTGGACGTGGGGTACTCACCAGTACAGCAGACCCAGGAGCCCAGCAATAAGCGCCCAGGTAGCGCCGCAGCCGCCCAGCTTCTCTGTCCAGGCTTCCTCCATGTCTGTTCTGTCCCGTCAGACCCTGTGACAGAGGGATATGCAGTCAGGGGGCTGCAGGGACATTCCGCGGCCCCCACAGCGACGCAGGATGAAGCAGCATTTTACCATAAATATTTACGTGGTTCCGGCAGAGTCTGCAGCGCGGAACGTGACAAGTAAACATTGTATATAATCAGATGAGGTGGCTGCTATCATTACGCAGAAGCACTTCCTCCCTGCCTGCCATACACACCCATATAGCTATACAGATCTATATATACACATAGCCGTGACAGCTTTCTGCAGCGATAAACAGCCTCCGGCGGTATCTTAAGAGGCAGATTTCCATGTAGCCGCTCAGCTGCCACTCAAACTTATTCTCAAATAGAAACAGCAAAGAATAAAGACATTTAACAGGATTCATCCAATTATCACTGGTCACTAGGTGGCGCTGCAGACCCCTGATGTCATCGGCATAAAGTATAAAGGGGAACCTGTCCCCTGACATACAGTATAAGTAAGGGGGGTGCCGTGCGCCTGTCCCCCCTACATACAGTATAAGTAAGGGGGGTGCCGTCAGTAGCGCACGCAGGGGGGGGGTTTCTGAGTACCCAGAAACCCCTCCAGGAGTCTAAGGTCCCTATGCTGAAAGCTGAGGGTCCCCTCTTTCCATGGGTACAAGAATTTTAAAAATCGGATATCTGACTTCAAACCAGTGGTCCCCTTCCCAGTCAGATATTTCAGGTTCTGTCTGACTTAGAGTTTTTCTGAGGGTATATTCCAAAATCTGGGACTCTCCCCCTTTAATGGACACTAGCAGCTTGTCTCTACTTTTCCCAGAACCAGAGATATCAGCCTTCCAGCAGCTGGTTACTGCTCCAGCTCCACACACCTGGTATGTAGTTTTATATACTCGTTGGCGGATTGCTCTGCCTCCTGAACTCTGATCCCCTAGTCCCCAGCACCATTTGGTAGGTGGAATTCTCTAGAAATCTAAGAAATCTATTTACGGTAACTGGAGATATCCTCAGTCAAGCAAGCTGTCCTCCCACCAGAAAATTATGAATAATAAGCCCACTCCATTATACACCCCTCCTCTGCGTATTAAACATCCTCTACCACCCTGGGAGTTATGTATCAGGACCCCTTCATTCAGCCCAATGCCCCCTTCTCCCACCCCATCTCCCACCATCTGTGCAGTAAAGGGGTAATTAGTGGAAATTACTGATCCAGGCCCTACATGCTGAGTGGTTGATATACTGTAATACCCCCTACCACCCGCGGGACATCAAGCTTCCCCCACCCCTACAGGATCAGTAGGGGCCCCAATACATTGCTATGCCCGTGCGTGTTATATATATATATATATATATATATATATATATATATATATATATATACAGACCAATAATCCAATCGCGCTAGATACAGAAAGAATTAGACTATTGGCAGCCTTACCACAGTGTCCCTAGAGGGTTAGGGGACAAATACAACAATCTAAACACACAATTGTGGTATGGCGCCTAAATTGTGTTAGTTTAAAGTCCATAAATGGTGTTTATCCGATTGTCAATTTGGATAAACACCATTTATGGACTTTAAACTAACACAATTTAGGCGCCATACCACAATTGTGTGTATATATATATATATATATATATATATATATATATATATATATATATATATATATATATATATATATATATATATATATATATATATATATATATATATATATATATATATATATATATATATATATATATATTTTTTTTTATTATTATTTTTATACATTTGGTCTATCTATAATACTTTAACTGACCATGCACATACTGGGTCACCTAAGTGTCCATCTCTGTGCTTTGCTCTGAACCTCTGGAAACCCCCTTCTGAAAATCCAGCGTTTGCCCCTGGCCGTGCGCCTGTCCCCCCTACATACAGTATAAGTAAGGGGGGTGCCGTGCGCCTGTCCCCCCACACACAGTATAAGTAAGGGGGGTGCCGTGCGCCTGTCCCCCCACACACAGTATAAGTAAGGGGGTGCCGTGCGCCTGTCCCCCCACACACAGTATAAATAAGGGGGGGTGCCGTGCGCCTGTCCCCTCACACACAGTATAAATAAGGGGACGCCATGCACCTGTCCCCCTACATACAGTATAAATAAGGGGACGCCATGCACCTGTCCCCCTACATACAGTATAAATAAGGGGACGCCATGCACCTGTCCCCCTACATACAGTATAAATAAGGGGGGTGCCGTGCACCTGTCCCCTACATACAGTATAAATAAGGGGGGTGCCGTGCACCTGTCCCCCTACATACAGTATAAATAAGGGGGGTGCCGTGCGCCTGTCCCCCCTACATACAGTATAAATAAGGGGGGTGTTGTGCGCCTGTCCCCCTACACACAGTATAAATAAGGGGGTGCCATGCACCTGTCCCCCTACATACAGTATAAATAAGGGGACGCCATGCACCTGTCCCACTACATACAGTATAAGTAAGGGGGGTGCCGTGCGCCTGTCCCCCCTACATACAGTATAAATAAGGGGGGGTGCCGTGCGCCTGTCCCCTCACACACAGTATAAATAAGGGGGTGCCATGCACCTGTCCCCCCTACACACAGTATAAATAAGGGGGGTGCCGTGCACCTGTCCCCCCACACACAGTATAAATAAGGGGACGCCATGCACCTGTCCCCCCTACATACAGTATAAATAAGGGGACGCCATGCACCTGTCCCCCTACACACAGTATAAATAAGGGGACGCCATGCACCTGTCCCCCCTACATTCAGTATAAATAAGGGGACGCCATGCACCTGTCCCCCTACATACAGTATAAATAAGGGGGGTGCCGTGCACCTGTCCCCCTACATACAGTATAAATAAGGGGGGTGCCGTGCACCTGTCCCCTACATACAGTATAAATAAGGGGGGTGCCGTGCACCTGTCCCCCTACATACAGTATAAATAAGGGGGTGCCATGCACCTGTCCCCCTACATACAGTATAAATAAGGGGGGTGCCGTGCACCTGTCCCCTACATACAGTATAAATAAGGGGGGTGCCGTGCACCTGTCCCCTACATACAGTATAAATAAGGGGGGTGCCGTGCACCTGTCCCCCTACATACAGTATAAATAAGGGGGGTGCCGTGCACCTGTCCCCCTACATACAGTATAAATAAGGGGGTGCCATGCACCTGTCCCCCTACATACAGTATAAATAAGGGGGGTGCCATGCACCTGTCCCCCTACATACAGTATAAATAAGGGGGTGCCATGCACCTGTCCCCCTACATACAGTATAAATAAGGGGGTGCCATGCACCTGTCCCCCTACATACAGTATAAATAAGGGGGGTGCCATGCACCTGTCCCCTACATACAGTATAAATAAGGGGGGTGCCGTGCACCTGTCCCCCTACATACAGTATAAATAAGGGGGTGCCATGCACCTGTCCCCCTACATACAGTATAAATATGGGGGGTGCCGTGCGCCTGTCCCCCTACACACAGTATAAGTAAGGGGGTGCCATGCACCTGTCCCCCTACATACAGTATAAATAAGGGGGGTGCCGTGCACCTGTCCCCCTACATACAGTATAAATAAGGGGGTGCCATGCACCTGTCCCCCTACATACAGTATAAATATGGGGGTGTTGCGCACCTGTCACCCTACATACAGTATAAATAAGGGGGTGCCATGCACCTGTCCCCCTACATACAGTATAAATAAGGGGGTGCCATGCACCTGTCCCCCTACATACAGTATAAATAAGGGGGGTGCCATGCACCTGTCCCCTACATACAGTATAAATAAGGGGGGTGCCGTGCACCTGTCCCCCTACATACAGTATAAATAAGGGGGTGCCATGCACCTGTCCCCCTACATACAGTATAAATATGGGGGGTGCCGTGCGCCTGTCCCCCTACACACAGTATAAGTAAGGGGGTGCCATGCACCTGTCCCCCTACATACAGTATAAATAAGGGGGGTGCCGTGCACCTGTCCCCCTACATACAGTATAAATAAGGGGGTGCCATGCACCTGTCCCCCTACATACAGTATAAATATGGGGGTGTTGCGCACCTGTCACCCTACATACAGTATAAATAAGGGGACGCACATGCAATCATGTAGACAGATACACATTGCTAATATACCCTCGCTGTTCTCCGCACTACTGCTGAACCCCAATATATGGTATTTCTGATCATAGTACAAACCTTAACCCAGTCCCAGCCAATCCGCTCCTGTCATTTTTTGAACAAAGTCTGTGACATGGAAGCTAGAAGCTGATTGGAGAGAGATTCGGTACCAATGTTTGATACATCTCCCCCTTAACAAGAGGCCTACCTGCACCTTGAACGCTACTCTGTGGGTATAAATTGGGCTGTGCCCAGATAACACAGGCGCGGTGCCAGGGTACACGGGGAGATATCGCACACACTGTTATCTGGCTGTCATAATACTTCTTAATAAATGCGATATCCTTAGGGGGGGAGTGGGGGGGGGGGGGGGGGGGGTTATTTCATATCTAACAATTCTGAACTTTTTTTGATGTTTGAAAGTTTAATTTGAGATCATTTTTGGGCAGCGCCCGTCAGGGGTAATAACTCAGCAGCGTCAGATTGTTATATGCGGACAGAGGACCCCGATATAAATAGCGACATTACCCCATACATTCCTCTCTTCATGCAAACATCTGGGAGACTGGGTTATTGTGTCCTGTCCCCAGCCTGCTGGTAACCCCACGCTCTCCCCCCACTCTGTGCAGGTCTTAGCCACGCCTCCATTCACCCAGCGGTTTTTGTGGGCAAGTACAGGAAACAATATATATTTGCCTATACCAGTGATGGCTAACCTTGGCACGCCAGCTGTTGTTGAACTACACATCCCAGCATGCCCTGCATCAGTTTTAGCATGTCCAAATAGCAAAACTGTAGCAGGGCATGCTGGGATGTGTAGTTCAACAACATCTGGAGTGTCAAGGTTAGCCATCACTGTACCCCGTAGGACCTTAATCTGACTGTGGGTTATAATATGATAAGAATAAGAGGGGGCATTATACACACCCCCTGTCCCCTTTCCTGGGTCATACAGAAGTGCTAAGGATGGGGCGGAGAGTCCAAGCTACGTGCATCCCCACACACTGACTAGGTGTATACAGAGTCACACCTGCATAAATCATACTACACCCGTCAGTAACACCAGCATCAGAGCCGGCTCGGCAGGTAACACTATACACACACTGTAATGTATCCGCAGGAGGGGAGGGGGCAGGAGAGGAGGGGGGACGTCTCCCTGATTCATGTTTCACCTCTCAGGGCTCAGATAGCAGGATCCTGTTCTGTCACATTCTGATACAATGCATCACTGCCTAAACACCGGAAGCCCGGTACACACAGGGGGGGGGGGGGGGGAGTGTCAGAGACATAGGGAGCTGTGTGTTACATAGGTGACAGGTAGTATATCACCGCCCAACACCGGGAGCCCGGTACACACAGGGAGGAGGCGCGGGGAAGTGTCAGAGACATAGGGAGCTGTGTGTTACATAGGTGACAGGTAGTATATCACCGCCCAACACCGGGAGCCCGGTACACACAGGGGGGAGGCGCGGGGAAGTGTCAGAGACATAGGGAGCTGTGTGTTACATAGGTGACAGGTAGTATATCACCGCCCAACACCGGGAGCCCGGTACACACAGGGAGGAGGCGCGGGGAAGTGTCAGAGACATAGGGAGCTGTGTGTTACATAGGTGACAGGTAGTATATCACCGCCCAACACCGGGAGCCCGGTACACACAGGGAGGGGCTGCGCGGTGAAGTGTCAGAGACATAGGGAGCTGTGTGTTACATAGGTGACAGGTAGTATATCACCACCCAACACCGGGAGCCCGGTACACACAGAGGGGAGGCGCGGGGAAGTGTCAGAGACATAGGGAGCTGTGTGTTACATAGGTGAAAGGTAGTATATCACCGCCCAACACCGGGAGCCCGGTACACACAGGGGGGAGGCGCGGGGAAGTGTCAGAGACATAGGGAGCTGTGTGTTACATAGGTGACAGGTAGTATATCACCGCCCAACACCGGGAGCCCGGTACACACAGGGGGGAGGCGCGGGGAAGTGTCAGAGACATAGGGAGCTGTGTGTTACATAGGTGACAGGTAGTATATCACCGCCCAACACCGGGAGCCCGGTACACACAGGGGGGAGGCGCGGGGAAGTGTCTGAGACATAGGGAGCTGTGTGTTACATAGGTGACAGGTAGTATATCACCGCCCAACACCGGGAGCCCGGTACACACAGGAGGGAGGCGCGGGGAAGTGTCAGAGACATAGGGAGCTGTGTGTTACATAGGTGACAGGTAGTATATCACCGCCCAACACCGGGAGCCCGGTACACACAGGGGGGTGGCGGGGGAAGTGTCAGAGACATAGGGAGCTGTGTGTTACATAGGTGACAGGTAGTATATCACCGCCCAACACCGGGAGCCCGGTACACACAGGGAGGAGGTGCGGGGAAGTGTCAGAGACATAGGGAGCTGTGTGTTACATAGGTAACAGGTAGTATATCACCGCCCAACACCGGGAGCCCGGTACACACAGGAGGGGAGGCGCGGGGAAGTGTCAGAGACATAGGGAACTGTGTGTTACATAGGTGACAGGTAGTATATCACCGCCCAACACCGGGAGCCCGGTACACACAGGGAGGAGGCGCGGGGAAGGGTCAGAGACATAGGGAGCTGTGTGTTACATAGGTAACAGGTAGTATATCACCGCCCAACACCGGGAGCCCGGTACACACAGGGGGGAGGCGCGGGGAAGGGTCAGAGACATAGGGAGCTGTGTGTTACATAGGTAACAGGTAGTATATCACCGCCCAACAACAGGAGCCCGGTACACACAGGAGGGAGGCGCGGGGAAGTGTCAGAGACATAGGGAGCTGTGTGTTACATAGGTGACCGGTAGTATATCACCGCCCAACAACAGGAGCCCGGTACACACAGGAGGGAGGCGCGGGGAAGTGTCAGAGACATAGGGAGCTGTGTGTTACATAGGTGACCGGTAGTAATGTGAAAGTGTCACATAGTTGGGTATAGTGTCATATATGATACGCTTTACCCTCATTAGTGTGACCTTGGGGCGGTTGGCCTGGGCTGACTTGGGGGCCCCGTACCCTGGAATTGAACCTGAAGGTTCCCCCAGGTCTGGTCACGTTAGCGGAGCACCTCATGTTTGCTCTATGTTAGATTACAGAGTTTTATTTAGTCTGATTAGCAGCGCATCTTCATTTTCTTTTTTGTGGAACTACAAGTCTCAGCATGATAGCAGCTCTTATGTTTGTAATTAGGTTGTGCAGTCCAAGCCCCTATATCACACACAGTCAGTGCAATTACATAATGGGCCTGACTCGGCGTGGGGGCGCTGCTGTCGCCGTGGCGATAATACACAAATGCTAGCGTAAGCCTTCCCCTGGTGTAGATACCCACCTCTGAGTCACCCACTTTTAGCACCTGTGCATCTGGGAACGCCCTCGCTGTTACAGACACGCCCCAAAAGCATTGATTTCAGGTCACCCTCCAGGATCCCCCCGTGCATTGCTGACCCATGTATGACCCCATCTGAGCCTCTGTCCGATAACGCGTGTGCAGACTTCAACTACACTGACGTCGGAACCACTCGCGCCTCTGAATAAGGCCCCATGGTAAGGGGGCGACATTGTGGCACTGCAACCCTGAGAGGTGGTAGAAGGATACAGGCTCGGCTTTAGAATATACAGGGGGATATGTCCCCGAATGTACAAATTAACATAGTACTTACTTAGAGTGCAAGCTCTTCAGAGCAGCCCGGATTGTGCACGCTGTAAAGCTCTCGCTGCTGGGAGGTAGAATCCTTGTACCAGGGTCATGCACAGACATGTATCGTACTGCGGTGTCAGAGAACGTCTTGTGCAGACCTGCAGAACATCGCACACCTACACAGACCAACAAAAAGAAGAAGGAAAAAAAAGAGGATTTGATTAAAAGTGACTGGGACACGCTGCCGACTTCCTCACCGTCAGCCCGCGCCCAGATAACAGTCCAGGCTAACGGCAATGCAAAGGAAAGATTTACATATAACCAATGACTTTGCATTTTGCCACTGATTACATGGACTTCTGACCCAGCCACCCGATGTACCCAATCCACCAGTGATAGAGGCCCATCGCCCTGGCAACACGGACTATCACCCCGGCAACACGGCCCATCGCCCCGACAATGCAAAGGAAAGATTTACATACAACCAATGACTTTGCATTTTGCCACTGATTACACGTACTTGCCCATAGAAACCAAATTCTGTTTATCATTTTCTAGGCTGCAAGGTTGGTTGCTATGGACAAACTAACATTTTTAGAAGTTTTATATCCTTTCAGACCGCAAATGCTGGGTCATACCTGGGATTTGTACATGGGTCCTTCCCAGGAGCAACACGGCATTTGAAAGCTTTTCGGTACTCTTTACCTAGCACGGTGCCCACGATGTCCATCGCGGTCATCGGGGGTAAAAAATCGCGGGCATCGCGGCCATCGCATGCACTAAAAAATCGGGTGTGACGCGATGCCCGCGATTTCCCATAGGGATCAATGTTAAAAGTGTGATTGGACGCGATTTTACTGTTCAATGCCTCAATGCCCGCGATTTTTCCATAGGAAACAATGTTAAAGCCCGAAGTGTGGCGAGCGCAGCGAGGGGACGCGGATACCTGTGAAGCCCGCGTTTACCTGTGAAGGTATCCGCGTCCCCTCGCCACACTATTCTATTCTCAACTCCACGCCGACGTGGATAGTGGGGGTATGAAAAGGTCGGAGGACGCGTACCGCTGCGCTCGCCACGCTTCGGGTTCACGTTGATCGTGGGGTGGCGTTAACAATTGTGGGGGCCATTTCACACTTCAGGGGGACTATTAGGGCTCTGTGGCCCATTTAACATTGTTTCCTATGGAAAAATCGCGGGCATTGAGGCATTGAACAGAAAAATCGCGTCCAATCACACTTTTAACATTGTTCCCTATGGGAAATCGCGCCGCCGTGCTAGGTAAAGAGTACCAGCTTTTCTCCCCCCCACAGCATTCTGGCATATTGCCGGGTCGCTGACATCAGACCGGGCAGCAGGGGAGGCAGCACCCAGAGCTGACAATGTCCCCAATGCTCTGCCTCCTCCATAGCGTCAATGTGACCTGGATCGCTCGACCAATATTACCCGTTCACATCTCAACCCAGGCCTTGTTCAATCCTTGTTGTGACCAGGGTTGCTCAACCCAGGAATTTTTCCAGTGGCCCTTTCTCATGGCAGATCCCGGATCCCGAGGGGGTGTTAGTAAGTTTACACTATACCCCAGAGAGACTCCACTGACAGGATTTGTGACTGAGCAGACGAGGCCCCTTCTTACTCCGGGGGAGGGGTTCATACTGCCCTCATTTTCATGCTTAGTACATCCCACCCCACATGCTTTGGTAAACCCCCCATACCTAAATAATGAAATGCTTTTCCCTTATGAACAAATGCATTTCACTAGTGTCCAAGCTTTTATTCAAAAAGTGGGTGGGAGGCTGAGGGATATTTTAAGGAACGTGGAGAGGTTTTTAGGTTACATGTGGTTCTATGGAACAAGTTTTGAGATGCTGGGTACTAAGGGGCCGGTGGGGCCTAGTGTAGGAACGCGTTGTGTCACTTTCATTGATGGGTTATAGATTTAACAGTACTGAGACTTAGGTGTCTTTTTTAAAGAGAAATCCCGCGTGTACCGTCCACGGGAGATCAGAGAAATCCCGGGCGTACCGTCCACGGGAGATCAGAGAAATGCCGCGCGTACCGTCCACGGGAGATCAGAGAAATCCCGCGCGTACCGTCCACGGGATATCAGAAAAATGCCGCGCGTACCGTCCACGGGATATCAGAGAAATGCCGCGCGTACCGTCCACGGGAGATCAGAGAAATGCCGCGCGTACCGTCCACGGGAGATCAGAGAAATGCCGCGCGTACCGTCCACGGGATATCAGAGAAATCCCGCGCGTACCGTACACGGGATATCAGAGAAATCCCGCGCGTACCGTACACGGGATATCAGAGAGATCCCGCGCGTACCGTACACGGGATATCAGAGAGATCCCGCGCGTACCGTACACGGGAGATCAGAGAATTCCCGCGCGTACCGTACACGGGAGATCAGAGAATTCCCGCGCGTACCGTACACGGGAGATCAGAGAAATCCCGCGCGTACCGTACACGGGAGATCAGAGAAATCCCGCGCGTACCGTACACGGGAGATCAGAGAAATCCCGCGCGTACCGTACACGGGAGATCAGAGAAATCCCGCGCGTACCGTACACGGGAGATCAGAGAAATCCCGCGCGTACCGTACACGGGAGATCAGAGAAATCCCGCGCGTACCGTACACGGGAGATCAGAGAAATCCCGCGCGTACCGTACACGGGAGATCAGAGAAATCCCGCGCGTACCGTACACGGGAGATCAGAGAAATCCCGCGCGTACCGTACACGGGAGATCAGAGAAATCCCGCGCGTACCGTACACGGGAGATCAGAGAAATCCCGCGCGTACCGTACACGGGAGATCAGAGAAATCCCGCGCGTACCGTACACGGGAGATCAGAGAAATCCCGCGCGTACCGTACACGGGAGATCAGAGAAATCCCGCGCGTACCGTACACGGGAGATCAGAGAAATCCCGCGTGTACCGTACACGGGAGATCAGAGAAATCCCGCGTGTACCGTACACGGGAGATCAGAGAAATCCCGCGTGTACCGTACACGGGAGATCAGAGAAATCCCGCGTGTACCGTACACGGGAGATCAGAGAAATCCCGCGTGTACCGTACACGGGAGATCAGAGAAATCCCGCGTGTACCGTACACGGGAGATCAGAGAAATCCCGCGTGTACCGTACACGGGAGATCAGAGAAATCCCGCGCGTACCGTACACGGGAGATCAGAGAAATCCCGCGCGTACCGTACACGGGAGATCAGAGAAATCCCGCGCGTACCGTCCACGGGAGATCAGAGAAATCCCGCGCGTACCGTCCACGGGAGATCAGAGAAATCCCGCGCGTACCGTCCACGGGAGATCAGAGAAATCCCGCGCGTACCGTCCACGGGAGATCAGAGAAATCCCGCGCGTACCGTCCACGGGGGATCAGAGAAATCCTGCATGTACTGTACATGGGAGATCAGAGAAATCCTGCGCGTACCGTACACGGGAGATCAGAGAAATCCCGCGCGTACCGTCCACGGGGGATCAGAGAAATCCTGCATGTACTGTACATGGGAGATCAGAGAAATCCTGCGCGTACCGTCTATTGGAGACAGTTCCTGCACAGTGCAGAGCGCAGGGACGTCACCTTGAAGGGAGGCCAGGAAGAAGGGCTGCGGGGGTTATGTAATGAGGCTGTGATTTGGGAAGACATGGTGAGACCTGCACCCTGCAGATGACATCTGTTCTTCCAGATACAGTATATGAAGAATGCGACCTTCAGCCTCGATAACACAGGCAGGGGCTGGAACAATGGCCACTTTGGTTAGTTTCAATTAAAAATAAACCCTGTGAAGTATTTTGACTAGAGATCGCATATGGCGGCATGTGCCTCTGCCGCAGCGACATTAGAGTGTAAGCTCCAACGCAGCTGGATGATGTTCAGTACATGTACAACACTGCGGAGTACATTGTCCATACGTAAGGGGAATAAATCAAAGGCGTATGTGACAGATTCTGTAACTTAACAGACACTAGTCTGCGGCCACAGGGGGAGTCGTTTTCCATACGCACATCACACTTCCTGTGTGCCAAGCTGCCTACGATTTGAGGCACGATGTGGGTGATCCCAATAGATCAGAACGACCAATCGTTCCTTGTATCGTTCATAATGGCCGTTCCCGCCGATAGTTAAGCTTGGTCTATAATCCTCCATGCATGCAGGAAGATCAAAGATCAATCTTTGTGAAATATATAAAATCGCTCAGTATAACCCACACACAGCCCCCCATCTCATTACCCCCAGCACCTATAACCCATACACAGCCCCCCATCTCATTACCCCCAGCACCTATAACCCATACACAGCCCCCCATCTCATTACCCCCAGCACCTATAACCCATACACAGCCCCCATCTCATTACCCCCAGCACCTATAACCCATACACAGCCCCCATCTCATTACCCCCAGCACCTATAACCCATACACAGCCCCCATCTCATTACCCCCAGCACCTATAACCCATACACAGCCCCCATCACCTATAACCCATACACAGCCCCCATCTCATTACCCCCAGCACCTATAACCCATACACAGCCCCCAGCTCATTACCCCAGCACCTATAACCCATACACAGCCCCCATCTCATTACCCCCAGCACCTATAACCCATACACAGCCCCCAGCTCATTACCCCAGCACCTATAACCCATACACAGCCCCCAGCTCATTACCCCAGCACCTATAACCCATACACAGCCCCCCATCTCATTACCCCCAGCACCTATAACCCATACACAGCCCCCCATCTCATTACCCCCAGCACCTATAACCCATACACAGCCCCCCATCTCATTACCCCCAGCACCTATAACCCATACACAGCCCCCCATCTCATTACCCCCAGCACCTATAACCCATACACAGCCCCCCATCTCATTACCCCCAGCACCTATAACCCATACACAGCCCCCCATCTCATTACCCCCAGCACCTATAACCCATACACAGCCCCCCATCTCATTACCCCCAGCACCTATAACCCATACACGGCCCCCATCTCATAACCCCCGGCACCTATAACCCATACACAGCCCCCCATCTCATTACCCATACACAGACCCCCATCACCTATAACCCATACACAGACCCCATCTCATTACCCCCCCAGCACCCATTGACACCATTGCCCCCTGCACACATTTATCCCATTGCCCCCACACACTTTTATCCCATTGCCCCCCTCCCACATTTACCCTGTTACCCCTACCATACATTACCCCAATGCCACCAGCACACATTACCCCAGCACACATTACCCCATTTGCCCTGGCACATATTCCCCCCGGCTGGGTGCATACAGGGAATGAGCCCCCTGCACCTACTCACCTGCCGCACACCCAGGACCGCCCGTCCGCAACCTGCCCTATAACATGACATCCACACTGTGCGCACACTATACAGCGGGGCTGTAATGCGCTGTCCCACCACTGTGCGGAGACCTAGTGCTGCTCCCGGTGGCCGCTGGGATACGTAGTCCTGTGCGCTGCAGCTGAGCGAGTGACGCGCGGCCGGAGACTACAACTCCCGAGCACCACGCTGTTATCTGTACGGAGGTAAGAGGGAGCAGTGATAACAGCTGGGATCCCAGAGCGACATCATAGAACACCTATGGGTGTGGACCCAGCCTGCATTAACCATGGTCGACATGAGACAGGAGTTTTTAATTTTTTTTGGTGCAGGTTGACTTGATTTTTTACCTTACTATACAAGTGCCGAGTGCAGCGAGCCATGCGAGGGGACACTGCACTTGTACAGTGCAGTGTCCCCTTGTCGACATAGCCACCAAAAAAATGTGAAAACCTCATGTCGACCATGTGACTGTCTTAACACGCACCTGTCGATCTAACGCTTGCTGATTTTTGCTTTATTTATATATTTTTAAGTAATTTTAAAAAAGCAAACTTTTATTTACAAAAGAATTACAAAAAAAAAACCAATTGCCGGAAATGTGATCTTTTTCGGCCTACAAAAAAAAAATGACAACAATAAAATACAATTATGATCTTATTGTTCTGTTCCATAATTGGACACTATGGAATACATTCATGTACCGCAATTGGTCCAGAATTAAGATGAATTGAAATTCTCTTATTGGTGCAATTTATCACAAAATATGTCTCCATTGTGGCGAATGGACGCTCAGTACCAGCGATGTTACTGGCCAGAGCAGCGATACGTGATTGTCAGTTACATTATACTAAAACAATCTCTAAGCACAGAGAAATGATTTGTTGACAGAATAACACATATTGGGGGAAATGAACTCAGGGGAATACGCCGGGATTTGGCGTTTTTGGAAACAGTTGTATGCAAATAATTCATATTCATGGCACACTAGTATTCGTACGGATGTAAATGCATTTGCCATCAAAAGAACACGAGTAGGGATCACTATTCAGTTGAATGGTGATTCCTAATTTACTAAGCAGCTAATTTACTAGTTGACGCGAAAATACGCCTGGAAAATACATTAGTATTACAGTATTAGGCTTTTGCCTGCACGGATCAGTCAGATCTGTGCAGGCAGCAGTGTTAAAAAATAGCAAAAAAAAAAAGGCAAACGACATAAGGGATCCACGGATAATTTAAAACCAACACACCCAAATACACTGGGAGGACAAAATGAGTAGGGGTCCCCCGTATTTTGAGAACCAGCACTGGGCCCAACCACCCTGCAGGTTAATGCCACAGCCAGGGGGACACTTATTATTGGGGGGTCCCCACTCCCCCAGGGTCCCTGACCTGTCAGAGGGTATAGTGCTTCGGCTGGAGGACCTTATATAATAAGTGTCCCCCGGCTGTGGCATTATCCTGCTGGCTGGTTGGGCCCGGTGCTGGTTCTCAAAATGCGGAAGACCCCTACTCATTTTATCCTCTGTATTTTGGAAACCAGGAACGGCCCTTGAGCCTGGTGCTGAAAATAAATAAATTGGTGAATCCCCTTTGTCGTTTGCCCTGAGATTTTTTTTTCAAATCGGGGCTGGCACTTTGAGCCCAGGGCTGGTTACGGCCGTGGGCGTGGACCCCACGGCGTTTCTTTCAAATGATTTATTTTTATGTTAAGTAAGTAAGTTTAATTTATGTAGCGCACTTTCTCCAACAGGACTCAAGGCGTTAATCATTTTTTCTGATCTGTGCAGGCTGCTGACTTGTATTTGTACAAGTCAAGAAAACGGCGGCATACGGCCTACGCCATCGGGAGAATACAAATCAGTAAATAGGGCACATTAGTAAATCTGCCCTATTTACGATTTGTATTTTCTCGAAAATACGACCGATGCTTGTCGATGTACCCAACATCGGTCGTATTTTAGGGCTTAGTAAATTTCCCCCATTTTCTCTAGGATCTTCCGCTATGGCCATCCTGACATACCTGCACTGCCGCAATCATTGTTAAATCATACCCCCCATTTTCACTAGTCACAGGGCATTTCTCCCTTTAATAAATAGGCCTCTCTGCCTACTCTGTCCTGCGTGTTCATGCTCCTGTCGTACAGACATATCTCTGTTGCCCTTACGGAATTGTTACAAGGAATACAGAATATTCTGTTGCCGTTACAAATCACCCTGTTCCTGCAGTTATGGCAGTTGCTGTTAGTTACCACTAGAGGGCCCACATCGTTCAGCCAGCACGATGTCACTGCTAATGCCAGTCGCACATTACGCCTGACGTTTTGTTCCAGTTCTGCCCATTTTACCTTCTTTTTAGCTTTTTAAAACTAGGCTCAGTCACTTCCATGCAAACGTCTTGTCACGCACGTTACAAATCCGCCATTCAATACGATTTTTTGTCAAATTGCTAAAAATTATTTAAAAATCACCATGGAGGTTATTCTGGTTGGTGCGTAAATTTCCGAAATTCTTTCGGAGCGGTCCGCACGCCACGCTGTGCGGACATCGTACGAAGAAACGGCCACCGGTCCTCCGCATTCGGACGGACTCACACTTTAAGAAGAGGGCGTGTTTACGGACTACATCCAAACCTTGCGTGTGCTGTGGACACACACATATTCTGCACGGTCTTACAGCGTCTGCACGGTCTTACAGCGTCAGAACGGACGGGAACCTTACAGCGTCAGAACGGACGGGAACCTTAAATAAATACATTTTTCATTAGATCCCCAAATGTGTGGTGTTATTGGTAAATGTAAAAGTGACATGTATATTTATATTAGTGATAGGAAGTTCTGTCCATTGCTTGCAGTGTAAATGTGTTTAACAAATGCAGCCGTGCTTTCAGCATAGATTTGTGTGTTTTGTAATGGACCATTTAAGCTGCAAGTTTTCCAATTGAAGCAATGAAAAGAGTGTAATTAATGAGTAATGAGTAGAGGAGTTGATTGTATTGTGTTCTGCTGACATTGGGTCAGGTGCGGGAGTACTAATTGGGCGATCCGAATGCCTAGCGCATGACCGAGTGGTGTCCGCAAAGAAATACTTGCTTATGGACACCGCATATTTCTTGCCTTTTGGTTCGTTTGCAGTCGGTGTTCAGTCCGAATGC
Source organism: Crinia signifera (assembly GCF_055691185.1). NCBI lineage: Eukaryota > Metazoa > Chordata > Amphibia > Anura > Myobatrachidae > Crinia > Crinia signifera. The sequence continues at coordinate 7,706,547 of NC_139220.1, forward strand.
AGGCCTACCAGAATTAGTGCACTCCCCCGTGTACGCCCATGTTTACGCCCAGTTTAGCCCACTTTGAAACTACGCACCTGTGTACTTCCGAATGACGCCCATATCTCCCGAGAGAATGCGGTGCACATTTCTGTACGGTATTAGTGAGAACAAGTACGGAGACCTTGCGTGGCACATGCGCATATCATTGCCTACGCATGCACAGACGGCTAAAAAACGCCATCCGAAAGAATTCGGAAATTTACGCATCGACCAGAATAAGGCCCCATGTGAGTGGACATAGGGCCTGATTCAGCTTTGTCAGCACGCAAATGGGCACAAAAATGCTGCACTGCAGGTGGGGCAGATGCAACCGGTGCAGAGAGAGTTAGATTTGGGTAGGTGTGCACAAACTAAAATCTAAATTGCGTTGTAACAATAAAGCTGTTTAACATCTGTGGGCTACATGCAGAAGCAGCCAGTATTTACTCTGCACAGAAACAATATAAATAATTTGTTCCCCTTTCATCGCAACTTGGTTTGTTCCAGACACAAAATGACTTGCTTTTTTGCCTAACTGAATCTGGCGCATAAATCCAACATCATAACCAAATGCAAGTCAGTCAGGTCAGTCAATATTCCAAACGTTTAGTTAAGACAATTGGAGGGATCCATTACAAAAAGACAAGTGTTGCAAAATGGCACTAGTCAGAACTGGGGAGCGGGGAATAACGGGGAACGTGCACATGACAACAATAACCAAATAACCCTTCAAGTTATTGTAGATGCTTCTCCGGTATATGAAATTATATAGAAATAAATGACAGTGCAACTATAAAACAATATAAATCATATACAGTATGTATAAAATCCAACAATGTTGGTAGAAAACATAACAGACACACATACAAATATGGCAGGAAAAATAAGAAATGAGCGAGATTGGGGACTTCTGCAATCAACATGATGGGGGTTACAATTAGAGGTTCTGGACCCCCCAATCTCTGTGATGGCCGCACTCATTCAGGAAAGACCCTCCTGAGATGCAAAGTGCCAGCCTACCAACACATTTTTTGAGTTGTACGCGTTTCGTGAGTTGCATGCGTTTCGTGAGTTGTACACGTTTCGTGAGTTGTACGCATTTCATGAGTTTCACGCGTTTCATGAGTTGTATGCGTTTCGTGAGTTCTACCTCTCATCCTCAGGGAATGGAACCATTGACGTGTAACTCCTAAATCTGCCCTTCCTTTCCATTTCTGCTCTGAGAGATAACACTTGTAGTACCTGAACCATGGGTATGATTCTTCTTGTTCCTAAAAATAAGAACCATGTGCAGAGAGCATAAAACACGTGTATTTGGCATTGGTGTAAGAATGCATCCATATTTAGAGATATACAGATCTTAAGGCCCCATACATTAGGCTGACTTTTCCTTTGGAGAGGTCGGACATATTTTCCCTTGAGCTCCCCCGGCAGCTCCCCGGGAGGCTCACATACGATTTGGCACTTGATGTGCCATTTTTTTTACATGCAATAAAAAAAGCTGCAGCAGCGAGAGCCAGAAGAATAAAAAAAAACCATGTCAGAAGACTGGCCGGACACTGATTGGCTGAGAGAGCTCTCTCAGCCAATCAGCGGCTGGGCTAGTCTATTTTAAATGATCCCGCCAGGACCCGCTGCTGCCTGCTCAGCAGCTGCTGCCCACCCCGCCACCAGGACCTGCTGCTGTCTGCTCAGCAGCTGCCGTCCGCCACACTGTCTGGACCCGATGCCGCCCCCCGCACATAGCATCTATCTATGTGCCACTAATGGGTCAGATCCGATAGAGCATATGTGCAGGAGGTTCAATCTCCAGGGTCCGACCCCATGCGAATGGGACCGCGTATTGGTTTGAATGGGGTGTCAAACACATGCAATTTGGTCCGATTTATCAGCCCTAGCTGTTGGAATCGGGTCAAATTGCAGTAGTGTATGAGGGCCGGCCTTTAGACTTGTACCGGTGTTTCAGGGCCAATCACAGGGAACCCATCAGGATACAACCTACACTCACCTTATCTGAGTCCCAATCTGGGACTACTTACCTTGATCTTCAACCAGTAACTTAACCTAAAATAACATTAGCCTCTTCTTGTATCCAGATTACTCCATTGCCCCTCATTAGCAAGCACCTTCCTAGCTGTGGGACAAGTCCTGTGATCTTACCTGCGGGCAGATGGTTGGTCACTATGGTGAGATCACCTTCAGTGGAGTGCAGGAAAACACAGGTGGCCGCTGAGTGTGCGAGCCAAGAGACAGACGGTTCCGTGCTTGTGCACAACCGCTCATGTAGTTGGGGAATAAAGAGGGAGAAGACATTCAGGGCAGTAGATGGACAGAGGGTCAAGGTCAAGAGGTGTTTTATTTATAAGGTACATTGGCAGAAGGGAAAGTACCAGAAGGGACAGGTGAAATAGGTGAGCTGGATATGGGGCAGGAATTAGGGGTGGGAGCGGTGGAGGTGGGAGGGAATGGAGTCACGGGTGCAGGTTATTTGGGAAGATAGGTCTGCAATGTCCTCAGTAGTGGGAGAGAAGAGGAGAAAGTCTAATGGATACATCAATATGGCGTCCACAGTTGGTGGCCAAGAGAAGCGAGTTGCCGGTGGCATTGTGTGTGCCTCTGAATCAGGCCCTTGGGTTCTATGAGAGCCCGATGACCAAGTGGCACCAGGAGCAGTGGCCAGTGACTGGTAGATCAGAAGACCTCTACTCTCCTCAACCTCATGGCAGCCTCCAATATTATCAGCAACCGCACCCTCCTCCTGCACATCCTCCACTCTACCGGCCTCCATGACACTTGTTCATTGGCCTCCATGACACTTCTGCGTCCTCCTCTCCCCCTTCCAGTCACTGTCCCCCTCGTCTTCCTCTGTATTTCTTTCCTCAGAGCTCCTTCAGCCTCGAATACCTCCTGTACTCGCTGACAGCACTGAAATGTACCTCTCCTACCCCGACCCCTCACTGTCTGTCCTCTCCCGCTGACTGTCGGCCATTTTGTCATGGAGACCCAACTCTTCCTGAAACATAACATCTATGAAGCTGAACTCACCCCTCTAGGTCTTTCCTCCCCTTTGTCAGCATAGTCCGCTGTCTGGGTGTCACCTGTGTCTTCCTTCCTCTCCTTCACACCCCACAGTCCCTCGCACAATTCTGCTGCTTTCACCTCAGTAATAGTCATTGGATTTGTGCCTGTGCTACTCTGGAAGCCACTGAAACTGTCACCCACATCCCGATCTCCTGCTTTTATTTCTTACGCCTCTCTGTCCTGCCTCCTATCCATCCTCATCTCCCTGTCTGTCCCACCACCGCTATCCCCATCTGTCAGTCACTCCACTGGCTCCTTATACAGAATCACTCACCCTCACGCTCTCTCCGTACTCCTGAGACTGCTACCAGCCCTCTCAGCCTACATCATTGGTTCCCAACCTCGGTCCTCAAGTATCCCACACAGTTCCTGTTTCCCAGGTCACCCAGCAGGTGCACAGGTGCACTCATTACTGACTGACACATTATAAAAATCCAAAGGTGGAGCTAATTATTTCACTTTGAATTTCTGTGTGGAGACCTGTTGGTTGGGGGTACTGGAGGACAGAGGTTGGGGATCACTTGCCTTGAATGATAACCTCAGCATCTCTCATCTCTGCACCCTCTCTGCCTTGATTCCCCTAGAATGTAGGGAACTGGCTTTGTAATAGAGAACAAAGAGTGGTTGTGAACAGTGCCGTATCTAATATGATACCAGTACTAAGTGGAGTGCCTCAGTGTTCGGTTCTAGGGCCCATTTTGTTTACCATTTTTATTAACGATATTGGGATGGGGTTACTCAGCAATGTATCCATCTTTGCGGACGGTACAAAACGGAGTTATTAAATCATCAGAAAATGTCACCACGCTTCAAAATGATCTTGACAATCTAGATCAGTGGGCAAAAAAGTGAAAGATGAGGTTCAATGTGGACAAATGCAAGGTCATGCACCTTGAGAGACACAACCAGTGTGCTAGTTATAACCTAAGCGGGGATGAATTGGGTAATTCAGTGCTCGAAAAGGATCTAGGAGTCCAAACAAACTGGGGTGTAGTGCTCAATGTAATATAGCAACAAAAAAGGCCAACAAAACTCTAGCATGTATCAAAAGGGGCATGGAAACTAGGGATTCAAAAGTAATTATGCCTCTGTACAAATCATTGGTTAGACCTCACCTGGAATACGGAGTACAATTCTGGGCCCCGCCCTATAAAAAGGACATCATAGAATTAGAAAAATTCCAAAGAAGAGCAACAAAGCTTATTAGGGGAATGGAGAATTTAAGCTACGAGGAGAGATTATGCAATTTGGGACTATTTACACTAGAGAAGAGACGTTTAAGGGGGGACATGCTCAACATGTACAAATATATCAGGGGCCAATATAAAGAACTGTCAAACACCCTTTTTTCTGCTAGACAGGAATCTAGGACGCGAGGGCACGAGGGCATAGATTAGAAGATAAAAGATTTTGTTCATCTAGAAGAAAACATTTCTTTACAGTCAGAGCAGTCAAACTGTGGAACTCTCTTCCTGAAGAAGTGGTGTCGGCAGACACTATAAATACATGTAAAATAAGGATGGACAAACATTTATTGGTTAAAAACATCCATGGGTAGGAATAAGTAACAATCTGTCTTTAAAATATCAGAACATACTATACAACAAGGGATAAGCTACTATAAACATAGGTTGCACTAGATGGACGCAAGTCTTTATTCAGCCTTTATTGTGGATTACAAAATGCCATACTAAAAGGATCTGTTACAGTATATTGCCATATTCAATTCTAAGCCCACAATAAGCCTCACGGAATTAGCCAGTATTGCATGTTTTATGTTGTATGTCTAGTATGTGGTTTTATATTCTTTATTGTAAATGTGAAGTGCACTTCCGTCTCATGTATTAGTATTTTTAATAAATATACTGAATTATATCAGATTAATTGATCCATTTATTGGTCCCGACAAGACTGCGCTTCTTAAAGCGACAGTGACCCAGATTGGGCCAAAGTCACTTTTTTACTCTCTTTTTGGTTTTGAGTCTAATAGTGTGTACACACGGTCCGATTGCCTTTCGATGTTGACGATATAGTCGGATCAGAATCGGATGCAGATCGCAAGGGTTTTAACCCTTGCGATCCCGATCAGATCCCGATGCAAAGGGGACGACGGATACATGTACGGGGTGTGATTCTGTGTCCTACAGATGTTTCGCACAGCTGCATGTGACTCAGAATCAGCACCACGGTGTGTATCTGTGAGCTGTGCAGTGAGGGCATGGGTCAAGGGGGATTTACCTGACGTACCCACCTTCGTACCCCAATTCAGACATAGCATGTGAGGGCCAACCATACATTTATATATACATACTTCCCAACTGTCCCGCTAATAATTAGACACTGTGCAGGGGGTGGTCACTGAACAGATGCCCTGCGCATGCATCTATCAGTGCAGGGAGGGGAGCGCTGGACATGCCCTCAAAATGCTGAAAACAGGGTCTGTATTGCTTGGCCACACCCCCATCATGCAGGCCTGCCCATTCCACACCCTTTGGTGTGGGAAGTCCCGGTGTAACATCTAATGTATAATTCAATTGAACAGTCTGGAACCTGATCACTAGAGGGGGTGGACCCCAGGCAGAGGGACCAATTGCAAGTTACCCCTGTACCCCTGTGGGCCAGTCCCAATAATTATCTACTGTGTTTATATTGTACCCTCTAAAGGTGCCCATACACTTGTCCGATTCGGGACGATTTTGCCCAATCCAGACGGATCGGGCCAAGAAATCGGCCTAAATCGGATGTGTTTGACATCCCCTCAGACCCTATGCGCGGTCCCGTATGCATCAGGTCGAAATTGGGAGGTCGGACGGGCTGCACATTAAGGGCCAGATGCCCTAAGATCCGCAGCCCCTCTCCGCTGCACATCGCCGGCTACCGCATAGATAATGATCCCATATACACTAACATCTGCGTTAAGAGCTGCCTTTTTGCGATGTGCCCGACGATGTGCAGTGGGTCCCCGGCGGCTCCCAGTCCTCCCTTACCCGGCCGCTGCTGCTGCTCAGCCAGGGACTCCGCCTCCTCCTCCCTGCACCCGGATGGGATGTAGGGGCTAGGGAGGAGGAGGTCACTGGTCCGGGCAGCACAGCACTGTGCTGCCCGGACTTAGGTGTGGGGGGGCGTGTGGCGTTGCGGGGCGGCGGAGGTTGGTGCAGGGCGGCGGAGGCGGAGTCTTTTGCTGATACCCTCCGCAGTGAAAATCCGGCGTGCGGGTGTTTCGGCATATCAAAATGCGGTAAAAACCCAGATAACGGGGTTTTTTACCGCATTTTTGCATTAGTGCATCCCACCCTAAATCTATTGGGTTGGACCCATCAGTGGCACATCGCGGGTGCTTTTTAGTCGGTCCAATCCGCAGGTGTCCCCCAATGGTGAAGCACGGGGTCCGGGCAGCGGCGACCAGGCAGCGGGGATCCCATCAGTGCAGTGGCGTAACAATAGCACCGCAGCCCCCGCGGTTAGGGGGGGGTGCTGTGTAAATGCGGGCGCCGGGGGGGCTGCGGCGCTATTGTAATGTCCCCCCCTCCATCCCCCACAGCTTTACCTGTATTCGCACCCTGGACCACCTTGGTGGCTATGGTCCAACATAGACCACTAAGGTAAACTACCAGCTAATGCGGAAGCCCACGGTTCTCTTCCTCCAACGGCAATTACAACGCCACAACAACTAGTGAGAATTACCATCATCTCCATAAAGTGGATCTCATTGGACCAAAAGGTCACCCACCAAATCGGTAAAGTGCACTTACCTGTGACCCACTGTACCCCCAAATTTTCTTGTTTCCTTGGGCCATCTCCACACTCCATCCACCCTCCTGTGGCGTGATTTTATCAATTATTATACTACTAGGTGATTCATCGCGCCCTACGGGCGCTCTTCACACCGTCGTAAGGGGCTGCGCCCCCTTAATTTGTGAACATTTGTATATGAGAAATATGGTTAGAATTGTATGAAAGATGCCTGTATTGCAACTTGAGTTATAGGTGAAATGTGTTAAATAGAGAGCATATGATTTGGAAGGGGGTGTGTATTGTTTTGTTTAATTAAAAAGCGGTTACAGAGTAAGATGTACATTGATAGTGTGGATGGTACAGTGACATTTGTGGGTGTGTGGGGGGGGGGGGCTGTGTGTGCATGTTGTTTAGGTGTGTGTGTGCAATAATATAGTAGGGTGTTTTTGAGTCAGCGGCTCCCCACTGGCGGAGGTCACGACACAGGAAAACAGGAGGTTGGGTAGTGATAGGGGTGTGTGGACATAAGGGGGACTAAAGAGGAGGGTGGGAGATACTGTGCAGCTTCTGCCAGTGGGTGAGGGTCCAGCGTGGCAGTACAGGAGTACAGGATGGTGGCCCTGAGTCAGTGTCTCCTCCTACTGGGTGGGAGTTAGGGTACATGAGAGCAGGAGGCTGGGCTATGAGGCATGATAGGGGCATGTGGCCAAAACAGTGTCAGCGACTCCCCAGTGGTGGAAGTTACGGTTCAGGAGAGCAGGAAGCTGGGTAGTGATAGGGGTGTGTGAGTATACGGGGGACTAAAGAGGGGCTTAGGGGTGCCGTCAATTGTGGGAGGGGCGTGGGGGGTGCCGTGAATCAAGGGAGGGAGGGGGCGCACGTGTCCGCGAATCGCGGGAGAGGACGGAGGTCCGCAAAGCGTGGGAGGGGGCGTGAATTGCGGGAGGGGGGGTTGCGAATTGAGAGAGGGGGGGTGTGCGGGGGTGACGTGAATCGTGGGAGGGGGCGTGAATCGTGGGGAGGGGTGCGCGGGGGATCCGTGAATTGCGGGAGGGGGGGGCATGGGGCGCCATAAATCACCTAGTTGTTTATATATTCTTGTAGCAGGATGGTAGGATGTTGCTGTCATTCAAAATGCATTTACATAAACAGTAATAGTAGCAGTAAAAGATCTGACTTAAAACACCTACAGTAAAACAAAACAGGTGTTATATATTATACAAAGAATTGGTTGATGATGTGTAGGTTGACGTGCACATAGTTGTCACTGTAAAAAAATTGCTACAAGAAAAAATCAACACAGAAAGGTCAACACATGTAAATGTTGACATAAGTGTGGCACTTCATTGGTGTCCATGTCGACACATGAGAATGAATATGAAAACATTCAAAAAAGAAAAATAAATCTTAAAAAACTCATGTCAACCTTTTTCATTGTCGACCATAGCCGTGTCAGTGTTTTGCATGTGCCATTTAATCCTGGGGTTGCCGTGAATCGCAAGCGGGGGTGGGGGGGGGGAGGAGGTGAGGTGTGTCCGCGAATCACGGGAGGAGGGGTCGTGGGTGGATGCCGTGAATTGCGGGAGGGGGGGTCGCGGGGGGGGGGGGGGGTGTGTGGGTGCCGCGAATCGTGGGAGGGGGGGACGCGGGGGGTTGCAGTGAATCATGGGAGGGTGGGTCGCAGGGGCGGGGGGTTGCCGCAATGACAGGGGGTAGGATCGTGGTAGGGGGGGGGTCGCGGGGGGTGGGGGGTACCGCGAGGAAGGGGGGCCTGGGGGGTTGGCACAAATCGTGGGAGGGGGGGGTTGCGGGATGCCACGAATCACAGGAGGGGGTGTGTCACGGGGTGGGGCCGCAAATCGCGGGAGTCGCCGCGAATTGGGGGGGGTGTGTGTGCTGTGAATCGCGGGGGGGTCGCCGGGGGGTGACGCGAATCGCCACAAGAAAAAATCAACACAGAAAGGTCAACACATTAAATGTTGACATAAGTTTGGCACTTCATTGGTGACCATGTCGACACATGAGAATGAATATGAAAACATTCAAAAAGTGATCTTCAAAAACTCATGTCAACCTTTTTCATTGTCGACCATAGCCATGTCAGTATTTTGCATGTGCCATTTAATCGTGGGGTTGCCGTGAATGGGGGGTAGGGACACATTGCTCTGTTTCTGGACTTTCTTCTTAATTTATGGATTACCATCACCTGTGCTTAAACACCTTTCTTATCAATTACCCTGTTTAAAACAGGTGATGACAATCATAAATTAAGATGGAAGTCCACAAACAGAGCATTCTGTCCCTCCTGGACAGGGTCATGTTGGGAGGTATGGCGGTGTGGGGCGCTCACCTGGTGTGTCTGGTGAGTAGCTGTGTCTTTGCTGTGTAACATGGAGAGGCAGAGGGTGTCTGGCACTGTCTGTGGGCTCACTGGGCTGGTTCTCTGTCGTGTGAGTGAGTCATGTGAGCCAGAGGCTCCACCCAGCGTTACAGCTTCAGACACACTTTGAGTGACAGATGTAGCCAAATATATAAGAGATATATTATTAGTGTGCATCCCACTGTGTATTGTTTATGTATATGTCTATATATTTTATCAACAGTAAAAGGTATAATTTTTTATCAAAAAAATTGGTTCAATTCATTAGCGCTGCTCACATGCCTTGTGCATGATTGGTGTTGTGTGTTATCTCTCCAGGTGGGGATTGACTACCCCCCAATTTTCAGCAGCAGCTTTACCTAGAAATACAGCTACTGTCATAGTGCCTGATTTCTTTCCTTGTGAATTTTTTCCTATTCTCTGAAACTGTCTGCTGTATGGGGGCGTTGTTCATAGCATCAAAATGAAGCCAGGAGGGGAGCCGGGACCACCGCAGCGAATACAGGTAAATCTGGGGGGGGGGGCAGGGTGGTGGTGAGGGGGGGGGGTGCTTTATTATCGGCGGGGGCGCCCAAATTATAGTTATTCCGCTGCATCAGTGGCATCTAGGAAGTGGCATCCAGGCAGCGGAGGGGATCCAGACAGCGGCAGCTGGAAGCTTGTAGCACTATTTGTCGGGCGGCGGGGTGGGAAGTGCTGCTGAATTTGAAAACATATTTTGAAAAGACCCGCCCCGCCGCCCAGCAAATAGTGCTACATGCTTCCAGCCCATATCCTCGCTGCCGGAACGCCGCTAGCTGGACCCCGCTGCCCTCCCTCTGCCGCCGCAACAGCGGTTGCGGGGAGCTGCTGGGGGCCTCTCAAGGGCAAACTGGTCCGACTTAGTCACCTCAGATGTCCCCATCACACAAGCTGGTCAGCGCCACAATGGAGCTCACATTGGACACCCTTCTCCTCCAATATTCCTCCACACAGAGGGCCTAATTCAGAGATGCACGGTGGTGATTACACGCAGTCTGCGCAGGCGTCTACTGATCTGCAACAGATGCTGCGCCAGACACAGGGGGCGACGTACCAAGCATGGGAGAGAGGTAAAGTCTCTGGATATGAATCAGTCAGGGCCAGCGTTCTCACCGGAGAACCTGACAGATTGCTCAGAACGCTCAGCACATCTTCATGAATGTAGGCCCCTTTAGCTTTGGGTGGTGGGGGGTGGGGGGGGGGGGGGGGGGGTGTTCAAACTGAAATCTATATTGCAGTGCAAGAATAAAGCAGCCCGTATTTACCCTGCACAGAAACAATATGACTCACCCAATTCTAACTTTCTCTGCACCTGTTACATCTGCCCCACCTGCAGAGCAGCATGGTTTTGTCCATTTGCAAAAATTGCATCCTTGCTCACAGCGCTGAATCAGGCCCACAGTCAGTGTGTGGATGACCCGAAATCTCAGGATCTCTGCTAAATATTGGACCTTATTGAGGTCCTTTAGCTGGGCCGCGTTCGTTTGCACGGGGCCAATGTTTTACGTATGTGCATTTCTGCATTTGCTGGGTGCGTGTGGCAATGGCGAACAACCATCCATGCGAGGGTGGGGGGCGTGGGATGGCCCATTAGCATATGGTAACCTCTAGCGTTCTTATGCTAATCGGCCGATGACACGGGTGCGGGGGGCGGCAAACATACGTGCCATGCGAATGGCGGGATCTGGTTGACTCGCAAGGATGCCAATTCGAGGCAAATCCACCGGAATAACCCAGGGTTGCCTACCCTCCCGGAATGGCCGGGAGGGTCCCGAAAATCGGGTCTCCCGGAAAGGTGGGCAAACCTCCCGGTTTCTGGGAGACCCCCGCTCTTCCCCCCCTGATCGCGGCTAAAACTCCCCCGCCGCAATGCCATATTATGTGCATGGCCGGCAACAGGGGGGGTCAAGGGAGACAGTCGTCCTGGGCCCCGATGATCTCAGGGGCCCCAAAGCCAGCCGCTCAGCCCCCCAGATCTGCTGCCTGGCCGGTCACCGCATCCCCGCAGTCTCTGCTGCCCGGTCGCTCCGCCCCCCAGCTCTGCTGCTCGCACGGCTACTCATCTCCGAGTCCCCAGCACTGCAGTGCTGCCCAGCCGATGGCCTAGGCAAACAATTGTTTTATTTTTACACTGACAGTCTGCACTCTGCAGACAGTCCTGGTTCTGTAGCCCCGCCCCCTCGCGGCTGTTTGCCGTGATTTGCGGGTCGGCGGTGAGGGGGTGGAGCCTAAGTGACACACATTTAATCTTTAATCTTGTCATATTGGCCCTGCCCCCTCACAATCGACCTGCAAATTGCGTGATTTTTAAGCCATGGGTCAGAGCCTCAGAGGTGTAAAGAAGGCTGCTGCCCAGACCTGGCATCAATGACAGCTGTGTATGTATTTTATGTGTGTTCTTTTGTGTGTATGTATATTCTGCGTGTATATGTATGTGTAATGCACAGGGGTGGTTCAAAAGGGATATCTCTGCTCTAACTAGCCCAAAGCCAGTCCCCTGTCACTGCACCCCCCCCCCCCCCCCCCCCCCGCGTAACCCCCTGGTCCCCCACCACCCAGGTGCCTGGAGTCCAACCGCTCAGGCACCCGCCCCCCCGCCACTAAGATGTCCGGCCACCGCAGAAGTGACCCCTGAGTGCTGCTGTTCAGCTGATGGGTAGGTGGGTACAATAAAGAGGTACTTCTCTCCCTCCCTGCTCAGCACCACTACTCGGCTCTCACCCTATCTCCCTACTCTTCACCACTACTCACACCCTCCATATCTGCTCCATACCACTACTCACATCCTCCTCCCTTGCTCCGCATCACTACTCCCACCCTCCTTCCATGCTCCGCACCACTACTCCCATCCTGCTCTTTACCATTACTGTGCTTAATGGGGAAGGGGGCCCCCACAGATATCAGTGTATGGGGCCCCAAGATTTCTGTTGCCGGCCCTGATTATGTGGGGTTGACAAGTTCACTTCAACAGGAAGCAGAAAAATAACTTATTATTCAATCCGATCCCCTGTCAGGCCAGCAGGGGGCGCGTGTGAGTGTTTGTTCAGGATAAAGCTGTTTATACAGCGGAGTAGACAGGACTCGTACACAGCTGCTGGCTGCATTCTTGGGAGGTTTCCATTCTGTTGACTGTAAATGATTCTGTGGGTGATGTACTAAGCCTATGAGAGAGATAAAGTGCCAGCCAGACAGCTCCTGACGTTGTTCAAACGCAGCTGTAACATAGCAGCGCTGATTGTCCGGTACTTTATCTCTCTCTACACTTTATCACTCACCAAATCTTTATAAATGTGGACCTCTAGTGACAGCCATTGCTGGGGAGGGTTCCTTAGCCTACAGCGGGATAACGCCATCTTCAGGCATTAGCATCAAAACCTATAGGGTGTAGCTGTTGTGGGCCATAGGTTGTAGGATAGCCAATCGCTGGGATTTCAATCCTGGGATAGGAGTCTCCAATCCCAGGATTTTGGGATTAGACTGCGCATGTAAAGTCTAATTCCGGACAGCGTCTGAGCACTCGCTCAAATGCTGCCCGGCTGGAAGCGGCCACAGATGAGACAGACAACAGTAAGGACCACCACGGCCATAAGGAGAAGCGGCCACAGATGAGACAGACAACAGTAAAGACCGCTGCGGCCATAGGGAGAAGCGGCCACAGAGGAGACAGACAACAGTAAAGACCGCTGCGGCCATAGGGAGAAGCGGCCACAGATAAGACAGACAACAGTAAAGACCGCCGTGGCCATAGGGAGAAGCGGCCACAGATAAGACAGACAACAGTAAAGACCGCTGCGGCCATAGGGAGAAGCGGCCACAGAGGAGACAGACAACAGTAAAGACCGCTGCGGCCATAGGGAGAAGCGGCCACAGATGAGACAGACAACAGTAAGGATGGCCACGGCCATAGGGAGAAGCAACCACAGATGAATCAGACCACAGTAAGGACCGCCACGGCCATAGTAAGAAGCGGCCACAGATAAGACAGACAACAGTAAGGATCGCCACGGCCATAGGGAGAAGTGGCCACAGATGAGACAGACAACAGTAATGACCGCCGTGGCCATAGGGAGACGCAGTCACAGATGAGACAGACAACAGTAAGGACCGCCGTGGCCATAGGGAGATGCAGTCACAGATGAGACAGACAACAGTAAGGACCGCCGCGGCCATAGGGAAAAGTGGCCACAGATAAGACAGACAACAGTAAGGACAGACGCGGCCTTAGGGAGAAGCGGCCACAGATGAGACAGACAACAGTAAGGACCGCCGCGGCCATAGGGAGAAGCGGCCACAGAGGAGACAGACAACAGTAAGGACCGCCGCGGCCATAGGGAGAAGCGGCCTCAGATGAGACAGACAACAGTAAGGACAGACGCGGCCTTAGGGAGAAGCGGCCACAGATGAGACAGGCAACAGTAAGGACCGCCGCGGCCATAGGGAGAAGCGGCCACAGATGAGACAGGCAACAGTAAGGACCACCGCGGCCATAGGGAGAAGCGGCCACAGATGAGACAGACAACAGTAAGGATCGCAGCAGCCATAGGGAGAAGCGGCCACAGAGGAGACAGACAACAGTGAGGACCGCCGCGGCCATAGGGAGAAGCGGCCACAGATGAGACAGGCAACAGTAATGACCGCCGCGGCCATAGGGAAAAGTGGCCACAGATGAGACAGACAACAGTAAGGACTGATGCGGCTATAGGGATACGCAGTCACAGATGAGAACAGTAAGGACCGCCGTGGCCATAGGGAGATGCAGTCACAGATGAGACAGACAACAGTAAAGACCGCTGCGGCCATAGGGAGAAGCGGCCACAGATGAGACAGACAACAGTAAGGATGGCCACGGCCATAGGGAAGAAGCAGCCACAGATGAGTCAGACCACAGTAAGGACCGCCACGGCCATAGTAAGAAGCGGCCACAGATAAGACAGACAACAGTAAGGATCGCCACGGCCATAGGGAGAAGTGGCCACAGATGAGACAGACAACAGTAATGACCGCCGTGGCCATAGGGAGACGCAGTCACAGATGAGACAGACAACAGTAAGGACCGCCGTGGCCATAGGGAGATGCAGTCACAGATGAGACAGACAACAGTAAGGACCGCCGCGGCCATAGGGAAAAGTGGCCACAGATAAGACAGACAACAGTAAGGACCGCCGCGGCCATAGGGAGAAGCGGCCACAGATGAGACAGACAACAGTAAGGACCACCACGGCCATAGGGAAAAGTGGCCACAGATAAGACAGACAACAGTAAGGATCGCCACGGCCATAGGGAGAAGTGGCCACAGATGAGACAGACAACAGTAATGACCGCCGTGGCCATAGGGAGACGCAGTCACAGATGAGACAGACAACAGTAAGGACCGACGTGGCCATAGGGAGACGCAGTCACAGATGAGACAGACAACAGTAAGGACCGCCGCGGCCATAGGGAAAAGTGGCCACAGATAAGACAGACAACAGTAAGGATCGCCACGGCCATAGGGAGAAGTGGCCACAGATGAGACAGACAACAGTAATGACCGCCGTGGCCATAGGGAGACGCAGTCACAGATGAGTCAGACAACAGTGAGGACCGCCGCGGCCAGGGGCTGGCTGGCAACTTTTAGCCTAGGGGGCAAGTCCAGAGCACTGGCCCATAATCAGCCAAGTCACCGTCGGAAGGAATGCTTTTGCGCGCCGTAGGCGCGCCGAAAAATTAGGGGCGTGGCCTATCATAAGGGGCGTTGCCTGTACCATGATTGTATTGTGTACCTGCAGATTGCACATTTTAGCGAACCGTGTAATACCCATTACACATAAAGCCACATGCCGTAATGCCAATTACACATTATGCTGAACACCATGATGCCAGTTACACATTACGCCCAACACTGCGATGCTAATTACTCAATACACCGCACACTGTGATGCTAATTACACATTATGCTGCACACCTTGATGCCCATTACACCCCATACTGTGATGGCAATTACCCAATGCTCCCCACACCGTAATGTCCATTACGCCCCATACCATGATGCCCATTACACCGCACAATGTGATGTCCACAGTGCCAGATATGCCCCCACAGTGCAAGATATTCCGCCACAGTACCAAATACACATATGCCCCCACAGTGCCAGACACAAATGCCGCCACAGTGCCAGATATTCTGCCACAGTGCCAAATACGCATATTCCTCCACAGTGCCAGATATGCCCCCAGAGTGCCAGAGACACATATGCCCCCACAGTGCCAGAGACACATATGCCCCCACAGTGCCAGAGACACATATTCCCCCACAGTGCCAAAGACACATATGCCCCCACAGTGCCAGAGACACATATGCCCCCACAGTGCCAGAGACACATATGCCCCCTCAGTGCCAGAGACACATATTCCCCCACAGTGCTAAAGACACATATGCCCCTACAGTGCCAGATATGCCCCCACAGTGCCAGAGACACATATGCCCCCACAGTGCCAGAGACACATATGCCCCCACAGTGCCAAATACACATATGCCCCCACAGTGCCAAATACACATATGCCCCCACAGTGCCAGACACATATGCCCCCACAGTGCCAGATACACATATGTCCCCACAGTGCCAGATACACATATGCCCCCACAGTGCCAGATACACATATGCCCCCACAGTGCCAGATATGCCCCCACAGTGCCAAATACACATATGCCCCACAGTGCCAGATACACATATGCCCCCACAGTGCCAAATACACATATGCCCCCACAGTGCCAAATACACATATGCCCCCACAGTGCCAGATACACATATGCCCCCACAGTGCCAAATACACATATGCCCCACTGTGCCAGATACACATATGCCCCCACAGTGCCAAATACATATATGCCCCCACAGTGCCAGATATGCCCCCCACAGTGCCAGATACACATATGCCCCCACACAGTGCCAGATATGCCCCCACACAGTGCCAGATATGCCCCCACACAGTGCCAGATATGCCCCCACACAGTGCCAGATATGCCCCCACACAGTGCCAGATATGCCCCCCACAGTGACAGAAACACATATGCTGGGGTGAGGGAGGGGGGGGGGGGGGGGAGAGCGCTTACCCACTCGCTAGCTGCGGGCCGTGCTGCGGCTGGATCAGCTTCTCCAGCCCTCCTGCGCTGGCCGCGGCTTCCAGAACACGGCCGCGGCTACAGGAAAATGGCCGCCGGCCTCCTGCACTGAGAACATGTCCTCAGTGCAGGGGGCCGGCGGCCATTTTCCTGTAGCCGCGGCCGTGTTCTGTAAGCCGCGGCCAGTGCAGGAGGGCTGGAGAAGCTGATCCAGCCGCAGCACGGCCCGCAGCCAGTGGGTGGGTAAGCGGCCCGGGGGGCATATGGCACTCTGCCCCCCGGCCCAGCCCGCCCCTGGCCGCGGCCATAGGGAGAAGCGGCTTCAGATGAGACAGACAACAGTAAGGACCGCCGCGGCCATAGGGAAAAGTGGCCACAGATGAGACAGACAACAGTAAGGACCGCCGCGGCCATAGGGAGAAGCGGCCACAGATGAGACAGACAACAGTAAGGACCACCACGGCCATAGGGAAAAGTGGCCACAGATGAGACAGACAACAGTAAGGACCGACGCGGCCATAGGGAGAAGCGGCCACAGATGAGATACACAACAGTAATGACCACCGTGGCCATTGGGAGAAGCTGCCACGGATGAGACAGACAACAGTAAGGACCGCTGCAGCCATAGGGAGAAGTGGCCACAGATGAGACAGACAACAGTAATGACCGCCGTGGCCATAGGGAGACGCAGTCACAGATGAGACAGACAACAGTAAGGACTGCCGCGGCCATAGGGAGACACAGTCACAGATGAGACAGACAACAGTAAGGACTGCCGCGGCCATAGGGAGACGCAGTCACAGATGAGTCAGACAACAGTGAGGACCGCCGCGGCCATAGGGAAAAGTGGCCACAGATGAGACAGACAACAGTAAGGACCACCTCGGCCATAGGGAAAAGCGGTCACAGATGAGACAGACTACAGTAAGGACCACCACGGCCATAGGGAGAAGCGGCCACAGATGAGATACACAACAGTAATGACCACCGTGGCCATTGGGAGAAGCTGCCACGGATGAGACAGACAACAGTAAGGACCGCCGCAGCCATAGGGAGAAGCGGCCACAGATGAGAAAGACAACAGTAAGGACCGCCGCAGCCATAGAGAGAAGCGGTCACAGATGAGACAGACAACACTAAGGACCGCCGCGGCCATAGGGAGAAGCGGCTACAGATGAGATTGACAACAGTAAGGACCGCCGCGGCCATAGGGAGAAGCGGCCACAGATGAGACAGACAACAGTAAGGATCGCAGCAGCCATAGGGAGAAGTGGCCATAGATGAGACAGACAACAGTAAGGTCCGTGGCGGCCATAGGGAGAAGCTGCCACAGATGAGACAGACAACAGTAAGGATCGCAGCAGCCATAGGGAGAAGTGGCCACAGATGAGACTGAAAACAGTAATGACTGCCGTGGCCATAGGGAGAAGCGGCCACAGATGAGATAGACAACAGTAAGGACCGCCGCGGCCATAGGGAGAAGCGGTCACAGATGAGACAGACAACAGTAAGGACCGCCGTGGCCATAGGGAGAAGCTGTCACAGATGAGACAGACAACAGTAAGGATCGCCGCGGCCATAGGGAGACGCAGTCACAGATGAGACAGACAACAGTAAGGACCGCCGTGGCCATAGGGAGAAGCTGTCACAGATGAGACAGACAACAGTAAGGACCGCCGCGGCCATAGGGAGAAGCTTCCACAGATGAGACAGACAACAGTGAGTTCCGGCACAGCCATAGGGAGAAGCTGTCACAGATGAGACAGACAACAATAAGGACCGCCGCGGCCATAGGGAGAAGCCTCCACAGATGAGACAGACAACAGTAAGGACCGGCACAGCCATAGGGAGAAGCTGTCACAGATGAGACAGACAACAGTAAGGATCGCAGCAGCCATAGGGAGAAGCAGTCACAGATGAGACAGACAACAGTAAGGTCCGTGGCGGCCATAGGGAGAAGCTGCCACAGATGAGACAGACAACAGTAAGGATCGCAGCAGCCATAGGGAGAAGTGGCCACAGATGAGACTGAAAACAGTAATGACTGCCGTGGCCATAGGGAGAAGCGGCCACAGATGAGATAGACAACAGTAAGGACCGCCGCGGCCATAGGGAGAAGCGGTCACAGATGAGACAGACAACAGTAAGGACCGCCGTGGCCATAGGGAGAAGCTGTCACAGATGAGACAGACAACAGTAAGGATCGCCGCGGCCATAGGGAGACGCAGTCACAGATGAGACAGACAACAGTAAGGACCGCCGTGGCCATAGGGAGAAGCTGTCACAGATGAGACAGACAACAGTAAGGACCGCCGCGGCCATAGGGAGAAGCTTCCACAGATGAGACAGACAACAGTGAGGACCGGCACAGCCATAGGGAGAAGCTGTCACAGATGAGACAGACAACAATAAGGACCGCCGCGGCCATAGGGAGAAGCCTCCACAGATGAGACAGACAACAGTAAGGACCGGCACAGCCATAGGGAGAAGCTGTCACAGATGAGACAGACAACAGTAAGGACCGCCGCGGCCATAGGGAGAAGCCTCCACAGATGAGACTGACAACAGTAATGAACACCGCGGCCATAGGGAGAAGCGGCCACAGATGAGACAGACAACAGTAAGGACCGCCACGGCCATAGGGAGAAGCCTCCACAGATGAGACTGACAACAGTAATGAACACCGCGGCCATAGGGAGAAGCGGCCACAGATGAGACAGACAACAGTAAGGACCGCCGCGGCCATAGGGAGAAGCGGCCACAGATGAGACAGACAACAGTAAGGACCGCCACGGCCATAGGGAGAAGCCTCCACAGATGAGACTGACAACAGTAATGAACACCGCGGCCATAGGGAGAAGCGGCCACAGATGAGACAGACAACAGTAAGGACCGCCTCGGTCATAGGAGGACTCAGTCACAGATAAGACAGACAACAGTAAGGACTGCCGCGGCCATATGGAGAAGCAGCCACATATGAGACAGACAATAGTAAGGACCACCGTGGCCATAGGGATAAGCGTCCGTAGATGAGATAGACAACAGTAAGGGCCACCGCGGCCATAGGGAGAAGCGGCCACAGATGAGACAGACAACAGTAAGGACGGCCATAGGGAGAAGCGGCCACAGATGAGACAGACAACAGTAAGGACCGCCACGGCCATAGGGAGAAGCAGCCACAGATGAGACAGACAACAGTAAGGACGGCCACGGCCTTAGTGAGAAGCGGCCACAGATAAGACAGACAACAGTAAGGAACGCCGTGGCCATAGGGAGACGCAGTCACAGATGAGACAGACAACATAGTTACATAGTTACATAGTAGGTAAGGCTGAAAAAAGACTTGCGTCCATCTAGTTCAAAACAGAGGGGGGGGTTGCAGGTGCACTATGCAATCATTACTGCTAACATGTATTCCTTTTGTAATTAATTTCTGAGGATGTTAGCATACATTTGGCCAAATATATCTACCTGCTCACCACGTTAAGGTCTCCTCATTAGAGCAGGTCCCTAGCACTATGGGGTTCATGCCTGGGGCACAGGGCACCCCCAAGCCAGTCCAGCAAAAGCACCCCAGGGCATCACATAAATAAAATATAGCTGTGAAGTGTAAGAGTGTTAAGTGTCATAGAATGTAGGGTATGTGTAAGCAACTAATAGTGATAAAGGGTGTGTCAAAAAGAAAAAAAAATTGTGAAAAAATACATATAAAAAAAAAGAAGACATACATAGAAAAATGATATGTTTATGTGAGTCTATGTGTAAAGTAGCGATGCCGTGGAGTGGTCCAGCCAGACAAGCTCAAGGGGGCCGCACCCAGACAATTACCCCAAGAAAACTGACATTTATAAATTATAAGGACTTACTTGGAATTATGCCTTCATCACAGTTGTGCAGTCATTGCTAGTCCCTGCTTAAAAACATTTGAGGGTGGTGGGGGAGGGGTGCTAATCTAGGCAGAAGCAATCTCAGGCTTCAGGTGTGTACAGATATACAATATAGACTATGGTCCATCTAGTTCAACCTGGTATAGATATCCATTGCTGATTTGGTAGGTTCTGGTATTTTACAGACAAATTATATTTCTTATTTGTACCCATGGATGTTTTTCTCCAGTAAATGTTTGTCCAACTTTGCCTTGAACGCATTTAATGAGCCAGCCGTTACCACCTCTCTGGGAAGAGAGTTCCAGAGTTTGACTGTTCTGACCGTAAAGAAATTCTTTCTACTAGCTGAATGGGTACTCTTTACCTAGCACGGCGCCCACGATTTTAATCGTGGGCATCGCAGGTAAAAAAATCGCGGGCATCGCGGGCATCGCGGGCATTGAATGCACTAAAAATCGGGTGTGACGCGACCAACGCGATGCCCGCGATTTCCCATAGGGATAATAACGTGGAATAATTACCTTCGATATATTCAGTCACCTCTGGTTTACCTTACCTTTACTGATCTGATCAGGAGAATACAAGAATAACAAACACAGGTTCATCATTGCAAGTATTCTATCGTTTATTTGCATGGACACATATTTATACAGTAACAAAAGCATGGAACCTCCCTTAAGGGGTAGGTCTTACAGGAAATTCATACATATTCATTATGACCCTCCTCAATAGGGTTGGGCTTCAATCAGAATATTGGTTCAAACATGATTTGCGTAGCAGACGTGCACTTCCATTTTGTAACAAAGGAGTGGACTTCCAGTAAACTGGATTACCCTAGACCTCCCATATTCCTGCCCCCTAATGCTGTTTGTCTGTAAATAACTTATGCCTTACATGGTCCGAAATCTGGTTCTAGCTGACTCCTGTGGTCACTGACCACTGTCTGGAAACACAATACTTCCTTAAACCTGGGTGTAACTTCTAAATGTTTTAGCAAACGCTGCAAAACCCAAATATCAGCTCACAAATCACATTGTTTAACTTATTGTGAAATCTATCAGCTCATATGTGCTTTGTAATAATTCTTATCTATTACCCATATGAATATGCAGACCCCAGGGGGGTCTCTATCATTCCCTCATTTTGTACAATAATTAAACATGATGTCATGTTCATTCGCAAACTGCATATTGCATACATGGTTTTAGCTGGACTACCTAGACCAGGAATACTCAGAATAGGTGAGAACATCATACAGTAAAAATCTTCCTAACTGCAGAAGAAACAGTCTAACTTAATAGTGATAGTGGATATTTCTCTCATATCCATCAGGCCAGACTGATTCTCTGCTTTCTGTGCTCCACCATTCCTGAGTCTTCCAAACCGATCTGGTCATTGCTGATTTGCATTTCTTCTGGCAAACAGAGAACATACACATGAGTATATTGAAAGTGACATACTGTAAGCAAGTGACAATATTTCTATAATATTTAAAGCAAACATCGCTATACCTACTATATGTTCCATAATTCCTGTAATTCATGTTGCTGGATTAAGCTAAATTAACCATCCTGAATTTCCTTTAATAATCTGCTTCTTCAAATCCTTAACTCTAGCTGTGTTCCTCTATAGCAGGGCTCCTCAAACTATCTTTCTCTGGGATCCCATCAGGAAATAAAAATAATGACTGGACCCCAGCAAGTTACTGCAGGTGGTCATAACATCACATGTGTAGTCAGCAGACAGCACATGCATGGCAGCATTTGTGGAGGCACAGAGTGATTGGAGGAGTCTAGAATAACATAACAATTCAACAGATGTTCCAGACTCCCTGAATCACTGACTGAGATTAGAAAAATAATCAGCCTGATGGGCAGCAATAGGGAGTTATGACCCCATGCTGAGAAAGTCGGGACCCACTTTTTTTAGAACCGCTGCTCTATAGTATCTTCAATTTACATCAGACTGGTAATTATAACATGCTCTTGGTACAGCCAAACACATATCTGTTTTTTAGCTGCACGGTACCATCTGAATATTTACAAATAATTTTGATCTGTGGCATAAACACAAAAATAATCCTTTTTTGTCATTCTGCTTATCAGAATGTCTACCTAGTCTATTAGCTAGTGAGGAGTTACAAAGATACCTAGTGATGCTAATATTTATCAACTCTATAGTAGTTAATGGGACTCCTAACCAACGCTTGGATCCCATGCCTTGAAAAAGATAGCTAGTCTATCGAAACCGGTTGGCCAGAAGGGGACCAGCGCAGTGGATTCCATCCAAAGGGAAGGAGAACTTATCAGGGCCTGTTTTGTTTAACCACCCATGCTATTTTTGTCTGCAATTCTTTGTAGACCATCCTATTTGTCTTTTCTTATGCATAATAATAATACATTTGGAAAGTGAATTTGGACCGCATACTGAGGATCCGGAGTGCCTATGGTGACTTCACTGTCCCTGCCTATGCGCTATTTTCTGACAATATTCCTTTTAATTGATAATAATTATCGTTTAAACAGTATATCACTATTGTTGGGTATAATTTGTTTTTCTTTTTTGGTACCCCATGTTGGAGGACTGTTTGGACCCGAAAGACCATTTGATTTAGAGTTTCAGCACTCAGAAACATACCAAGGTCCTTTTCTGTGGTAATGCATGGATCTTGGATTAAAAGGGGAAAGTGAACAGACCCAGCAATCTCTTAATTTTAATTTTTGCTACTTGGTAATGGGCCTGTACTATTTGAGTCAGCCCATGTCTGAGGCTTCTCTGCTTTATCAGAAACGTAATCAGGTATCTTCATTATCATTACCATAAACCATATTACTGTCACTTATCGTAGCTGCTAGGCACAAAATACAGCCTCAGACCCTTATCAGGTTTGGGCCTTAATAACATTTTAGCAAACTGCATCGTTGAATTTAACTTTCAGCTTTTGAGCTTTGCAGATGTTGGAGTAGTCAGTTTGGACTTGTAGTTCAGGCATATACTGTAGTTCTGTGCTCTTTGGTACTGTAACTGCTTCTTTCTTTCTTTCTGTGGACTTGTCATTGCAGCTTGCTTTGCTTCAGCATCTGCTAGATTGCTTTCCTTGGTCTGGTTCCCTGTGTGTGCTTGTATCTTTATGATAGTTACTTTGTATGACTTCATCAATGCTTGGAAAAGTTTTTTTATGAGGTCAGCGTGCTGCATCTGTTTTCTTGTAACTGTTTTAAAAGTCTCTGCTTTTCTAGATTAGCCGTAGCCCATCGTCACTCCCCAGCTGTATCTGGAATCTGTATAAAGGTTTGCTGTTGTGTTCTTCGCATGTTTCAATGCTTTAGTGAGGGCCACAAGTTCTGCTGCTTATGCTGACATCTGTACTGGTAAGGCTCTAGAAATCACCACCTCACTCTCTGTGGTGACATCATAGTCAGTGTAGGGTGTGCCATCTTCATAATATCTGGACCCATCAACATACAGTTCATAATGAGCATTGGGTATGGGGGTGTCATGGACGTATGGGAATGTCTGAGTCTCTTGTTTCATCAAAGCAAGTCAATCATGGGAAAAATTTATGACATGAATATTCGCTTCTCACCTCCACCTTCTTCCGAATCCACTTCCATTCTCTGGGCTGCTGTAGATAAAGGTGTGCTTGTAGAAGGTGCTTGTTCCAATATTCTCCCTCATTTTGAACATTTGATGTTCACACGAGAATTGTTGGCGGGTTAAGATGCATCTCTTTATTGTCGCATTGGTTGCACTCAATATGGAACTTCATACTTGGTGAGTCTGGCTGCTGATAGGTGCTTAGTTCTGGCTTATTGCAGAATTTCAGTTACCACATGTGGTACTTGTATAGTCAGTTCATGATTGAGAACAATGTCTTTTAATACAGCTGCAGGTGCTTCTTGGATAATATTTTCAGGCTT
Organism: Crinia signifera; assembly: GCF_055691185.1. Classification (NCBI taxonomy): domain Eukaryota; kingdom Metazoa; phylum Chordata; class Amphibia; order Anura; family Myobatrachidae; genus Crinia; species Crinia signifera. The sequence continues at coordinate 7,730,693 of NC_139220.1, forward strand.
GCTGGAGTAGTGAGCAAGAGGTCTTGTCCCATGTAGCTGCGTAAGGACTCCCAGTGCGTGTTCCTTTTCCTTATGACAGTAGAGGAAAAAGGATTTTGAATAGTCTGTAAAGCCTAGAGCCAGTGAAGGAGCTATGGCTGCCTTTAGTTGCTGAATTGCTTGAGACACTTCTTCATCTGATGGGCATGGACTTCTTTGTAGCATCGTACAAGGTTTGCATATAAACGGATGCAAGAGGGATCCAGTCCCTGCAATAGCCAGCCAGGCATAGGAATGACCTTATTTGTTTAACAGTCTTTGGTACCTTGGCTTGCAGTATGAGCTTATTCCTCTCTTCTGTCAGGTATCTGATGCCTTGAGAAATGCAGTGGCCCAAGAATATGACTTTGTGTTTGCAGGCTGTAATTTGTCTTTCGATGCCCTGCAGTCTTGCTCTACTGTTTCCTTATGGCATTTTGGCTTTAGTTGTTGTGGTTAACAGGAGGTCATCATCGCAAGCTGGGTGTCTTCTGTGTAGAGGGGTCTCAGTATTGTTTGCTAACAGTTCTTGTGAGTCTTTGATGATAAGCATAGAGCAGAGTGCATTGGCCAATCATTCACCGTAAACCAGGCCCCTGATGGTGGGATCTGATCCAGCAAGGTGTGTTGATTTTAGGCACAATGGGACAGTTTATTAGCAGTCTTTCAATGACTTCTCTTGTACCAGTCTGTATTGAACTTCACCAGAACCGGTGACATCATTTTTCTGGACAGAACAGGTGTATTGCTGTGGAGATCTGCACTGCACAAGGACACCAGACCACAGGAAGGCTTGGACTTATTTGCTGCTGGCTGCTGGCTGCTGGCTGCTGTTTGTTCTGTGGTGAGTGGAAATTGCAGTTGCATGCTGACATCCAATATTCATTTTTTTTTTCTTTCCAAATCGGGCAGCATGGTATCAGCAAAGTCTGCAGGAAAACTTTCTAAAAGAACACAAAATACAGCAACTTCTATTTCTGGCATATAGTTTTTTTTATACTATTTGACCTTTATTTCATGCCTGTCTTTTGTGCTTGCATAAATTGCAGAATATCAGCTCCTAATAGGTTAACACAACATGTTAGTGATGTGAGGAATTATACTTTGTATGGGCGTTCATTTATCATTGATAGGTTAAGGGGTTGGCTTACTCTTCTGGAGTAGGAGTGTCTGTCCGCCCACCCAAGTACCTTTTAATGTACTTCCTCATTTAGTCCATTTTGCTACTTAACACACAGACATTACACATAATTGTATTACTAAGAGACTGTAGTTTCTGCCCTGTGCGAAGATCAACATGGAGTACTGCGTCTTCATACCTTGCCACGAGGTTAGTCAAGATGTTCTTTTTCCTTGAATATCTATCTGTGCTAAAACATTACCTTTTGGGTTTATTTGATGATCAACTATAAGGTCTGTATTGAAGTTGAACAACATTTTATACGGTTGCTTTGTTCTAATACATATACATATTTCCTCTTTTATATATATATATTTTTTTTTTTTCCAACTTCCTCTAAATCTTTAAAAAATCTGTAATTACACTTACAATTACATATGAACTAATTTAATTCAGGGCATAAAGCCGTGATTCTCAAACTGTGTGCCTAGGCACCCTGGGGTGCCTCAGGACACTTGCAGGGGTGCCTTGGGTTGGTGGACCAGGATCAATTCATATTAGTTATGTGCAATGTAACAGGCAAAACAGTGCTGGTGGCTGCTAATTATAATATATGTAGACAGACAGGAGCAAATCCTGTCCCTCACCAGATAACTGTGACACATAAACACAATGTACATAATTTTATATATTTTCTGAATAAGAAACATTTGGCCTAGGGGTGCCTTGAAAACATTTTTATGCTAACAATCTATAGTTAGCAGCATTTGTCATTATAGTGTTCTACTGTACCATTTCAAATGGTCTGCTTCTGACAATTTGCTCTAAATCTATTCAACAAAAATCTACACATACACATATATATATACATATACATATACATATACAATAGCTTATTATAACTAAATTCTAGAGGACTTAACAATATTAAGCATTTCATTCAGGTCTTGGAATTAGTTCCCTTTTTTTATTTTGTGTCACAGGAAGCATCTGGACTGTGAAATACATCTCTTGTCTTTTGTATGTGGTATGAGTTCTGATTGCGCTACACTGAGTAATATTGTGCTCTGGTGGGTTCTTTTATCACAATGCTGTAAGTACATATACTTGTTGTGAAGTCTCAAATATCCATATAATCCTGTAACTGTGACTAGCAACCATCTGTAATTAGGAATTTCTGACATTCCTGATTTTTTATTTTTTTTTTCCGACCTTCGATGCAACTATTTTTCTAAAGGGGAACGTTCCATATTCTCACTCCCGGTCACCTGACGTTGAACCACTCGTTCAAGGGTGAGGCTTATACACCTGCGGTGTGACGGGATATGTCTGTGTGCAAGGAAGTAAAACTGTGTATTGCTAGCTAGGATTTGTTATGGATCTGTCTAAGGCTGCTGTGTGAAAAAACAACAAACCTTATTCCACCATCTCAATCTATCTCTATGAATGAGACCTTGACCAATAGTACCTGTGAAAGTGCTATTATTTTGCACAAATTCTGTCTCTAAATGGCAACCAACCATAATAACAAAATCTACTACTTTGTTTTCATTAGTGACCTGAACAGTTAACTGAATTTATACTGGATCTTTAATGCCAGCCGTTATTTTTGTCTTAAAATAATGCCCACTAAAATTATCAAACCAAAATACAATTTACATTTACAATCTGAACAAGGTGTGACATGGAACAATGTGACAATGTGAATTTGCAAGTCTCCTTTCTTTAGTCACTATTAAAAAAACCTCATCATATTAATTTCAAAAACCTCTGTTTCAAATATGACAACTCAATACTAGGATAGTTTTGTACATTAACTGTAGTTTTAAAATCTGTTGGTCTTGTTACCACAATTGTGATTCTCTATAATAATCTTTTATCTTATAACATAGGACTATACTATTTCTACACTTTACACAAGTTCCACGTAGTGACATAGGTCATAGAGACCACTAATCCATAAGAGCTGTGTCCTAATTGGTTCAATTATAACACTGTGTACACACAGCACAATTTAGCATGAAATTTTAGATGACACTGAACCTTATTCACCTTAATATTTATCAGACAGTCAGACAACACAAAACATTTTTTCAGATTTCCTTTACCGAAGTGATACCACAGGGTGCAATCTTTCATGCTGGTTCCATGAAGGTAACCATAGTGGTCCAGCCTTCATTCAACATTTACTTTAGACAGAACAGTATAAGAAACATTTCTACTGTCACAAAAAACTATTTCAAAATACAATGCATTGTTAAATGTGTGTGATCTGAATATTTCGGGTTACTAAAAATGGCTTAAAAAGGGTGACATAAATGTATAATTTGTTCTATATAAACGTGGCTAGACTGATGCACAGAGAGGGTCTGACTAAGCAACAGTGATCGTAAAGCAACCAATCTTCTGTTTGCTTACCCGGGGTTGTCAGAGTCTCCCTGCGTTATCTAGCATAGAACTGAGACCATTAGATATCTCCCCTTTGCTTGCCATCCCGGACTTTGCAGCCCCCATATAATAACGTGGAATAATTACCTTCGATATATTCAGTCACCTCTGGTTTACCTTACCTTTACTGATCTGATCAGGAGAATACAAGAATAACAAACACAGGTTCATCATTGCAAGTATTCTATCGTTTATTTGCATGGACACATATTTATACAGTAACAAAAGCATGGAACCTCCCTTAAGGGGTAGGTCTTACAGGAAATTCATACATATTCATTATGACCCTCCTCAATAGGGTTGGGCTTCAATCAGAATATTGGTTCAAACATGATTTGCGTAGCAGACGTGCACTTCCATTTTGTAACAAAGGAGTGGACTTCCAGTAAACTGGATTACCCTAGACCTCCCATATTCCTGCCCCCTAATGCTGTTTGTCTGTAAATAACTTATGCCTTACATGGTCCGAAATCTGGTTCTAGCTGACTCCTGTGGTCACTGACCACTGTCTGGAAACACAATACTTCCTTAAACCTGGGTGTAACTTCTAAATGTTTTAGCAAACGCTGCAAAACCCAAATATCAGCTCACAAATCACATTGTTTAACTTATTGTGAAATCTATCAGCTCATATGTGCTTTGTAATAATTCTTATCTATTACCCATATGAATATGCAGACCCCAGGGGGGTCTCTATCAGGGATCAATGTTAAATTTCTCAATTGACCCGATTTTACTGTTTAATGCCTCAATTGACCCGATTTTTCCATAGGAAACAATGTTAAATGGCCCACAGAGGCCAAATAGGCACCCTAAAGTGTGAAATGGCCCCCACAATAGTGGGGGTATGAAAAGGTCGTAGGACGCGTACCGCCGCCCCTCGCGGGCTCGCTGCGCTCGCCATGCTTCGGGTTCACATTGATCGTGGGGTGGCGTTAACAATTGTGGGGGCCATTTCACACTTTAGGGTGCCTATTTGGCCTCTGTGGCCCATTTAACATTGTTTCCTATGGAAAAATCGGGTCAATTGAGGCATTGAACAGAAAAATCGGGTCAATTGAGACATTTAACATTGTTCCCTATGGGAAATCGCGGGCATCTCGTCGGTCGCGTCGCACCCGATTTTTTTAGTGCATTCAATGCCTGAGATGGCCGCGATGGGCGCCGTGCTAGGTAAAGAGTACCGCTGAATGAAATCTTTTTTCATCTAATCTATACTCATGCCCTCGTGTCCTAGATTCCTTTCTAGTAGAAAAGAGAGTGCGTGACAGTTCCTTATATTGGCCCTTGATATACTTGTACATGTTGAGCATGTCCCCCCTTAAACGTCTCTTTTCTAATGTAAATAGTCCCAAATTGCTTAATCTCTCCCCGTAGCTTAAATTCTCCATTCCCCTAATAAGCTTTGTTGCCCGCCTTTGGACTTTTTCTAATTCTATGATGTCCTTTTTATAGTGTGGAGCCCAGAACTGTACTCCGTACTCTAGGTGAGGTCTCACCAATGCTTTATATAGTGGCATAATTACCCTTGAGTCCCTAGTTTCCATTCCCCTCTTAATACATGCCAGAATTTTGTTGGCCTTTTTTGTAGCTACATTACAATGGGCACTACATCCTAGATTGCTGTCTATTTGGACTCCTAGATCCTTTTCAAGTATGGAATTACCCAGTTCCTCTCCGCTAAGGTTGTAACTTGCACACTGGTTGTGTCTCCCAAGGTGCATAACCTTACATTTATCTACATTGAACCTCATCTTCCATTTTTTGCCCACTCATCTAGAATTGCAAGATCATTTTGAAGCATGGTGACATCTTCTGATGATTTGATGACTTTGCTAAGTTTTGTATCGTCCGCAAAGATGGATACATTGCTGAGTAACCCAATCCCAATATCGTTAATAAAAATGTTAAACAAAATGGGCCCCAAAACCGAGCCCTGGGGCACTCCACTTAGTACCGGTATCATATCTGATACGGCACCATTCACAACCACTCTTTGTTCCTTTATTACATAGCCAATTCCCTACCCATCTGCAGATATTTTCACCCAATCCTAGGTTCTCCATTTTATTAATCAATCTCTTGTGTGGGACAGTATCAAATGCTTTAGCGAAATCTAGGAAAATCACATCTACAGCATTTCCATTATCAAGGTTTTTGCTAACCTCTTCATAGAACCCTAGTAGATTAGTTTGGCATGAACGATTTTTCACGAACCCATGTTGGTTAGTACTGAGTAGACGGTGATAATCTAAATATTCCTGGATACCATCCCTTAAAAATCCCCCAAATAGTTTACCCACAACTGATGTCAAACTAACGGGTCTGTAATTAGCGGGATCTTCCTTTTTTCCTTTTTTGAATATTGGCACTACCTCTGCTATTCTCCAATCCTTTGGTACTATACCTGACGATAGTGACTTGCTAAAGATATAATGTAGGGGGGTAGCTAGTTCATCCCTAAATTCCATTAATACCCCCGGATGAATCCCATCTGGCCCTGGTGACTTATTTGTTTTGAGTTTGCTTAGCCTCAGTATTATTTCCTTCGGCGTGAAATCCACAATGAGATCTGGCTTATTTGTCCCGTTTGTGGTAAATATTCGTTCCACAGTCTGCTCTCCCTTAGTAAATACTGATGAGAAGAACTCATTTAACAGTTTTGCTTTTCCCTTGTCCTCAGTAACACTTTTTCCACTAGTATCAGTTAGTGGGCCTATGTTTTCCTTAATTAAACGTTTACTATTTATGTATTTAAAAAACTTATTTGGGTTGGTTTTGCTTTCAGTGGCTATGCACTCTTCATAGAATATCAGTAACAGTAAGGACCGCCACAGCCATAGGGAGAAGCGGCCACAAAGGAGACAGCAAGAAGGAGATGAGTTGAGAATACGGAGAAATGAGGACGATGCAATACTAATGTGTATATACCTGTGTGTATGGGGACATACAATGTCACCGCGAGAGGAAGTGACAGTGATTCCATGTTGCAGTTGTTTATATGTGCGCAGAGGTTAACAGACGAGGGGCCGTGTGTTTCCTTTCTAGTAATTGTGGCACAGTCTGTTTACTGCCCATCCTTCCCATCAGTGCTGCTGTACTGTAGTGAGGTGTGGTATTGTAGTGGTGTGAGGTACTGTAGTGAGGTGTGGTATTGTAGTGGTGTGGGGTACCGTAGTAAGGTGAGGTATTGTAGTGGTGTGAGGTACTGTAGTGAGGTGTGGTATTGTAGTGGTGTGAGGTACTGTAGTGAAGTAAGGTCTTGTAGTGGTGTGAGGTATTATAGTGAGGTGTGGTATTGTAGTGGTGTGAGGTACTGTAGTGAGGTGTGGTATTGTAGTGGTGTGAGGTACTATAGTGAGGTGTGGTATTGTAGTGGTGTGAGGTACTATAGTGAGGTGTGGTATTGTAGTGGTGTGAGGTACTATAGTGAGGTGAGGTATTGTAGTGGTGTGAGGTACTATAGTGAGGTGAGGTATTGTAGTGGTGTGAGGTGTGGTATTGTAGTGGTGTGAGGTACTATAGTGAGGTGTAGTATTGTAGTTGTGTGAGGTACTATAGTGAGGTGTGATATTGTAGTGGTGTGAGGTACTATAGTGAGGTGTGGTATTGTAGTAGCGTGAGGTATTATAGTGAGGTGTGGCATTGTAGTGGTGTGAGGTACTATAGTGAGGTGAGGTGAGGTATTGTAGTGGTGTGAGGTACTATAGTGGAGCACATGTACCAGCGGCTGTGGTGATTGGCTCACCACCCAGCGCCATATCTGAGTAAATCCTGAAAAACTCCTGTTGACCATGGTCCCACCGATCATCCCCTGGAGGCTAACTAGCGTTACTACCAGGCAAGCGGCCCCTGTCTATCTTCAGGCATCAGCGGGATCGACTAAGGGTGGTCCGCCATAACATGGACGACCTACACCCTCTATATACCATAACCTAGTCACATACATTGTGTAATTAGAATATCTGGTGTCTATAATGATTTGACTGATGGTATAATGGTATGGGAAAACAGAACATCCAATAAACATAGGTAGTGCCTACAAGATGCAGACAGTCCGGTGTTCACAATAAAATAACATCTCATACACTGAAAATATACTTATAAGCTTAGGGATGAATTCACACAAGGTCAAATTGCATTTGGACTTTATTGCATATACATCACATTAGTCATGTATACTGTGCTGAGCGAGAAGAAATATCACAGTGAATATATAGGCCCTTATTCTGATCGGTGCGGCCGGATCCGAATATGCGGCCAGGACCGTGCGTCCGAAACCCCGCCTTCCATACGGATCGCCAACTCCGTCCGTACGCGGTAAGAAGCTGTCCGAACGGACCGCACATGTATTTTTCATGGAATACGCCTCCTCCATCTCAGGGAACCCCCCCCCCATCATTCGATGGTCGCAGACCATCGAATGCAGGACCGAGTGATCCGCCAGCTCCCGCAACCTCAGACCACACGGGCATTTTTCCGTGCAAAAGCAGGTATCTGGGCGGGCAGCTGACATCCGGCGGTGTCATATGTCCGCCCCCTGCACGTGCGTCACGGCCGCATTACCATACGTACGCCCAGCGTTTGCATGGGAACGCCCATGAAACGCGGGGTGTAAACATATGGTAATGAGCCCAAATTGCCCTTCACGCCCCTCTCCTCCCCCTGTTCGGAGTGTTCACATATCATGCGGGATTTGGCCGAACGCCCCGCTCGCACATGCGCAGAGACAAAACATCGGTGGCACGAACGCTCGCGGATATTACCGCACCAACCAGAATAAGGCCCATAGTTACAGATGAGAAACCTCATATCGCAGCAGCAATGTTACTATCAGTATTGGCAACAAGTCCTACAATATATTGTCACACATATTATACAGACATATATCGCAATAACAACAATCATTTAGGCATAGACACGCCCACATGTGGAATTAGACACGCCCATATGTTGAATTAGACACGCCCATATGTGGAATTAGACGCGGCCATATGTGGAATTAGACACGCCCATATATGGAAATAGACACGCCCATATGTGGAAATAGACACGCCCATATGTGGAAATAGACACTCCCATATGTGGAATTAGACACGCCCATAAGTGGAAATAGACACGCCCATATGTGGAATCAGACACTCCCATATGTGGAATTAGACACGCCCATATGTGGAAATAGACACGCCCATATGTGGAATTAGACACGCCCTTTGGGTAGTGAAGGCACAACACGCTTCACACGCCGCATCCTACTGTAATCGCTTCTGATTCTTCCCTGCACAGATCAGATTATATTTGCCGTACTATGTTCTCATTACCCTCTGGGAACACTTGGGGGTACCTGAGTACCCCATAAGTGTGTACCCCATAAGTGTGCTGAATGTTATGGGAAAGGTGACTGCTATAGGTGAAGTTATTGGTCCTGCTGGGAGCAGGGCCGGCGCCACCACTAGGCAGCTCTAGGCATTTGCCTAGGGCGCCGGCACCTGGAGGGCGGCAGTTCGCCCCTCACCCTCAGCGAACCGTGTAAAAAACTTGCGGCCCCGGCGTCCCTGCAGTGCTGGGGCGGTCAGGGATGTCCGTGCCGTAGGGGTACCTGCGGCGCCGTCATGTGTATAAAGCTGGCTGCGGCCGGCGGGGTCCCTGTAGTTAATAGAAAATAACTAGCGCTATGCGCGCGGTGGCGCGGGAAGCGCTAGTTATTTTCTATTCACTGCAGGGACCCCACCGGCCGCAGCCAGCTTCATACACATGACGGCGCCGCAGGTACCCCTACGGCACGGACACCCCTGACCGCCCCATCACTGCAGGGACGCCGGGGTGCAAGTTTTTTCCACAGGTACCACCCCCCCTCCCCCCGGCACCGGGGCGCCCCCACCCCGACTCGCCTGGGGCGCTCCGGTGCCTTGCACCGGCCCTGGCTGGGAGAATATTATACGTGATAGATGTACAATGGAACCATCACTACACAGGCCTGGCCGGCAGCGGTGACTGCAGTGGTCTATGGGAATACCCCCAGGGGCAGACTGACTATATCCCACTATGACGGACTTGTTAGGCTGTGGTATATGGAAAAGGTCGACCCCAAAAGGTTGACATGACGTTTTTTTTCCTTCTTTTTTTATTATACTGTTTTATACTTTATGATCCACATGGACTCCGAAAAGAAATGGCAAATGACCATGTGAGGGTGTGCGCTACACTTATTTAGGGGTCCGTGTCAACAGATGTCAACATTGACAACAAAAACCATGAAAACTCAACTTTTTGTGTCTATCTTTTCCATGTCCTCCTTTTCCTTGTGTCCACCTTTTGCCAATGTCGACCTACAGTAGTGCATGTCCAACTTTTGGTATTGGCCCACTGACTGTAGGTCTAGGCACTTCCAATCCACACCCTCCCTGAAGGAAGAAGCCTGTTACCCCGGTCAGGAGATGAGGTTCTGATCCATAGCACCCGCCAGTTGGGTTCCCTCGCTGATCGCTGGGAAGGACCTTTTCATGGATGCCAGAGGGGGTCTAGAGGTCAGAGCTATGCCCTACGTATACGGTTGTTGCTGGGTATATGGGTATAATACAGGATACCCTGTGTAATTCTAGTGTAAATGAAAAAGGGGGGGGGGGGGGGGGGTTAACTCTGCGCAAGACCATATATTTTCAAAGCAAAAACAGAATCATTAGAAGTATTTCAATAAAAGTTATGTTTTATTTCTTTACTAAAATGTAGTTAATACATTCCATTAAGGTGCATGTAATTCAGAAAAATTTGACAGTGAATATTAAACAAAAGGACCTTTTCATGTTTTGCCGACCATACCTAGCACTGTGAGGGTAACAGGGAACTTATCGTGGACTCTTGCAACCGCCTGTAAGGGGGAAACTCTACAAAAGCAATGCAGCGAGTATGGTCTGAAATACAGTAATCCTGGGCTACACATCATCTAGATCAATGTATGAGTTCCCGAGAGAAGCTCTTAGATAAAGAACTGTGGGCAGGGGCTGGCTGGCAACTTTTAGCCTAGGGGGCAAGTCCAGAGCACTGGCCCATACCCCCCCCCCTCTACCGGTAGACAGAATGGTTGTGCGCGCTGGAGGCGCGCTGAAAAATTGGGCATGTGGCCTATCATAAGGGGGTGTGGCCTGTACCGTGATTGTATTGTGTACCTGCAGATTGCACATTGTGATGCTAATTACACGCCGCACACCTTGATGCCCATTACACCCCATACTGTAATGGCAATTACGCAATGCTCCCCACACCGTAATGCCCATTACGCCCCATATCATGATGCCCATTACACCGCACAATGTGATGTCCACAGTGCCAGATATTCCGCCACAGTGCCAGAGACACATATGCCCCCACAGTGCCAGAGACACATGTGCCCCCACAGTGCCAGATATTCCCCCACAGTGCCAGAGACACATATGCCCCCCACAGTGCCAGAGACACATGTGCCCCCACAGTGCCAGATATTCCCCCACAGTGCCAGAGACACATATGCCCCCCACAGTGCCAGAGACACATGTGCCCCCACAGTGCCAGATATTCCCCCACAGTGCCAGAGACACATATGCCCCCCACAGTGCCAGAGACACATATGCCCCCACAGTGCCAGATATTTCCCCACAGTGCCAGAGACACATATGCCCCCACAGTGCCAGATACACATATGCCCCCACAGTGCCAGAGACACATGTGCCCCCACAGTGCCAGAGACACATGTGCCCCCACAGTGCCAGAGACACATATACCCCCACAGTGCCAGATATTCCCCCACAGTGCCAGAGACACATATGCCCCCACAGTGCCAGATACACATATGCCCCAACAGTGCCAGAGACACATGTGCCCCCACAGTGCCAGAGACACATGTGCCCCCACAGTGCCAGAGACACATGTGCACCCACAGTGCCAGAGACAAATGTGCCCCCACAGTGCCAGAGACACATGTGCACCCACAGTGCCAGAGACACATGTGCCCCCACAGTGCCAGAGACACATGTGCACCCACAGTGCCAGAGACACATGTGCCCCCACAGTGCCAGAGACACATGTGCACCCACAGTGCCAGAGACACATATGCCCCCACAGTGCCAGAGACACATATTCCCCCACAGTGCCAGAGACACATATGCCCCCACAGTGCCAGATATTCCCCCACAGTGCCAGAGACACATATGCCCCCACAGTGCCAGATACACATATGCCCCCACAGTGCCAGAGACACATGTGCCCCCACAGTGCCAGAGACACATATGCCCCCACAGTGCCAGAATTTCCCACCAGCAACTCACCATTGCAGGTTAGTTCAAAACCTCATACTGCGTCCCCTCAGGTCTGCAAGCATCTAGTTGCCACGCATGAGGGGATCGGTTGCTGAAGTGCTGGCCGGCAGAATGTCAGTGAGCAGAGAGTGACTGACAGGCGTCCTCCTGCGCTGGCCGCGGCAGCCCTCCTGCGCTGGCCGCGGCTTCCAGAACACGGCCGCAGCTACAGAAAAATGGCCGCCGGCCTCCTGCACTGAGGACATCAGTGCAGGGGGCCGGCGGCCATTTTCCTGTAGCCGCGGCCATGTTCTGGAAGCTGCGGCCGGCGCTGGAGGAGGTGGTGATCCAGGGCGGACCGCAGCCAATGACTGGGCAAGCGGCCCGGGGGGCACCTGGCACCCTGCCCCCCCGGCCCAGCCCGCCCCTGACTGTGGGGTTTGCTGACTATTATTATGTTTTACTTTTTAATACAAAACAATGTTACACTGTATAAAACTAAGACATGGGTACAATAAACTGAGATGTATAAGCATAATCTATTATTATTCAGTATCTTTTATTTTTATGGCACCACAAGGGTTCCGCAGCGCCTGGCACTGAGGGTTTGGTACCGTTGTAGGGAATATGGAGTATAAAATGGTTTAATAGAGGGAAAGCACAAGAGGGGAGAGGGCCCTGCTTGTCAGACCTTACATTCTGAAGGGGAGGGGCAGAGAGAAAGGGGTGACACAGATGGGGCAGTAGTGTGGATGTACCAGATGGTTAGGATGAGAGAAGGGGTAGAAGTGAGGATGTAGCAGATGGTTAGGATGAGAGATGGGGTAGAAGTGAGGATTTACCAGATGGTTAGGATGTGAGATGGAAAGAAGTGAGGATGTATCAGATGGTTAGGATGTGAGATGGGGTAGAAGTGAGGATGTACCAGATGGTAAGGATGTGAGATGGGGTAGAAGTGAGGATGTACCAGATGGTTAGGATGTGAGATGGCTTAGAAGTGAGGATGTACCAGATGGTTAGGATGTGAGATGGGGTAGAAGTGAGGATGTACCAGATGGTTAGGATGAGAGATGGGATAGAAGTGAGGATGTACCAGATGGTTAGGATGAGAGATGGGATAGAAGTGAGGATGTACCAGATGGTTAGGATGTGAGAAGGGATAGAAGTGAGGATGTAGCAGATGGTTAGGATGTGAGATGGGGTAGAAGTGAGGATGTACCAGATGGTTAGGATGAGAGATGGGGTAGAAGTGAGTATGTACCAGATGGTTAGGATGTGAGATGGGGTAGAGGTCACTATGTACCAGATGGTTAGGATGAGAGATGGGATAGAAGTGAGGATGTAGCAGATGGTTAGGATGTGAGATGGGATAGTAGTGAGGATGTACCAGATGGTTCAGATGTGAGATGGGATAGAATTGAGGATGTAGCAGATGGTTAGGATGTGAGATGGGTTAGGAGTGAGGATGTACCAGATGGTTAGGATGTGAGAGGGGGTAGAGGTGAGGATGTACCAGATGGTTAGGATGTGAGATGGAGTAGAAGTGAGGATGTAGCAGATGGTTAGGATGAGAGATGGGATAGAAGTGAGGATGTACCAGATGGTTAGGATGTGAGATGGGATAGAATTGAGGATGTACCAGATGGTTAGGATGTGAGATGGGATAGAAGTGAGGATGTACCAGATGGTTAGGATGTGAGATGGGATAGAAGTGAGGATGTAGCAGATGATTAGGATGTGAGATGGGATAGAAGTGAGGATGTAGCAGATGGTTAGGATGTGAGATGGGGTAGAAGTGAGGATGTACCAGATGGTTAGTATGTGAGATGGGGTAGAAGTGAGGATGTAGCAGATGATTAGGATGTGAGATGGGTAGAAGTGAGGGTGTACCAGATGGTTACAATGAGAGATGGGATAGAAGTGAGGATGTACCAGATGGTTAGGATGAGAGATGGGATAGAAGTGAGGATGTAGCAGATGGTTAGGATGTGAGATGGGGAAGAAGTGAGGATGTAGCAGATGGTTAGGATGAGAGATGGGGTAGAAGCGAGGATCTACCAGATGGTTAGGATGAGAGATGGGGTAGAAGTGAGGATGTAGCAGATGGTTAGGATGTGAGATGGGATAGAAGTGAGGATGTACCAGATGGTTAGGATGAGAGATGGGGTAGAAGTGAGGATGTATCAGATGGTTAGGATGAGAGATGGGGTAGAAGTGAGGATGTACCAGATGGTTAGGATGTGAGATGGGGTAGAAGTGAGTATGCACCAGATGTTTAGGATGAGAGGTGGGGTAGAAGTGAGGATGCAGCAGATGGTTAGGATGTGAGATGGTGTAGAAGTGAGGATGTAGCAGATGGTTAGTATGTGAGATGGGATAGAAGTGAGGATGTAGCAGATGGTTAGGATGTGAGATGGGATAGAAGTGAGGATGTACCAGATGGTTAGGATGAGAGATGGGATAGAAGTGAGGATGTACCAGATGGTTAGGATGAGAGATGGGGTAGAAGTGATGATGTACCAGATGGTTAGGATGTGAGATGGGATAGAAGTGAGGATGTACCAGATGGTTAGGATGTGAGATGGGGTAGAAGTGAGGATGTAGCAGATGGTTAGGATGTGAGATGGGATAGAAGTGAGGATGTAGCAGATGGTTAGGATGAGAGATGGGGTAGAAGTGAGGATGTATCAGATGGTTAGGATGTGAGATGGGATAGAATTGAGGATGTACCAGATGGTTAGGATGTGAGATGGGATAGAAGTGAGGATGTACCAGATGGTTAGGATGTGAGATGGGATAGAAGTGAGGATGTAGCAGATGATTAGGATGTGAGATGGGATAGAAGTGAGGATGTAGCAGATGGTTAGGATGTGAGATGGGGTAGAAGTGAGGATGTACCAGATGGTTAGTATGTGAGATGGGGTAGAAGTGAGGATGTAGCAGATGATTAGGATGTGAGATGGGTAGAAGTGAGGGTGTACCAGATGGTTACAATGAGAGATGGGATAGAAGTGAGGATGTACCAGATGGTTAGGATGAGAGATGGGATAGAAGTGAGGATGTAGCAGATGGTTAGGATGTGAGATGGGGAAGAAGTGAGGATGTAGCAGATGGTTAGGATGAGAGATGGGGTAGAAGCGAGGATCTACCAGATGGTTAGGATGAGAGATGGGGTAGAAGTGAGGATGTAGCAGATGGTTAGGATGTGAGATGGGATAGAAGTGAAGATGTACCAGATGGTTAGGATGAGAGATGGGGTAGAAGTGAGGATGTATCAGATGGTTAGGATGAGAGATGGGGTAGAAGTGAGGATGTACCAGATGGTTAGGATGTGAGATGGGGTAGAAGTGAGTATGCACCAGATGTTTAGGATGAGAGGTGGGGTAGAAGTGAGGATGCAGCAGATGGTTAGGATGTGAGATGGTGTAGAAGTGAGGATGTAGCAGATGGTTAGTATATGAGATGGGATAGAAGTGAGGATGTAGCAGATGGTTAGGATGTGAGATGGGATAGAAGTGAGGATGTACCAGATGGTTAGGATGAGAGATAGGATAGAAGTGAGGATGTACCAGATGGTTAGGATGAGAGATGGGGTAGAAGTGATGATGTACCAGATGGTTAGGATGTGAGATGGGATAGAAGTGAGGATGTACCAGATGGTTAGGATGTGAGATGGGGTAGAAGTGAGGATGTAGCAGATGGTTAGGATGTGAGATGGGATAGAAGTGAGGATGTAGCAGATGGTTAGGATGAGAGATGGGGTAGAAGTGAGGATGTATCAGATGGTTAGGATGTGAGATGGGGTAGAAGTGATGATGTACCAGATGGTTAGGATGAGAGATGGGATAGAAGTGAGGATGTAGCAGATGGTTAGGATGTGAGATGGGATAGAAGTGAGGATGTAGCAGATGGTTAGGATGTGAGATGGGGTAGAAGTGAGGATGTAGCAGATGGTTAGGATGTGAGATGGGGTAGAAGTGATGATGTACCAGATGGTTAGGATGAGAGATGGGATAGAAGTGAGGATGTAGCAGATGGTTAGGATGTGAGATGGGATAGAAGTGAGGATGTAGCAGATGGTTAGGATGAGAGATGGGGTAGAAGTGAGGATGTATCAGATGGTTAGGATGTGAGATGGGGTAGAAGTGATGATGTACCAGATGGTTAGGATGAGAGATGGGATAGAAGTGAGGATGTAGCAGATGGTTAGGATGTGAGATGGGATAGAAGTGAGGATGTAGCAGATGGTTAGGATGTGAGATGGGGTAGAAGTGAGGATGTAGCAGATGGTTAGGATGTGAGATGGGGTAGAAGTGATGATGTACCAGATGGTTAGGATGAGAGATGGGATAGAAGTGAGGATGTAGCAGATGGTTAGGATGTGAGATGGGATAGAAGTAAGGATGTAGCAGATGGTTAGGATGTGAGATGGGATAGAAGTAAGGATGTAGCAGATGGTTAGGATGTGAGATGGGGTAAAAGTGAGGATGTATCAGATGGTTAGGATGTGAGATGGGGTAGAAGTGATGATGTAGCAGATGGTTAGGATGAGAGATGGGGTAGAAGTGAGGATGTAGCAGATGGTTAGGATGAGAGATGGGGTAGAAGTGAGGATGTAGCAGATGGTTAGGATGTGAGATGGGATAGAAGTAAGGATGTAGCAGATGGTTAGGATGTGAGATGGGATAGAAGTGAGGATGTACCAGATGGTTGGGATGTGAGATGGGGTAGAAGTAAGGATGTAGCAGATGGTTAGGATGTGAGATGGGGTAGAAGTGAGGATGTACCAGATGGTTGGGATGTGAGATGGGGTAGAAGTGAGGATGTAGCAGATGGTTAGGATGTGAGATGGGGTAGAAGTGAGGATGTACCAGATGGTTGGGATGTGAGATGGGGTAGAAGTGAGGATGTAGCAGATGGTTAGGATGTGAGATGGGATAGAAGTAAGGATGTAGCAGATGGTTAGGAAGTGAGATGGGATAGAAGTTAGAGTATAAGACTGGATTAGATAGTAATGCCTCCATGGCACCTTAAGGGTCAAAACTTTAACTGTGACCATGAGGTGAAAGCTGCCATTTGGTCCTGGTATCAACAACAACCACCAGCTTTCTTCTCCGACTGGTTTGCCCGACTCGTCAAGCGTTGGTGCACATGCGTGGAAAGGGATGGAGACTAGGAGCAGTATTCAATGAGAAAAATTCTCTGTGTTTTATGGAGAATTTGTGCTTTTTTCACGTTGGATGGAGAATTTTGGTCTCAAAAAGTGAACCATCCTATTCAATGTGATATTTTCGCCGTCTTTCTAAGTGATTTTCGCCGTGTCTCTCCATGTAGCAATTCTCCATCTTTTCATGGAGAAGTGGAATGTGAATTTTTAAAATAAAAGTTTTTTTTTTTAAATTTTGGTGTAAAAAAAATCAGGAATTTTATTCTGTGAAGGGGCATGCTATTTTTATTCATGTGCTTATAGCACATTAATATATATTTAATAAAAACATATTTTTTTTTTACACATAACAGCCAGCGGGAGGCCAGAGCCGAGAGCCGCTCATTAGATATTCATATATTCACTGCACCCGATCATTACATATGCACGATCGGGAGCAGTGAATATACCCGGTTCCCTGCTGGCTCTGGGGGGGGGGCAGCTTGTGCTGCCTGGGTCCCGGGGAGCCCTCCTCCCCTCCACATACGTTCTGGGGCAGGCAGGGAGACTTCAATCTCTCTGCCTGCCACCGTCCCACGGCTCCCTGCAGCGGACACTCGTCCGCTGCAGGGGTTAAGATTCGCCGCGAGGAGCAACGAGTCCCTGCGACATTGAATAGTATATAAAGACCCGTGACAGAGAATCTCCGTAAAAACACAGCAAGTGAATGGCGAGAGAAAAAAACCTCTCGCCATGCAAGGAGAAAATTCTCATTGAATACTGCCCTAGGTTGGAAAGTGTATAGTGCATTACACAGAGGATAAACTGAGTTATCATGTACAAAACAAAGTGTTCCAATGTGTTCACAGATAAAACACTTATAGGCACGGAGGCGTTACTGTCCAATCCAGCCTCGTATATACAATAACATCTACAATAAGAGAAGCGCGTGATGTAAGAAGCAGAAGTAACCGCCAGTCATACATTGGACACCGGAAGCCAGAACTGACTATAGGAGAATGTGACGCAATAAACAAAAACAGCAAAATAAAATGAGATACGAGGGAAACAAGGCGGAAATATGCAAAGTAGTTTCCTAAAAGAAATAAAATAACTGTTGGCCACTGTAAGTACATATGTATGCCATAGGGGAGCGCCCAGAACTGCAATTACATAGGGGAAAGGGTACTATGGAACCCCTGCAGGGACAGGGACTCCGGAAGGTAACCGTCCCTGTGATGTGGTAGCGGGACTCATGCTGACCATGACCAGGAGCATTTCAGGGAATAAGTCACAAATAATTAATGATAAATGGGCTCCTTACTGTCCTTGCCCATTAGCCCAAAGGTTACATTTTACAATAAAACTCAAAACTCATCACATTCAATTGTCCTCCCTAGGCTGATCATTCCACCAATCACATCATACCTGCCTACTCTTCCAGATCATCCAGGAGGCTCCCAAACATCGGGTAGTGCTCCTGGCCGCAGGGGAAGTGGGCAAGTCTCACAGATTCGGCTGACACCCATTTATTGAAAAAGGGGGGGGACCATAGGTCGATTATGTGATTTACACTGAATTGTGTCACCCTAGCCACGCCCCCAGGTGTACAATACCGGTAATCTCAGCATTGCAACGCGGGGGGGGGGGGGAGGTGTTGCTATGGTGACATGATCATAAAGACACACCCCACCCACAGCATACTGCCTCACATCACCCCAACTCCTCACCCACTAGAGCAGGCCACGCCCCCAAATCTTCAGTTGCTGTATCGACCTGGCTGCCGCCTTCCTGTGATGTCACCAGTCTCTGGGCAGATTCTTATGGTAATATCTCCCAGCTCCTGACTCCCCCACATATAGTTATACATCCTCTCTCTACACGTAATGCAGCATGGAGGGGCTCAGTGAGGGCTGCAATGTACGTGTGTAAGTGTCTGATGGGGTCACACAGAGAATAAAAGGACATCTGTCCTGCCTCATAATCCAGGTATATCCTCACTCTGCCACAGGGGATATTGGGGCAGATGTATTAAGCCTTATCAAGAGATAAAGGCAAGGGGATAAAGAGAGATAAACGTCCAGCCAATCACATCCTAACTGCCATGTTACAGGCTGTGTTTGGAAAAAGTCAGTAAGGAGCTGATTGGCTGGACGTTTATCTCTCCTTATCACCCTTGCATTTATCTCTTGTTAAGGCTTAATACATCTGCCCCACTGTCAGGTAACTGGATCCGTGTACTGTCATGTATCACTGAGTACTGATTATACCCCCTACACAGACACCAGGACTTGTTATTATATCCAATGACTGACTTACGTCCTCTCCTGCCTATACTGGGATAACACATCCCCACCATCCAGTCCTCTGACTTACTGACATCCACCTCCCAGTAATGTCGCCCTGAGGAGAATCCCCTGGTGCTGATTACCTGCTCACACTGAAATCTCTCTGGTGTTAGTGGGTGTTTCTGGTTTATATCTGACCCGGATGCAGTTTTCCTATCACCTGATATCTGTATATAATCACCAGCTGTGGTTACATCCAGTAATAGGTCTGTAGGTTCCTGCACATAGATCCCTGTTATTATATCAGATAATCTGCGTAATGTCCCTGAGATGAGACCCACATCCAGACCTCCTGCACCACGGACCTGGTTATCATGTCTCTCTGTGTCCTCAGTGTCACACAAGTCCCCTGTGTCCGGTTCCTGTAAGACAATCACTGGGTCAGACATGTTACACAGCTCCTCAATGTGACGCATCTTCACGGACAGCTCGTCCTTCTTTATTTCCAGCTGCTGGATCAGATCAGAGATAGGGAGTGAAACGCGCTGTTCCCATCTGGAGATCTCACTCAGGACTCTCTTCTCCCGGTCTTCCAGCTGTCTCCTGATGTCACTAAACAGGGCAGTGACTGTCTCTGTTACACCCGCTGCTTTTCCCTGAACCTCTCTCCTGCGCTCCTGCAGTCGTTGGACTCTTTTCTCAGTCTCCGCTCTCTTTGTGGTCAGTTTCTGCAGAACATTCCTCAGCGTCTCCTTCTTCTTCTCAGAGGCCTCACCCAGCATCTCCACCAGGTGTCCCCGATGTTCTCCATCGAGTCCCATACAGTACACACAGATACAGGCAGCATCCTCAGTGCAGTAATACTCCAGGACCTTCTTATGGACGGAGCATTTGCTGCCGGACACCCCAGTTCCCTCCTCAGGAGATGAGCGGATACGTTCTACTATGTTGCAGAGTGCCCAGTTTTTCTCCAGTGCAGGACGCCTTCGATATTCTTTTCTGCACTCAGGACAGGTATAATCTCCAGACTCTTCATGTGTATCCAGCTCACGACCAATACAGACCCGGCAGAAGTTGTGGCCACATCTCAGGGTTACAGGATCTGTATAAATGCTCAGGCAGATGGAACAGACCAGCTCCTGTCTCAGATCAGCAGACGCCATTGCTGCAGCAGGAGGGAGAAATGAAAGTGAACTCTGACACTCAGATACCAGCGGGTCACATTCTGCACACAGGGTGCGGCTGAGCTGACACTAGGATTATAACCATAGGCTCAGTTACACTGTGGGACACACCTAGTACATAAAGGGACATCACACTGATAAATGTTCTGATTTTGCAGTCATTTAACAAATAAAAAATGATTAACTGCTCATCTGGCAGGAATATACACATTTTGTATTGAAACAATTTGTTGTGATTTTTATTTTTTTTTAAATCCCAAAAATTCTGCACTGTGCCAGTTGTATTAGACCAGGCATGACCAAACTATGGCCCTCCAGCTGTTGTGAAACTACAAGTCTCATCATGCCTTGCCACACTTTGCTATTAGGGAATGCTATACCTCCCAAATTTGGCCGGTCAGCAGGCGGGACGCTGCTGCTGCGCGCCCAAGGTGCGCCGAAATTTTGGGGGGGTGTGTGTGTGGCCTGATTTAGGGGCGTGGCCTATACTTGCCGCTATGGGGGCATGATCCAGAGGCTCTGTGAGCCTCTAGCCATGCCCCCAGCCCCTGGCTGCGGGAATAGATGCGTTTATTCCCCGCTGCTTAGCATCTGACGGGGGGCCTCCCAACAGCCCCCCCACACCGCGGGACACTGCCGCCCACGGGTGGGACAGCGGGACAGGCCTTGACAATCGGGACTGTCCCGATAAAATCGGGACTGTTGGGAGGTATGGAATGCTAAAACTATAGCAAGGCATGCTGGGATGTGTAGTTTCACAACAGCTGGAGGGCCACAGTTTGATACTTGTTTCCTAGCACGGCACCCAGATTTTCTACGTACGCTAACGTAGTGAAATCGCATCGCATGCGCTTTTTACATGCAATGCGATTTTCCCATTCCCGCTCCTTGACATTCCCGCCCCCTGTCGGATCCTCTCAGAAATCACTCTGAGGTGATATTCTGTCCTGGCAATAAGTGGACCTCAGAGCTCCCAGTATTAGTGATTTATCACAAATTTCCAGTGTTTCTTGTGATGGCTGCATCCGCAATGAATTTGTTTATGCTGCCTCAGTCGGACGAGGAGGTGAGAGCGTTCTTCCAAGGGCGCAACCTCCTTCCCGTGTCACAGATGTGTGATAACGGACACGCTATGAGGCTTTCTGTCCAAGAGAACATGTGGCGCTGCCACGTTAAAGTCTGCAGATTGAAGGTGAGCGTGCGAGCAGCGCACCGGTTCCCGTGGTGACGCTTGTCTTTCGTCACCATGGTCAGATTCATTTATGCCTGGGCCCAGGAGATGACGTCAATTCCAGTTTTGCCAGGACGAGCTGGATATGTCCAAAAAGACTGCCGTCTTATACAACAGATGGATAAGAGAGGCCTGCACGTGTGACCTCCTGGCGCAGCCGCAGCGCCATATTGGCGGGCCAGGGAAGATCGTCGAGGTCCACGAAAGCATGTTTGTCCGCAGGAAATATAATGTTGGCTGCATGCTCCCACAGCAGTGGGTGTTTGGTGGTATCTGTCGTGAGGCGGGCCAGTGTTTTCTGTGTATGGTGCCTCGGAGAGATGCTGCCACATTGATGGCGGCGATTGTGGACAACATTGAGGCAGGCACCACTATTTATAGCAACTGAAAGTCCTGTAATAGTAACTTGGTACTTGTGTATTATCTGGGCGCCCGGTTTTTTCATTGCATGCCACTACTTAAGGCATGCAATGTGATGCAATGTGATTTTTCATTGTAAAGACCTGATTTTTAATTGTATAGTCAGGATTACTTTACATGTATTCTGCGTCCGGTCGCCACACTATATAACATCAACTCCATGCGTAGTTGGATAGTGGGGGTATGAAATCACCCATGGGTGACTATACAAATAAAAATCGGGTCTTTACAATGAAAAATTGCATCG
This sequence comes from Crinia signifera, assembly GCF_055691185.1. Classification (NCBI taxonomy): domain Eukaryota; kingdom Metazoa; phylum Chordata; class Amphibia; order Anura; family Myobatrachidae; genus Crinia; species Crinia signifera. Next base: position 7,753,065 of record NC_139220.1, read on the forward strand.
CATGAATTGTATGCCACTATATTGCATGCGATGCGATGAAAAAATCGGACGCCCAGATATTACACAAGTACCAGTAACTCCCACTCACTATTACAGGACTTTCATCGAGCTGCTCCCATCCTATGGAATGCCCTTCCACGCACAATAAGACTCTCTGATAACCTCCAAACTTTCAAGCGTTCCCTGAAAACTCACCTCTTCAGGCAAGCCTATCATATTTAAGTACCACACACATAACCCTCGGAGGCATGTATTATATAGCTTCCCTTCTGGACTTGTAACTTGGAGGGACTGCTATGCTATTACTGGTGCCTGTCCTTGTGTTTCCCCCCTATATCCCTATAGATTGTAAGCTTGCAGCAGGGCCCTCCGACATCCAAGTCTGTCTGTTACCCAGTTTGTTTTATCACTGTCTACTATTGTAAAGCGCAATGGAATCTGCTGCGCTATATAAGAAACTGTAAATAAATTAAGGTACTTGTTTCCTAGCACGGCGCCAGTGATTTTAATTGCAGGCATCGGGACCTAAAAAATCGCGTCGATCGCATCGCATGCAACCAAATCGCATGCAATGCGATCGACGATATCCACGTGATTTTTACATTGGAACCAATATAAAATTGTCCCTGAGACCCGATTTTACATTGGGGCCAATGTTAAATGCCCCCCAGACCCCAATTTTGATTGTATACCCACCCTGATGGGTCAAATGCCCCCCATTCTTAACGCCACCCCACGATGAACGCCAACCCGAAGCGTGGTGAGCGCAGCGAGCCCGCGAGGGGCAGCGGTGCATGTCCTCCGACCTTTTCATACCCCCACTATCCACATCGGCGTGGAGTTGATTGTATAAAGTGTGACGAGTGCACCGAGCCCGAAGCGTGGCGAGCGGACGCAGATACCTTCACAGGTATCGGCGTCCCCTCGCGGCCTTCACAGGTATCCGCGTCCCCTCGCGGGGCTCGCTGCACTCGCCACGCTTTCTATTCTCAACTCCATGCCGATGTGGATAGTGGGGGTATGAAAAGGTCGGAGGACGCGTACCGCCACCCCTCGCGGGCTCGCTGCGCTCGCCACGCTTCGGGTTCACGTTTATAGTGGGGGGGGGGGGGGGTGGCGTGGGGGTGCATTTAACATTGTAAGCACCCATTTTGGTGCTTATTTAATGTTTCATCGCATAGGGGGCAGAAATCGCATCGCATGCCATCGGGTGCATGGCATGCGATGCAATGCGATAAAAACATTGTGCGATGTACATCGGGGGCGCCGCTATAATACACAAGTACCCTTCTATCTTTCTTATCTTTATTGTTATTGAATCATTATTGTTATTATCTTTATCATTCTTTTTCATATATTTAAGTAAAAATTACAGTTCTTTGTTAACACATGTCGTCATTACTGTCTCAGATGTATGATATGGCTGGTGTGAATGTGTTCCTAAAACACCCCCACTATCCACGCCAGCCCGAAGCATGGCGAGCGGTGGCGGAATGCATCCTCCGAGTTTTTCATACCCCACTATCCACATCGGCGTGGAGTTGATCCCATATAGCTTGGCGAGCACAGCGAGCCACCGAGCCCGAAGCGCGGCGAGTAGCTGTGGAATACATGTAAAGTCATCCGTGTCCCCTCGCGGGGCACGTTGCGCTCGCCACGCTTCGGGCTCGGTGGGTCGTGGGCTCGTCAACACTCTATAGAATCAACTCCACACCGACGTGGATAATGGGGGTATGAAAAAGTGGGAGGACGCGTTCCGCCGCCGCTTGCCACTCTTTGGGGTGGCATGGATAGTGGGGGGGTGATAAAACCTCTTTGTATGACATACAATCATATTATCGTATAGCTAATGTAATGGCATTGCACACCCTGTAATATCGCATGCGATCCCCTGGTGAACACAGAGCAGTGAATAAATTACATTAAAAAATCGCATCTTGTGAGGAGCGTAGAGGTCGTGTTGGATGATATTTTGAGATAAGAGAAGTTGGTGTAGTTTGGTTTATGGCTTTGTGTGTAAGTAAAATAATTTTGCATTGAGTAAAGGTGGCCATACATCAGAAAGATATTGTACCCAATCATACAATCTCAATTGATTGTATGATGGATTGTATGCAGATTGTGTGCACATCGTGTGTACACAATCATGCAGCAGATGGATTGTATGACTGATTGTATGATGGATTGTGTGTCCAAAAACCACCAAGGACTGTCGGGGATTTCAAGGGAAATTGTACACAATCATGAGTGCAATCGATCTTAAGATCGATCTTTCTGATGTATGGCCAGCTTTAGGTAGAATACAGGTAACCAATGAGGTGACTGACAGAGTAGCTTTGCAGACGTTGAACGTCTGGCTAGGAAGATTAGCCTCGCAGCTGCATTCATGATGGACTGTAGTGGTGAGAGTCTGTATTGGGGAAGGCCAATAAGGAGACTATTACAATAATCAATGCGTGAGATAATGAGAGCACGGATTAGATTTTTTGCAGTGTCTTGTGTAAGGTGAGGGCATATTTTGAATATGTTTTTTAGGTGCATGTGGCATGATTTCGAGACAGATTGAATGTGGGGAACAAAGGAAAGTTCAGAGTCAAGGATAACACCGAGGCAGCGAGCTTGAGTGTTAGGAGTGATTGTCATATTCCCAACAGTGATAGAGATATCAGATTGGTAACTACTATTTATTGGCGGACAGGGCCGGACTGGGACCAGAAATCGGCCCTGGCATTTTGGGCACACAGGCCCACCTGCAGGAGGCGGGACCCTTGCACGGCAAAGCCGCATGGTGAAAATGGGCGTGGCCTCATGGAAAGGAGGCGTGGCATCAGAAAAGGAGGCGTTACACATTATGGAACACACCTTCTAATAATAGCCATGACAGTGAGTGCTTAGTACCAGTGAGAACAGTGGCGCCGGAACGGGGGGGGGGGGGCGAGGGGGCAGCTTGCCCCCCCCCAAAATTACTGAGGCGCTAAAGCAGGGGTGGGGAACCTCCGGCCCGCGGGCCGGATACGGCCCCCGCACCCAGTATGTCCGGCCCGCCCGCCTATATTACAGCCGCCCGCCCGCCTATATTAAAGAAGTATCATCCGCCCGGCCGCCTATATTTCATACCAGGCGCCGGGGATGGCTGCTGCTGCTGCCGTCTGGGAGATGTGCATAAGACGCGCCCGCCAATCACTGCCAGCGCATCCCCTCCACATACACTGTGATTGGCGGGCGCGTCTTCTACACATCTCCCCGGCGGCAGCAGCAGCAGCCATCCCCGGCGCCTGGTATGTAATATAGGAGGGAGGGCGGGCGGATGATAATACATAAGTAATATAGGGGCGGGCGGCTGATAATAAATCAGTTATATAGCCTGGCGGGCGGGTGGGCAGCTGAATAATCAGTAATATAGCCGGGCGGGTGGCAGGGAAGATGTGCGCCTGCCAATGCTGCTTCTCTCACCCTCCCTTCCCCAGTGACTGACACATCCAGGGGTTGTCATTTACCCCTGGATTCACCCCCAAACAGGTTAATGTGATTATGTCTGATTCTCATAATCAGACATAATCACATTAACCTGTTTGGGGGTGACACCCCCCCTTCCTCCACACTGTCACTTTTTATGGTGTCTCTGCCCACATGTATATGCCACTGCCCATGTGTATAATGCTGCTGGACATGTGCTGAACATATGAGGGATGTGGGGACATGTGCTGGACATATGAGGGATGTGGGGGCATGTGCTGGGCATATGAGGGATGTGGGGGCATGTGCTGGACATATGAGGGATGTATGGGCATGTGCTGGGCATATGAGGGATGTGGGGGCATGTGCTGGGCATATGAGGGATGTGGGGGCATGTGCTGGACATATGAGGGATGTGGGGGCATGTGCTGGGCATATGAGGGATGTGGGGGCATGTGCTGGGCATATGAGGGATGTGGGGGCATGTGCTGGACATATGAGGGATGTGGGGGCATGTGCTGGACATATGAGGGATGTGGGGGCATGTGCTGGGCATATGAGGGATGTGGGGGCATGTGCTGGGCATATGAGGGATGTGGGGGCATGTGCTGGGCATATGAGGGATGTGGGGGCATGTGCTGGACATATGAGGGATGTGAGGGCATGTGCTGGACATATGAGGGTTATAGGGTTAATGTTAACTCTGCATTATGTTATTTTGTTACTAATAAAACTATAGTGTTTTTCTGTTACTCTATTACTATTGATGAAAACATATTTCATTAACTATCAGGGGGTAACATATAGCAATTTAGGGGGCGCCAAAATGAGATTATATCTTGCCCCCCCAACCTAAAAACGTTCCAGCGCCCCTGAGTGAGAACACATATATATATATATATATATATATATATATATATATATATATATATACACTAGGGGATTCATTGCGCCCTACGGGTGCTCTTCACAACGTCGTGAGGGGCTGCGCCCCTTAATTTGTGAATTTGTATATGAGAAAGATGGTTAGAATTAAAGATGGCCTGTATTGCAACTTGAGTTATAGGTGAAATGTGTTAAATAGAGAGCATATGATGTGGAAGGGGGTGTGTATTGTTTTGTTTAATTAAAAAGCGGTTAGAGAGTAAGATGTACATTGATAGTGTGGATGGTACAGTGACATTTGTGGGTGTGGGGGGGGCTGTGTGTGCATGTTGTTTAGGTGTGTGTGTGTGCAATAGTATAGTAGGGTGTTTCTGAGTCAGCGGCTCCCCACTGGCGGAGGTCACGACACAGGAAAACAGGAGGCTGGGTAGTGATAGGGGTGTGTGGGCATAAGGGGGACTAAAGAGGAGGGTGGGAGATACTGTGCAGCTTCTGCCAGTGGGTGAGGGTCCAGCGTGGCAGTACAGGATGGTGGTCCTGAGTCAGTGTCTACTCCTACTGAGTGGGAGTTCGGGTGCATGAGAGCAGGAGGCTGGGCTATGAGGCATGATAGGAGCAAAACAGCGTCAGCGACTCCCCAGTGGTGAATGTTACGGTTCAGGAGAGCAGGAAGCTGGGTAGTGATAGGGGTGTGTGAGTATACAGGGGACTAAAGAGGGGCTTAGGGGTGCCGTGAATTGCGGGAGGGGCGCGGGGGGTAGCGTGAATCAAGGGAGGGAGGGGCGCAGGTGTCGGCGAATCGCGGGAGAGGGCGGGGGTCCGCAAAGCGTGGGAGGGGGCGTGAATTGCGCCACGGGGGTTGTGAATTGCAGGAGGGGGGTGCGCGGGGGGTCCGTGAATTGCGGGAGGGGGGGGCACGGGGCGCGATGAATCACCTAGTTGGTTATATATTCTTGTAGAAGGATGGTAGGATGTTGCTGTCATTCAGAATGCATTTACATAAACAGTAATAGTAGCAGTAAAAGATCTGACTTAAAACACCTACAGTAAAACAGAACAGGTGTTATATATTATACAAAGAATTGGTTGATGATGTGTAGGTTGACGTGCACATAGTTGTCACTGGAAAAAAATTGCCACAAGAAAAAAATCAACATAGAAAGGTCAACACATGTAAATGTTGACATAAGTGTGACACCTCATTGGTGTCCATGTCGACACATGAGAATGAATATGAAAACATTTAAAAAAAAAAAAATCTTCAAAAACTCATGTCAACCTTTTTCATTGTCGACCATAGCCGTGCCAGTGTTTTGCATGTGCCATTTAATCCTGGGGTTGCCGTGAACCGCGCGCGGGGGTGGGGGGGGAGGGAGGAGGTGAGGGGTGTCCGCGAATCACGGGAGGAGGGGTCGTGGGTGGATGCCGTGAATTGCGGGAGGGGGGGGTTGTGGGTGCCGCGAATCGTGGGGGGGGCGCAGGGGGTTGCAGTGAATCGCGGGAGGGTGGGTCGCAGGGGCGGGGGGTTGCCGCAATGAAAGGAGGGGGGTCAGGGGTGGGGAATCGCGGTAGGGGGGGTCGTGGGGGGCACCGTAAACCGCGGGAGGGGTGGGCCCGGGGGGTTGGCGCAAATCGTTGGGGGGGTGGGGTCGCGGGGTGCCGCGAATCGCAGGAGGGGGGTGGTGTCACGGGGTGGGGCCGCGAATCGCGGGGGGTGTGCTGCAAATCGCGGGAGGGGGGTCGCGGGGGGTGCCGCAAATCGCCACAAGAAAAAAGCAACACAGAAAGGTCAACACATGTAAATGTTGACATTAAGTGTGGCACTTCATTGGTGTCCATGTCCAGAATGAATATGAAAACATTGAAAAAGTGAAAAATAAATCTTGTCAACCTTTTTCATTGTCGACCATAGCCATGTCGTGTTTTGCATGTGCCATTTAATCGTGGGGATGCCGTGAATGGGGGGGGGGGGGAGGGAGGGAGGTGCATACCTCCCAACATGACACATTGCTCTGTTTCTGGACTTTCTTCTTAATTTATGGATTACCATCACCTGTGCTTAAACACCTTTCTTATCAATTACCCTGTTTAAAACAGGTGATGACAATCATAAATTAAGATGGAAGTCCACAAACAGAGCATTCTGTCCCTCCTGGAGAGGGTCATGTTGGGAGGTATGGAGGTGTGGGGCGCTCACCTGGTGTGTCTGGTGAGTAGCTGTGTCTTTGCTGTGTAACATGGAGAGGCAGAGGGTGTCTGCTGCTCTGGCACTGTGGGCTCACTGGGCTGGTTCTCTGTCATGTGAGCCAGTCATGTGAGTCAGAGGCTCCACCCAGCGTTACAGCTCCAGACACACTGAGTGACAGATGTAGCCAAATATATAAGATATATATATATATATATATATATATATATATATATATATATATATATATATATAAACAGGAAAAAGACTCACTCTCCAGACACTGTTGCATATGAAAATTTAATACACAGCTGATTTTATTTGCATGAACCTGGTCTGGAGAGTGAGTCTTTTTCCTGTTTATATACATGGGCTTCTCGTTTAAGTTCTGGACGTCACCCCAGCTGCTGTATATTCATTATATGGAGTGCGATCTTATATCATAAATATATATATATATATATATATATATATATATATATATATATATATATATATGATAAAAAACATTTCAAGGTAGGTATATAAACAGAACTTGGAATATAATTAAACTAAATGATGATGGACTATACAGCCCGAAACATGTTGGAATAAAGATATATAGCAGTTTTTTTTCACTGCTGACATTGCCATGAGTCTCTCCCTTATGTTGCTGTATGGGGGCTCAGTTACTCCTTCCCTGCACATATCCACCCCCCCCCCCCCCCACCCATCACCCCTCCATCACCCTGTCCCTCTCTCTCCCCCCTGCAACTCTCTATCTCCCTGTATCTCTCTGTCCCCCTCTCCATCCACCTGTCCCCCCTGCACCTCTGTCCTCTATACACCTCTCCATCCCCCTTTCACCTCTCCATTAACCCTCCCTGTAATCTCTCCTGAACCTCTCCATCCCCCTGTACCCCTTTCACCTCTCGTGAACCCTGCACTGGAAACCGCGGCTGGGTCACAGTCTTATTCATTGCAGCCTGCGCACCTGCCACTCCCGCACAGGCTGCAGCGTCATTACTCAGCCGTCACAGCCCAGCGGCTGCCACTGGGGAAGCAGTGCCGCATTTGCTAGCGTGGACTTTACCTCCCTCATTCCAATCTGTGGTGGCCTGGACACAGATCGCTGCACCCCCACGGATCGGCGATCAGCTAGCTCTGTCTATGTAGCTGTCGTCCCGTCCCACTGCTTGCTTGCATTAAGACGGCCCTGGACTGAACATGATGGTGCGGCTCACACACGCTGCTCAGAATGGAGGAGGGCGCTCGGGTCATGAGGTCATTATGCTAATGACACAGCCGTCCGGCGCAATGCAGAAAATCGTCCCACAAGGCCATCGGCCCTTCTGGCATTTGCTAGAAGTGCCAGATGGCCAGTGTAGATGTGTGTGTATCAATCAACTCACGGACACCTGTGCAGCTTGAATCAGGTGCGTCTTTATTCAGCTCCGGCTAACACTGACTGACTGTCCGGCCTCATGACCGGAAGGGAGTCACCTGGAGACTACATCTACCAAGATGCATGGATCTACATCCCCCCTTTTAACTGGAAGGACACAATATGCATGAACAGAGGCAATGATGCAAAACAAAGATAAAGATGTGAGAAAGACTAAACAATAAAGTCCTGGAACTTGGGGTTGGGTTTGGACACACGCCCAGACCTAGTGATGGTGTTTTGAGAACCCATGGAACTGTCCTCAGCAATTTGGGAGGGCTCTGCCACCGGTATGGTCTCTGGGACGGGATCGTCCACATGATGTGAATCATCACTAACATTGGTTGCAGCAGTGGTGGGAACTGATGGACCCGGCTGTGCAGAGTTCTCCTCAGCCACGCTCAGCAGGTGTCGGCGGTTGCGTTTGTATAGGGCATTGTCAGATTGCACCACATAGCTGTTTGGACGCTCTGCAGGACGCTGCACCACTGCTACTCTGTCGAAACCCTGTTCAGTTTGTATGCGGACAGGCTGGCCTGGGGAGAGTGGTGGCAGGCGATGTGCCGACCTGTCATATGATGCCTTGGAACCTGCTCTGCGCCTTTTGATGCAGTCGTGCACCGGAGATTCCACTCTGGGTTGTAGAAGCTGCTTTGCCATTGGAAGTACTGTGCGGGTGCGTCGTGCCAACAGACACTGTGCAGGGGAGGGTAGCCCATCTCTGGGTGTATATCTCAGGTTGAGTAAAGCTAAATATATATCCGCGCCATCTCGTGCACATTTTTCCATCAGGTGCTTTGCAGAACGGACTGCTCGCTCTGCCTGCCCGTTGGACTGTGGATAATGTGGGCTGCTGGTGATATGCTGAAAGTCCCACGTATTTGCAAACTCTGTGAACTCTCTGCCCTTGAATTGCATGGTGTTGTCAGTGATTAGCTGCTGTGGAGTGCCATGTGCTGCAAAGTGCCTTTTTAGTTTGGAGATTACCATCAGGCTTGTGGTGGTTGTTAGCAGGGGCGGATCCAGGATAAAATGACAGGGGGGGCACCATGATAAAAGAGGGTTTGGGTGGGGGAGGGGCGATGTTAGTGGTGCCAGTGTACATGCTAAGAGAGCAGCAGAGAGAGGGTGGGAATGGGATTAAAAATAGGCCCTGGCATTTAAAGTACGCAGGGCCACCATGGCGACAAAAGTGCAGGATGTAGTTGTATGCACGCCGAAGGCGCACTCCGGAAAAGGGGTTGTGGCCACTTAACAGGGGGCGTGTCCTTGAGTGTAGTGTACAACACCATATACAACTTCTACACATTATGCAACAAAATACTAGACCCCATTATACTTGCCCCTTACACATGATGCCAAATGGAATGAGCCAAAATTCACATAATAATACAAGGATTGAGCCAAAATGCACATAATGCCAAATGGATTGAGCCAAAATTCACATAATGCCACACGGATTGAGACAAAATTCACATAATGCCACACGGATTGAGCCAAAAGTCACATAATGCCACATGGATTATGTCAAAATTCACATGTCACACGGATTGAGCCAAATTCATAAAATGACATATGGATTGAGCCAAAATTCACATAATGCCACATGGAGTGAGCCAAAATTCACATAATGCCACACGGATTGAGCCAGAATTCACATAATGCCACACGGATTGAGCCAAAATTCACATAATGCCACATGGATTGAGCCAAAATTCACATAATGCCACACAGATTAAGGCAAAATTAAACAATACACTTCATAAACAGGGACATTGTCCACCAAAGGTGTGCATTAAACATTTACAACATAATGTCTATTACACGTTAAGTTACATGCCATTATGTCCATTATGTATTATGCCAAACACGATAATGCCTATTAAAAATTATGCTACATAAATGCTGCTTATCTACATGCTCATTGCCAAGGGTTCCATGCTCATTGCCAGAGGTTCCATGCTCGTTGCCATGTGGGATTACATGCTCATTGCCAAGGGGGAATACATGCTCACGGTAAATGGGGGACAGCCGCCGCCAGGCAGAAGTGATAACAACTGACAGTGGCAGAGCCTGGCTGTATTCAGAGCACTGCAGGTCCCGGCTATATGAAATAATACCCCTTTCACACCAGAAAATGCATTCCCGGGTTGGCTCCTTTTACACCAGCCTAGTCCGTGCATTGTCTGGTGTGAGGGTGAGAGAAAACCACCCCTCCCCCCTTTAACCAGTTGTCTCATTTAACTGGCTATATCTTCCGAACCAACTGACCCATTTACATGAGGCAAGTATCATATTGAAGATCTTTTAAGTGGGATTTGAATGATTTTGGTCCAGTGAAACTGGAACGTTTGGTTCCAGAGTAATCTGCCCTCAAAGAACATGAACAGCCATGAAATTACATTTAAAAAATAAAAAAATAGGTTTACCCGCAATATCTCTGTAACCGGTTGACCGATATGGACCAGCCTGGTATCATATTGAAGGCCCAGCGATTTGGAATTGAATGAGATCAACCACAAGCTTCTGTGATGCCAGGGGGGGGGAACTGGCAGCCGTCGGAACCGTGTGGGGGTCGGAATTGACGGGTCCCATATTATCCTATGGGGAAAAAACGTTACAGCTTTGCCAGGTGATATCTCCGGTTCCCGGGGGGCTAGAGACACAAGGCTGGGTTCGTTGGAAAGCCCTGGTCCTCAGCTACAATAAAATGACAGGGGGGCATGTGCCCGGGTGCCCCCCCCCCCTGAATCCGCCACTGGTTGTTAGGTAGTTTACAGGGGCGGATCCAAGATAAAATGACAGGGGGGGCACCATGATAAAAGAGGGTTTAGGTGGGGGAGGGCCAGTGTTAGTGGTGCCAGTGTACATGCTAAGAGAGTGGCAGAGAGAGGGTGGCAATGGGATTAAAAATGGGCCCTGGCATTTAAAGTACGCAGGCCCACCATGGCAACAAAAGTGAAGGATGTAGTTGTGCGCGCGCCGAAGGCGCGCTCTGGAAAAGGGGGTGTGGTCACTCAACAGGGGGCATGTCCTTGAGTGTAGTGTACAACACCATATACAACTTCTACACATTATGCAACAAAATACTAGACCCCATTAGACTTGCCCCTTACACATGATGCCACATGGAATGAGCCAAAATTCAAACAAGGCCACATGGATTGTGTCAAAATTCACATAATGCCCCACGGATTGAGCCAAAATTTACATAATAACAGACGGATTGAGCCAAAATTCACATAATGCCAAATGGATTGAGCCAAAATTCACATAATGCCAAATGGATTGAGCCAAAATTCACATAATGCCACACGGATTGAGTCAAAATTCACATAATGCCAAACGGATTGTGCCAAATTCATAAGATGCCATATGGATTGAGCCAAAATTCACATAATGCCACACGGATGGAGCCAAAATTCACATAATGCCACACGAATTGAGCCAGAATTCACATAATGCCACACAGATTAAGACAAAATTCACAATACACTTCATAAACAGGGACATTGTCCACCAAAGGCACGCATTAAACATTTACACCATATTGTCCATTGCACGTTAAGTTACACGGCATGATGTCCACTATGTATTATGCCAAACACCATAATGCCTATTAAAAATTATGCTACATACAGTAAGTGCTGCTTATCTACATGCTCATTGTCAAGGGTTCCATGCTCATTGCCAGAGGTTCCATGCTCGTTGCCATGTGGGATTACATGCTCATTGCCAACGGGGAATACATGCTAGTGGTAAATGGGGGACAGTCGCCGCCAGGCAGAAGTGATAGCCACTGACAGTGGCAGAGCCTGGCTGTATTCCGAGCACTGCAGGTCCCAGCTATTTGAAATAATACCCATTTCCCACCAGAAAATGCATTCCCAGGTTGGCCCCTTTTACACCAGCCTTGTCCCTGCATTTTCTGGTGTGAGGGGGAGAGAAAACCACCCCTCCCCCCTTTAACCAGTTATCTCATTTAACTGGCTATATCTTCGGAACTAACTGACCCATTTACATGAGACAAGTATCATATTGAAGAACTTTTGAGTGGGCTTTGAATGATTTTGGTCCAGTGAAACTGGAACGTTTGGTTCCAGAGTAATCTGCCCTCAAAGAATATGATAAAAAAAAATTGATTTACACGCTATATCTCTGGAACCGTTTGACCGATGTGGACCATCCTAGTACCATATTGAAGGCCCAGCGATTTGGAATTGAATGAGATCAACCACAAGCTCCTGTGATGCCAGGGGGGGAACTGGCAGCCGTCGGAACCAGGTGGGGGTCGGAATTGACGGGTCCCATATTATCCTATGGGGAAAAACTGTTACAGCTTTACCAGGCGATATCTCCGGTTCCCGGGGGGCTAGAGACACGGGGCTGGGCTCGTTGGAAAGCTCTGGTCCTCATCTACAAAATGAATGACAGGGGGGGCACGTGCCCGGGTGCCCCCCCCCCCCCTGAATCCGCCACTGGTAGTTTATCTCGAACCAGCCTGAGTAAGAGTCAACAAGCACCATGTACTCCTTCCCCCTCCATTCAAACAAATCAGCTGCAAGGATGGACCAAGGTAGGTCCGGGATGTCGTGGAGCAGCATGGGCTCTCGTGGCTGATGTGGACGCAGGGCGTTGCAGGGGGCACAGAGTGACACAGCCCATTCAATGTCACCGTACATAGAGGGCCAAAAGGCAGTTTCCCGGGCCCTGCGCTTTGTGGCCTCTAGGCCAGCATGACCGTGGTGCATGTGCTGTGTGTAGGATGACTGTAGTGCAGCTGGGATCACAAAGCGGTGACCTCGCATAATGATGTCATCAGATACGGTGAGTTCATCCCTCATGCAATAAAAAGGGCGCAGGCAGTGTGGCAAGTCTCTGGATGAGGATGGCCAGCCATCGAGAATGACGGCAGCAAGACGTTGGGGGAGCTTGTCTGTGCTGGTGGCTGCACGCAGCTCCTCCATCTGCTTGGTGGGAAGGACTTCCACAGCCATAACTTCAAAATCGTCCTCAGAGCTGCCTGAGTCAGTGGAGGGCAGGAATGCTCTGGACAATGCATCGGCAACATACATCTCCTTGCCAGGTTTGTAAATAACGTCCAAGTTGTACCTTTGGAGTTTGAGCATCATGCTCTGTATGCGGGATGAAGCAGAGTGAATGGGCTTCTTCAGAATAGTGATTAACGGCTAATGGTCTGTTTCAATCGTGACAGGACGGCCATAGATGTAGTCATGGAAACGGTTGCAGGCAAAAACAAGTTCCAACAGTTATTTTTCAATCTATGCGTACCTGGTCTCTGTGTCAGTGAGGGCTCTGGATGCAAACGCTACTGGTCTGCGGTGTTGGAGGCACACGACCCCAAGGTCATGCTGTGAAGCATCAGCAGCAAGGACGACTGGATCATGCACATTGAAATACTGCAGGACTGGTGGGTTCGTAAGCATGGTCTTTAGTTGGTGGACAGCAGCTGTGTGTGTGTCCAGCCAATACCATTCAGAGTCCTGGTGCAAAAGCTGCCGCAGGGGTGCAGTGGTTTCGCTGTACTGCGGGAGGAACTTGGATAGGTAGTTGGTCATCCCCAGGAAGCGCTGGAGTGCCAGTTTATCTGCCGGGAGGGGCATCTGCAAGATGGCAGAGACCTTGTTTGGGTCTGGCAGGACACCTTTGTTGGTGAGAACGTGGCCCACGTATGCCACCTCCGTAACTCTGAATCTGCATTTGTCAGGATTTAGCTTGAGATTGAGGGCGTGAGCCCGCTGACTTACCTGGTGTAGGCGCTGATCATGCTCCTCCATGGTGCGGCCCCAGATGAGGATGTCATCAACGATGATGTCACAGGGATAGCCAGCAGACAGTTGCTCCATGCAGCGCTGGAAGACCTCGCTGCCCGTGGTGAGGTCGTAGGGCATGCGGAGGAAGACATAGCGCCCAATGGGGGTCATGAAGGCAGAGTCCTGAAGAGGCTCTGTCCAGACGGATCTGCCAGAACCTGCACTTGGCATCCAGGGTGCTGAAGACGGTTGCACCTGGCATAGGGAGAAGCAGCCACAGATGAGACAGACAACAGTAAGGAACGCAGTAACCATAGGGAGACGCAGCAACAGATGAGACAGACAACAGTAAGGACCGCAGCGGCCATAGATGAGACAGACAACAGTAAGGACCACCACGGCCATAGGGAGAAGCAGCCACAGATGAGACAGACAACAGTAAGGACTTCCGCGGCTATAGGGAGACGCAGTCACAGATGAGACAGACAACAGTAAGGACCTTTCCCGACAAATGTAAAATCGCGGTCTATCGCATGCCATTATAATGGCATGCGATGCGACCGACGCGATTTTACATTGTATGCATTGTACTCAATGTTAAATTCCTATGTAAAATCGGGTCCATTGTATGCCATTATAATGGCATACAATGCGACCACTGCGATGGACCCGATTTTACATAGGGAACAATGTTAAATGGGCCACCATACCCGATTTTTGATTGTATACCCACCCTGATGGGTAATTTGTATGTGGATTGTTAGCGCCACACCACGATGAACGGCAACCCGAAGCGTGGTGAGCCCCATACCCCCACTATCCACGTCGGCGTGGAGTCGATTTCATATAGTGTGGCGAGCGGACACGTAATACCTGTGAAGTAATGCGCGTCCTCCCGCGGGGCTCGCTGCGCTCACCACACTTTATACAGTCAACTCCACGCCGACGTGGATAGTGGGGGTATGAAAAGGTCAGAGGACACGTACCGCCGCCCCTTGCGGGCTCGCTGCACTTGCCAAGCTTCGGGTTGGCGTTCATCGTGGGGTGGCGTTAACAATGGGGGGCATTTGACCCATCAGGGTGGTTATACAATGAAAATTGGGGTCTGTGGGGCATTTAACATTGGTTCCAATGTAAAAATCGGGTCGATCGCGTCGATCGCATCGCATGCAATTTGGTTGCATGCGATGTGATCGACCCGATGGATACAATTAAAATCTCTGGCGCCGTGCTAGGAAACAAGTACCCATTACTCATGTATACTGTGCTGATAGAGAAGAAATATCACAGTGAATATATAGTTACAGATGAGAAACCTCATATCGCAGGCAGCGATGTTACTGTCAGTACTGGCAACACTTCCTACAATATATTGTTACACATATTATACAGACATATATCGCAATAGCAACAATCATTTAGGCATAGACACGCCCATATGTGGTATTAGACCTGCCCACATGTGGAATTAGACACACCCATATGTGGAATTAGACACGCCCATATGTGGAATTAGACACGCCCATATGTGGAATTAGACACGACCATATGTGGAATTAGACACGCCCATATGTGGAATTAGACACACACCCATATGTGGAATTAGACACACCCATATGTGGAATAAGACACGCCCATATGTGGAATTAGACACACCCATATGTGGTATTAGATACGCCCATATGTGTCATTAGACACGCCCATATGTGTCATTAGACACGCCCATTTGTCGAATTAGACACGCCCTTTGGGAAGTGAAG
The DNA here is from genome assembly GCF_055691185.1 of Crinia signifera. Lineage (NCBI taxonomy): Eukaryota > Metazoa > Chordata > Amphibia > Anura > Myobatrachidae > Crinia > Crinia signifera. Next base: position 7,768,548 of record NC_139220.1, read on the forward strand.
GCACAACGCGCTTTACCCATCACATCCTACTGTAATCACTTCTGATTCTTCCCTGCACAGATCAGATTATAATTGCCATACTATGGAGGTTATTCTGATCGTAGCGGCCAAACGTGCGTTCGTTCCAAAATAACGTACGCTCTTCGTACGGGGCCGTTGGGGTTAAGTCCACCCACAACTCAGCCGCATACGTACAGCCAGGAACAACGTCAAAGGGGAGTGGCGTACAATTGAGCGTACGCCAACGTACACGGACGGCCCAGCCCTTACACTCCGACAACTGGAGTACAACAGAGCGTACGCCACCGTTTACGCACGTCTCTCGTCCGTCTTCCCACCGACTTCTTGCGGCTATCTGAGCGTACGCCAGCTTGCACGGACGGGTCCCTATTGTTTTCAATAGAAAACTCAGCTTATGTCACCGCTCGTGAGAGTGAGCGTACGTCCGTGCACGCTGGCATACCCTTCACATATATGGACCTGCAAATCTTGCCTTTCAACTACAAATCAGACAATTAATTAATTATTCTAATTGTTATTCAATTATTGTTTTCTATTAACTCAATTGTCTACCTTAATAAAGACCCTAATAAAACAACATTTTAACCCTCATTACATGTATATTTGTTATGTTCTAATGTGGCATTTTAATCACTATCTATGTGTCCCCATATTGCTGTTACTTTTAAATCAAGTTATGTTGGTGTTTCTGTATATGTACTAAATTATGTCCATAATTAGTTTGTCCAAAATGTGTAACATGTATACCTACCCTGATGTTATGTGTGATGTTTTAATCTAACAACATTAAACATTCATGCATTTTCACTATGTGTTATTTTACTCAAAAACACACACATTCACACATCAATCATTACCCCTCACCTCAAATTACAAATATAACTTACATTACACATCTGTATGTACCTACCCTTACAAGCCCTCTAACATATTTATTATTAAAAACACAGGCAATTTCTAACAGAATATAAACTTTTATTTTGAACAAACATAATAAGGGGGGGGGGGGATAAAAATAAATTAAATGAGGGCCTCCAGTTGGCCAAAAAGAATATATAAATATAGGAGGGTCAGGAATATTTCCCTCATGATCCGTGCCACCTCCTCCTGGTGCTGTTCAGTGTCTGTAGTGAAGGGATAAAAAAAAAAAATTAATATATAACATACACAAATGTTTGTTGTATTTGTACATAATAAAAAGTTGTGAGTTATGTGTGAAGGACACATACATTTTTAAACTACATTTAAGATGGGTCTGCTGTAAACACAGTACTAAAAAATAATATGTTAACACACACATACTGTACATAGTAAATAACATTAATTAAATTACTCCTTCTTGGATGAATGTATGCTGTATCCCAATTGGTAGTTTGGTTTTGGGGGACTCTCCTCTAACCTCACAATTAGGCTGTGCTATTTAAGGGTTATGACATTGTTGCGGCTTAAGCACTCCTTACTATTTTAAATTTAGGACATTGCTGTACAAATTATAGGCCTAAAGCTATGTTTGTAAAGCATGCATCCGCATGGCCTCACACACTATTAACAAAACAATCTATAAATTTATGTTGCACATCATGCTGGGAAGTGGAGTTACCCAACACCTGGAGCCACATAACTACAACACCACTAATGTCGGATATCTCATTGGATGTACTGTTATGTCAATTATTCAAGGGGTGAGGCATGGCCACACTCCAAAAAACCACCAAGGGGACCCTTGTTCCTGGAGAAGGACAGGCCACACCTCATGGTCGCCCTGCAGTGATATGTTGCAACTAATGTTGATGTTGGATACACATATGTGGTTGTTGTGATTGTTTATGTGTAGAAATGTGTAGGTAAACATTAGACACATTATTTACTTACGGCTAGTTGAGCCATCCTGCTCGCCGCTGGTTGGGTGTGCGGTGGTTGGGGGGGTCAGGAGCAAGGGGGATGGGATAGGACTTTGGATACTGGTAGTGGGTTGGAGTGGGGATTGGAGAGGTTTGGGGGTGGGTGGTGGAGAGGTGTAGGGGGGTTGGAAATGGGGTGGGGTGGGGGTAGGGGTGTGGGTGGGAGTTGGGGAGGGGGTGGGGGTTGGGGAGGGGGTGGGGGTTGGGGAGGGGGTTGGGGTGGGGGTTGGGGAGGGGGTGGGGGAAGGGGATGGCGAAATTTGGTGGGCCCCAGCTTGACCCATTGTCTCCTCCTCTTCCTCCTCCTCTTCCTCCTCCTCTTCCTCCTCCTCTTCCTCCTCCTCTTCCGGCTGCTCTTGGGCTGCCTGGTCCCGGGCTGCCTGCTCCCGGGCTTCTATGCGGGCTCTTGCCCGTGCTGAAATGTTCATGTTGATGGCATAGAAATCGAAGATTGGGTTTCATAAAAAAGGGGGAAAGAAAAATTCACATTAGTCATGCTCATAACCTTCCAAATTATCATTGCTGTTATATTTCAGACATTTATCATGCAAACTAATTGATATGCTACACCCAAAAACTGAGCAACTACTTAAACCCCCCCTATACACCCCCTATACACCCCTATACACCCCATATACACCCCATATACACCCCATATACACCCCCTATACACCCCCTATATACACCCCATATACACCCCATATACACCCCCTATACACCCATATACACCCCATATACACCCCCTATACACCACCTATACACCCATATACACCCCATATACACCCCATATACACCCCTATACACCCCATATACACCCCCTATACACCCCATATACACCCCATATACACCCCATATACACCCCCTATACACCCATATACACCCCATATACACCCCATATACACCCCCTATACACCCCCTATACACCCATATACACCCCATATACACCCCCTATACACCCCATATACACCCCATATACACCCCCTATACACCCCATATACACCCCATATACACCCCCTATACACCCATATACACCCCATATACACCCCATATACACCCCCTATACACCCATATACACCCCATATACACCCCATATACACCCCCTATACACCCATATACACCCCATATACACCCCATATACACCCACATACTCAGGAACATATTTATAAAAAGTACAGAAATCATTTGCAAAAAAACGCAGACATACTAGTAAGAAAAACTTACATCGGGCAATATGGCGGCGAAGTGTAGATAGTAACACTGGCTGCCGCCGGCGCAGGTCAGACCAGCGCCGCTCCACTTGGCCCAGGCTTCTGCGGACGCCGGTCCGGGTGTAGATTAGGCGGCGGGCAGCAGTATACGCCCGCCGCTTGTCCATGTTGGACACATATGGGCCCCTGGGCCCCAGGTGACGGTCCATGACCTCAACCAAGGCCAACAGCTCCTGTGTCGAAAACGCCCTAGCCCTGGTTGAAGTCATAGTGGCAATGGCGCAGTTAATAATTGCAGGTACATATATCACTTTTGGTGCTTGCTGATTGGTGTAAAAAATTGTTTGTTTGGTATTAACTTTATTAATCCTTCTTACATTAACAAACTGGATGCGAATAGAAACTTACGCGGACCGTTCCGATATACACACACCATAACCAACAGCATGCATTCAATGTATAGAGAGGAACTGTATATACAGTGTGCGTAAAAGAATACACGCAACCGTCTACTAATAAATACGCTGATAAAAGGGGCACAATACACCGATTTCCATGGAGAGACGTACTGTATATACAGTGTGCGGAAAATAATACACGCAACCGTCTACTAATAAATACGCTGCTTAAAGGGGCACAATACACCGATTTCCATGGAGAGACGTACTGTATATACAGTGTGCGGAAAATAATACACGCAACCGTCTACTAATAAATACGCTGCTAAAAGGGGCACAATGCAACATGTTGGTGTATGACAATTTCATACTCATTACATATGTAAGGAAAGCATTATAATGTGATGTTTTGAAATGTGACTCACAAAGCATACACGAACTCCAACAGATACCAGCTGACAACACTCATCATTGGAATGACAGGTGCACACATTTTACGATGTAGCACACAATGCTCCACAACCTGTGTATGTGCATATACAGGTGATTGATCAGGTGCGTTGAGACCTGCGTAATTTAAGCGGCACTTATCGGCGGGAAATATCGGCGTAAATGAGCAACTACATTGCGGGGAAAAATATACGCCCCCTTGTTCATGGCGGGAAATTAACATATAAATATTCAGTCAGATGCAGGCCAGAATTGCTGCAAACATGTCTAGCTCAGACGATTCCGCAGCTGAGGACGCTCTACAGAGAGCTACAGCAGAATCCCTGCTTGAAGCTTTACAGCAGAGGGAACAGGAGCGGAGAAGGAGGACTCAAGAGAGAAGTAGCCAGCAAGACCAAGCGGGCCCCTCACTAACAGGCCCTGTTTAACCTCCACCAGCTCCACAAGGGCCAAGCAACCAGCCAGAACAAGAGGTTGCATCTCTCCAAACAGGTGTGACCCAGCAGGTGCATGGTGAGAGAACTGGGGCCACCAGAAAACAAGCTGCAACATCTAGGGTGAGGACTGAGCAGGATACCACCACCAGAAAGAGAAACCCTGCATTTGTAGAGGCAGAATTAAGAATTTTAGTGCCCAGGGCACGCAAATGGATAGAATTGGCAACCAGGAAGCCGAGTGCCAGTGCAAGGAGAAACCTTTGGGACAAGATCACAGAGGAAGTGAACCAGGTGTCACCAGTGGTCAGAGATTGGCTAGCGGTGAAGAAAAGGCAAGTGTGTTTGTCCCCCTGATAATGTCATATGTGTGTATATATGTTACATGTTTGTTTTGAGAATAATAGAAAGGTGTGTTTGTAGATAGTGCTACACTTCAATGTCACATGTGAACACAACCATGTCTAATAACCCACATTGATATATGAAACATGCACCATTGGTGTGATGTGAGGTTATGGGCACAGTTCTGCTCATGTGAAGTATGTGAAGTATGTGATGGGACAAGAGAAAGTGTGTTTTGGAAAGAGTTGTTGTAACATGTTCCATATGATGCAACTGAAACAAGAATGACCAAACTGTGCACATGTAGCTGGTGAGAAACTACACATCCCAGTATGCCATCCCATAGTTAAATGACTCCATAATAACCACACTGTCAAGCTATGGTGGAATGTGTAGTTTCACAACAGGTGGAGGTGCATAATTTGGCCATGGATGATGTCATTTCTGCATAGTGATCTATGTATGTGCATTTAGTGGCCTAATGAATGAGATGAGACACTGAAATGCCTCCTAATGGAGACATTAATGTGTGTGTGGGACACATATGGCTAAAAAACATAAGATCACCCACACTAGGAAATGTAACGTAGTCATGATGTTCACTAGCACAGTGGTGCACATATCTCATGGTGATATTTGTATTTTTAAACTTGTAGGTGGACAGACTTCAAAACGACACTGAAGAGGAAGATGACTGACCGGTACAACCACAGCATGTCCACCGGGAGAGGTCCTATGCCCGATAATTTGGAGTATACCCCCCTGGAGCAGGACACCTTGGACGTCATTGATGTGGCCGAGGTCAGGGGGATCTCTAATATGGACAGTGAGCTCCCGGCGGAGGTCTTTGCTGCTGCTTTTGATGGTAAGTCACAGTAATGCATTGTATTTTGAAAGATATTTTTTTGTGCGTATGTGATGGTGACATTGTTTTCAATTATTATCCTAGCAGAAGCAGAAACCCAGGATGTACCGGCAGCATCTTCCTCTGCAGAGCCACAGGTGGAGCAAGTGGTCCAGCCTCCACCAAGACGACACCCCCAGCCCCAGCCACAGGAGACATGGGATGAGAGCGTGATGGTGATGCTGGAGAGGATCGAGCAGCAAGGGGTGGATGCTGCGATCCGTCAGCAGCAGGTTGGGGAATTTCTGGCGGAGTGGAAGGCCACAAACAGGCAGCAGTGTGAGGCCTTGAACCGCATGAATGACACTCTGGCGGCTGGCATGCAAAGCATTGGCCAACACCTCAGCCGCCAGAATGAACTTCTTGCGGAGCTGCTGACCACCGCCAGGTCCCTAAGGGACAATCCCCCATCTGCTGGCCCACCCCAAGCTGCTCCCCAACCTTCCACCTCTGCTGACCCTCCTGTGTCCACTAGGGGAAGACGCCGCAAGCCATCTGAGCCAAAGGCCCCTGTCCCCAAGGCCCCATCTAAAAGGGGGAAAAAAGGGCCCAAATAATGAGACCTGGTTCACTTCCTCTGTGGTTGGACCCCAAATGTTTAAATTGCACTGGACATCCACTTCCTGAGTTGGCCATCGATCCATTTTCGTGCCATGGGCATTAAAGTTCTTATTTTGACCTCTACAAATGCAGGATAAATTTTTGGTGGTGTGTATGTTGCTTAGTATTCACCCTGGTTGTTGCAGTACGTATTCTGGTGTCCCCATTTCTTTCACCATTGCATTTGCAGGGTAACACATGTTTGGAGATATGCAACCTCTTGTTCTGGCTGTTTTTTTATTTTTGTGTCTATTTTATTTGTTTATTTGATTTATGACATTAAAGTGTCAAATAAGCTGTGATGCTGAACAGCAAATAAATTTATTTTACCAATTAAAACAAAATTGTTGTATGTGTAATTTCTTGTGTGAAACAAATACTACATTTATGTGTACTTACTGACCAGGGTATTTTTGAACATTTGTTGAAGTGTGCTAGAAGTTTCCCATGTGTAAACCTCTCCATGGCCATTCCCATGTTCCTATCCAACTTTTCCCTGCTAATTAGTTTGTGTCAGCACATGTGCAGAGCAACTTAATAGGTGAGAAAGCAGTTTGTGTGCAGGTGAGGTAGCTCCTACAGTAGTAGGTAAAAGCAGGTCCAGAACAATGCTTTCCTCATGGAGTGGGTGAGGCAGACAAACAAGGGTCAAAAGGTACATTTGTGTAGGAATGCATATGTGTCCTCCCTAAAAAAAGATGTGTGAATCGGCCAAACATGAGAAAATTGCTTGTGAACAAACATGTATAACTTTTTAAATATATATGATTTTACAGTGTCATAAGCAGATGTAGGAATCCTTTGTTAGAGAGATGTGAGTGCAATAATGTGATTGGTGGCATCTTACATCCAGAGTGTAGTAAAATCCAATTCATAGCAGATCAGATAGTGGTACAGTTCTGTATTTTGGGTACTATACAAAGATTGTGTGCAAAATAGTGGGCATGGGCTTAAAACATTGCTGAAACATCCTTTGTAGGTGTTAGATGTGGTTTATGTTATTGTATCATAAATACAAAACCTATGTTTGTATTAGAGTGAACACGTTGACACATGTCGACTTGTGTAGATTGAGTGTGCTACTGTGTAAAGTCTATGAAAGCACGTAGTGAATGTGTATAACTGTTTAGCAAATACCTACCTTAGCATATATAAGCAGGTCTTAAAAAGATTCTTACCTTAAATTAAACAAACCTTTAAATGTAGAGAAGTATAGAAAGATAAGCTTCCAATGTGTTTGAGTGCTGTGTGTGGCTTGCAGGTAGTGAAATCATGGTTTGGACTTAATAGACTGCAGCATTGCTTATTACATTCAGGTGTATGTGTTTGAGTAGTAACAGCGTTAATTAGCAAACCCAGGCGCACGCTGGCATGCGGTATCTGTAGGGGTGGTCTGAGCTGGCGGTTGGCGGCCGCCTGTTTTGTGTCCGAAATGAACGGTGCTTTAGGCGATCGTGCGGTAGTAGCACCGCTCATTTTTGGTGCACACCCCCGTGTACGCCCATATTTACGCCCATTTTCCCTCATTATTTCGGCCGCTCCCCTCATCACGCCCCTATGCCGCCCCCAATGCCCGTACACTCGCGTACAGGTTTTTTCGCACGTAGAGACCCGTCCGTAAGCGTTGTGGAGTGTTCGCGCCTGCGCATTAGCGAATGTACGCATGCGCAGATCATAAAAAACCCCTGAACGTACGCGTACGGCCCGGCCGCACCAACCAGAATAAGGCCCTATGTTCTCATTACCCTCGGGGAAGACCTGGGGTACCTGAGTACCCCATAAGTGTGTACCCCATATGTGTGCTGAATGTTATGGGAAAGGCGACTGCTATAGGTGAAGTTATTGGTCCTGTGAGAATATTATATGTGATAGATGTACTATGGAACCATCACTACACAGGCTTGGCCGGAAGCAGGGACTGCAGTGGTCTATGGGAATACCCCCAGGGGCAGACTCACTATATCCCACTATGACTGACTTCTTAGGCTGTGGTATATATTTATTTATTTATTAACAGTTTCTTATATAGCGCATGCATATTCCGCAGCGCTTTACAGAGAATATTTCAACATTCACATCAGTCCCTGCCCCAAAGAAGCTTACAATCTATATATGGTTGACAGTGAAAAGGTCGACCCAAAAGGTTGACATGACGTTTTTTTCCTTCTTTTTTCTTATACTGTTTTATTCTTTAAGATCCACATGGACTCCGAAAATAAATGGCAAATGACCATGTGAGGGTATGAGCTACACTTATTTTTGGGTCCGTGTCAACAGATGTCGACATTAAAAACAAAAAAAATGAAAACTCAACTTTTTGTGTCAACCTTTTCCATGTCCTCCTTTTCCTTGTGTCCACCTTTTGCCAATGTCAACCTAGTGCATGTCCAACTTTTGTTATTGGCCCACTGACTGTAGGTCTAGGCACTTTCAACCCACACCCTCCCTGAAGGAAGAAGCCTGTTACCCCGGTCAGGAGATGAGGTTCTGATCCATAAAACCCGCCGGTTGGGTTCCCTCGCTGATCGATGGGAAGGACCTTTTCATGGATGCCAGAGGGGTGTGGTATGGGACTCCGACAGTCGGGATCCCGACAGTCATTATCCTGACGTCGGGATCCCGACTGCCCGGAGTCAGACAGCATGGCGAGCGCAAAAAGGCCCCTTGAGGGCTCGCTGCCACCTATTCTATTCTCCCTCTATGGGGGTCGTGGACCCCCACGAGGGAAAATAGCTGGTGTCCGTCGGGCACCCGGCTGTCGGCATTTTGACAGTTGGGATCCCGACGTCGGGTAAATGACTGTCGGGATTCCGACTGCCGGGAACCCGTCCGGCACCCTGCCAGAGGGGTCTAGAGGTCAGCGCTATTGCCTACATATACGGTTGCTGCGTATATGGGTATAATACAGGATACCCTGTGTAATTCTAGTGTAAATGAAAAGGAGGTGTGTGTGTGTGTGTGGGGGGGGGGGTATACTCTGCGCAAGACCATATATTTTCAAAGCAAAAAACAGAATCTTTAGAAGTATTTCAATAAAAGTTATGTTTTATTTTTTTCACTAAAATGTAGTTATTAATTTCCATTAAGGTGCATGTAATTCATACAAATTTGACAGTAAATATTTAAACAAAAATGTAAGTACCAGTTTACACACGGAGGATGGTATGACAAACAGGGCATACAAACGAAAAACATGTCGTCTAAAATCTATAGGGTATGGTTATGGATCCTCCTTTAGGGTTCGCTCTTATATTGCTTTCCTATAGAGATCCTTTTTAGATCTCAGTGAGTGTCAGTTCATAGTAATCTCACTCTTCTGAGTATATGTGTCAGTCCATACAGTATCCACACATAAGGTGCTTAGCAGGGTGCTGTAAGGGCTATTTCACATGCTCCGGCTCCTGCCGGGCGGCAAAATCCTGCACGGCCAGAAGCCGTGCCACGCACAGTGGTTACTAATGGACCCTATTGTGTCCATTCACACGGGACGGCCACGGCCCGGCCACACGGTTGCAGCCGGATCCTACCACTGGAAGGGACGGCTGCTGGGCTGTGGCCATCCCTACCATTGTAAACTACTATGTGCGGCACGGCTTCCTGGCCGTACGGGGTTTCGCCGCCCGGCAGGAGGCGGAGTGTGTGAAATAGCCCTAAGTGGCTGAGGGTTTGCCGGCAGACTTCCCAAGTATGCTGAAACATGAAAAGGACCTTTCCATGTTTTGCCGACCATACCTAGCACTGTGAGGGTAACAGGGAACTTATCGTGGACTCTTGCAACCGCCTGTAAGGGGGAAACTCTACAAAAGCAATGCAGCGAGGATGATCTGAAATACAGTAATCCTGGGCTACCCGTCACCCAGGGCAACGTCAGAGTTCCCGAGAGGAGCTCTTAGATAAAGAACTGTGGGGTTTGCTGACTATTATTATGTTTTACTTTTGAATACAAAACAATGTTACCCTGTATAAAACTAAGACATGGGTACAATAAACTGAGCTGTATAAGCATAATCTATTATTATTCAGTATTTATATGGCGCCACAAGGGTTCCACAGCGCCTGGCACTGAGAGTTGAGTACCGTTGTAGGGAATATGGAGTATAAAATGGTTTAATAGAGGGAAAGCACAAGAGGGCAGAGGGCCCTGCTTGTCAGACCTTACACTCTGAAGGGGAGGGGCAGAGAGAAAGGGGTGACACAGATAGGGCAGTAGTGTGGATGTACCAGATGGTTAGGATGTGAGATGGGGTAGAAGTGAGGATGTACCAGATGGTTAGGATGTGAGATGGGGTAGAAGTGAGGATGTACCAGATGGTTAGGATGTGAGATGGGATAGAAGTGAGGATGCACCAGATGGTTAGGATGTGAGATGGGGTAGAAGTGAGGATGTACCAGATGCTTAGGATGTGAGATGGGATAGAAGTGAGGATGTAGCAGATGGTTAGGATGAGAGATGGGATAGAAGTGAGGATGTACCAGATGGTTAGGATGAGAGATGGGGTATAAGTAAAGATGTACCAGATGGTTAGGATGAGAGATGGGATAGAAGTGAGGATGTACCAGATGGTTAGGATGTGAGATGGGGTAGAAGTGAAGATGTACCAGATGGTTAGGATGTGAGATGGGATAGAAGTGAGGATGTAGCAGATGGTTAGGATGTGAGATGGGGTAAAAGTGAGGATGTACTAGATGGTTAGGATAAGAGATGGGGTAAAAGTGAGGATGTACCAGATGGTTAGGATGTGAGATGGGATAGAAGTGAGGATGTACCAGATGGTTAGGATGTGAGATGGGGTAGAAGTGAGGGTGTAGCAGATGGTTAGGATGAGAGATGGGGTAGAAGTTCGGATGTAGCAGATGGTTAGTATGTGAGATGGGATAGAAGTGAGGATGTAACAGATGGTTAGGATGTGAGATGGGATAGAAGTGAGGATGTAACAGATGGTTAGGATGTGAGATGGGATAGAAGTGAGGATGTACCAGATGGTTAGGATGTGAGATGGGATAGAAGTGAGGATGTACCAGATGGTTAGGATGAGAGATGGGGTAGAAATGAGGATGTACCAGATGGTTAGGATGAGAGATGGGGTAGAAGTGAGGGTGTACCAGATGGTTAGGATGAGAGATGGGGTAGAAGTGAGGATGTACCAGATGGTTAGGATGTGAGATGGGGTAGAAGTGAGGATGTACCAGATGGTTAGGATGTGAGATGGGATAGAAGTGAGGGTGTACCAGATGGTTAGGATGAGAGATCGGGTAGAAGTTCGGATGTAGCAGATGGTTAGTATGTGAGATGGGATAGAAGTGAGGATGTAACAGATGGTTAGGATGTGAGATGGGATAGAAGTGAGGATGTACAAGATGGTTAGGATGAGAGATGGGGTAGAAGTGAGGATGTAGCAGATGGTTAGGATATGAGATGGGGTAGAAGTGAGGATGTAGCAGATGGTTAGGATGTGAGATGGGGTAGAACTGAGGATGTACCAGATGGTTAGGATGTGAGATGGGATAGAAGTGAGGATGTACCAGATGGTTAGGATGAGAGATGGGGTAGAAATGAGGATGTACCAGATGGTTAGGATGTGAGATGGTGCAGAAGTGAGGATGTACCAGATGGTAAGGATGTGATATAAGTGAGGATGTACCAGATGGTTAGGATGAGCGATGGGGTAGAAGTAAGGATGTACCAGATGGTTAGGATGTGAGATGGGGTAGGAGTGAGGATGTACCAGATGGTTAGGATGAGAGATGGGGTAGTAGTAAAGATGTACCAGATGGTTAGGATGTGAGATGGGGTAGGAGTGAGGATGTACCAGATGGTTAGGATGTGTGATGGGATAGAAGTGAGGATGTACCAGATGGTTAGGATGTGAGATGGTGCAGAAGTGAGGATGAACCAGATGGTTAGGATGTGATATAAGTGACTATGTACCAGATGGTTAGGATGAGCGATGGGGTAGAAGTGAGGATGTACCAGATGGTTAGGATGTGAGATGGGGTGGGAGTGAGGATGTACCAGATGGTTAGGATGAGAGAATGGGTAGTAGTGAAGATGTACCAGATGGTTAGGATGTGAGATGGGGTAGGAGTGAGGATGTACCAGATGGTTAGGATGTGTGATGGGGTAGAAGTGAGGATGTACCAGATGGTTAGGATGAGAGATGGGATAGAAGTGAGGATGTACCAGATAGCTAGGATGTGAGATGGGATAGAAGTGAGGATGTAACAGATGGTTAGGATTTGAGATGGGATAGAAGTGAGGATGTACCAGATGGTTAGGATAAGAGATGGGGTAGAAGTGAGGATGTACCTGATGGTTAGGATGAGAGATGGGGTAGAAGTGAGGATGTACCAGATGGTTAGGATGTGAGATGGGATAGAATGTACCATATGGCTAGGATGTGAGATGGGGTAGAAGTGAGGGTGTACCAGATGGTTAGGATGAGAGATGGGGTAGAAGTGCGGATGTAGCAGATGGTTAGGATGTGAGATGGGATAGAAGTGAGGATGTACCAGATGGTTAGGATGAGAGATGGGGTAGAAGTGAGGATGTAGCAGATGGTTAGGATGTGAGATGGGTTAGAAGTGAGGATGTAGCAGATGGTTAGGATGTGAGATGGGGTAGAAGTGAGTATGTACCAGATGGTTAGGATGAGAGATGGGATAGAAGTGAGGATGTACCAGATGGTTAGGATGTGAGATGGGATAGAAGTGAGGATGTACCAGATGGTTAGGATGCGAGATGGGGTGGAAGTGAGGATGTAGAAGATGGTTAGGATGTGAGATGGGATAGAAGTGAGGATGTACCAGATGGTTAGGATGAGAGATGGGATAGAAGTGAGGATGTACCAGATGGTTAGGATGAGAGATGGGATAGAAGTGAGGATGTACCAGATGGTTAGGATGAGAGATGGGATAGAAGTGAGGATGTACCAGATGGTTAGGATGTGAGATGGGATAGAAGTGAGGATGTACCAGATGGTTAGGATGCGAGATGGGGTAGAAGTGAGGATGTAGCAGATGGTTAGGATGTGAGATGGGATAGAAGTGAGGATGTACCAGATGGTTAGGATGAGAGATGGGATAGAAGTGAGGATGTACCAGATGGTTAGGATGTGAGATGGGATAGAAGTGAGGATGTACCAGATGGTTAGGATGTGAGATGGGGTAGAAGTGAGGATGTAGCAGATGGTTAGTATGAGAGATGGGATAGGAGTGAGCGTACGAGACTGGATTAGATAGTAATGCCTCCATGGCACCTTAAGGGTCAAAACTTCAACTGTGACAATGAGGTGAAAGCTGCCATTTGGTCCTGGTATCAACAACAACCACCAGCTTTCTTCTCCGACTGGTTTGCCCGACTCGTCAAGCGTTGGCGCACATGCGTGGAAAGGGATGGAGACTATGTTGGAAAGTGTATAGTGCATTACACAGAGGATAAACTGAGTTATCATGTACAAAACAAAGTGTTCCAATGTCTTCACAGATAAAACACTTATAGCCATAGAGGCGTTACTGTCCAATCCAGCGTCGTATGTACAATAACATCTACAATAAGAGAAGCGCGTGATGTAAGAAGCAGAAGTAACCGCCAGTCATACATTGGACACCGGAAGCCAGAACTGACTATAGGAGATTGTGACGCAATAAACAGAAGCAAAATAAAATGAGATACGAGGGAAAAAAGGCGGAAATATGCAAAGTAGTTTCCTAAAAGACATAAAATAACTGTTGGCCACTGTAAGTACATATGTATGCCATAGGGGAGCGCCCAGAACTGCAATTACATAGGGGAAAGGGTATTATGGAACCTCTGCAGGGACATGGGCTACAGATGTGCATGCGCCAGATCATCCAGGAGGCTCCAAAAAATCAGGTAGTGCTCCTAGCCCCTGGGAAAGTGGGCAAGTCTCACAGATTTGGCTGACACCCACTTATCAAAAAAAGGTGGGAGGACCATAGGTCGATTATGTGATTTGCACTGAATTGCGTCACCCTAGCCACGCCCCCAGGTGTACAATACCGGTAATCTCAGCATTGCAATGCGGGGGGGGGGGGTTGCTATGGTGACATGGTCATAAAGACACCCCCCCACCCACAGCCTACTATCTCGCATCACCCCACCTCCTCACCCACTAGAGGAGCCCACGCCACCAAATCTTCAGTTGCTGGACCAGGCTGCCCCCTTCCTGTGATGTCACCAGTCTCTGGGCAGATTCTTATGGTAATATCTCTCAGCTGCATAGTTGCCTCCCCTCCTGCATTCTGCAGGAGACTCCCTGAAATAGCAGCAATCTCCCTCTCTCCCTCATTAGTCTAGCAATCTCCTTCATTTCACCTAGCCCACATTACACTGTTACATTTTGGGGAGAAAAAGGAATGAGATACACATACATTTACATTGAATCATCATCAGCATTTCCCAGCACTTTAGCAAGTACAGTAGCTCTTACTAACTGCTTTGTAAAAGTAATTTTAGAAGATTCCTCTCAGATGCAGCAGTACACACCCACGCTTCTAAGTGCCACGTTCACAATCTCTTTTCACAATCTCTCTATATATGGAACTAGACACGCCCTTTGGGTGGAGCATGACACGCCCCCTCAATGGGGTGCTGTGCAATATTCTACTACCAACTATAATCTCCCTTAAACTAATTTTCAAAAGTAGGCAAGTATGCTCAGCTGCTGACTCCCCCTGATATAGTTATACATCTGCCCAATACACATAATGCCGCATGGAGGGGCTCAGTGAGGGCGGCAGTGTAGGTGTATAAGTGTCTGATGGGGTCACACAGAGAATAAAAGGAGATCTGTCCTGCCTCATAATCCAGATATATCCTCACTCTGTCACAGGGGATATTGTCAGGTAACTGGATCCGTGTACTGTCATGTATCACTGAGTACTTATTATATATCCTACACAGACACCAGGACTTGTTGTTATCCCCAGTGTATGACTGACGTCCCCTCCTGCCTATACTGGGATAACACATCCCCACCCTCCAGTCCTGTGACTTACTGACATCCACCTCCCAGTAATGTCGCCCTGAGGAGAATCCCCTGGTGCTTATTACCTGCTCACACTGAAATCTCTCTGGTGTTACTGGGCGATTCTGGTTTATATGTGTCCAGGATGCAGATTTCCTGTCACCTGATATCTGTATATTATTACCAGCTGTGGCTACATTCAGTAATAGGTCTGTAGGTTGCAGATAGATCCCTGTATTTATCCCTGTTATTATATCAGATAATGTGTGTAATGTCCCTGAGATGAGACCCACACCCAGATCTCCTGCCCCACGGACCTGGTTATCATGTCTCTCTGTGTCCTCAGTGTCACACAAGTCCCCTGTGTCCGGTTCCTGTAAGACAGTCACTGGGTCAGACACGTTACACAGCTCCTCAATGTGACGCATCTTCCCGGACAGCTCGTCCTTCTTTATTTCCAGCTGCTGGATCAGATCAGAGACTGAGAGTGAAACGCGCTGTTCCTGCCTGGAGATCTCACTCAGGACTCTCTTCTCCAGGTCTTTCAGCTGTCTCCTGATGTCTCTAAACAGGGCATTGACTGTCTGTGTTACACCCGCTGCTTGTCCCTCATTCTCTATCCTGCGCTCCTGCAGTCTCTGGATTCTTTTCTCAGTCTCCGCTCTCTTTGTGGTCAGTTTCTGCAGAACATTCCTCAGCTTCTTCTTCTTCTTATCAGAGGCCTCATCGAGTGACTCCACCTTATGTCTTATGTGTTCCGTGATCAGACAGCAGGACACACAGATACAGGCCGCGTCCTCAGTGCAGTAATACTCCAGGACCTTCTTATGGACAGAGCATTTCCTGACAGACACCACAGTTCCCTCCTTGGGAGTAGAGCCAGTGGCGTAGCTTGTGTAAGGCAGCCCCCGCGGCCGCTTGGGGGAGCGGGGGCTGCGTGGGCGCCAGCACGGGACACTGACTGACAATCATCTGATTCATCACTGCTGCCGCAGTATGCCGCCTGCCGCTACCCGCCGCGTCTCTCTGCCTCAGCTGTGTGTGTGAGGTGAGCTTAAGTTCACAGCCCGGGCTGTCTGTGCAGGTCCTGCAGCAGCCAATAAAAATCCTCAGCGCCACACTAACCAATCACAGTGCAGCCAGCAGCTTCATCCATACGCTGCCTGAGACCTCTGCACTTTGTTCCCTGGCTGCGTCATTCTTACAGACGCTGAGTCCCTGCAGAGCCTGTAATAGCATGGAGCCTGTAATAGCGGCTACATACTTCTCATACAGGGGTCTTTCCCCCGGCCCTGCAGCCACACCTACACTCGCAGCCCTGGATCATACAAGTGACAGATCCCTGTGACTTTGCAAGCCCTGGATGACGTAAGTCCAGGCTGAAAACAAATTACAGGTGTAGATACACACACCTATACACAGTGGCAGGGGGGCAGGGTGCCTTCTGCCCCCCAGGCCAGAACAGTTTTGCAGAAATATGGCCGCTGTGTTTGCAGATCTGACAGCCGGGAAGGTTTCTCTGCTTCCTCCCGACTGTCAGTGTCTGGCTGCTTAACACACACGCTGCTGTGTCCAGCAAGGCAAGCAGCATGAGAAGGGGGCACTATAAGGGGACTCTCCTGCACATCCTGATTATTATTCAGGAACCTGCCATAGGAAGAAGCCCCTCTCATTCACAGGTTCCCCCCTCAGCCCCCCCCTACCAGATCAGCCTACTTCCTTATTCCGAGGTAGCTCCGCCCCCAAAGCTCGTCTTCTACTCACTCTCTCTGGTCCCCGCTTCCCCCTGGCACCGCACAGGCTGGAGAAATTCTGCACCTGAGAACATCTGCAGAGAACAACACAGAGGTACCCCTGCACTGCAGTCTTTTCCAATTTCTACTGCAGTCTTCCTATCTCTCTCTCCCTCACCCCTGCAGTCTCTGTATCTCTTCTACGGGTTTTCTCTCTCTCTCCCTTTCCCCTACAGTCTCTATCTCGAGCTTGTGGTCTCTCTCACTCTCTCAGTTTCTTTCCCTCTCCCCTCACACTTGACTCTTTCTCTGTGGTCTCTCTCACTTTTCCCCCTGCAATCTCTCTCACTCTCACCCCCCTCCCCTGCGGCCTCCCTCTCTGTCTGCCCTGCGGCCTCCCTCGCTGTCTCCCCTGTGGCCTTCCTCGCTGTCTCCCCTGTGGCCTTCCTCGCTGTCTCCCCTGTGGCCTTCCTCGCTGTCTCCCCTGCGGCCTTCCTCGCTGTCTCTCCTGCGGCCTTCCTCGCTGTCTCTCCTGCGGCGTCTCTCCTGCGGCCTCCCTCACTGTCTCTCATGCTGTCTCCCTCGCTGTCTCCCCTGCGGCCTCCCTCGCTGTCTCTCCCGCGGCCTACCACACTCTCGCTCACCTGCGGCCTCCCTCATTGTGTCTGCCCTGCGGCCTCCCTCGCTCTCTCTCCCGTGGCCTCCCTCGCTGTCTGCCCTGTTGCCTCCCTCACTATCTCCCCTGCGGCCTTCCTCGCTGTCTCCCCTGCGGCCTCCCTCACTGTCTCCCCTGCGGCGTCTCTCCTGCGGCCTCCCTCACTGTCTCTCATGCTGTCTCCCTCGCTGTCTCCCCTGCGGCCTCCCTCGCTGTCTCCCCTGCGGCCTCCCTCGCTGTCTCTCCCGCGGCCTACCACGCTCTCTCTCCCCTGCGGCCTCCCTCGCTGTGTCTGCCCTGCGGCCTCCCTCGCTCTCTCTCCCGCTGCCTCCCTCGCTGTCTGCCCTGCTGCCTCCCTCACTATCTCCCCTGCGGCCTCCCTCGCTGTCTGCCCTGCGGCCTCTCTCGCTGTCTCTCCTGCAGCCTCCCTCACTGTCTCCCCTGCGGCCTCCCTCGCTGTGTCTGCCCTGCGGCCTCCCTCGCTCTCTCTCCCATTGCCTCCCTCACTGTCTGCCCTGCTGCCTCCCTCGCTGTCTGCCCTGCTGCCTCCCTCGCTGTCTGCCCTGCGGCCTCCCTCGCTGTCTGCCCTGCGGCCTCCCTCGCTGTCTGCCCTGCGGCCTCCCTCGCTGTCTGCCCTGCGGCCTCCCTCGCTGTCTGCCCTGCGGCCTCTCTCGCTGTCTCTCCTGTGGCCTCCCTCGCTGTCTCCCCTGCGGCCTCCCTCGCGGCCTCCCTCGCTGTCTGCCCTGCGGCCTCCCTCGCTGTCTCCCCTGCGGCCTCCCTCGCTGTCTCCCCTGCGGCCTCCCTCGCTGTCTCCCCTGCGGCCTCCCTCGCTGTCTCCCCTGCGGCCTCCCGCGGCCTCCCTCGCGCTCTCTCCCGTGGCCTCCCTCGCTCTCTCTCCTGCGGCCTCCCTCGCTATCTCCCCTGTAGCCTCCCTCTCTACTGCGACCTCTCTCACTATCTTCCTGTCCCCTTTGTTCTCTCTGGCTATGGGGCCCATTTATCGAAAAATCGCATATGCAGTGCGATCTGGAGATGGTATGAGCAACCAGTATCACATTGCAATATGCAGTTTCTATTGGCCGGATGTTCATCCCTGTGATGTGCTCCAGGTGCTACTGTGGCTACTGTACATGCACAGTCCCATTGACTGCAAACACGCATTGGCCATTGCCAGAGAGGGTTCTGCAGGAACCTTCTGCAGGCTAGCTACGCAATGTGTGGCCCATAACTGTGGGAAATGGTAGCTGCAGGGAACAATTTCTAGGGATTCGTAAATCAGGCAGCATCACATCTGCTGTCTCTCACTAGCTCCCTTTCCTCGGCCGTTTCTTCCTCTGTCTCCTTTTCCCTAGTACAGTCTCTATCACTCTGGGGCCACTTGCTTGTGTTTGCCGCCCATGCTGAAAGTTGCCAGCCAGCCCCTGCCTATACAACATATACACATCCCAATATTAATACCCCACCCCCACAACCTTATCCCTACTACAGGTACACAGATCACTATACAGCACGTTTCCAAATGTTCGAAAATTGAACATACTGTACATCACTGTATGCAGTACATACATTCCTACTTACAGATAGATCCCTATAGACATTAGGGAGATATATATATATATAGCAGTCCCCTACATACAGTACATACTTCCCTATGTACAGCATGTAGAGTCCTATATAAAGCAGGTATATACAGTATGTAGATTCCTAAAAATAGCAAGTATATACAGCACAAACAATATATAATATATACACACACACACACACACACACACACACACACACATACACCTACATAGGATATCAAACACATATGACACGTATACAGTATACAGCAAGTACATTAATAATAAAATATCTTTACCACATACAGCAGGCATACACAGCACATTATACATATATATACACAGGATTATATATATATATATATATATATATACACACACACATACACACACACATACATATATACCACACAGGATCCCTACAAACATACAGCATTATGGTGTGTGGTATAATATGTAATAGGTATTACGGCATTTGGCATAATGCAAAATGGGCATTACAGTGTGGCATAACATGTAATGGGCATTATGGCATGTGGAATAATATGTAATGGGTGTAAATTTTTGGTGCACTTCCCCTATTTTTAGATTGCCTGGCTCCTAAACTTTCATCCTGGCTCCTAGATTTTTAAAAAAATTTGTCGAGCGCTGCCTTACAATATATTTTGTAGTGCCATATATATATATATTTGTGTGTGTTTGACCAAAAATGGAAGGGGGGGTGGGGGGCGCCAGAATTTTTTTTGGCACGGGGGAGCAAAATTTCTAGTTACGCCACTGAGTAGAGCGGATATGTTCTACTATGTTGCAGAGTGTCCAGTTTTTCTCCAGTACAGGACGCCTCCGATATTCCTTTCTGCACTCAGGACAGGTATAATCTCCAGACTCTTCATGTGAATCCAGCGCACGATTAATACAGACCCGGCAGAAGTTGTGGCCACATCTCAGGGTTACAGGATCTGTATAAATGCTCAGGCAGATGGAACAGACCAGCTCAAGTCTCAGATCAGCAGACGCCATCGCTGCAGCAGGAGGGAGAAATAACAGTAACACTCAGACAACAGTGGGGTCACATTCTGTACACAGGGTGCGGCTGAGCTGACACTAGGATTATAACCATAGGCTCAGTTACACTATGGGACACACCTAGTACATAAAGGGACATCACACTGATGAATGTTCTGATTTTGCAGTTATTTAACAAATTAAAAATTATTAACTGCTCATTTGGCTGGAATTTTGTATTGAAAAATTTTTCTTTTATTTTTAAATCCCAAAAATGCTGCCCTGTGTAACTTGTATTAGACCATGCATTGCTGTTGTGAAACTACAAGTCCCATCATGCCTTGCCACAGTTTGCTATTAGGGAATGCTAAAACTATAGCAAGGCATGCTGGGATGTGTAGTTTCACGACAGCTGGAGGGCCATAGTTTGGCCATGCCTGTATTAGACGGTGGTTACAATATAACTGGGCTAAAACAAACTTGTTTGTTGTGGATGAAAGAAATATTGGTACTTGTTTCCTAGCAAGGCACCCAGATTTTCTACGTACGCTAACGTAGTGAAATCGAATTGCATTGCATGCGCTTTTTACATGCAATGCAATGCGATGCAATGGGATTTTCCCGTTCCCGCTCCCTGACATTCCCGCCCCCTGTCAGATCCTCTCAGAAATCACTCTGAGGTGATATTCTGTCCTGGCAATAAGTCTACCACCGGTTCCCGTGGTGACGCTTGTCTTTCGTCACCATGGTCAGATTCATTTATGCCTGGGCACAGGAGATGACGTCAATCCAGTTTTGCCAGGACGAGCTGGATATGTCCAAAAAGACTGCCGTCTTATACAACAGATGGATAAGAGAGGCCTGCACGTGTGACCTCCTGGCGCAGCCGCAGCGCCATATTGGCGGGCCAGGGAAGATCGTCGAGGTCCACGAAAGCATGTTTGTCCGCAGGAAATATAATGTTGGCTGCATGCTCCCACAGCAGTGGGTTTTTGGCGGTATCTGTCGTGAGGCGGGCCAGTGTTTTCTGTGTATGGTGCCTCGGAGAGATGCTGCCACATTGATGGCGGCGATTGTGGACAACATCGAGGCAGGCACCACTATTTATAGTGACTGTTGGAGGGGTTACGTTATGTTCCCGAGACCGATGGAAGCGCACCCTGACCTGCGTGTGGTAATACAGGATCTTATGTTCCCGAGGCCGATGGAAGCGCACCCTGACCTGCGGGTGGTAATACAGGATCTAATGTTCCCGAGGCCGATGGAAGCGCACCCTGAGCTGCGGGTGGTAATACAGGATCTTATGTTCCCGAGGCCGATGGAAGCGCACCCTCAGCTGCGGGTGGTAATACAGGATCTTATGTTCCCGAGGCCGATGGAAGCGCACCCTGAGCTGCGGGTGGTAATACAGGATCTTATGTTCCCGAGGCCGATGGAAGCGCACCCTGAGCTGCGGGTGGTAATACAGGATCTTATGTTCCCGAGGCCGATGGAAGCGCACCCTGAGCTGCGGGTGGTAATACAGGATCTTATGTTCCCGAGGCCGATGGAAGCGCACCCTGAGCTGCGGGTGGTAATACATGATCTTATGTTCCCGAGGCCGATGGAAGCGCACCCTGACCTGCGGGTGGTAATACAGGATCTTATGTTCCCGAGGCCGATGGAAGCGCACCCTGACCTGCGGGTGGTAATACAGGATCTTATGTTCCCGAGGCCGATGGAAGCGCACCCTGAGCTGCGCGTGGTAATACAGGATCTTATGTTCCCGAGGCCGATGGAAGCGCACCCTGACCTGCGGGTGGTAATACAGGATCTTATGTTCCCGAGGCCGATGGAAGCGCACCCTGACCTGCGGGTGGTAATACAGGATCTTATGTTCCCGAGGCCGATGGAAGCGCACCCTGACCTGCGGGTGGTAATACAGGATCTTATTTTCCCGAGGCCGATGGAAGCGCACCCTGACCTGCGGGGGGTAATACAGGATCTTATGTTCCCGAGGCCGATGGAAGCGCACCCTGAGCTGCGGGTGGTAATACAGGATCTTATGTTCCCGAAGCCGATGGAAGCGCACCCTGACCTGCGGGTGGTAATACAGGATCTTATGTACCCGAGGCCGATGGAAGCGCATCCTGAGCTGCGGGTGTTAATACAGGATCTTATGTTCCCGAGGCCGATGGAAGCGCACCCTGTGCTGCGGGTGGTAATACATGATCTTATGTTCCCGAGGCCGATGGAAGCGCACCCTGAGCTGCGGGTGGTAATACAGGATCTTATGTTCCCGAGGCCGATGGAAGCGCACCCTGACCTGCGGGTTGTAATACAGGATCTAATGTTCCCGAGGCCGATGGAAGCGCACCCTGACCTGCGGGTGGTAGTACAGGATCTTATGTTCCCGAGGCCGATGGAAGCGCACCCTGACCTGCGGGTGGTAATACAGGATCTTATGTTCCCGAGGCCGATGGAAGCGCACCCTGACGTGCGGGTGGTAATACAGGATCTTATGTTCCCGAGGCCGATGGAAGCGCACCCTGACCTGCGGGTGGTAATACAGGATCTTATGTTCCCGAGGCCGATGGAAGCGCACCCTGACCTGCGGGTGGTAATACAGGATCTTATGTTCCCGAGGCCGATGGAAGCGCACCCTGAGCTGCGGGTGGTAATACATGATCTTATGTTCCCGAGGCCGATGGAAGCGCACCCTGACCTGCGGGTGGTAATACAGGATCTTATGTTCCCGAGGCCGATGGAAGCGCACCCTGACCTGCGGGTGGTAATACAGGATCTTATGTTCCCGAGGCCGATGGAAGCGCACCCTGACCTGCGGGTGGTAATACAGGATCTAATGTTCCCGAGGCCGATGGAAGCGCACCCTGACCTGCGGGTGGTAGTACAGGATCTTATGTTCCCGAAGCCGATGGAAGCGCACCCTGACCTGCGGGTGGTAATACAGGATCTTATGTACCCGAGGCCGATGGAAGCGCATCCTGAGCTGCGGGTGTTAATACAGGATCTTATGTTCCCGAGGCCGATGGAAGCGCACCCTGTGCTGCGGGTGGTAATACATGATCTTATGTTCCCGAGGCCGATGGAAGCGCACCCTGAGCTGCGGGTGGTAATACAGGATCTTATGTTCCCGAGGCCGATGGAAGCGCACCCTGACCTGCGGGTTGTAATACAGGATCTAATGTTCCCGAGGCCGATGGAAGCGCACCCTGACCTGCGGGTGGTAGTACAGGATCTTATGTTCCCGAGGCCGATGGAAGCGCACCCTGACCTGCGGGTGGTAATACAGGATCTTATGTTCCCGAGGCCGATGGAAGCGCACCCTGACGTGCGGGTGGTAATACAGGATCTTATGTTCCCGAGGCCGATGGAAGCGCACCCTGACCTGCGGGTGGTAATACAGGATCTTATGTTCCCGAGGCCGATGGAAGCGCACCCTGACCTGCGGGTGGTAATACAGGATCTTATGTTCCCGAGGCCGATGGAAGCGCACCCTGAGCTGCGGGTGGTAATACATGATCTTATGTTCCCGAGGCCGATGGAAGCGCACCCTGACCTGCGGGTGGTAATACAGGATCTTATGTTCCCGAGGCCGATGGAAGCGCACCCTGACCTGCGGGTGGTAATACAGGATCTTATGTTCCCGAGGCCGATGGAAGCGCACCCTGACCTGCGGGTGGTAATACAGGATCTAATGTTCCCGAGGCCGATGGAAGCGCACCCTGACCTGCGGGTGGTAGTACAGGATCTTATGTTCCCGAGGCCGATGGAAGCGCACCCTGACCTGCGGGTGGTAATACAGGATCTTATGTTCCCGAGGCCGATGGAAGCGCACCCTGACGTGCGGGTGGTAATACAGGATCTTATGTTCCCGAGGCCGATGGAAGCGCACCCTGACCTGCGGGTGGTAATACAGGATCTTATGTTCCCGAGGCCGATGGAAGCGCACCCTGACCTGCGGGTGGTAATACAGGATCTTATGTTCCCGAGGCCGATGGAAGCGCACCCTGACCTGCGGGTGGTAATACAGGATCTTATGTTCCCGAGGCCGATGGAAGCGCACCCTGACCTGCGGGTGGTAATACAGGATCTTATGTTCCCGAGGCCGATGAAAGCGCACCCTGACCTGCGGGTGGTAATACCGGATCTTATGTTCCCGAGGCCGATGGAAGCGCACCCTGACCTGCGGGTGGTAATACAGGATCTTATGTTCCCGAGGCCGATGGAAGCGCACCCTGAGCTGCGGGTGGTAATACATGATCTTATGTTCCCGAGGCCGATGGAAGCGCACCCTGACCTGCGGGTGGTAATACAGGATCTTATGTTCCCGAGGCCGATGGAAGCGCACCCTGAGCTGCGGGTGGTAATACATGATCTTATGTTCCCGAGGCCGATGGAAGCGCACCCTGACCTGCGGGTGGTAATACAGGATCTTATGTTCCCGAGGCCGATGGAAGCGCACCCTGACCTGCGGGTGGTAATACAGGATCTTATGTTCCCGAGGCCGATGGAAGCGCACCCTGACCTGCGGGTGGTAATACAGGATCTTATGTTCCCGAGGCCGATGGAAGCGCACCCTGACCTGCGGGGGGTAATACAGGATCTTATGTTCCCGAGGCCGATGGAAGCGCACCCTGAGCTGCGGGTGGTAATACAGGATCTTATGTTCCCGAAGCCGATGGAAGCGCACCCTGACCTGCGGGTGGTAATACAGGATCTTATGTACCCGAGGCCGATGGAAGCGCACCCTGAGCTGCGGGTGGTAATACAGGATCTTATGTTCCCGAGGCCGATGGAAGCGCACCCTGTGCTGCGGGTGGTAATACATGATCTTATGTTCCCGAGGCCGATGGAAGCGCACCCTGAGCTGCGGGTGGTAATACAGGATCTTATGTTCCCGAGGCCGATGGAAGCGCACCCTGACCTGCGGGTGGTAATACAGGATCTTATGTTCCCGAGGCCGATGGAAGCGCACCCTGACCTGCGGGTGGTAATACAGGATCTTATGTTCCCGAGGCCGATGGAAGCGCACCCTGACCTGCGGGTGGTAATACAGGATCTTATGTTCCCGAGGCCGATGGAAGCGCACCCTGAGCTGCGGGTGGTAATACAGGATCTTATGTTCCCGAGGCCGATGGAAGCGCACCCTGAGCTGCGGGTGGTAATACAGGATCTTATGTTCCCGAGGCCGATGGAAACGCACCCTGACCTGCGGGTGGTAATACAGGATCTTATGTTCCCGAGGTCGATGGAAGCGCACCCTGACCTGCGGGTGGTAATACAGGATCTTATGTTCCCGAGGCCGATGGAAGCGCACCCTGACCCGCGGGTGGTAATACAGGATCTTATGTTCCCGAGGCCGATGGAAGCGCACCCTGACCCGCGGGTGGTAATACAGGATCTTATGTTCCCGAGGCCGATGGAAGCGCACCCTGACCCACGGGTGGTAATACAGGATCTTATGTTCCCGAGGCCGATGGAAGCGCACCCTGACCCGCGGGTGGTAATACAGGATCTTATGTTCCCGAGGCCGATGGAAGCGCACCCTGAGCTGCGGGTGGTAATACAGGATCTTATGTTCCCGAGGCCGATGGAAGCGCACCCTGAGCTGCGGGTGGTAATACAGGATCTTATGTTCCCGAGGCCGATGGAAACGCACCCTGACCTGCGGGTGGTAATACAGGATCTTATGTTCCCGAGGCCGATGGAAGCGCAGCCTGACCTGCGGGTGGTAATACAGGATCTTATGTTCCCGAGGCCGATGGAAGCGCACCCTGACCTGCGGGTGGTAATACATGATCTTATGTTCCCGAGGCCGATGGAAGCGCACCCTGACCTGCGGGTGGTAATACATGATCTTATGTTCCCGAGGCGGATGGAAGCGCACCCTGACCTGCGGGTGGTAATACAGGATCTTATGTTCCCGAGGCCGATGGAAGCGCACCCTGACCTGCGGGTGGTAATACAGGATCTTATGTTCCCGAGGCCGATGGAAGCGCACCCTGAGCTGCGGGTGGTAATACAGGATCTTATGTTCCCGAGGCCGATGGAAGCGCACCCTGACCTGCGGGTGGTAATACAGGATCTTATGTTCCCGAGGCCGATGGAAGCGCACCCTGACCTGCGGGTGGTAATACAGGATCTTATGTTCCCGTGGCAGATGGAAGCGCACCCTGACCTGCGGGTGGTAATACAGGATCTTATGTTCCCGTGGCCGATGGAAGCGCACCCTGACCTGCGGGTGGTAATACAGGATCTTATGTTCCCGAGGCCGATGGAAGCGCACCCTGAGCTGCGGGTGGTAATACATGATCTTATGTTCCCGAGGCCGATGGAAGCGCACCCTGACCTGCGGGTGGTAATACAGGATCTTATGTTCCCGAGGCCGATGGAAGCTCACCCTGACCTGCGGGTGGTAATACAGGATCTTATGTACCCGAGGCCGATGGAAGCGCACCCTGAGCTGCGGGTGGTAATACAGGATCTTATGTTCCCGAGGCCGATGGAAGCGCACCCTGTGCTGTGGGTGGTAATACATGATCTGGTACTCTTTACCTAGAACGGCGCCAGCGATTGAAATCGCGGGCGTCGTGGGTAAAAATCGCGGTGATCGCGGTCATCGCGGGCATCGCGGGTAAATCGGGATGGTCGCGATGCCCGCGATGACCGCGATCACCGCGATTTTCCCATAGGGAACAATGTTAAAACGGCTGATTGACCGCGATTTTACTGTTAAATGCCTCAATCGACCCGATTTGGGGCCAAATAGGCCAAATTAACCCTTAAATGTCCCCCCAAATGTTTAACGCCACCCCACGATCCACGCCAACCCGAAGCGTGGCGAGCGCAGCGAGCCCGCGAGGGGCGGCGGTACGCGTCCTCCGACCTTTTCATGCCCTACTATCCACTAGGGCGTGGTGTGAGAATATAATAGTGTGGCGAGCGCAGCGAGCCACCGAGCCCGAAGCGTGGCGAGCGCAGCGAGCCCCACGAGGGGACGCGGATACCTTCACAGGTAGACGCGTCCCCTCGCGGGCTTCACAGGTGTCCACCTCGCCACGGACACCTGTGAAGCCCGCGAGGGGACGCGTCTACCTGTGAAGGTATCCGCGTCCCCTCGCGGGACTCGCTGCGCTCGCAACGCTTCGGGCTCGGTGGCTCGCTGCGCTCGCCACACTATTATATTCTCACACCACGCCCTAGTGGATAGTAGGGCATGAAAAGGTCGGAGGACGCGTACCGCCGCCCCTCGCGGGCTCGCTGCGCTCGCCACGCTTCGGGTTGGCGTGGATCGTGGGGTGGCGTTAAAAATTTGGGGGGACATTTAAGGGTTAATGGGCTCTGTGGCCCATTTAACATTGATTCCTATGGCCAAATCGTGTGGATTGAGCCATTTAACAGTAAAATCGGGTCCATCGCGCCTTTTAACATTGATTCCTATGGGAAATCGGGAGCATCGCGTCGCGGGCATCGCGGGTACATTTATGGACGGCCGCGACGCGACCGACACGATTTCAAAGTTTAACATTGGTTTCAATGGGAAATCGCGGGCATCGCGTCGGTCGCGTTGCGGCCATACATAAATGTACCCGCGATGCCCGCGAAGGGCGCCGTTCTAGGTAAAGAGTACCCATGATCTTATGTTCCCGAGGCCGATGGAAGCGCACCCTGAGCTGCGGGTGGTAATACAGGATCTTATGTTCCCGAGGCCGATGGTAGCGCACCCTGACCTGCGGGTGGTAATACAGGATCTTATGTTCCCTAGGCCGATGGAAGCGCACCCTGACCCGTGGGTGGTAATACAGGATCTTATGTGCCCGAGGCCGATGGAAGCGCACCCTGACCTGCGGGTGGTAATACAGGATCTTATGTTCCAGAGGCCGATGGAAGCTCACCCTGACCTGCGGGTGGTAATACAGGATCTTATGTTCCCGAGGCCAATGGAAGCGCACCCTGACCTGCGGGTGGTAATACAGGATCTTATGTTCCCGAGGCCGATGGAAGCGCACCCTGAGCTGCGGGTGGGAATACAGGGTCTTATGTTCCCGTGGCCGATGGAAGCGCACCCTGAGCTGCGGGTGGTAACACAGGATCTTATGTTCCCGAGGCCGATGGAAGCGCACCCTGACCTGCGGGTGGTAATACAGGATCTTATGTTCCCGAGGCCGATGGAAGCGCACCCTGACCTGCGGGTGGTAATACAGGATCTTATGTTCCCGAGGCCGATGGAAGCGCACCCTGACCTGCGGGTGGTAATACAGGATCTTATGTTCCCGAGGCCGATGGAAGCACACCCTGACCTGCGGGTGGTAATACAGGATCTTATGTACCCGAGGCCGATGGAAGCGCACCCTGAGCTGCGGGTGGTAATACAGGATCTTATGTTCCCGAGACCGATGGAAGCGCACCCTGACCTGCGGGTGGTAATACAGGATCTTATGTTCCCGAGGCCGATGGAAGCGCACCCTGAGCTGCGGGTGGTAAAACAGGATCTTATGTTCCCGAGGCCGATGGAAGCGCACCCTGACCTGCGGGTGGTAATACAGGATCTTATGTTCCCGAGGCCGATGGAAGCGAACCCTGACCTGCGGGTGGTAATACAGGATCTTATGTTCCCGAGGCCGATGGAAGCGCACCCTGACCTGCGGGTGGTCATACAGGATCTTATGTTCCCGAGGCCGATGGAAGCGCACCCTGACCTGCGGGTGGTAATACAGGATCTTATGTTCCCGAGGCCGATGGAAGCGCACCCAGACCTGCGGGTGGTAATACAGGATCTTATGTTCCCGAGGCCGATGGAAGCGCACCCTGAGCTGCGGGTGGTAATACAGGATCTTATGTTCCCGAGGCCGATGGAAGCGCACCCTGAGCTGCGGGTGGTAATACAGGATCTCATGTTCCCGAGGCCGATGGAAGCGCACCCTGAGCTGCGGGTGGTAATACAGGATCTTATGTTCCCGAGGCCGATGGAAGCGCACCCTGAGCTGCGGGTGGTAATACAGGATCTTATGTTCCCGAGGCCGATGGAAGCGCACCCTGACCTGCGGGTGGTAATAAATGATCTTATGTTCCCGAGGCAGATGGAAGCGCACCCTGAGCTGCGGGTGGTAATACAGGATCTTATGTTCCCGAGGCCGATGGAAGCGCACCCTGACCTGCGGGTGGTAATACGGGATCTTATGTTCCCGAGGCCGATGGAAGCGCACCCTGACCTGCGGGTGGTAATACATGATCTTATGTTCCCGAGGCCGATGGAAGCGCACCCTGACCTGCGGGTGGTAATACAGGATCTTATGTTCCAGAGGCCGATGGAAGCGCACCCTGACCTGCGGGTGGTAATACAGGATCTTATGTTCCCGAGGCCGATGGAAGCGCACCCTGACCTGCGGGTGGTAATACAGGATCTTATGTTCCCCAGGCCGATGGAAGCGCACCCTGACATGCGGGTGGTAATACAGGATCTTATGTTCCCCAGGCCGATGGAAGCGCACCCTGACCTGCGGGTGATAATACAGGATCTTATGTTCCCGAGGCCGATGGAAGCGCACCCTGACCTGCGGGTGGTAATACAGGATCTTATGTTCCCGAGGCCGATGGAAGCGCACCCTGAGCTGCGGGTGGTAATACAGGATCTTATGTTCCCGAGGCCGATGGAAGCGCACCCTGACCTGTGGGTGGTAATACATGATCTTATGTTCCCGAGGCCGATGGAAGCGAACCCTGACCTGCGGGTGGTAATACAGGATCTTATGTTCCCAAGGCCGATGGAAGCGCACCCTGAGCTGCGGGTGGTAATACAGGATCTTATGTGCCCGAGGCCGATGGAAGCGCACCCTGACCTGCGGGTGGTAATACAGGATCTTATGTTCCCGAGGCCGATGGAAGCGCACCCTGACCTGCGGGTGGTAATACAGGATCTTATGTTCCCGAGGCCGATGGAAGCGCACCCTGACCTGCGGGTGGTAATACAGGATCTTATGTGCCCGAGGCCGATGGAAGCGCACCCTGACCTGCGGGTGGTAATACAGGATCTTATGTTCCCGAGGCCGATGGAAGCGCACCCTGACCTGCGGGTGGTAATACAGGATCTTATGTTCCCAAGGCCGATGGAAGCGCACCCTGACCTGCGGGTGGTAATACAGGATCTTATGTTCCCGAGGCCGATGGAAGCGCACCCTGACCTGCGGGTGGTAATACAGGATCTTATGTTCCCGAGGCCGATGGAAGCGAACCCTGACCTGCGGGTGGTAATACAGGATCTTATGTTCCCGAGGCCGATGGAAGCGCACCCTGAGCTGCGGGTGGTAATACAGGATCTTATGTTCCCGAGACCGATGGAAGCGCACCCTGACCTGCGTGTGGTAATACAGGATCTTATGTTCCCGAGGCCGATGGAAGCGCACCCTGAGCTGCGGGTGGTAAAACAGGATCTTATGTTCCCGAGGCCGATGGAAGCGCACCCTGAGCTGCGGGTGGTAAAACAGGATCTTATGTTCCCGAGGCCGATGGAAGCGCACCCTGACCTGCGGGTGGTAATACAGGATCTTATGTTCCCGAGGCCGATGGAAGCGAACCCTGACCTGCGGGTGGTAATACAGGATCTTATGTTCCCGAGGCCGATGGAAGCGCACCCTGACCTGCGGGTGGTAATACAGGATCTTATGTTCCCGAGGCCGATGGAAGCGCACCCAGACCTGCGGGTGGTAATACAGGATCTTATGTTCCCAAGGCCGATGGAAGCGCACCCTGAGCTGCGGGTGGTAATACAGGATCTTATGTGCCCGAGGCCGATGGAAGCGCACCCTGACCTGCGGGTGGTAATACAGGATCTTATGTTCCCGAGGCCGATGGAAGCGCACCCTGACCTGCGGGTGGTAATACAGGATCTTATGTGCCCGAGGCCGATGGAAGCGCACCCTGACCTGCGGGTGGTAATACAGGATCTTATGTTCCCGAGGCCGATGGAAGCGCACCCTGACCTGCGGGTGGTAATACAGGATCTTATGTTCCCGAGGCCGATGGAAGCGCACCCTGACCTGCGGGTGGTAATACAGGATCTTATGTTCCAGAGGCCGATGGAAGCGCACCCTGACCTGCGGGTGGTAATACAGGATCTTATGTTCCCGAGGCCGATGGAAGCGCACCCTGACCTGCGGGTGGTAATACATGATCTTATGTTCCCGAGGCCGATGGAAGCACACCCTGAGCTGCGGGTGGTAATACAGGATCTTATGTTCCCGAGGCCGATGGAAGCGCACCCTGAGCTGCGGGTGGTAATACAGGATCTTATGTTCCCGAGGCCGATGGAAGCGCACCCTGACCTGCGGGTGGTAATACAGGATCTTATGTTCCCGAGGCCGATGGAAGCGCACCCTGACCTGCGGGTGGTAATACAGGATCTTATGTACCCGAGGCCGATGGAAGCGCACCCTGAGCTGCGGGTGGTAATACAGGATCTTATGTTCCCGAGGCCGATGGAAGCGCACCCTGACCTGCTGTGGTAATACAGGATCTTATGTTCCCGAGGCCGATGGAAACGCACCCTGACCTGCGGGTGGTAATACAGGATCTTATGTTCCCGAGGCCGATGGAAGCGCACCCTGACCTGCGGGTGGTAATACAGGATCTTATGTTCCCGAGGCCGATGGAAGCGCACCCTGACCTGCGGGTGGTAATACAGGATCTTATGTTCCCGAGGCCGATGGAAGCGCACCCTGACCTGCGGGTGGTAATACAGGATCTTATGTTCCCGAAGCCGATGGAAGCGCACCCTGACCTGCGGGTGGTAATACAGGATCTTATGTACCCGAGGCCGATGGAAGCGCACCCTGAGCTGCGGGTGGTAATACAGGATCTTATGTTCCCGAGGCCGATGGAAGCGCACCCTGACCTGCGGGTGGTAATACAGGATCTTATGTTCCCGAGGCCGATGGAAGCGCACCCTGAGCTGCGGGTGGTAATACAGGATCTTTTGTTCCCGAGGCCGATGGAAGCGCACCCTGAGCTGCGGGTGGTAATACAGGATCTTATGTTCCCGAGGCCGATGGAAGCGCACCCTGACCTGCGGGTGGTAATAAATGATCTTATGTTCCCGAGGCCGATGGAAGCGCACCCTGACCTGCGGGTGGTAATACAGGATCTTATGTTCCCGAGGCCGATGAAAGCGCACCCTGACCTGCGGGTGGTAATACAGGATCTTATGTTCCCGAGGCCGATGGAAGCGCACCCTGACCTGCGGGTGGTAATACATGATCTTATGTTCCCGAGGCCGATGGAAGCGCACCCTGACCTGCGGGTGGTAATACAGGATCTTATGTTCCCGAGGCCGATGGAAGCGCACCCTGACCTGCGGGTGGTAATACAGGATCTTATGTTCCCGAGGCCGATGGAAGCTCACCCTGACCTGCGGGTGGTAATACAGGATCTTATGTACCCGAGGCCGATGGAAGCGCACCCTGAGCTGCGGGTGGTAATACAGGATCTTATGTTCCCGAGGCCGATGGAAGCGCACCCTGACCTGCGGGTGGTAATACAGGATCTTATGTTCCCGAGGCCGATGGAAGCGCACCCTGACCTGCGGGTGGTAATAAATGATCTTATGTTCCCGAGGCCGATGGAAGCGCACCCAGAGCTGCGGGTGGTAATACATGATCTTATGTTCCAGAGGCCGATGGAAGCGCACCCTGTGCTGCGGGTGGTAATACATGATCTTATGTTCCCGAGGCCGATGGAAGCGCACCCTGAGCTGCGGGTGGTAATACAGGATCTTATGTTCCCGAGGCCGATGGAAGCGCACCCTGACCTGCGGGTGGTAATACAGGATCTTATGTTCCCGAGGCCGATGGAAGCGCACCCTGACCTGCGGGTGGTAATACAGGATCTTATGTTCCCGAGGCCGATGGAAGCGCACCCTGAGCTGCGGGTGGTAATACAGGATCTTATGTTCCCGAGGCCGATGGAAGCGCACCCTGAGCTGCGGGTGGTAATACAGGATCTTATGTTCCCAAAGCCGATGGAAACGCACCCTGACCTGCGGGTGGTAATACAGGATCTTATGTTCCCGAGGCCGATGGAAGCGCACCCTGACCTGCGGGTGGTAATACAGGATCTTATGTTCCCGAGGCCGATGGAAGCGCACCCTGACCTGCGGGTGGTAATACAGGATCTTATGTTCCCGAGGCCGATGGAAGCGCACCCTGACCTGCGGGTGGTAATACAGGATCTTATGTTCCCGAGGCCGATGGAAGCGCACCCTGACCTGCGGGTGGTAATACAGGATCTTATGTACCCGAGGCCGATGGAAGCGCACCCTGAGCTGCGGGTGGTAATACAGGATCTTATGTTCCCGAGACCGATGGAAGCGCACCCTGACCTGCGTGTGGTAATACAGGATCTTATGTTCCCGAGGCCGATGGAAGCGCACCCTGAGCTGCGGGTGGTAAAACAGGATCTTATGTTCCCGAGGCCGATGGAAGCGCACCCTGACCTGCGGGTGGTAATACAGGATCTTATGTTCCCGAGGCCGATGGAAGCGAACCCTGACCTGCGGGTGGTAATACAGGATCTTATGTTCCCGAGGCCGGTGGAAGCGCACCCTGACCTGCGGGTGGTAATACAGGATCTTATGTTCCCGAGGCCGATGGAAGCGCACCCTGACCTGCGGGTGGTAATACAGGATCTTATGTTCCCGAGGCCGATGGAAGCGCACCCAGACCTGCGGGTGGTAATACAGGATCTTATGTTCCCGAGGCCGATGGAAGCGCACCCTGACCTGCGGGTGGTAATACAGGATCTTATGTTCCCGAGGCCGATGGAAGCGCAACCTGAGCTGCGGGTGGTAATACAGGATCTTATGTTCCCGAGGCCGATGGAAGCGCACCCTGAGCTGCGGGTGGTAATACAGGATCTTATGTTCCCGAGGCCGATGGAAGCGCACCCTGAGCTGCGGGTGGTAATACAGGATCTTATGTTCCCGAGGCCGATGGAAGCGCACCCTGACCTGCGGGTGGTAATAAATGATCTTATGTTCCCGAGGCCGATGGAAGCGCACCCTGACCTGCGGGTGGTAATACAGGATCTTATGTTCCCGAGGCCGATGGAAGCGCACCCTGACCTGCGGGTGGTAATACATGATCTTATGTTCCCGAGGCCGATGGAAGCGCACCCTGACCTGCGGGTGGTAATACAGGATCTTATGTTCCAGAGGCCGATGGAAGCGCACCCTGACCAGCGGGTGGTAATACAGGATCTTATGTTCCTGAGGCCGATGGAAGCGCACCCTGACCTGCGGGTGGTAATACAGGATCTTATGTTCCCCAGGCCGATGGAAGCGCACCCTGACCTGCGGGTGGTAATACAGGATCTTATGTTCCCCAGGCCAATGGAAGCGCACCCTGACCTGCGGGTGGTAATACAGGATCTTATGTTCCCGAGGCCGATGGAAGCGCACCCTGACCTGCGGGTGGTAATACAGGATCTTATGTTCCCGAGGCCGATGGAAGCGCAACCTGACCTGCGGGTGGTAATACAGGATCTTATGTTCCCGAGGCCGATGGAAGCGCACCCTGAGCTGCGGGTGGTAATACAGGATCTTATGTTCCCGAGGCCGATGGAAGCGCACCCTGACCTGTGGGTGGTAATACATGATCTTATGTTCCCGAGGCCGATGGAAGCGCACCCTGACCTGCTGTGGTAATACAGGATCTTATGTTCCCGAGGCCGATGGAAGCGCACCCTGAGCTGCGGGTGGTAATACAGGATCTTATGTTCCCGAGGCCGATGGAAACGCACCCTGACCTGCGGGTGGTAATACAGGATCTTATGTTCCCGAGGCCGATGGAAGCGCACCCTGACCTGCGGGTGGTAATACAGGATCTTATGTTCCCGAGGCCGATGGAAGCGCACCCTGACCTGCGGGTGGTAATACAGGATCTTATGTTCCCGAGGCCGATGGAAGCGCACCCTGACCTGCGGGTGGTAATACAGGATCTTATGTTCCCGAGGCCGATGGAAGCGCACCCTGACCTGCGGGTGATAATACAGGATCTTATGTTCCCGAGGCCGATGGAAGCGCATCCTGACCCGCGGGTGGTAATACAGGATCTTATGTTCCCGAGGCCGATGTAAGCGCACCCTGACCTGCGGGTGGTAATACAGGATCTTATGTTCCCGAGGCCGATGGAAGCGCACCCAGACCTGCGGGTGGTAATACAGGATCTTATGTTCCCGAGGCCGATGGAAGCGCACCCTGACCTGCGGGTGGTAATACAGGATCTTATGTTCCCGAGGCCGATGGAAGCGCACCCTGACCTGCGGGTGGTAATACAGGATCTTATGTTCCCGAGGCCGATGGAAGCGCACCCTGACCTGCGGGTGGTAATACAGGATCTTATGTCCCCGAGGCCGATGGAAGCGCACCCTGACGTGCGGGTGGTAATACAGGATCTTATGTTCCCGAGGCCGATGGAAGCGCACCATGAGCTGCGGGTGGTAATACAGGATCTTATGTACCCGAGACCGATGGAAGCGCACCCTGACCTGCGGGTGGTAATACAGGATCTTATGTTCCCGAGGCCGATGGAAGCGCACCCTGACCTGCGGGTGGTAATAAATGATCTTATGTTCCCGAGGCCGATGGAAGCGCACCCTGACCTGCGGGTGGTAATACAGGATCTTATGTTCCCGAGGCCGATGGAAGCGCACCCTGACCTGCGGGTGGTAATACATGATCTTATGTTCCCGAGGCCGATGGAAGCGCACCCTGACCTGCGGGTGGTAATACAGGATCTTATGTTCCAGAGGCCGATGGAAGCGCACCCTGACCAGCGGGTGGTAATACAGGATCTTATGTTCCTGAGGCCGATGGAAGCGCACCCTGACCTGCGGGTGGTAATACAGGATCTTATGTTCCCCAGGCCGATGGAAGCGCACCCTGACCTGCGGGTGGTAATACAGGATCTTATGTTCCCCAGGCCGATGGAAGCGCACCCTGACCTGCGGGTGGTAATACAGGATCTTATGTTCCCGAGGCCGATGGAAGCGCACCCTGACCTGCGGGTGGTAATACAGGATCTTATGTTCCCGAGGCCGATGGAAGCGCAACCTGACCTGCGGGTGGTAATACAGGATCTTATGTTCCCGAGGCCGATGGAAGCGCACCCTGAGCTGCGGGTGGTAATACAGGATCTTATGTTCCCGAGGCCGATGGAAGCGCACCCTGACCTGTGGGTGGTAATACATGATCTTATGTTCCCGAGGCCGATGGAAGCGCACCCTGACCTGCTGTGGTAATACAGGATCTTATGTTCCCGAGGCCGATGGAAGCGCACCCTGAGCTGCGGGTGGTAATACAGGATCTTATGTTCCCGAGGCCGATGGAAACGCACCCTGACCTGCGGGTGGTAATACAGGATCTTATGTTCCCGAGGCCGATGGAAGCGCACCCTGACCTGCGGGTGGTAATACAGGATCTTATGTTCCCGAGGCCGATGGAAGCGCACCCTGACCTGCGGGTGGTAATACAGGATCTTATGTTCCCGAGGCCGATGGAAGCGCACCCTGACCTGCGGGTGGTAATACAGGATCTTATGTTCCCGAGGCCGATGGAAGCGCACCCTGACCTGCGGGTGATAATACAGGATCTTATGTTCCCGAGGCCGATGGAAGCGCATCCTGACCCGCGGGTGGTAATACAGGATCTTATGTTCCCGAGGCCGATGTAAGCGCACCCTGACCTGCGGGTGGTAATACAGGATCTTATGTTCCCGAGGCCGATGGAAGCGCACCCAGACCTGCGGGTGGTAATACAGGATCTTATGTTCCCGAGGCCGATGGAAGCGCACCCTGACCTGCGGGTGGTAATACAGGATCTTATGTTCCCGAGGCCGATGGAAGCGCACCCTGACCTGCGGGTGGTAATACAGGATCTTATGTTCCCGAGGCCGATGGAAGCGCACCCTGACCTGCGGGTGGTAATACAGGATCTTATGTTCCCGAGGCCGATGGAAGCGCACCCTGACGTGCGGGTGGTAATACAGGATCTTATGTTCCCGAGGCCGATGGAAGCG